>NW_027181704.1:10007500-11218750 GCF_028537555.1 Battus philenor
GTATGTAATAACCTCGTAGAATGGAAATAATCTGCAAAAAATGGGTTTTATTGTGATTTAAGGCACATATTTTGTCAACATCTGTATTTAATATTTACATATAAATTTTATCAAATATATTTATATATATGAAAGCGCAGGATGGCCTTCATCGGAACCCATTTCAGGTAGATCCATCGTAGGTGGTTATAAAAATTTTAAAATTAAAGTAATCTTACGTATGATTCAAAACTACTGCCGTATATTTTTTATATATTCTTTCCTTTTTTTAACATATAAAGATAAAGTAGGAAATCAGAATGATTGATACAATATTGAGCGATTCGTCGCTGATGCGATGCGCTGATGAGCCTTCGATCAAAAACTGCCTCGGTTGACTAACAAGTCACTCTTGACGTTGACTTTGACAGTACAACGACGCGTCTGCTCCATCATATATATACATATATTAATTTATATAGAGGTCACATAACACACTATAGATAATTGATATTACAGCGTATTAATCTTCTACATACTTTTTGTTCTTAATTTAAATAGAACTGTGATTAAAAAAAAAACAATGATGAAAACACTTTAAATAAAAGATTAATAACTTTTTAAGCAGCAAAGGAATAATAAACTTTTACTTCACCAAAAATTTCTATCTTACGATGTTGTTGTAACATCATAATTATATTCATATCAGCCTATTTCTGCGTGATAGATTGCCTCATATATTTTAAGAATTTTAGTAAATATCGAAATGTTTAACAGGATTTTAGTTTAGTTTCGGCAATATCAAATTTCGACTAGTTTTAACACAATTAATATTAAACCTAGTTCAGTCGAATACGCGAAAAGATTATAATATAGTTCTCTTGATAGTGCTTTCAAAACGATCTAAAATGTGTTAAAATGTTAAATGTGTGCAATCATAAAACTGTATTATTAAGGAAATATTATATTGTGTTATGTAATGCGTAATGTAATATGCTAATTAATATCACGGAAATGAGGCACACATAACGAAATTTCTTTGTTACCTACTATGAGACAAATTAATTGACAGTAAATTTTGACAAGAATTTTAAAATAGCTATGTTAATATAAAATAAATACTGCTATTATATTTTGTTTTTCTTTAGTAAACAATTATACAAACCTTAAGAAATGATAACTTTAATTTCTCAGTTTGCGCTTTTATGATTATTATAGTTAATTATGAGAATTAAAAAAAAGTTATGACAATCATCTTTGGAGTTATAAAACAATTTTTTATCAGTTCCAGAAATAGACGCAGATGAGCCATTTGAAATATTTACGGATGTTCGTGATAGTGCTATAGGAAAGGTATTTTTAACTAATAAATAACATTACATGTAATGTATATTTTTTGGAATTAAAGAGAGCTGCTCCTGAAAAGGGATATCAGATATGAAACATGACTGTAAAACGTGTTTATTACAAATTAGTAAAGTACATTTGTCAACTTCGATGTTGTTTTCATTTACGATACGTATCGTTTTATTACGTAGAATATATTTACAAGACGCAGAACAAACAAGACCCACTGTGTGCTTTTTTATTATTCAACAACTGTCTCGACAGACTACACCGCCAGAAGTCATTGGCCTGTCGCATTCACTCATTCTATTTATTGATTAAATATGAAATAAATAAACTAACTTTACTATCGATAAATACAGATTGTATCAGTTGTTAAACGACAATATAAATTTGCAATGCGAATTGTTAAGATTTCTGGTAAATTTTCTTAAATTATGTTATTTCTGTACAAGTCTTTTATTAAGTGTTAAGACTTAAAAACAAAAAGTTGAAATTTATCGGTAAAGTCGTTCGCAAGTTGTGGGGAGGCGAATGAAAAAACAAGAAATGGCGCTTTTTGTAAATACAGAATGGTTAACACATAAATGTTACGGTTTTGCTAGCAGCTTTATCTTTAGAAAGTAACTACTTTAGCTTCATATTAAGAATTTAAATATACGATGAAAAATGTATTTCTAGGATTGGGTTCTTTTTGAGAATGAAAATGACAATGTTGAGGGTCTGCCGAATTCTGTATTTGTTGCAACGGTGTTGCAACTTCATCGAGTTTTGCTTAAAAAGGCGCGCGATATTCGACCTGAAGATCCAGCCAAAGCAGAACGATTATCTCGTTTAGCTGAACGTCGAGCTAATGATGGTGAGTGTCGATTTGTTAAGTGATTATATAGTATCAATTGTCTTGGACGCTATCCAAAGAAAATCTATGTTAACAAATAAATTTTTGGCTTCTCTTAGTTTACAGCGTTTTTTACATCATTGCAAGCTATCTATGTAATAAAATCAATAACTTATGGAATATTTGTCATTTAACTAAAAATAAATGAGAAAAAGGTAGTCAACTAATAAGATGCTCTTCGAATTTAATATTGAAGAAACGCAATTATTCAAAATTACCTAAAACTGTATAAAATCCCACACATAAACATTTAATTTCTCATATATTAATAAATCACTAATTCAGGTACTTAATCAATGCCAACGTGTAATTATTTGCTTCAACCATTGTTATATTATGTAATATGTATCTTTGCTTATAGTATTATTGGAAGAGCCTAAGGTAGAAGGAGTAACTATTTTTTAATTCAGTTTGACATAATGTGGTTTTTGTTAGTGCATAAATTTATATATATTTTTGTAATGGAAATAAATTTATTGTTAATTTTAACATACTTGTTTTTGCAATAATAATCATCAGAAGTGTTACAAATAAAGAGCACGTTTTGTTACTGAGTTTTCATATAAAGCCTCGTTACAAGCACATATTTTTAAATTTAAAATTGTGTTTTATTACTGAGAAAAAACGTTTACAAAGGACCATTAATAAAAATGTATGCTATATAGCTGCAGATGTTCCAAAAATCGCAGAAGCTGTGATCGAGATTGGTATCAGTCAATTGGCAATGAATAGTTTAAATAACGCACTGAAATCGTTTAAAAAAGCGTTCGATATATATTCAAATTATAACGATATAAAGGGTTTATGTGAAACAAAAATGCATCTGGCTGCTGTACAACAAAGGTAAGCTTTAATTTTAATGAATGTAATATTTCATTTTTTACCTATATATCGACATTTCACGTAAGATTTTGAATCAAATAAATATTACATTTAAGCTTTCATTCTAAGAAAAATATTGGGTAGTAATCACCCAAAGTTTTTCAGTTCTTGGTGTGACTCCTAACATGTACAAGAACGCTGTTATAAATTTGTATTTCTTTTTATTTGGCATCTACGAAGACTGTTTACCGTTGGCATATACAGCTTTACTGTGTACGAGTACATGGTAGAGCTGGAAATGATCGAGGACTCCCTTGGAAGTATCGACACTGGCCGCTACATACTTATTGTACCATATTTTAAGGTCCGACGACCTTCACAGGTAGCTTAAGGGGTCGTTCCATGGAGTGACTAAGCGCATGGGACCCCGAGAGAGGTCCGAATGCGAATCAACAGCTCCAGTCACGAAGCTGTCACTCGATTCGCGTTTATCACTCAGCAAGCCCGCGAGAACCGCACACAATTTGTTATTACCGGAATACTAATATTGTATACACAATTTATAATATACGTGACCCAGTTTGTAAGCATGGTTTGTTTTTATTTGAATTTCGCAAGTAAAAACAAAAACCTGACTGCATTGTCTGTCTAATGAATTATAAACATGAAGAACATTTTTTGTTTCCTAAATTCGTGGCAATGTTTTTTCAATTTGATTTTTTTATGTGCCTCTAATTGATTTGTTTAGTGAAGATTATGGTAAAAAGATTTTCATATTTATTAATGTTGCCTGAGGATGGTCCTGTGTTTTTTTTTCTGATATCAAGCATTACTATGTAAATTGTATTGTTCCGAAGTGTATTATTATTAGGTGCACGTTTGGCTTGACTTTAATAAAGAAATAAATGTAAAAAATAAGATTTCGGTTCTCTGTTTTGTTGTGAATATATTAGTTACCTGGAGACTTTAATTTTACGGTAACTGTACTAGAACTATTCTATTTCAAGATTAAGAAGACAATGTTTAATTATATTTTTTTCTTCTTTTTGTTAGGTTTCAAAGTGCGTTGTAAATATTTTAATAAATAGTCGTAAATAACTATATTTACTTGTACAGATCAGGTGATCATGAGAAAGCTGCAAAATTGCTTACTGAAATGGGTACTTTGGCTATGGAAAATGGTCTACGCAGACATCTTGGTCGTGCTTTGCATTTGCTCGGAGAGTTGCATTTAAGAAGAGAAAGACCTGATCTTGGGACACAGCATCTTGCAGAGGCCTTCATGTGTTTCATGGGACATATTATACACGGCGTGAGTGTCTTCTTAAAACTTATATAGTGCGATCGGCATAATAAATTTAAAACTGGTTTTGGTGTCTGGTCACTGTTTTTAAATTATTGGTTTTAGGAATAATACTTTGAAATCTTCCATTAATAAAACGTATTTCCCCAGTGTTTATTAATTTTATAACGTAATACACGTACCGCGTCAAAGCTTTTTAAGGTATAATTATAAAACCTGAATGGCAGCTGCGTTTTCAAATTTTTTATTTAAATTCGAATGTAGTGTATATGTAGGAAAGTGAAGTTTATTTACCTATATGTATGTATGTATCTCTCCATTCAATAATTGATAATTTTTTTCCCATAGGATACAAGACAAGATCGTTTCTATAGCAAAAACAGACACGAGTTGAAGACCGATTTAGATACCATTTACAAGACTCAAGAAACAGAAATACTTGTTGAAGAAGCTGAACAGTCTAGAGTAATGATGTCAATATCTGCAGGTAATTTTTTGTTTTCAGATCAGCAATTAATGGGCCTGGCTAGCAGGCGTCTGATGACAAGTGAAAAATGTCTATAGTTTTTTGAATAAACATTTTTTCCCTAATTATTATAATAATACTGGATCCATACTGTCATATTAATTTGTTATACTGTTTGTCTAAATTTTTTTTCGTTCGTTCGTATAGAGCTGATTAACGTTAAAGCAATTTTTTTTAAATCAACTTTGTTTTCACTTAATTTTTTATATCTGGTTTCAATAATATCTTTATAACGTATTTAATCTTTGATTTAATATAAATCAATTTACATGACTTGATATTAAATTATACCAGTTTTAAAAAGAAAATTGCAAATTTTTGGTATTGAATTCATTAATTATAGAGATATCTTCTTAACCTTTACATCTTTTTTTTTATTGGCGAAACTGTGCATAAATGTTTATATTATTTTTAGACATTACACGTTTAAAAATATTTTAATTAATGGTAATGATGTATTCCAGGTCAAGAATTAATGGCGTCATATTTTAATCTAATAAGTAAAGCTAATTTATGTACTATTGCAAAAATAAAAGTAATTGAATGGAAACTTGAAAAATCTTCGTGGTGTGTAGAAAGAGCACATCACCGTTTTATCCCTTGTTTGTGTCGTGATCATCAGCGATCTCCCTTGGATGTCTTGTGGTATATATAAAGGATATTAGTAATATGTCTATTAGTTACAACTTTTTAAAACTAATATTTTCTTTCAGGCTTCGTTTGAAACAAGAATCTGATGAAAATATTAGAAATGACGGCAGTGTTGATAAAGATGTCTTACTTAATAGAGATCCTACGGTAGAGGATATAAGAAAACTAAGAAGCAGTTTCAATTGATTGATCAGGTGTGAGAAAAAAAAAACACTTCATATTTTAACTAATTCTTTAACCTTTAACATCAGATGAAGATAATTAACTATTTACAAAACATATATAGTATAGCCGTAACATATTTGAGCAAAATATATTAGTCTTCACCGTGATCACAACCCGTGTGTTTAAAAGTTCTACCACCATTATTTTCGTCTTTACAATTATAATAATTTAGTCAGTACTTGTAAATTATGCACTAATAACACTATAAACTGCAAAATGCGCTCATTTACTACAGAAATAGGTACTACGCATAGTTTAGTTGTCGTATTCAGCATGTCTTTGCCATTCGTTTGCGTGGTGACAAGCGAATTTTGAATCCTTCTGCGCGTTTTAAGATAATGTCTGCTTGCAGTTTGAAGTCAGATTCTTTAAGGTCGGAATGAATATGGAAATTCCTAAGTATTGTTGAAAGGATGATCTTTAGCTTGAGCATAGCATATTTTCGTCCTGAAAAAGTAACGTTTATTATTTAAATTGCCTATTGAAATGAGATAGGTTTGTTTAAATTATTTCAAAACTTACCAACGCAGCTTCTGGGACCTGCAGAGAAAGGTACAAAAGCGTAGTAGTGACGATTTGCAGAACGTTCAGGTAAGAAGTTATCAGGATCGAACTTTTCTGGGTTTGGATAGACGTCACTTCGGCGATGTAGTTTGTATGTGGCAATGACGACAGTGGTTCCTGCTGGTACCTTCTTGCCACTTGATGCTGGAAAACGGTATATTATGAAATACTACTCAAAAAGTTAAAAATAAACTCTTTCATCTTTTGTTTAATCTCCTTCTATTGTTTAGGTACGATTTATTTTGAAACTAATTAATCACATTATAATATTTTTTATAACATCACATCATATCATGTTAATATCCCAATTTTGTAAACACTACTTTTTTCATACTAACCTAGAGTAACGTCTTGTTTAAGGTGACGGGCAATGATTGGCACCGGAGGGAACATTCGGAGGGTCTCCATCAAACATCTTTCAAGGAATTTCATCTCCAAAGTGTCTTGGAATGTAGCAGGGCGATCGGAATCACCAAATATTCCATCAAGTTCTTCAACTACTTTAGCTTGTATATCTTGGTGTATACCCATCATCGAAAGGAAGAAACTGCTACCAGCAGCTGTCGTGTCGTGACCCTACGGAACCATTATTTTTAAAATTTGTTTTTAAATAATAGACATATCATGTATATTTATATTAAACATATTTACCTCGAACATAATCGTGTCAACTTGTTCTTTAATTTCCTCATCTGATATAACAACACCACTCTGAGAGCTTTCTAAAAGTAAATCGAGGAAAGCCAGACGTTTCTTCTGTCCCACGTCATCATCAACATCTAAGTCGTCTTTAAGACCGGCCGATTGACCGAAGGAAAGACCTTCTACAGATGTTGTCTTTGAAGACGTCTCCTTTGCAGTTTCTACTTCACTGACAATAGTAGGTTGCTTTCCAGACTTAAACTCTTCCTTCTTTCTTGAAATAACCTACAATCGAGTACAATTGTGAGAACAGAATTGTTAAAAGAAAAAAATGTTATAAAAACAGAGAAATATCGCATACTTTTTTGGTCAATCCATGGATGACGTCGAGAAGTTTATTTTGCACTTTGGCGTATTGCGTGAAGTTGAATAGTAGGTCTGGTCTCAGCCATATTTTAGTGTGTCTCAAGTGAAGGATGTCGCACATTTTCATTACAGCCATAGCGTATTCGAAACCACTTTGGTCTTGAGTACTTTTGCTGACACCCATTGCAGTTTCTGTAAAATCATTTTAATTATTTCTATCGATTTTTAATGCGTTTCAATATGAAAGATATTTTTCTAATAAACATGAATTATTTCTAAGCAATCGTCATTAAAATTTAGTTTTTTTTTTTGGAAAACTTAAAACAAAATCCTTTGATTAATGAGGAGTTTAGACTTCCATGTGAATAAATATAAAAGCGTTTTTGATCATACTGTAAAGGCTGTAGTGCAGACTAACCCTGAATGATTTCGCAAACCAACAAACTTTCTACAAGTACATTTTTATAACCGTTTAGGGAAATGAGTCAATAATTCGTCTTGAATATCGTAAATAAAAATATTCACAAGAATGCTGATTTTATACTGAGAATATAAGTTACAAATAGGAACAGAGAAAAAAAGTTTAAAGATATGTACAGAACTAATTTTACAAACATTATGTATTTGGACCCAACAAAATACAAGTGCAAGCAGTATTCGTTTCTTGCATACAAAACGATTAATAGCATTTCAAATGGTCCTGCACAGAATACTAAATGGTAGTTAGCGGACCCATAATAAGAGCCTTTGCAGGATTCATGTGTGTATATCTTTCAATTTGATGGACCTATTGACCCCGAAGTAATAGTGCCTATTGGATTCGTAACTGTCCACGCTTTATAATTGTTATTGTCGATTACGACGTGTGAATGTGGCCACCCACATGCCATGAAAGTTGCCGCAAATTTTATATGAATGTAGATCGTCTATATTCACATAAAATTTCAAGGGTTTCGATTAGTTTAGTATAATAATATCTTCGGTTATATATTTGTTAAATGAATTATACAACTTTATTAGGTTTTATATTAAATCATTTAACAAAGTTTAAGTTATTTTTACTCTTTGAGCGAAAACATTATTAATGATAAATGAATTTTTAGTCGACTTTGTCAACTGTTAGGAAATAAAACGAATAAATTCCGCGTCTGTAAGCAATTATATGCAGATGGAGGTTAACTGCGGATATTACCATGTTAGTATTGCATACATTTATTGACCATGACGAGGTTCCGTGCAGAATATCTCATTTCTATTAAAATGTGATCGATTTGACCTTAAACGGATAACGGATGTATTTTTCGAATTTATTTTATGTGATATATGTACATACAACATCGTTTATTAAAGAAAATTTCTCAGACAGAATCACTAGTTGATTTATAAAACTACTCTTGAAGTGAATATAACAGTATGTAATTATTTAAAATCAAACAGTGTAGAGAAAATGATAAAAATTAAAACTCAATATCTAATATATACATTTTCTTTTCTATATTATTCTATATATTTTCTCTAATCGGGACGCTAACGCTTTGGCCAGCTCCTTAAAGAGTTTAAGTAGCTAAGTGCCTTGTATCTTATAAGCAATTGAATTGTCAAGGCGTCGTATTGGTAAGGGCCAAGTAGCTTGTTTTCTATTTACGCAATTACGTGACTAGAGGCTCAATTAACATTCCAAATTATATCAACTATCGATTCTAAAACATAAAACTTTATCCATCGTTCACCATTTGCTAAATCAAAAATTAACAAATGGAAAAACTAAAAATAGGTGGACTAAAAAATTATAAAAACTTCACTGTTCCTCTAGAATATTTATGTGTTATATTATAATATATAAAATATATTCTAGAAAATTCTACCACGATTACTATTGAGTTGTTATGGAAAGTTTTTTTACAAGAACTTGTTTTGTTTAGTATATTTCCATTGGATTCCACTAATGTTTTTAATTATATATCCCAAGACTGGTTTATGTCTATTACCGATTAACTGTACAAACTGATCCTAACAGGTTTATGTTTTATAAGGGCATTAACTATAAAGGTACAAATGATTATATGTTTTAATAAAGTATTGATACATTTTTTTATTTCCGCTTCGACACCTATAGCGTTATAAAGGAGCAATATATGAACGGCAGCAGAGTTAATTTTATTAAAACACGGATTAATTTTATCAAGCCGTTAATTACTTATGCTCTTTGGATTTTGTTTATTTCACGTCGTATTTTAGCTGTTGACTTGTTTTTTTATACTCTGTTGGACTAGTGTATCAGTGTATAGTGTGATATTCTACTATTATAACTTACGCTGCAAATATTTTCTTGGAGGCCATTTATAACAAAAACAAGTTTATATTTTATTATAGTGTTTACCTACTACTTTTGGCATATACTTCTAATATTAATAAAAAGACCCAATAAAATTTTAAAATATAATAAGTTTGTAAATAGCTTATCAAATTCTCGGAATTTTTACTATAGTTTTTTTTTTCAAATTAAATTTCGAACATGGGGAAGGGAGTAATGACGCTGTCATGGTCTTCAAGTTTTTATTGGCTCAGGTAAACTATGCCATAAAACTCAAAGACGATGGGGTCAAAATGTCAACTAACTACACAGCAATTAATATGTTTATGTTTTTGAAATATTGTATGAGCAAATAATTATTATAGTTATAATAGACGTCTACAACAATTCTAGAAACAATGCTAGCATAAATATTCAGTTAATTGAATATTTATGATATAATTAATTATTACAGTGTTAACTTATAATATATATTATAATGCATCGTAATATTAGATTTGAAAGATTTATTGACTATACGTAAATTATAATTACATTGTCTAATCACTTTTTGTTTATATTTACAAAAATGCAAGCAATGTTCTATTTTACTCATTATAAAGAAATTTATGGATTTTTTTGTATCTTATAAACAAACAGGAATGATTTTCTGTATAAATTATTCATAGAGGTATAGTAAACTCTAAATTAAATTAAGTTTTGCTATGGAATGGTGTCGTAATGATAAAGTTAGAAGCATAAACTTACCCAGTAAAATTTCTACCGTGCACTCGCTCATGTAGTCATGGCAATCGAAATCACTGGTTTCCTTCTTGAGCTTGTCGACCACAGCTCGCGAGTTGGCATTGAATAAGTCGATGAAACTCTTCAACACATTCAAATGGAATGTAGGTGCTATCAATTTGCGATGGGAACGCCATTTTTGTCCTAAAATATTTGTTAAACGTAAAAACGAAAGACAAATTATTTCATCCTTTATCAAAAAAAAAACATTACAAATATTTAGGAAGCGCTTCAGCAATTACTCCAATTTAAAAATACCACCAACACGGAACATCTTATTTTGTAATGAATATAAACATGAATTATGAAACAAAAAGTGAATCGTTAAATAGTTACGTAGATTTGTTATTAAGATAATAAGGAAGTGTAACATTATTAAGGTGAGCAGACAAACTGTATCCAAGGTCTTAAGGATAACCTCTTCGCATAGTAGGTTTAAAAGGAAAATGTGCTCTTAAATACTTAGCCTACAAACGCTTCTTTATATGTAATAGATAGGTCCTTATCTGTCCAATCATTGTATATGGAACTTAGCGTTAAAATCAGACGTCAGTATTGAAATGTAAGTACCTTAGTTAGATTGAAACAAATCATCATCACTTCTTAAATAAACATCATTTTCTTAAGAATGTTTTTAACAATTAAATGAAAGATTACTTTTTTTCTTTCACAAAGTTAAATATTTTTTTTAGAATTATGTATTTGTAATTTTTGTTGTACATTATTTTGTAGTTTTTTCATTTACCTGTACTGATGAGAAGGCCATCACCAAGCCAAGGTTTGAAAAATCTATAATCGTCGGCTTTATCGATGTGGACGTGGCTACTTAGAATCAATTCAACATCCCGAGGATCGTACAGGAAAACAAGGAGGCGAGGTCCAATCCACAATTTCACGACGGCCTCGTTGTCAAACTCGGTGCTCTTCTTTACGATATTTGTGAATATCTCTGATAGAGAAAATACAAATTAATTATATGTCACACAAGTTTTTCAAGTCCACGAATTGTAACATTATAAGGCCACGAATTATAACAAGTTGTAATTAGACACACTTTTTACATTTTTAATTTAACTCTATTTGTCGCTATTCCGGTATAAGCAGTAACTGTAAAAAAATAAGAAACATAGCCTACAAAAAGATTTTTTTTGCATACTAGCCTTCAAGCTATATTGTAAATAGAAGAAGAACGTCCATGAAACTGAATTTATATAATTAATGTAACCAATTTCTAAGGAATCCATTACATAAAATCAGAATAACGCGTCTAAAAATAATATGACTAAAGTTACTTGGTAATATAATTACTGGTAATATTAATTCAACTATTCTTATATATATTTAACGATTTCTTCACAAATTCTTTTTTTATTTTAATTTAAAACCGTGCACACGTTTACGATATGATAAAAACTTACCGTTGGAACCACCAGTAAACTCCAGAGCATTTCCAATTAGCGGTAGCCCGGGTGGACCTGACAGTTTTTCGGCTAGTTCATACAAATGTCTTCTAGACATTCTCCAGTATGTGTACCAAAGAAGAAGAGCTGGCACGAGGAGGACATAGAATAAATTGGTCGCAGCCCAAGTGCTGCTTTGGACCACATTTTCGGTTGCTGCGTAACTCATTTTCTGTGATAACAAGAAACAAATATTAAAAAATTAACATTTTTTTATTTCTTTATTTGTAAAATTAATAGCGTAATACTCAATTGTTGGCGAATCGCCGTTTTATATATAAAACATAAAAAGTTTATTAGGCTTTATTTTCACAAGATTTTTTGCACCAAACACAATTCCAAAAAGCCACAGATCAGGCCAAAATTCGTTCTACTCCAGTTTCACTATTGTTTATTTTATTAAAAATAAATTACCTAGTGACCCCAACAACAAATAAATAACAATATTTTTATATTTTCTTTAGAATTGACACTAATTTTTATGTGTTTATTTTTTATTGATTTTCAAATATTTATCACGGATCATCAAGATTTATCACGGTCACGGATCAATAATTTTTATTTGAAATTTAAAAACAAACATATTTATAAAAGTAACTTTAACATTAACACAATATATTCGTAAATAACATACGAATATTCCATACCTTTTGTGAAAACGAGTTAACTCCTGTAAGAACCAATACAGAACGGCACTAAATTAATAGACCTCTTTCTATTTTAAGGGATGCGAAGCGCGTCTCAATGCGGACTACTTAAACCACTCCCGCGCAACCGTCTATATACACGCTTTTGACGTCACAACACAACGCTGATCGAAGACTGTACGCAGCGAATTATTATGCAAATGACAAGAACTTTTGCGTAGGTAAGTTGAAAATCGAATCACTGATACTCTATATTTACATTAACGTTAACTAATTTAGTGATTATTTATT
Organism: Battus philenor; assembly: GCF_028537555.1. Classification (NCBI taxonomy): domain Eukaryota; kingdom Metazoa; phylum Arthropoda; class Insecta; order Lepidoptera; family Papilionidae; genus Battus; species Battus philenor. The sequence continues at coordinate 10,020,319 of NW_027181704.1, forward strand.
TAATAGTCAAGTTCTGGGAAATTATAGAAACCATAGATAAATAGTAATTACATTTAATTATTTCATCGGAGGAATTAAATTTTTTGAATAAATCACTAAAATTTTACGTGATAATGCAAAACTATCATCGTGTAATATAAAATAAATGACTTCCATCGGTGTGCTGACTTATCACGATATCTCTGGAACCATACTGTTTAAAGACTTTAAATTTGATAGAAATATAACTTAAGTCGAGTTTCTTCAGCTAAAGATTCTTACCGAAATTCTACTGGCAAGGGGTAGAAGAAGTGTTTATAAGGTTGGCGAAGTGGATGGCTAATAATGCATGACAAAAACAATATATATTTGATTGGAAAGAAATTTTGAAGAATTTCGATATCGATAAAAATTGATTCTCTGAGAATGAAAGTTTCAGAAAAAAATGTGCCTAATTTTATATGATACTATTACATTCAATTTCGATAAATGTTAACGTATTTAATTAGTCAGTACAATAACTGTAAAAAATTTAATAGACGCCAGGTTTTTAAATTTGTATCAAAACGTATGATATTATAGTCATACGATAATATGATAATATGATAGATAATATGAATCAAACGAGTTACTCTATATTATTGTAAAGAATAACTTCTAATAATTAATATTCAAGTTCATGAATGTTAAAACGAAACAAACACGTATTTTTCAAGGTAGTAACTAATAGCTGCCGTTAAATGAATCATCATATATTTTATAAATGAAAAATAAAAACTAAGTTTTCGATTTTTTGCATAACTTCATGAAACATGAAGGTTACAATTATATGGTTTTAATAAGATTATTAATTTGTTAAAACGTAATACTTGGGCTGTCGCAGCAGAGGGTTAAGTGGACAATGGACAAGGTTAATTATTTTAAAGACATTAAATAAGTTCAATTTATATTTTATAATTTTCCTTGTATTTTATTTAATCATCTGAATAACGCTCGGACTTAACATAATATCAATGTTTAAAAAATCGACAATTACGTAGAAGAAACATATTATTTTTTCCTGTAACTTAAGCTGAATACGTCATACTTTAAGAAATAAACCGACGGTACAACTTTTTTATGTTTAAATAAAAATTAAGATATTGCAATAAATATTTATTGTAAATAAACTAAAAACAATACCTGCATAAGTTTGACCTTGTTTGTTCGAATACATATACTTTTACCCATTATAATCATCAGGAAACGGTAGCTTACTAAATAAATGCAATTTAATACCTTATCGTTTAATTGAAGTGCCAATTTTGCTCTAAGAACAAAATGATGCCATTACAAAGCTTGATTATATCAGGAAGATATGTAAGAAAAACGTTGTGATTATCGATTGAAAACAGAAATTATTAGTAAAAATGGTCTTCACTTGAAACGTTTTCAATCACAAGTATTAACAAAAATATATCTGTTACAGCACGTTTTTAAAGAAACTAAAGACTGTTTTTAATTAAACCATTAGAGCTGTAGCGGACATTAAAATAAACAACCAGGAGTGATTAATTGGAGTAAAATATTAAAAGATTATCCTGCAGCGCATAAAATCATAGAACCCTTCTTCCTAGATTTTATTTTTATAATCTACTGTTGAATCCCGTAAAACAATATAATAATCAATATTTGTTTAAGAACTAATGATATACCTTTTTAATACAATTTTAAAAATAAATCGTGCAAGTTATTTAAGTATTGTAATATTTTTGAGACACGCCTGTTTATGGAACTTTCGATTGTCAAATTTAATGATTTAAATAAAGTTAATAATACAAATGAATTATTAAATTATATTATTCACCGCGTACTATAAACTAGTTTAAAACTTATTTTTCTCTAATATATTAATAATAAAATATTGCTGGAAGCGAGGAAGAAATATTTTAAATATGTCTTGACAGCATTTTGATGGACTTTTACTTTTACGGATCTTTTTTGGACAGTGTAGAAGATTAATTATGTATTTAAGTATTTGTGTCCGGAAATCTTTTCGTGGCGTTTTTTAATAATTTAATAATATTGCGGTATCCTAAAAACACGGTCAATTTTTGAAAAAAAAAAGTCCGATTATTACCATAATCACAGATAATCACCACACGAGAAATCGTGACCACCCTAAAAAAACTAAGGTTGATCCACAATTGTTTTCTGCGTTGACTTCATATTGTGATTAAAGTTAAGCCTCAAAGCTTTAAATCAGACTAGGTTTATATTCCCTTTAAAAACAGTAGCAAATTTTTGTTACGCTTAGAATTACCGAGGATTTTTAAGTCGCGAACTGTATCTGGCATATATGATGATAGCGATTACAGCCTTAAGGTTTTGAAATGGAGAACACGGCTGGGCAAGCGTAGCGAAAGACGCGAGGCGGACAGACGACCTTACTAAAGTTACTGGAAGATACTGGATGCAAGCAGCTTCCCTCCGTTTCTATTGGAAATCTATGGGAGAAGTCTGTGTCCAGCGAAGGAAGTCCTAAGGTAGAAACGACGACGGTGAACTGCATCTTGAGTACCCTTCGCTTATTAGTAATACCATCGAATATATTACTTTTTTAATAATTTGTATTTTTATTGTTTATGAAAAGTTATAATGCAAAAATAACATTTACGCTTTGCTGTATTTTGAATTTGAATACTGTGAAAAAATACAGCATTAATCTGGAACAATGGTATAATTTATTTTTATTATTTAAAAAATGGAATTTTTTAAATAATAAAAGTATTGAAGGTTGAGAATATTTGAGAAATCTTGTATTATTGTTCGTTACGGTAATTGTTTTGAATAAAGAAGTGCATTTTTATTTATTTATTTGTTTCACAACTCGGAATTAAATAAGTTTAAGTTTAAGTTTCTAATATGTTTGTTAATCTACAAGGATTCAGTTAGAATTTTACCTACATGAATATATACAGAGGCCAGAGAATTAGAGTATATGTCAAATTATTATCTTACTCCATTACTATATGAATCATTTTTAATCAAATTCAATATAATTGTAGCAATGTGCTCAGAAGTAAACTACTATTAACAAACATGTTAAAAAAAACTTACCAAGTAACATTCTGCGGTCAGTTACTGAGGAAATTTTATAACACAAAAAGCTTGTGGGGTAACTTCATCTTGATCGTACAATTTAAAACTATAAACGAGATTTTCATGTGTACGTTATAAAGTTATGATTATATACGTCGTAATATAAGGCCGAAAAGTTTCCATGTAAACAGTCCGGTATATTTTTTTTAGATTTGCTAACTAGTATTACAGTACCGCAAGACAAAACTTGATTGTTTTTGTTTAAAGACTGTGATCATTAGAAAGTAATATATTGTATCAAATTTAGATGCAAAATATTCATCTTATGAGTACGACTTCTTTATTCGTGTTAAAATTAAAAATAAATCTAATTATAACACAAGTGGATGCAAGCCGCTTCCAACTGGTTCTATTGCAAACCTATGGGGGAGGCCTAAATCCGACAGTAGATGTCGTACGGTTCAATTAATGGTGCTGAAGATGATAACAAACGTTTATTATTATATAAATCGCGTTTAGTGAACTAACTTAGTTAGTTCTCGGCTTACTTAGTTAGTTCGGGCTCATTATGCGAATGAATCTATAAAATAAACCACGCTTCCTTTAATTTGCTAAAATTACTATAGTCGCTTACTATCGACATTATCTGTACTGTGCGCAAACCTAGCAACTTCTTGTTACAGGTTTGTAAAAATAATAAATCTTTTTACAATTCCATACCAAGTATGTGTTACGATAATACTCGTATTATTAAACTTGATAGTATTGACATCTTTATTTGTAACCCCAATCTTGTACTCTTTGAAAAATATAATTTTTTAATTCTTTAACCTTAGTGTAACTAAGAAAATAACATGTTGTCCTCATTCTTTATGTTTATTTTTTATTTTTTTATACATAGGAATACATTCTAGACATTTATTTATAATAGATAAAACTGAAAAAACATATCAGAAAACAAAATGGACACTGACCAAAGATTATAAGGTGTCATTATGGTCCAACATTGACTTTGTATCAATGCGATAAGCAGTATTATATAAAAATTGTAATCCCTGGCACTCAATGTTTTATTGTTGTTTTCATTCGATTGTTTTACTGCTTTAGTATTGAGATCATTGGCGTCTGTCACAGGAAAAGTGTTATCAAAGTTAACATTTTTGGTAATAAAAAACTTGTTTTATTACACAGATTAAAAATAATTTTATATTGCAGTTGTCAAAATTTGTAACAAATTTGCAGTATATAACGATTATTTTGAAGATACTAGTACAAACAAATACCAAAACCGATGTATTGTTATGGTTGGGAAACAAGTGTACCAAAAAAGGTCTGCAGAAGTTGTAGACAGATTGAAATAATTCCAAGAAAGGTTTGCTTTATCACGGTATGAAGGTGAATCTGAGTTTTTCTTTTGTTTATTCTCATCAAAAAGGACCTGGTTGGACCCTTTGCAGTTTTTAGTATTTTGGTTGTTACCTAAATAATTGACTAATATATAAACATTTTTTAAACTTATTAATAATATAACATTAAAATTTTATGTTTTAAATCTAGAGATTTTTTACTTTAGTGTGAGCTGTTCTTTGAGCTTTGTTTAAATAAATCATTTTTGTCATCATCATATCGCAAAAGTCGATAGACGCCCTTTATTCCTTTCCCCTATCCCCTATCGCCCTTCCTGTGAACTTAACTGGGCCATCTATCCGCCTTGTTAGGCGCCTTAACACAGAAAGTAAGTCTTTGTTTATCCAAAAGAAAACTTTCTATGATATTTGATAATGCTTTTTTAAATGCATTTAATTTTTCTTTTGGATTTTGGAGTTTCTAACTCTCATATTTGTGAAACATTACTTAAAGATTGTTATAAATGTTTGTGTTCCATATAAACATAGCTACAACGATCTCATTTTTTTTATTATGTAAAATTGAGAAATTTGCAAAATACAAATTTTGAAAAGAGTGTAGTCCTTCATGTTCTACATTAAAATCCTGACCGAGGTTATCTGCGTACAAACCAGTTTTAAGGCTTGCATCAAATAGATTCCATATTTATACTTATCGTTTGAGTATGATTATTAATAAATCATTTAAATTTTTTTATGTTATGTAACACATTGTTTTGTCTCTGTTCGTATGCTAAATAAACATTATGTAATTGTTATTTTATTGTAGTTATTTTTCATATCATTCACATATTTCAACAACATAATATCATATCAAATCAAACTATTTATTATAACCGATATTTACGTAATATAAACGCAAACTTTTATCCATTATATATATTTACGCAAATAGTTGTTCGGTGGAACTGTTATAAAACAACATGTATTTTCCAAAAAATACGAAAGTTTTTTTTTCCGAAAGACAAGTAGTACGAAAAGATTTAATGATAAAACATTACATATGCCTGTACAATTGACTAGAATTTTGAATATTCAAATTATGACAATGATAACTTAATGTCGTATGGTCTTGTTACTCGTTAAATTTCTACCTATAGGTTAATCACCAAGCTACTTGACACTTAAAATGTATTATAAATATATGTACATACATTTATATGTATATATACAGGTGGGGAAAATACCTAATTGTTTTTATTTAACATCATACGATTATTCAACAGACTGAGCAGGTGTATTGAATATAAAGTGCAGTAATAGCAAATTTCTCATTGGGAATATCTCTAAATTTAATTAATAGCCAAAATTTGTTTTCTCTTCAACCGGCTCATTGTCTCCGAAATAGTTGCATGGCGAGATAGTTTGGGTGAATATCTAGTCCCGCTTTACATTTTTTGTTATTAGACTCGCTATTCTGCTGTGTTTTGTATTTGTGGCGTCATTGTATTTATTTTAAGTGTTTGTGCAATTTTGACAATTTTATAGATTGCAGAGCGTTGGACACTTGCTTGCGAATGAAAATCTGGGATCTCTGAATTTTACTAATGCTGGTGGTACGCTCTGCATGTACAGAGCTGAATTCCATAGGTTCATATGATTTATGATAGTTTTGTAAAATAAAAACTTGTTATCTAGAAAGACCAGATAACAAGCTTCATAGACTTCTGTATCTCATGTTGATTTCAACTGTTTTGGCTTGTACGAGACTCTTTCAAATGAGTATGCTATTCCAGATACTTTGCTTTGTCGCTTCGGGGCATCTGATTTTTTCAGACTGATGGACAAATTTCCCACGTAAGTGTAAATGTCACATGACCTGACTTGGAAGAACTAACGTCCATTTTTCATTTTGTAAACCATTGAGTAATAGCGGCTTGCCTATGCCCTTTGTTGCTGACCAGGAAGAGTGTCATGTGCAAAAGTTGACAAGGCTATAAAGGTTCATAAGGTTCTTAACAGTTTGTGGAAGATCCTTTTTGAAAATTATGTATTATATAGGACCCAAAATCGGTTTTCATTTCGGAAATCTTACGCACTTATAAATTGAATTTCGCATCAAATCATCTAAAACTTAACTTGCATTTGACTATGGTATATGTATATATATAGAGGCACGAGGCATGGAAAGCTTACCTTCAATTACATTTTAAATAACATAGTATAGACTATTATTGTTGGCGTAACTTTATACCTAACGTAGATATTGCGACACATTTAAAAATGCTAAATCATTAATTGTAATACAACGAGCTGGGTGAATTTTGTACCTGTTTGTTATTGCTTACGCAAATTAATTATTTAGAATGTATGTATTTTTCAATAAATAAATCGACCTTGTGCATAATACATCAGTACAATTTTTTAAATACACGGGGGCAATTTAGATAACCTGTTAGTTGTTGATAGTTGCGACTCAAAAATTTTTTAACAGGCTTATTGGTGTTGGAGTATATTTGTTAATAAATATCTTGGACACACGTGTTAAATTACATCATCGTCATCATTTCAGCCGTAGAAGAATTATATCATGTAACTGATTCTATTTCGACTATCTGAGATATCTTCCGTCATTTTTCCTTCGTAGTAAATATAATAATGTAATTTTTACCTACATTCATATTTTTATTACAAATTATATTAGTATAGAAAAATGTTTAAATGTAGTGTCGTTTAATATGCCTTAAATTCGCGAAACTGAGAAGTGAACCATTTAACAGTAAGCCTTCGTAAACGCATTGTTCAAATTAATGAATGTAGGCACTATTAGTTTGTACAATCATCTGTCATTTGTCATACATTTTTCATGTCGTCACGAGAATACATGCGGAGTAACGACCACGAGATGCAACGTTTACCTGTCACACATATCCATTCAACACTAATACGTCAAATGAAGGTTAAAATATCCAGGAAACACGTTTACGAACACATTTGAATATATATATACTAATTTTATATATAATTCTTTCAATCGCATTGAAAACGATAATATTTGCATGCGACCACCGAATTGTATCACGCTTATTTTTTTAAGGTCATCATTTACATTAATACCCTGTGAATTTAATATAATACTATAAACAGTGAAATATGCGAAGCAAATATGTACGTATATATCACAGAGGCCGTGACCGTCATTATAATAAGACATTAATTAGTCCATACGAACTAGACTTGTTAATAAGCATTATAACAAACATAATTGTACTCACATACTGCAACATAAAAACAACTTGTGACGAACAACCACGTCTTAGTACTGTGTCTTGGAAAACATTGTTTATTTGTACGCTTGACTGGATGGCGTGAAAGGAAGCGAGCTTTAACTATGGTATCAACTTTTCTATATAAAGGTAATGTGCTGTATGAACTGATACAACGAAGGACTCAAATAAATACAAAGACAAAAAATAAACCTCTAGCGAACTTCACGTTTTTATAGCAATTCCTATAAAAAAAGTACAAATATAATATTATTTAAAATGAAATTACCCTGCATTATATCATTATTCTGATCAAGTAAAATTAAGATTAAGGATAAAATTTATCAGAATTGTAGCAGAATTAATACATATAGATTTTTATTTCACACTTCGGTTGGCAAGGCTCGTTGGGTGATTTTGAGATTGCCATAAATCATCACTGGTAACATAAATTTTTCGTAAACCTTCGTCTTAGGACACCTGGAGAACCAAACTAGCGACAGCTAAGGCACGATTGGCGAATCGAATAAAAGGTATTCGGAAGGCACGACGGTTTCGGTGACGCTGATGTTTTTCCCAAACGCCGTCTTGGCCTACCGCGTGCTTCGCCGGTTTGAGCTGGACACGGTTCCGGTCCAAATGTTCACGGGGGATTTCCTGAGAACCTGCATAGGTTTGAAATCAAAGAGAGTCCTTCGTGCACCTGTGACCCTGCGTGACCTCCTTGGAATATTGCAGGAAGGTCATACGAGAATGTTATAAAGAGGAATAAACTGGTTAGGTAAACAAAAAAAACTAAAGAAACGAAATGTGATAGAGTATTAAATTTGTGTAAAACTTTGATATAGTACTAAGAATTTTAAGAAAATAAAATAGTAGAAATAAATAAATAAAATAAATTTAAAATAAACGCGTAATGTTTAAGAAAATAAAAAGACAAACATAAAATAACAAACAAAATGTGTAATTCGGTGAGGGAAGGCGACGGAAGTGAGGTGAGGTATGAACGGAATAAAGAATAAAAAGGAATGAAGGAATATGTGGAGAATAAAACAAGAAAGAATAAGTGACATCAAGATGGAAGAAAGGTGAGGATGTAAATAAAAGAATTTGAGAAGAAATTTTTATTGTTTTGATATCCCTGTGTACCCTGCGTGACAGGGGAAATACGAAAGGCCCCCAAAACAGGGGTCTATAAAAAAACTACACTCGTCTTTACAAATTACGTTTCTCTAATGGTTTAGATATCAGTGTGTATAAAAAAACGGTGACAAGTTACACACCTAATTTTTTCTAGAGCTCCCTGAATAAATGAAGGACGTATGTCCTTTGATATAGAGTAGTGGATAAAACAATAGACTCCTTTTTATAGTCTTAAATAATAACAGTAATATTTTATTCTTTTAATACTCTTGTGCAATATGTTCTGAGTGCTATAAATTTAAGATTTGACTTCATTGACTACAATCAAACAAAATGCAACTTATATTAATTTTTATTTTTGAGCAAAGTCGTTAATGTTATTATGCATTGTTGCTGAATAGTAGTATTTTATTATAAAAAGATATCAAAACAGAAAACCTGTCTTTAGAAACAAATCTAGCACAGGACGTATTAGTATTATTTTTACGTCAACTTTGAGACCGATTAAAAAAATGTGAAATAAACATTTAATGGAAGATGTGTCAAAATAATAAATAAAAAGCTGTCGTCGTCGTTTCATTCGCAAAAATATTATAGAGGATATACCATAATCGCCATGCTCGGCATCCGGGTTGGCGATCGAAAAGATAAAGGAACAACTTTTATGACAAGTTTTGTAAAATAATATTATAACGTTCTTGGCTATGAAGTAGATTAGCTGTCGACTGTTATATCGGTATCGGTATCAAAATCATAGTTTAAAATAGTGGCTATCAGCGTAAGTAAATTATTTGGTTTTAAATGTAACACATTTTTTCGACGTTAATTACATTTGTAGGTATATAAACTTTTATAATCAATAACATTACATATAATAAAACTTAAATGTTCTTGTTACGTCAATCCATGATATACGTCATAATTACTTTGTTCATAGCATAAGTTCAAAGTATAAGGTAATAAATATTCATTAGAATGGTGTGTTTAATTCAATTAAAAATAGAATAGCCGAATTTAATGTGGTTATTTTCCAACGACAAATAAGCGAATGTTGAAATATTTATTGTATTATTGAAATACAGGTTACAAAAAAAACCCTTCTAAGATTAACTTAAGCATTTGAAAATTAATAAAAAACCAATATCTGCTTGTATATAATTTGAGTACAATCTCAAAATTCTTATCACCACGACGCAGAAATCATGTTAGCGCTTCAAAAATAAGTTGAAGACTGACGAAATAAAAACGTCACAGCCAATATAAAGTATGAAAATGGAGGGGGCGAACTTTTAATACGTTATTGTTACAAAAGTAAAAAGGGTGCTAACGAATTATCAGCAGAGATCTCTATGATGTTTTTGTATTGCTCAAGTTTAATAAGTTAATCATTTGTAGGTCAAAATATTAATATGTCACGAACCCGGGTGGATCGATGGCATTGTTAAGGTCCTCGGGGGGCATGGATGTAAGCTAAGCGGCTTGGAAAAGTTTCAATCGGTTGGAAATTAATGGGGGAGGCTTTATCCAATAATAGACAATCTTCGGCTAAAATGTTGATAATGAGGGCCATAAACCATGTTTATTTTTATGTGCTAGCCCGACATTGTAATTTTTAAAAAAAAATCCCAAAAACAATGCGCAGGACTGTACACAATTGTAAAATATTCAGTGAGATATTATGACATTACGTATCTAAAATCATCAAAATAAAAAGTTTTAATACAAGTAAAGGCCCTTATCCGGTAAGAAAGATAATCTATGTTAAAAAAATACCGGACTACTTTATTATTATGTAGTTTTTACACATATTTTAAATTTATTAGGCCAAATATATACTGTTAAAAAAATTTAATTTATTTATAAAGAAAGACCCTATAGGTTACAACTACCTAAAGTAACAACAAACATATTGTAAACCAGATGTTTCCAAATAGATTAATCTTTGATTAATACATTTATATATAAGCAAATTTATTTTCCTGTTTTTATTTGAATAGATATTTATTGATTCTGCCGTATACATTTTTGCGTGATATTTCGAATCCAAAATACTTTAATTGAAAAACAATCAATAATCTAATCATTCATTTTAAATTTACTTATGAATTAAACTATTAAAAATTATTAATCATTAATTGTGAAAATGACCTTTTTATACTATGGGTTTTTTATATATAAAAACCAGAGTTACGTAGGAGTGTAAATAAATAACCTAACTGGAATGGTTGGAGCGATTTGTCACAATACCAAACATAATATATATATAATAATATATATATATATGCTTCCGGTATTCCAGAACTTTATACCGGAAACTCGGAGCTACAAAACTGAAAGGTGACCACTATTCTAGTTTTCATTTATTTGACAATTTCTTGAAAATCGGAAATAGGATGCCAAAGCACTCCTAATATAAATCAGATGTAAAAGTAAAAAAACATGCTCTCATTTGCCGTCAGACACTCACAAATAAAATCAGGTAAAAAACATTGATAATTCTCATAAGAAAACCTTATTATTCCACTGCTATTAAGCTAAAACCCAGACACTAAAATTAGGAACATTTGCAAAAAAAAATATAATAAAAGGTCAAAGTTTTGAATACTCGAGAAACTTCGCTACGTACGTCATCAAATAAACATGAATGTTGTTGTGTCCTTGTAAAAAAGGTAGTCTTAAGTTACATGATTTTATTTACTATTTTAAATAATGATTAAAAGCAAACCGTATTCGGATTGATACATTCAACTTTTAGAGGACCGTTTTTTCATCATCATTTAAGCCGAAGGACTTTCATTGCTTTACATAGGCCTTCCCTGTCGACTGTGACCGGTTGGTAGAGGCCTGTATCCAGCGTCTTCCGACGTGTTTAACACTGTCGTCTGTCCGTCTTGAGGGTCCATGTCCTATGCTGTGCTTGCCAGTTCATAGTCTTGACTCCGGAATCTTAACACCCCAACGGCCATCTGTTGTGCGCTCTATGTGACCTGTCTACTGTCACTTTTACAATCCAATTCGCGTTTATTTGCCGAAAATATCTTTACACTCGCTTTTGCGGGACACGAACAGGTTATGACGGACTGAATAAAACCTTCCCGATGTTTTTTCTTCATTGCTATGTTTCGGAGCAACGGAAACGCTTGCTTACTTTGCTCAAAAGGTCTACCTCAACCTGCTCTCTGGCCTCTTTTCCATACGATTTAGTTTTAATATAACATTTTTGTAATTATATAAATATTTGAAATAATTATATATTTTTTCTTTGGAACAAGGGTGTTGTCGTGTGTACGGGAAGTACACAACACCCTTGTTTAGTGGGTATCCTTTCTCGACAGCAGTGAGTCCTCGAAACTAGGCAGATTCAGACAAAGCCTTGGCGCGCGTCCATGCGCCTACTTAATTTGCTGACATCTTATTCCACCGTACGCTGACGCGTTTCAGCCGCTTCAAAGGGCTATTAGAAATCTTGGGAATAGCGGCATATTCTGCGGTACAACACAGGGAATTTTTATCGGTAACCAAAAATAGTGAGTCATCCTCAAGTGACAACTATGTCATGTCTTCTGCATGTGTTCTTTCTAAAAATCCATTATTGGTAATTTTTGACCTAGCAATAAAATTAAAATAATTTTATCTGTAACATCTATAATGAGAAATTATGCATTTTTAATAAAATCTCTCTCAACTCTTCTCGAGAGTGGAAATTCATAAAATCCGTTCTTAGTTAACCTCCAATCGGTAACCGAAAAATTCTTTCCAAAATCAAACCTTCAAGCCTTACCAAGAAGCCATATAGGACATAGGAATAAATCTCTTATATAATAAATAATAAACTATTATATTTTCAGAAATATGAACTTATTCTTTTTTTACATTACAGATGAGAATTTACATTTGTTAGGAGCTCATGTTACTAAAACTAAAATTTTTCATTAGTTATATTTTAAGGATAGTCGCATCTTTATGACAAATAATTATAAAATCACCATCGTGACAATATGCATGCATTAAACACTGTATCACAATAAGATAATTTCGAAAAGGACAAGAACTTCTTAAGAACTTAAAAAAAATAATTGTACAAGTGTGTTAAGACAACTTAAAAGCAAGTAGGTAATAAAATGATTACACGAAAGAGACATTACGTGTCTTTATAATTAATATTTATTTAAAAATAGGATTAACATGTTTAGTGTGTTCCTTTTCTTAATTTATAACGTTAAAAGCCTCTAGAAAAACACGTAAAAGATAACAACAGTTTATGTTGACTTTAAAAGCTTTGCAAGTAAAGTAAGCGGACGTGTTTTAACTAACAAATAGTTTTTGTTTTTGCATTCGCAAACTCCGGTGGCTTAAATTATTTTTGACAATATTAAATAATAGCACATTCCATTACAGAACTGTAAACAATGAGAATATTTTGAAAAGAAACAAACAGGCCTAAATTATCTACACAATGACTTGATTTTTTTAAAATACTGAATAGCTTTAAATTTTTATTTATTAACCATCATAAATAACATAATTGAATATTATATAAAAGTATCTTTTCGACCAATATCTCTTAGTACGAATACGAAAGTCTTCCACTAATGAAAAATATGTTACTAGACCGTACACCAGAGGGAAATGGTTAAACTAGGTTAATTTAACTTTGAGAAAGTTGTCTCGTCGAGTCTAATACGGGTAAGCGACTTTAGGAAAACTATGAACATGGCCTCATCCAATAACCCTTAATGCTTTAAGAAAAAACCCATCGGCCGATGTTTGTTACCGGTGATGACGTACGGCACCGATATATTTATTCTTATTTGGTACACATTGGCAAGCTCGCTGTTGCTCAGTCATCCAATAAGATAACTATGACCGGGATTTCCTAATAAGCGATGAGTAGTAACGAAAGCTTGGATTAGCAAGTTGAAGAGGTAATGGGCAGACCATAGAACGTACCAAATAGCCTGTGACTAGCAGACACTACAGACTCGCAAGCTACGCTTCCTACAGGACGTCCATCAACAAAGTGAATAAACGACTTTGTTGAGGTCGTCGGAAAACGCTGAATCTATCTATCTAAATGAAATCTATGGAGGACGCCTTTGTTCAGCTGTGGACATCCTGCGGCGGAGAAGTTGTTGACAAGAAAAATTTAATAATTAATAAAATCACTGCATAATGTCCAAATAAAAAATGTCCCAAAAAAACAGTTTTGTTAATTCCATTGTTTTTCAATGATTGGCAAAATTTTGTCATTTTTTCTATGTATAATTGATCTTAATGCAAAGACCTTCTTTATATCACATGTTAGTGTAAGAAATGGTATCTTTGTGTAAGTGACTTTATAAACATGCATTTTTAATCTGCAGTAACAATATATTTGACATTATTTGACAAATTCATAAATTTATTAACTTTTATTTAAAAAAATATCAATAAATTTGTATTATAATGGAACAGCAACTAATATTAGATTCTGAATTAAACACAAGAAATAGTAAAAGTTTTGGACAAAAACAACGAACTGGAAGAGAGAAAAAAAGTATAAGTGATTCTCAAGATTGGTTAGAAATCAATGAAGCTCTAAAATTCGAAGCACAAAAATTTGTTGAGATTTCCAAGTATTTTTCAAGTCCCCTGAAGAAGACTGCTTCGTACGCCTGCGAAAATAGACTAGTCTCCTATCCCGATCGATTTCGATTGGAACACAGGCGAGGGATAGCGTCAACAAGTTATATAAAGTTTTTTAATCTGATATTAGAACCTATATATCTTAAATTTTATAAAATATTTCCCGAATTAGAATGTTTAAAATTCCAAAATCTGTCTCGATCTCGATGTAAGAGAATCCCACCAGGCCTTTCTTTCGACTTGAATTTAATTTACAATAATGTTAATGACGAAACGCCAATAAATACTAAAATAATATTTGTTGCGACTAAACGGTCAACGACTCCTTGTTATCAAATCTGTGAAATAAACCTGGAAATAGTTTCAGTTAAAATTAAGAAACAGAGTGTTAATTAATTAATAATAGTCAATAACAAAAGGATCTTATTTAAACTGTAAAAATGTAATAAAGAGTAAAAACTCGTAAAAGTTTTACTAACCAAAGCAATAATATAGAAACGTTATTATTAAATCAATTTTATTTTATTTCCTTAAAAATAACCATGTAGTAATAATTATTAAAATTTAATTCTCGTCATATCTATCGGTTGCATATAAAATGTGTGCAGCATTGCGAACTCGTGGTATACTGTTTCATAGCTATAGTTGCAAGGAAAACGGGTGACTACGCATACATTTTTATCTATACTAAGTAGTCGATGGAAACCTTACATTAATGGAAAAATACTAACATTGTTTTTAATCAATAAAACAACATTCACGTAGTAGCTTATGATCAACCCGTACATCCGCATTTAATATATTGTAAAGGGTTACTACAAACGTACTAACAGCGCATTAAGTATTTAAAAATAATAACGTGACAACTACTTTTAGCTTTGACTCGTGATTTTGTTTGCATTTCCGCAAACTAATGATATTTATTCCAGGTTAAGTTCATTGTTAATTTTATTACGTATTCTGTTTTTTTATTCAGTGTTTTTTACACTTAAAATGTTGTTTAATTGACTCGGGGCTCTGTAGAAAAACGTAATTTAAACCTCACGCCTGATGTCTTGTTAAGACTAATTGATACGTATTCGGTTGCTGATATCTGAGTGGGGAGAGGGTCGCGGATGGGTGTGGCACTGCGCAAGTCGATGGCAACGGGTTCTTACGCCTGGTTCAGTTGCTGGCTTGCTTATACACTACAGTGAGCAGTATGAGCTTATGCTGCAATCGATGCCTTTAAGTCGACGAGCTCGGATCGGATTCGTACTCAGCCGCGTTTACTACCAGCGGGTCTAATACGACTTGACCGAGGGCATATCGAGGTCCAAGTAAATCGGAAGTGTTATTGTTTTTTATTTAGTTTTTATTGAAGTATCTTTTTACTCATGACCGCACCTGATAGCCTGTTTATCTTCCGATATGAACAAAAAACATATCTTTAGTAAACAAACACACATATCTTTTTCAGTTCTATAATATATACTTACAATTATCCATTGCGAAAAAAATAAATATTCATTAACTTGGCTTAATTAATTATCATTCCATCAATTTTTGTACGCATAATAAGTGGAATAGTGTTAATAATAAATAACCTTTAAAGATTTATTTAGTCTTATTTTCTTTTATTCTTGTTATTTTTGTTTCATTTTATTGAAATAAACGAGAAGTGTATGGCTATTGATTCTGAAATGATGACGAATTTGACATTAATAAATGCTGTACGCATTGTACCTATACGATGCGCCTATACGAACTATATATATATATATATATATATATATATATTTATGTATATATATAGTATAGTGGAAACCATAGCTTAACGTCTTACGTCAAGTTTCTATTTTTTATAAAAAGTGCTAAGGAAATTGTGTTTTGTAATGTTGATACCTCCTGCACATTTCATCTTCGGACTTTCGAACGCACATTGAAAGTAAAAGTATGGAATAATTTTGCTTGTGATTTCGTCTGAGTAAAAAGGCACATAAATTATGCCAGCACGCCAACTGTTTAAAACTTCGTGACAACTGAATCGTGATAAAATGCTACCTGCAAAATGCCCACGTTTTAGGTTTAGTTTAGTTTTTAAAAATTATACTTATAAATGTATCACAGATATATTGTAAAAAAAGATTTTTTTACAAGTTTTGCAATAATATTTATCTACAATTGATAATATTATGTGTTCCAAACACATGTTAATAACAGCTACCACTACCGGTGATCTTATAAAAATAGTAGTTTACGTTGTTAGTCTTTGCAAAAATCATAATATAAATTACTCGAATTGTCACAGTGAAGTTTTTAAGGTAGATTCAAGCACTCATAGCTCATAAACTACAATCTTATTCTTTAAGCTGTCATTGGGTTTTCTTTGTCTAACATTGTGTATTATCATGTAGACACTGAAAATGTACGTTTACTTTTTACCTCAAAAAAGGCCGTATAATCTTATGAAAACATTAAAAACGTGTACATGTACGTGTTGTCATTCTTTTTTTTTTGGAACAGAAATTTTCAGACTATTTACCTCTAATACAAACATCGACGCCATGAATTAAGTAATTCAAGGAATAAAAATTTATGATAAACTGTCAAACGTTCATATTTAAGGCTTTTAGGAGGCAGTTAGCAGTGGGCGGGGCACATCGCTAATCGGGACGAAACTTTCGTGAGTGGCGACCACGGGCTGATGGATCAGGAAGCCCCCTATAAAGTGGACTGACAGCATAGTTAATGTCGCGAGAGGTCGCTGTAAGACCGGACATCCTAGTCATCTTTGGAGGAAACCTATGCCTTGCAGTGGACGTCTATTGGCTGATACGAATATGATGAATGAATGAATAATGAACGATAAAATTAACTTGTTTTATTTATGACTTTTTAACATATTTAATGGTTTTCAACGCAACTTACAAAAAATATTATGTATATTAATTATTTTAATAACTAGTTACACGCATGGAAGGCCTACTTGTTTACTATGCGGAATTACGTAAATATATTTGTATTATGTGTAATGAATGCATTTCACTGTTTATTTTTTTTATACACGAGCTATAAATAATCCGATTAAGGTAAGGTACATTACATGATAGCGAATATTTTTTTCTGGCGAAGTATCTCTCCTTCAACTTGCAAGGTTATAGGATGCGCTGTCAAACACTTATATCAGGAATACATTAATATTGCGTGGCATATTTTATATGACACAGTGTGTTTCTATTTCAATGCGAACGACTATTTCAATATCATTAATGTCCACCAAGGTGAGATAGAACTAATGGCATTATGAAAATTCTAAATAAACAACGCTCGCAATTAATTCCTTGCAATATTTGCGTGGCCACCTAATATGTCTGCTCTATTTTTGTCATCAAATTTATATTGAAATGTGTTTAACTATTTGATATCCTGATAGTTCGAATATATTTATTTAGATGGGCTTATGTTTTTAGGTCCAACTTGTAGACTGACAGACATTTACCAGATAGTCGTCGGAAGACGCTGAATGCACGCTACCAACCGGTCTCAATGAAAATTTTAACCGCTATCAATAACCAGCAATAGACTCCTATGGTCGAAATGATATTGATTATCTATTTACCAAATATATTATTTATATATTTAATGCTATTTATTTTATGATAATTAATTATTATTAAATAAATAATATGACTAACCATTTCCTTGCACGACCAAGCACAATAAATGCTGTATTTATAAAAAAAAACTTGAACAGTACGTTGAAGTATTAATTCTGAGAAGAACAATCTTTATTCCCCATTTTTTTGCTCATTTTCTTAAGGTATATCAGTGAGAAAATCAGATTATCTCAAGGCATTGCCCTCCCCAAAGATGCCTATGAGGATATATATATATATATATATATATATATATATATATATAATTATGGTACACATAGAACGCAGCGGCCCATCCTCTGGAAATTTATTTATGATTATCTTAGTTAAATGGAATATTCTAGAACTTTATCGTTTTATTATTAAATAACTTACACGTGTTATGCAGAATAAGTTCTGTTATTACATATTGAAATTGGTTTAATTATTTCTTTATAACGGTAAAGAATTAAAAAAAAACACTGTAATAATACTAGCAATCTTTTTTGAACTTATCTTGATTCGCTTACTATTATAAGTTATTAGAGACCATGGCCTATAATTTGTATGTTATTGGAGCGGCCCAATGTTATTTGTAATGCAGAAAAACAAATTAAACCAGTCTTATTATAACTTATCATAACATTGGCATTATATCTTAACTTATTGATTATTTATATATACTCATGATCGATGATATTCGTCAAATGATTCTTTGCCGTGAACAAAATGTTTAAATGTAGTGGTAGATATAGGTAAATCGAGTTCTACTGTATCATACTATATTGGAAACGGTTGTACCCACCTGTAATAGAAGATTGAGCATCCAAATTTAAGTAAGAGGAGGGATCTTTTTTCATGAAAATAGTGTAATAGATTGTCAACTTTATCTAAATTTTCTTTATATTTATTAAGAAGAACGTTTAAATTTGTTTTTTTTTTTTTGTAAAATTGATGATGTAGAGCCGTTGGTCATATCAGTTTCTAAAAATAAAAGTGCCACCGAAACAGCTGTACCGCGCCAGGAAAGCGCGCTTAAAAATTTTAAAAGCTTTGTCGTGGACGCGGTTTCAGTAACAATCGCTTTGTCTATCTGTCAATTAAGTCCATTATTTTAGACAAACACAACTACTAAACTAAATATTATATACTTAAATTGAAAACGAAAATCGTATATTCAAATTATTAAAGTCAAGACGTTTTATTAAAAATATGGAAATATTATTCAAACGAACTAGTGTTCGATTGAATAATATTTCCTAGTGAAAATTCTGGTAAAATAGTAATTACATTTATTTAAATTATTTTATTTAATTAATGTTGAAAATTGCACATAAATTTAAATCAATATGGATAAGCTAAAAATTAATGACTATGCTTATATTATATACCAAAAAAATATTTTTGACTAATGAAGCGATCCTAAGGAATAAATTTATATATCTAATAGATTTAGGCGTTACTTTGCGGAAGTCCATCCTAAGTAAGAAAGGGACTATATATATATATAGTTACTTCCGCTATGCAGCAGTAGTCGTCCAATAAAGTGTACTGCCCGCCAGTCCGCTCATAAATGCGCATGCGGCTAACAATGCGAATTACACAACTACCACCGTTAATTCACTCAACACTTGTTTCACCCCTCCACGACACAAAAAAAAACACCGACTCAAAAAATAGTAAGTAAATTTATTGCTAAGTAAGTATCGCTCTGAATATAATTTTAAATAAGTTTAAATTTTAAATTACTAAGTTATAGGATCATATCATAAAATGTTAAATTTTGTTTTGCGTAATATTAACAGGTTTCGTTACACTTACAACAAGTCCGGTAATAACAACCATCATAAAACATCATTAAACACGGCTTCCTGGAACACTTGGATGTTATACTTGTTTTTAGTTATTTATCACACTTAAAACATCCGTAAAGGCATAGTTTTTTCCATCCAATTGTTTATGTTTTAATAAAACGAATAACATGCTACTTTATGTTATCACATATTCCTTATGTGAATGCATTGTTAGTAACTACATGTTACGTGATGTAACAACCCATAAAAATGTTTAAGTATAAATAATTGTAATATTTATTTACTTTGCATTTACAGATAATGTATAAATTAGCTATTAAAAGTAAAGTTAATGTGTTGTGGCCTACGTATTATCGAACACGACACGAACTGATAATCAGTAAAATAGTCAATCTTTGAAAGCGCCATCTATCGGCAGGAACATAACTCTCCAAAAGTTTGTTAACTTTCATTACCTATTAGATCATTATTTACCTACTAGATGGCTCTTAAATATTTTTTATAATTTTACAAACTGAATGAATATAAACAAATAAAATTTATTTATATATTATTGACAAGTACTTAAAAATACTCTTAGTAAATTTTCATTTATATTCAGATAATTTAGCAACATTAGCAAGAAATTTAAAATTATTACATTTCTATTATGTGCCCAAAAATAATTAGAATAATTATAATTATTAAAATATCTGTTTATTATCATATAATGTCTCTTTAATTATAGTATTTACTATAACGTACAATAGGAACGTTTAAAGGACAATTGTTTACTTTTCCTAATAATAAAGGTTATAAGTTATCTAATAAAAATAAACATCATTTTACAAAGATTGGTCGTAAGGAATATCTGAGAAAATACCATTGTGGATTTATGGATAGAAATATCCGCATAGGTTTTTAGTATGTGTAATAATGAGGTTCTTCAGTTTTTCTTTACATTTTTTAGGTACATTCCAGTCTGGCTAAAGAATTACGCTTCATATTACCTTTGCTTTAACACATTCTCATTTCATAATTATAAAAAAGGGAACGTTTTTGTGCTAGCGTTTTATTTAAAAAAAAGTATTGCATTGACAATTCAAAGCAGTCATGAATGTAAAAGAAGCAAACACCAAAGACAATAAGCAAAAAAGCGTATAAAGCGAAGTAATCACTATTACAAGTACGTAAAGTCGATTTATTTTTACAAGTACAATCTTGCATAAACAAAGCGATCACTGATATATGTTTTATTAAATTATGTTTTTATCTGCATGCTTCTGGGCTCTATCAAAACTAACTTTTCACAACGTGTATCATTGCAACTAAATTTTGGATAAAGGCAATGTGGTAAGAAATGAACAACTTTTTAAATTTAAGGCAGGCGCGTAATGTAATATTTTTCAAAATTTTATAACATAACAATGAGCATATGTAAACATCTGCTTTAAAATCTCCTCGACTAGTTCTTTAATCATCAATTTTATGTTATTTTTTGGAATTGTTTTAATCTCGACAAAACTTATGAACACACAGAAAAAATTATCAACTATGAAAAATAATTAAGAGATTTTTATTACGTGTACCAAGTCCAGGCCCTTTGTAGTTATAAGCAATGCGGAGAAACTTGGACCAGGAAAGGTAGACCTTACTGGAGGTTCTGTTAGAAATTGAGCCAGTAAATCAATCAAAAATTGCTCGTGCCAAAACTCCCGTAAAGGACCTTTGATCTGAGGTAAAAAAAGGTTTAGACTAGACGTTTTCAGCACCCTGCCTCAACGAATCTATAAATAACAATTACAACCTTCCGTCATAAGTCACTCCGATGAAACTATAGAATGTAGAGAGGCGCTCCAGGGTACCCTCGAGCTGTGCTAACTTAATAGAGATTTAGAGATTTTAACTTAAGGCTAAGCGCTCTCCACGCCCTGCACCTTCAAATCCTGAAATCTGCAAATGCCACTTGGGCGGCAGCGGAGGCAAAAAAAAAATAAAACTTCAATAATATAAAGAATTAACATTTTTAATTAAGAAATAAATACAAAATATTAACGTGTGCTCTTACGTACCATATAAAAATGGAATAACAATAAAACAAACCATTCTTAAGGGTAGTACAATCAAAATAATAAAATACAACCATGGAAAATATACGTTTATTAAATCCGTAATCATAAACATCATTTTTGTTTCTTGTTTATGAACTACTTAGGCGCCTAAAATTATTTCAGCGTTGAATCACAAAAGTAGAACACCAATCGCGACATTACATGTATTCGTCCGTGCAAGTTGCAGGTTAATTAGCGGAAATATTCATGGGAGGCCGCGTCCGTTGCCAACTCTTCGTTTTGGTCAGGACTCACGATGTACCGTTAGTGCTAAGTAGGACAGGCGTCTTAAAACTACGTCGAGAAAGAATTGAATTTGTACGCAATACCTTACGTAAAACTAACATAATCGCTTAAATTATAGCATGTTAGTGCAACTACATGAAACCTAACTATAATAAAAACAAAGGATAAATGATAAATAATATTTTTTCAGAACTATCCTATTAACTTTATTACTTAAATTTTTTTAAATATTCTTATAATTCTTTTAATATTGGCTGCACGGTTATTGTATTCTTTAACACCAAAAAATTGTATCGTTAGACTATATAATACTCGCTAAAGATATTAATCCATATGCTTTGACCAAACAGATAATTGTTTTTTCTAAAAACAAGAATCTTTCTGGATCGAATGTTTTATGAGACACAAACATGTCTTTTATGGTATGTACAAACAAAAGTTTATTTTTTTGAATATTCCATTTCAATGTCGGGTATTTTTTATCGAGGACGTTCCATATTTTTTTTAAATCAAAATAATCTAGATCGCGATACATTTTTATTTTATTTTATATCTATAGACGAAAGTGTATTATTGGATTAGTTTATCGTAATGGGGTAGAGCTTTTATATCAAATAAAATGAGATCTATATTTGATATTCATTGTAGAGAGAGTTTCTTCGGTCAGTAATAAATAATTCAGTAAAAACAGTAAACCACTTAAAAGCCATTGTTGACATTATAATAATATACAAAAAAATTGTTTTAAAAATATTTTGGTAGTAACCGTCTGTTTCTCGATGTTAATTTAATAACAAAGTTAAATATACTATGTAATATACAATTGAATAATAAACAATAAATACCAAAAAATTCTTTGACGGCGATTATATTTTTGAAAAGCATTAAAAATTGTCATCTTATATTATATAAAGTATCATGGTTGTAGAACTGGATATTTAAAATTAATGTGTATTTTCTGAAGTCTTTATTCATTCAATTAGTTATCTCTGAGATTCGGTAGAGATCGCACTTGCAAGATCGAGACGTGACGTTAGCTCTTCAATGGGAAGTTTCCATCTTTGCAGTACACAAGGATAACGGGACTTCTCCCTTGATTTCAGTTTCGAACTCCTTTCGGTTTCGTGGCTTCTGTCTCCGTTAGCCGACCCCCAGATCGCCTTGCGTCACCTCACTCGTGTAATCGGGTTTTAGAAAATGAAATTCAGCACGCTCGCGTCCTTCTTTACCATATAAAGTTATGCTCTTTTAAATCTCTGTCCCCTTTGCGGTTGTTGAGTTATGTCAACAACGGACGTTCTTTTGTCGACGTTCGCTTTTTATTGCGTAATTGTTGTCAACATAACTTTTATAACGAAAATATTCAAGTGCCACACATACATTATATACAGAAGTTTGTTGTTATTTCTAAACATAAAATAAATATAACTATTACCTAATTGATTTAATGCAATTTGTAAAAAAAATATCTTTAAATATTTTTGTCATAAAAATATTGTAAATATAGAATATTATATTCTAATGGCAATTAATTAACTTTTTGGCATTTTCATTAACATTACGCTATTATATGTCTATTGTTATATCGCTTAATCGGTCAATTTTGATGCATCTGCTTCTGGTGTGCTTTTGTAAATAAATAAACATGTTTATGTATTATTGCTTTTTAATATGGACAAACACAGAACTTAAAAAACGCATTTATTGTGCGAATAAATAAATATTTATAATTTTATACATATCTTTATTTTAATAGAGGTGGATGACTCTTGAATTGAATGGAAATTTGCATAAAATTTCAACTTCATCTCTAATCTTCGCTAATAGAAGGAAATAAATTCCACATTAAGCTTTATATGAGATTTACTCTTTTTTAGTTTCGGGAAAGGATGAGAGGACAAAGAGTATTGCTATCACCAAATATTATTGCGCAAATATACTGCTCTCTGGTCTATATTCCAAATTATGTATTTTAAAAATCCTCGGCAGCACTGTGTTGTACTTGGTATTGCGTAACTTACTAGATGTAAACGGTTTTCTTTTTTACAATTTATGGTACATAATAAATAAAAAAATTGAATTGTTTTAATAAACTTTTTTAACCTTTAATTTTTATATTTTAATAAAAATATGTTTTGATTAATTTTAGATAATAACGTCATTATTATGTTATTTTTTTATTATTTTCTCCTGAAATATTATGAAGTACATTTTATAATATTATTGCTTTCACTGTGACATTTATTACTGTACCTGATTCTTAAAAAAAAACGTATTGTCATCTTATGACTTGTCAAATGCCTTCAAGCGTCTACGCTCTACGCCATTTTCCGAATACGATTGCGAATGTATTCCGGGAGGAAAGGAGACAGATGCATTCTGATGGAGGTGCGACAGAGATATAATATGCCACGCTAGGTTGCGGCGGAGGTCAGGGAACCACAAGTGGGTCGACTTCATCCTTCGTCCAAGTCTAGAGCTACGGTGGCTGTTAAACTTGAAGAAATTCATTAGCCAAAACACGGTTTTTGAACATGTCTATGGTTTTTTATTCTGTTGTCTTTTGTAATATTGTGACTGATACTCATTTAAAATTTTACACGTTATTATAAATGTAACTTTAATTAATAACACATTTATGTGCAAAATAAATTAAGAAGCACGCTATTAAAATAACAATTATTGCTAAAATATTATTAATCGTAGATATTATTATTAGATAGATATTAGCAACCGTAGTGGATTACATTTCAGCTTTTAATTATTTTTTTAAAATAACAACAACTTAGTATTTCAATTAAATTCTCTGGATAATAAATAGTAAATATATATACAAGCTAATTTGCAAAACAATCGCAAAGCGACCGAAAATAATCGGAATTTAGACCCAAAGCCAGCTTTTTTAAATAATTTTTTTGATAATATTATGGCGGACGGTCTGATATACTCACTGCTTTATATATTTGAAATGATAAAAACAATTATGTTATAGGGATTTGAATATACGTATAAATTAATAATAAATGTAAAGTGTATTCTCTAAATTCAAAGTTACAGAGAGAATAGAAATCATGGTCACGGTAAAGCAAAACAATGTAAATATATTAAGTCTCGCATCAATTCTGCATATGCTCAATTGACGTTTCGATTACCATTGAAATCCAATTTTATTGATGACTCTAAGAATCCTTATGGACACCTCCTGAGCGTTGGTGTCGGATTCTTTCTAATTGTTAAATCATGACAGTGTTTCTCATATTTTATCTAAATTATTGAAACTAATTATGAATAAAATTTAAAAACACTAACTTTAGAATATTTGTGATAGTAAGCTATTTGAAGTTAAAGGTTTAGCTTTTAGTACACCCTTGTAAAAAATTGTTTAAGAAATTTTTACGTAAGAACACTTCGTAAAAAGTACATTTATTTAAAGACGCTCAAACTTTTAAGTACATTATTAAGAGAAATTTAAAGTAAATGGTAATAATAACGCCATTGTATATTTTTCAAATCGTTATATAAATTTTGAATAGTTGTGTTATTCATTAAATATTCAACACCAAAACAAATATTTGAAACAGTATCGACGTCACAAACGTATTACGACATGTTCTGAATAAAAACAATTCAATTTAGAATATTTGAGAAAGGCTGCCACACTGATGATGCATGTATGGGCATTAAAATGTTTTTTTTTTTTAATATTCAAGGTCTACGTTCCATTTATAAGTCTGGCTTTAAATATTCCTAGAATCTTTCATTTAGTTTATCTAGGAAGGTTAATAAATTGAACTGTTGTTCAGAGCATTTTAGACATTTGTCGATTTTCAGCTCATATGTGTTACTGACCAGAGAGATACCACTGTCTACAAAGTATTAATTATCTATGCTATATTATATTTAAAAAAATATTGCAAAATTTTAGAAAAACAAGACAAAAATATAGAATCAATAAATCACGATATTGAATTAATGGTCATTGCTCAGTCAATACTTAGACACTTTATTTATTCTAGGCAAATAGAGTTTTAATAATAATTATATCATAAATGATTAATGTTATAGAAAAAATATTAATTCTTAGGACAACGCTTTCTGATAAATTATACAGGAAGACTGCCACTAAACAAACTTGACACGGACAAAATTAAATATGTTCATATTTATATACATATATACACACACACACACATAAATATATATATATATATATATATGTGTATATATAAATATATAAATTTCTATAAATCTCTACTTTATATATATATATATATATATATATATATAGATGCTTATAAATATGCGTACCTCTTTATTCAAAACCTGAACGATAATGACGCAACCACCGAAATGGTCAACAGCGGTCATTTCACTTTGGCCAACTTACGTGCGCGGCCGGAATATAACTTTTTAAACGTTTAATCTTTTTTCTAAGACATTAAGTCGAAAAGAAAGGTGTGGTCATGTAACATCTCTTACATTTTTTAATGCGTGTTAAATAATTCGCTTTACGCTATGAAACTAAACTAGAATTTGAAATCGACGTATTTTTTGTGCTTAATAACAATTAAAAGCTTGACAACAAACCTGGCACGTTTTAGACCTAATACTATTGAATAGGAAATGTAATTATTTTTGTATATTTGACATAGGTCTAGTTATAGACTTTGACATAACATTTCAGTCGATATTCGCTTAAAAGATGTCCATTTTTAATATACGTAATGATAGCGCTGCTCACATTATTAATATTATTTTAATAATTATTCTTCTTACAATTCAACACAGCTTTGGAGAATCTTCTTCTATTTGACTAAAAGCGTTGCAACGTCTTGAAAGATTTGAATGTTGGAGCGGTCCCTGCGTCAAATCCCCCTGTGTCTTCTTTTTCGCGGAAGGACACTATTGCCTTATTGTCTTGTTGGTTTGAGAGGGCAAAGCACGGATGGCGCTTAGCCCAAACCTCGTTAAGTAAATAAGCTTAAGGAATTCATCGTCTCGGACCGTTACCAGGGTTATTACCTGATTGAATCTTTCCCTTTGTCGCCGCTGCGTCGCTATTTATACCCCCAATAAAAATTCAAAATATGAGTAACCCTTGGACAAAGTTAAGGAACAAATGTATTTATTATCATCAATTAATTGTTTAACAATCAGGTGAATCAACATCGACACCGCGCAAATAAAAGTGTTATTATTTCTGATATCCTTTATATTTAAATGTTAAGCATACAATATAGAAGGTAATTGATTATTGGTACGAAACCTTTAAAGAGGTAAATATGTAACACATTTACTTTCAATTATTGTTTCACTCTATTCAAAATTCAATGGTTTTAGTAATAATAATAAAATAAACAAAAACGTTGACAAAATTCGGATTACAACGTAATATACGTGTAAGTAAGTAAGTATGTATTATACTTATTATTTACAGCAGATTTTGTATTGCTCGAAGTAATTGGCCTGTTGCATTTTAATAGAAAATAATATTTTAGTGTTTTAGCTATACACGGGGATGATTGTAAATAGGTATAAAGGATTTAAAACATTTTGTGGCAAATGGACTATTATTAAACACGTATAAGGCTTTTTCACCTATAAATAATAGCCTTTATAATAAAATCTAAATTCCTGATACAAGCGATAACGACATAATTTTTATTTTATACTTTAATTACTTTAAAATTGAGATACAATTTTTCTGTTAAAACAGGTTGGTCAGAACAGATTTATCAATCGAAACGTTTGTTCTGATACATGTAGGATCGTTTAAAAGTTGGTTAGTTTGGGGGAGATGTCTGGTTGGTTAGAGTGAACACCAGTACAATTGGACGGTAGCCTCTTTAAATCTGCAAAGCGAGACGTCATCTAAGCACCGAACGTGATCACTCTTTCTACAATGCGGTAGATCTGGCACCCGTACAGCGAATCATTAAAATGCTGAGAAGTTAGCCACTTTGGGTAGATAGAACAAGAGAAGACTGGTATAATATGTGGAGAGAGAGAGACACTTCACTGATGGTAGGAGATTTTTGATTGGTAACACCTAGGCAATATTCACGACGATCAATATTAGTGTCCAACATTTCCTAAAAAAGTAATGTTTACCTCGTGTGTAGTATTGAAAAGCAACCGGGCAATATAACAGCAAATATTATATTGTCCGGAAGCATAGCGCAGTATAGGATGTCCACCTTGTGGTGGAGAGACAATCATGTTAAGGTGGTCAGAAGATATTGAATGCATGCCGCTTCCAACCAATCTCAATATGAACCAATTAGGACGACTTCCAGCAGTAGAAGTCGTACGTCTGAAATGATGGTGTCAATGCTGGATTTCTTATAATTGTTTATACTGTTTGTATGAATTTATTACTCAAATCTTAATCAAGACTTAAAAAAATTATTATTGTTAATTTTTAAAAATTTCAAATTTGGACACCTGTCAGTACTCTATTGCAGCTTACAGTCATATAACTAAGGTGACAGTACCGCTTGTTAAGATAAAAGAAATAAGTTAAGATTTACTATCTATTGTGTTTAGTCTACTCACTTTCAACCCAAGTTAAAAAAAAATTTTACTGCGTACAAAAAATACTAAGGACCCTATTCCTTTCCATTTTTTTTTGGTCATTGGTCGTCTCCTTTAAAATTGAAAGCAGGTAAAGGAAAGTTTACTTTTGTTTTACACATTACTGCTCTTATAAAATATCGTAAACAGTGTATTTGACAAATGTACATTCTCAGTACAAAAACCAGAGGCGGATATTTTTGTGCATTGGCATTAATGTATTGTAATATTATGTAGGTAGTAAGGAAACGGTCTCTACTTTATATGTGAATAATACGTTCAGAACACTTAGACTAAAAACGAAAAAAAAAATCATCAACGATTTACTCATTATTAAAGGAAAATACTAGAAACACTACAAATTTTAAAAATTAGAAGACGAAATTAAACGTCTTTTACGCCTGGAAGACGTAATGAAAAATGTTTTACTAATAGTTAACTACAACATCAATACTACTGTAAACTAAATACGGTACGGTGTTTAAGAACAGTGTCTAAAGCACTTGGTCCATTTTTTTCTTTTTTTTTATCTGCAATTTATTTACGACTGATTGCTTTCACGCTAGAAAGCAATTAATTTTTATTCAGCTCATAACACAGTGTTTTTAAATCCATTATAAACAAATAAGGTGACAAGTATTTTAATGCTTTATATATATAATATATTGTTAACATATTAACAATCAGGTTTCATTTTAAATTATTTCATAACATTGTATAAATATAATAATATTATTTACACGCTCAACTTATACCGCAAATCCAATGATTAATCGCGAAGTATTTTATAACAATCAACAAATGAATTCTAAAAGATGGCCTTCTTTTCCAAGTAATATTTTATTTATTTAATCAGGCGTTATTTTGCGGAAGTCCATCTTAAGTAAGATAAGGACCAATATTTAGCCACTTCCTGCACCACTGACTGCATGTGTGGAAGAGGCTAAATATTTCCTTTTCTTACTTAATATTTTATTCCCTAACTTTACTTCGCATTCAAAGTTATCCGTTTTAATATTACGAAATATTTGGTCAATATGTACGTTGGTTACGACGCCGATAAGGATTTGAAAAGAGGTCATAACGCCCCGGGGAAAAGTCACGTGGACCGTCCGAGTTGAAAAGGAATGGGATTATCACTTGGTCACATCACGTTGTGTCTCATGAGCAAATCCCGTGTTGCCACACGTGTGCCATCAAACCTTGGACCGTCTGTTGTGTGCAAATGCATTCCACATTCATATATTCTCCCAACTGGGTTTTTAGATCGAAAGCCGCCTGGATATGGCGCCAATCGATGATAATTTTCATATTTAGAACACACTTGCACTTTCAACTAGATATCATAACTTGCATTAATAACTACGTTTGTGTGTTGTTTTGTTTGATGCACGTTTTTGTTTTACTTTGGATTTAGTATATTTCGAACACAACTTTCTATTTAATATACGGTATTAAGTAAATTTTAAGACTTGTGTGTGTAATTCTTACTGCAATAAAATAATTTTAATTTGGTTTGATTTTGGTCAAGATGAACCTAACATCTATTTGGATGATAACTAACTTAGAACTGAACAGGCTAAAGAAACTCTGAGCAACTGTATATTTTTAAAAGAATACAAAATTACTTTTGTAATCAACATTGTAATAGTCCGGAGGCGAATACATAATTACTAAGGTGTGTTAACTTCTGTGAAATTATTTACAGTATTGTAGCTCTCAATATACAAATATTCTTTGACTTTTTTTAATCTAGCAATAGGAGCATATTGAACATTATCTGGGAACCTATTGTAAAAACGTAAAAACATTGTACATAGAAAAATCTACCAACTCTTTGAAAATGTTTTGCGCCATTTGAATTAAATAGCAATTAATTCTGGACGTAATCGATGCGTTTTGTTTTCACAGAGTATGATATTGAACAAAGTGATCGACAAAATACCGTTTTCGAAGAACTGATAATTAACTGGTAATTATGACTAAATAAGGAATTAATAAATTAAAGCATAAAATTTAATTATACCGCAAAGTATGCAGACCATGAAGGTTTAGTAGATATTATTATGAGGTATTTAAAATTATTTCCCATTATGATATAGTCAGGCTTATTAAAGTAACCCGCTACTAAACATTTTTGTCAGATTCTGATCTACCGCATGGGGCTGAGAAAGGCATGTACTTGTAAGTACTTGTTCTTATCTCTCTTGGCCCGTCGGCCTCTGGGTGATGGACTCGGAGGAGTCCATTGCCTGTGTTGGGTGGAAAAACCGAGAAGTAAGTTGAAGGAGTAAAGATTTCATAAGAAATCGTCGCAAGTAAGACTGTGTGTGGAATAACGTTACCGAGGCTACAGCATGTAAAGCTGACGGAGAATCAATGCTAGTCCGACTTAACTCATTCTTCTCTCCCAAAGGTTATTATGTACTTATTAACTTTTATATAAAAAGAAACATTTAACCTCTGTCTATTCTTATGTTAAGCGATGACAAGACCTACGATGGTACATGCTTGCTTAGAAGAAACATATTCAAAACCGTGCCTCCGATCCCACTTCTCTTCTGAGCTAATCATTCGATAATGCCATCAACATTTTATGTCTTTGACTAATCTGCCACCTACTGTTCCGATCCTCCCTCTTAAAGTGACTGTATCGAATATCATGGCGAAACACGTTCAGATAGGCGTTAACCTACTACCAGAATGTTTTTACCCATATAGCACCACCCAAAGGAAGGTGTTTCCTCCACATAAGATAAAATAAATAAGTTTCAGATCTTTACTCGATATAATAAGTTGTGTGCGATATTAACTCGCACCAAATTACTATTACTATATATTTATAAGGTCTATGACGTTTCATTAAAATGATTTATTTTTTCCTTTGTTAATAAATCAATCAAGATATATGTATGATGATATATTTTAATAAATATTGCGTAAAAGGAAAACAGTTCCGTACTGTTTTGTTCTATGTTACAATATTACGTACGCGATATTATATTGATTTCTTTTATTTATCTTTCACGTACTAAGATTGATGATTAAAAGGAAAAACATTAGATTTTATGTGCTTATCATGCTTACAAATGACTATAATGAGATTTAAGTATAAGCCGTGAACTAAACTTTTTTGGAATGTAATTGAGTCTAGACGGACATTGTATCCTTGTTCAAGGAAAAATAAGGTATTTCATAAATTAAGTGGACTAAAAAAGCTTATTATATATATATATATATATATATATATATGATAATTAATATTAATAAAAAGTAACGAAAACAAAACAGCATACTTGTTATTCGAAGTTGCATGATTCGGTTATCATAATGAGTTTTCGAAACAGCGCACTCAATTTACCTATGAAAGTCAAGGGCAGAGTTGAATAATTTTTAAAACAACAGTCACACTCCATTATTTACATTTATTCCTAAAGACTTTTATTTTAAATGGATTTGTTAATGCTGCATTATCTTTCGGTTTGTCGTGACTTATATATTCACATACCTAATTCGACGTGTTTAAAATTCGAAATAATAGATGATTATAAAGTTATGAAATATAAAATATATTAAACAGGTGGCAGCGGGCAGGCCACTTAAAGTGCAAAACAGACGGCCGCTGGGGTCTTAATGTTCTGGAGTGGAGACGACAGACCGGCTAGCGCAACATAGCACTTCCACTCACAGGGAGAAGAGATGAACTTGTTAAGGTCGTTGGCAGATGCTAGATGCAGGTAGTATCAAACCGGTCTTATTGTAAATTTATGGAGAAAGCTTATTTCAACTGCGGATGTCTTACTGCTCCTTTGATTTTGTTTAGGACAGATGTTGTTTTAATGTTAATCACATGGCTTGAGATGGAAAAACAATCACGGGATCTCTTAGCTGTAACAAACCACGAGAGTCTCAAAGGTCTCGATCGACCTGTACTTTAGTTATTTCAGCGGATTGAAAGTGAACTATAAACAACATTTTTTTAATATCGCAATGCTCCTGATTTTATGGGTAGTTGAAAACAAAATGTCGCAAAGAATTTCTGTACATATTTATAAAATTTGCACACGCTATTCGCCCAGCAACGTTACTTCATCCACGTCGGTTCTCACGCGTGCTTCAATCAATTCTGTGCACGCGCACCGTTGTAGCTCCGAATGCCAGGACGATACAATGTCGAATTGTTAACTAACTGTACTTGTTGCCAAATATCGAAGATATGCGACCATAGAACATTTTCAATTGGTTTTATTTTTCTAAGTATTTTAAGCTAATCCACATTGTTGCAAAAAGCAGATAATGGTTAATTTAATTTTCATCTGTAGTTTATTAAAATCGATTGATTTTTCACATTATCGTTACATATTCATAAAGTCAAACGGTGTTAATAATAAGCATATCGCAGTCCAACGAAAAAATATAAAAAGGCGCATCTTAAACCGATAACTTTATTTATTTGCACCTGTTCTTATGTCCTAATTATAAACAAAAAATAACTGTTTTACGCACTGCAAGTCTCTTATTATAATTAGGTTATATTTTTATTAAGTCGATTACGTCTGTTTTGTTCATTTGTAAAAACTTTTATAGTATATTTGTATTAATCACATGTATTGAACGGATTCGTTAAAGAAACATCAATAAAGAAGTCGTTCATATTAATAACTGGATCTTTCGTATATAAACTACATGTAGTCATTATAGTGTCAACATAGTTATCGTAATTAAGAATTTCTCAAACTTCTTTTTGAAAGAAGACAACGATAATACAAAATCAGTAAAATCTAACACACTAGTTTAGAATGCTTATTATTATTCAACCAGTTAATCTCAGTTAGTGTTAATGTTTATATTATTTTATGTCTTTCGTGCTTTTTGTAGCATTTTTTGGACGGATTGTTACTGTAGCTATATTGGCATTAACAAATTCTGTAGGTTTGAGATGATAGGGTGCAGATGGAGCTTAAGGTAAACCATGTTTTTGGTAGCTAACCTCGAAAATTCCCTCAGAAGTCTTTGCATACCATTACGTTACTTGATTGGGAGACTGCCGTTGACAGACGTTCCATGGAGAGTTCTGGATCGCCTAGGACTGTCACCTGATATTTGTTTAGCATTTCGGACTCAAGTGCGCCCGAGAAGGTCGATCCACTTAGTCAGTTACTATTGCCAAGGTAAATTTTGATATTTTTATTTTTATATACATTGAAAGATTTAATTTGAATATACTGATGAACTCAAAAGAAATAAGCTATTGTTCCTAAATACTAAAATATCTGAATGTAATATACAAAATTACAAATTCTATATTTAAAGAATACTATATATATATATATATATATATATATATATATAGATATAGATATATATATAGATATATATATATATATATACTTATATGTGTGTGTGTGTGTTTGTGTGTGTGATTTGTAAAGCTAGCCTTGTTTATTTCGAACACGCATTCTTACCATATTTAGTTATAAATAAATTTAAAACATACATTTATACATACATAACATCGTAAAATCTGCAGAACCGCAGACAATCGAAAATAAAGAAAATAGAGTTCATTTAGCCAGCGTTCGTTTAGTTATATCATTCAATGACAACTAAAACAAAGAGATTAGTAAAATTCCTCATAAAAAAATACCCATTTAAAAAGGACTACAATTGAGAAAGCATGTATAGACTAAATTAACATAAAAATATCACCCGAATCATTACTTAAAAACACTAACGTTTCAGTATTTGTTTACATAAAAATATTATAGTTCTATCTCATGTTTATAGCAAACATACCCCGTGTTATGTACGGTATACAGAAAGTTATATTAAAGTAAGTGAAAAAATACAAAAATCACCCATTTGCGGATTAAGAAATTAATTTTAGATTAAGGTAATGATTTACCAATATTATTACACATATTTTTGCGCATTAAATAGCAAAATTTAACATGAAGAGTTACCCAATAGACTAAACAGGCTAAAAACGGTTATTAGATCAGAGAAAAGCAATCTAACGTAAGTTATTCTTATGTAAATAGTCAAAATAATTATATTCTCAAGTTTTAGAGAAGTTACTAAGGAAAAATACTACAAAGTTTTGATGGTAAACCTGTATAATATACTCGTAGCAGTTGACTAACTGTTGTCTGAGGAAGCTCATAGCAATAACGCTACCAGATTTAATAGTGCAGTGTTATGTTAACTCTGCAAATTGACTACACTAGAAAGAGGCATCACGGCAGTAAAGCCGGTCCTGTGGAACTGGTTGCTATGGCTTAATGATCTGTAAC
Source organism: Battus philenor (assembly GCF_028537555.1). Lineage (NCBI taxonomy): Eukaryota > Metazoa > Arthropoda > Insecta > Lepidoptera > Papilionidae > Battus > Battus philenor. The sequence continues at coordinate 10,055,392 of NW_027181704.1, forward strand.
CGTTGCGCCGTACGGATTTGTGTCTATAGCACTAGGCTTATTTTTAAATACCATCCAAGATGTCTTTTGCGTTAAATGCGTCAACACTAAAAGTAATACATACCTTAGGCTTACTTCAGCGCAACGTGACATTTAATAAGTTATATATAAAATATGTTTATTTGCAAATTCATTTTATATTAATTGAAAGACACTATTTGTTTATTTACTTATTTTTATTACTTCAAAATATCATTGTAAATTAATGTACATTTTCATTTCATAATTTAGTTGTCGACTTGAAAGTCTTTTTTATATTAAATAATTTATTTTGTTAAAAATGTATCATTACCATTGATCTTTGCACTAGGTTTGCAGGCTTGTAGCGCGTACATATTTATTTTTATGATTTATTTATTTATGTTTTATCCGTGTTATAAATGACTAAATATAAAACAAACAAATTTTATTTGTATGTTTTATGTTACAGTTGGCTTAGCAAAGTCACATGACTGATACAAATAACGAATAACTTTTTATAACGACTTGATGAACGACGGCGATAAAAAAATAACAAGCGAGTATTACAAAGCGAAGTCGTAGTGCGAACACATCAAGTGCATTCCGCAGACTTTTGTCTACACGAACAAAAACCACGTACCATCTGTCTCGAGCTAAATATCGGAGCAAGGCTAACATGAAGATAATCGGACGCAGCCTTCAGTGCCTCCAGCACAAAGCAATTTAAACAGCAAAACAACCATGGTCATTACTCATGAATCCCACACAATCATAACCAAAATATGTTAAAGTACAGGGTCATTTGGATAGTAAGTTATTTGTTAATAAAACTGTATTGTTTGTGGTATCCAGGGCCATCTCGTATTTACATGTATATAAATTTGTTTGAATTCACAAAACGAGTATTTTTAGTCGTTAGTTGTCTTAGAGATAGTATTGATAATATTGATCTTAATTATATATATTAATTATTATTGGATTATAGATGTGAAAGCTTTAACGGGGAGAATGAATAATTTACTTGCAATCAATAAATGTGTGATAGGGCACAAATCAATGATTTCAAAAATAATGAATAACATAATAATAGGATTTCTACACATTGAAATTAAATATTTTTACTGTCTGTCTTTACAAACTTTGTGCTGCCATATGTTTATTTTATTGACCGGTCGCATTCCAGTAGAAAAAATAAACTAATGTAACCTATTACGAGTGATCACTATATATCGGGAGTTTATAAATAGGATTAAAAGCTTAAAAGCTTTTCTACAAAAAGTAATCGCTCTGCAGTTAAAATATTATACCCTTGCTTTTAACATTGTTTATAGTGAATTAAAAAGTTTGCATTATACAAATATATTCGTCATCTTATATTACTCATTAGTGTTATGCTTGTAAATGTTGCATAAATCAGGCTATAAAGCTGAGCAATAAAAAAATCGTTTGGCTTTGAATTTTCGTAGCATCATTTCGTTCTGTGTATGAAACGCGAAACTTCTAGTTATTTACATAAAAATATGCGAGAGCTGCGGCAATCGTAATATTCGCAACACGTTTCACTATTTCGGAATGTAGAATAACAACACGCTATTTTCCCGGTAAGTTCTGATTGTCGGTACCGTTGGCCGACATCCCGCGACAAGTTGCCAATGCATCACGACTACGACATGCGAGGCGCCTTCAATGCACACGACTACTGTGTACCAACAATCTATATCTCATGTTATGTTATGCAAGTACATCGCTCATTACAACTTGCATTATCTTCCACCTTATTAATTAACACTCAAAGTATGCAAGAGAAATATACGTAAAGTTCAATACATAAAATAGATCAATAATAATTAGTATTACTAACTGCCCCTCAGCCTGTATCGTCAAAAGTTTTTGGTCTGTCGTTGTGTGATATAAAATGAGAATATTTGACATTGACCATTTTATTTACTAACTTATATCTTAATAATTACTAACGATCATTTACAATAATTCTTTTTTTACTTTTTACACTGCAATAATAATTAGATGACATTTTCAACATACAAATATGATATATTGTAGGTGTAAAGTAAAAGTCTTATTTAAAATGATATTCCCTATTCAAAAATCAATGGTTACAGAAATAATAAATAACAAAATGACTAATGATGAATACTAAGTTAACATGTAGTAATCCGATTATTCCAAATCAATAAATTAATTATTGTTTACAATCTGCAGATTTTATCCTGATATATTTTATTGGCCAGTTCCATTACAATAAAAAAAGAATAAAAATAAGTTTATTCAACTTTTGAACTCTTAACAAATATTTTATTAATCGTCAACTCGTCGTATTTGTTTATTTTTATCTTTTGTATTTTTGACTCTACTCTCCTTCCTATGGTGCTAGAGTTGTGAAGAAGAAACTGAGGAAAAATACACAGTAACACATCTTTTAATAAAGTTTTACACAGATGTATACATATGCACTTTTTGAGATATTGCCTAAATGGATTCAAAATAATCAGGCAACACCACTGCAAAGGATTCTTAACATTTAAATATTCGTTTATTGAATAATTAGCTTTTTTCAACAATTTATTTTGTTATTGTTAATGGTAGTCCAATGATATTTTGCGGTATTTTATTTAAAAAATCTGATTCTGTTTATTACAAATATATAAAATACTTTTAGTTTACACTCTACCACGCTTTTTTTAGCCTTGACTGACTCATAATATTTAAAAGCCAAGCAGATGTATTTTAATTAACTGTAAAAGAAAAGTATTGCTTTTACTATTTTCATCGCTATTCACTTAATGTTTTTCCATAACAGTCTTCTTCGAGTATTAACGAAAAGTAAAAAAAATGTTTAAAAAATAAGCCAATACTAGGCTTCGACCAAGATTATTTTAAATGATAGTATATTTTAAATGTTGGCCTTTCTCGATTTTTGCAATAGCTATACATTTTTATTTACATACATTTTAAATCTAACACAGTTATTGAAGGGGGAAGGTAAAATAAAACGGTCGCGGCAAAGATAAACTTTTGATTTGTGAGTCAGTACTGTTTTGTAGTCAGGTCATTTAGATTAACGTGTGATGCCTTGTAATGCTAGTTTGAATCTTTATCTTACCAGATCACCTTGAAATAAACTGTTACTGACTAGCTCCTACAAGTTTGGCGCCTTTATTTTTGATCGTATGATTTATTGAATATATTTAAGTTTGATAGATTAATTAATTCAACTATGCTATTTGCACAAGTATTATTACTTTAAGTGAAATAAAAAATAAAAAAGACAAAGATAAGGATAAAGGATGTGTTTCAATATTGTTAGTCTTAAGTAGTGTGCTGTATATTAGATTTATTACTTATTTTAAAATGCATGCTATTTTTAACGTTTTTAAGGGAAATTAGAATGAAGTAAATTAAATAATAGAGAGCAGAGGTAATTCAGCGGCAAAGGACTAAGATTTGCGATCGCGGGTTCGATCACCGGGACACAATCTTATACAATTCACACAATGTGCATTAGTTATACAAAATTGGCACTGCTCACAAAAACAAGTTTTCAGAGGAAGGGCAACAGCGTTCTCTGCTTATCATAATATCACACTGCGATCGCCAAACCGCCCCTGTCAAGCGTGGCGTTTGTGGTATATACCCCCACAGATATCTTCAGGGAAGACCTATGCCCTGTAGGCAGGGTTGTGTTAAAAGAAAAGCACCTGAATATTTATTTATTTAAGACTAAAAATATACTTACTAATTATGTTTTGACAAAGCTAGATGAGACAAAACACAATAAATTAATTTCGATAAATACAAACTTCAGATATGCTATACGAAAGAAAGCGTTATCGTTAGCAAGTTATCTTTGGGTCTACGTATAGCGGTTCGCAAGCGCTGCTAACGGCACGACACGTAACTCGTTATGTCACACGGCCTTGGCCTAGCGCTTGGGTTACAACACAACGGACCGCACCGTTTTCGTTCATTCACTATATCTACACCGTTTTACATTTAAAGAAGCTTAATTGTAAACAATCACTAACTATTCGCTTCATACTAGATTACTTATTCGAGATACTGAAGATTTATCAATGTCGTCTAGCTTGCTATTTTCCTACTACTTTGTAAAAAATAAATATTATTTCTTAATTTTAACAACACATCATGGATGTTCGGATACTGGATAAACTGAAAGGGCAATAGATTTTTAATAAATCACTAATCCAAATTATACAGTAGTATCCGTGACCCCAATAACTAAATCGCGAAATTGCCAGCAAAATTTATTCAGGTACCTTTGCTGTTATAGTGTATATAAATTAAAATGTAACAATAAAAAAATTATTAATTCACATTAAAATTGGCGCCGGAGTAAAAAACATCAACATTCACAAAGTGTGCCGACGTCGCTTCCGTTATTTGTAGTAAGTCTGAGGCAACCTTAACTCGCAAAGTAGGACAAGGATGAGTAACTGCGTGTACCAGGAAAGTATCCCTACCATTAAATTGATTCTACACAGCGGATTTATATTCACAATATAACGCACACTGTGTGACATATATATAATTCTCGTAATAATACCTAGGTCGTTTGGTTCCATACGCTTTTATTTGATACTTGCTGCCCTGACAGACATACCAAACTTTCGGTTTATCGCTGTCAAAAAGAAAAAAAAAAACATTAAAAAGTAATCGCTTTATTTATTAATTAAAATTCTTATAACTTTTTCTTTAATTTGATAACATTAATTACTTACAAAATTAGTTTTAATTAAAAATAAAGTAAGTATACTAAAAGTAAAAAAAAAAGTATACTAAAAGACTTCAATTCAATAATAAAGTGATTATATTTATAAACGACAAGTTTTTTATTGTCATTTCTTGTCATCTTTAGATTTTATTTATAAAAAATTCCCCCATTTTACTCTGTGATTTGTGTAGAAAATAATAGTCAAATTGAAATAATTCAGTCAAATGCAAGAATATGATCATTTAAAGATAAGTAACTATTGGTGGTTGAAAAGTCGATATTTAAAGCTTATAGGGGACAGATATATGGAACAAAGAGCCTCCAGATGTCTGAAATGTAATATGTTATCTATATATATTAATTTACGTAAATTCGATAGTAATGCCAATTTGAAAATTGCATAGAGAGAGATGGTATTAACCATTTTACACGTTTTTGAAACTTTATATCTCATAATAAAAAAGAACATTAGAGATCGTTCTACATTTTTAATAAAAATAAAAAAAATAATCGAATCAGTCGAGCTTTCCTCGAGTTTTGCTTCATATTTATTTATTTATGTCGAACATTAACATTTTTGTAAGTCTTAATAACGAGTATTTACGTAGTTGTAAGAGGTCGATGTGAAGATAAATTTTTGAAAATTAATAATTTAAAATTAGAAAAAAAAAACAAATTTTTATAGGATGAAAAATACAATAAAATTTTATGGATTGATTATACAACCATAACGTACGCTTTGGATTAACATATAAAAGTAATTATATTTGTGTAATTTATAAAGTTTTTAAACATTAACAATCACAATAAAGGATGATGTAATGTACACATTAAACATATAAATCAAATTCAAGGTTCATGTATTGTTCTTCTTTATTACACGCCCACTTTAACATTTTAAAAATATAGCAAATTGTTTTTAATAGATGGTTGCTAGATCTTTTTTGTTATATATTCATATTTTTGTCATTTATTATTATTACATAACGTTAGAAAAAAATTAAAAAAGGATTTTTTATCTTTTGCTCCGGTTGCAGTAAAATACAAGTACTCTAGTCTGAAAATATCCATTTTAATGAACATTCTTTCAATCCCGTAGCGGGTGGAATTTCATTGAAATCCATTCTTAGCTTAACTCTAATTAACGAAAGGAATATTTCTATATAATTTCAAGTCTCTAAGCCATATGGTTACAAAAATAACATGACAAGGCTTTTCATAGGTGGAAATCTCTTACATTTATAGATTAAGCCCTTGGTTAGTTTCAAGGACATTTTATTTAAGCTTAACCCTTTGATTTAATCCATGGTAAGAGATTTACATAAGTATTATTTCATCGTCGTCATTTCAGCCCACAAATGCCTACTGTGAGGCATAGGCCTCTCTTAAAGATATCTAAATACCAAAGTCGCAACTCTTGGCAGGCAGATTGGCGATCACAATGGTACTTGTTTGTGACTATTGACCTTGTTGGTGACCATTGACTTAATCCTTTATGATAAATGCACAAAGTGTAAATTACATAAGATTATATCCCGAGAATCGGATCCGCGATCTATGATTGCAAGTCTTAGTTCTATACCGCTGGGCTACCACTGCTCATATATTACATGTAATTTTTAAATTTAATTAAACGATCTATCTCATACATAATCTCTCTAGCAGTTTTAATAATTCTTATAGTCTATACGGTGGGAATGATCATTTAATTTGTTAAACGGATTATGATAAGTCATTTAATATTCGAGCAAAAACCTATTATGTAATAAGATAGAGAAGCAATAGAAATAGCTTTTTTATTAATATGCAAATGTTGAACATAAAGGCTGAAATTTTAGGTACACGTTATTCTTTTTACAAGGATGTCCAAAAATTTGTACTATGATTTTATCATTATAATTAATTGTTCATCTGCTTTTGATCATAGTAAAAAATACCACTTCTTACAGTTTATTAAGAGTGTACCAGGGGATTACTTAAACTGGTTTCAAGCCCCCTTCTTCCATACCGTGAATCAACGCAAAGTGCCACCTTTCATCACCATAAGAGAAAACCCTGGTATACTCTTGTGTATATGTCATGAGAGCATTGAAAAAACAAACATTGTAATAATGATTATTAGTTTAGATGAACCGCTTATTCTTTCAAACTGACAGTTTAGAACAGAAAAAACATATTGTTTTATATTTATATCTTCAAGACAGACTATCGCCTAACAGCATTTTGCCTCTGGCAATTTATTGACAAATTAATTTTATATTATACCTGTTTATTAAGAGTGTTATTAATGGTGATGGAGCATCTGTGCATATTTAATTTCTTTTAAATGTTTTTTCCCTAATTTTTATTTAATGGTACTCGTATATCATAAAAACTGATTTTTACGGAAAGTTTGACGAAGATATACAAAAAATTCCGCAGGAATGTTATAAGTTCTTTAGTTGTGTACTTTGAAGACAGTTTCATAAATCTCTGGATTGCAACTGGAGTCAGGTTAATAAAATATTACGTCATAGTGAAAACATACTAATTTAAATTTTATAATTTTTGCGTCACTGCTTGCAATTCAATTTAATTTTTTTTATATAATAATTATATTTATTTTAAAACAAAACAATGGAACGCAATATAAGCAAATTCATGTATACGTGAATTTTGGATAAATAATAATTATTAGATTTTCTGTGAATTTTAAAAATGCGTTTGATTTATATCTATAAGTTTTTGAAAATTACAACTAAGTATATACTTAAATATTTATACACATAGATTATATACTTTGCCACTGTAAAATTAGTGAAAACATTGTGTAGATACGGATTTAAAGTAAATTTGTTTTTTTTTTTAATTTTAGAAACATTGAAATGAAACATGAAAAACTAGTTTTTTTTTTTGGACAAAAAGAGTATATATTCGTAAACATTGTTGAAACATTAGACAAAATACATGTTTCTTAAATAAATTCTTAGTTATTTCTCTGAATTACAACAATATAATATATGAAAATATTATTACAACAATATAATATATGAAAATATTAATTTTATTTTCTTTCAATTTATATTCTTATCCTAACAGACTTCAACAAATATTATTAAACATTTTTGTAATAAAATCTCACTGAACCACAACAACCTCTGAGTATTTTCACAGAGGAGATGTGCACTATAGAAGAAAAATTTAAATGAAGAGAACTCTCACAGGTCATAACATTAAGGGCGTTTTTCTCTGTACTTGCAATTACGTCTTATATGGGTAATTCCTTGAGTGTGAGAGTGTATACTGCGGGTACATGATTGTCGCGGGTAACGGTAGACGATGTCATACTTTACAACATATTAGTTGGCTCACCGCATTCACTGACATTACATGCGAAATAGGAATACGGTAGTCATATAATGATATATATTAATTCTCTTTCCGTTTCCATTTACGACCAGTAACATTTACATCACGTTGTTGTTAATAATATTTAATATTTAATTAAAAATAAATAGACATCTATTATGACGAGAAGAATATGAGAAAGGCCCAACTTAATAGAAGTTAAAATAATATTCAGCTTAGTGTCAAAAACGCGGACTTTGGAAAGGTCCGATCGTAATCGTGTGGATGCTTTTAAAATATTGTTGTAATCAGATGTTCTGAGAGATCTCAATATCAGAACCTGGCTTTCTATTAAATTCCTGCGACAAGTTTTTGCATTTTTCGGCCAAAACTTCAAACAATTGATGATGACCGGAAAAGTCAAAATCAAACGCCTGATAGGTCGTAGTTCCATCAGTTAATCGAATCAAATTCGCTCGGCTCTTAATATCAATCTTCAAAAATACCAAAAATAGGAACAGGTAGACTAACAAAATGATAGATGAAGATTAATGCATCTCCGAATATCACGACTGTCTCCTCGGCAATAAGAACAGCAATGCGAGTAGGAAGTAAAATTAAATCGAGCCCCCTGTAATGGCATTCATCAAAATATACCTGCGAGAATTCTAAACACGCTCCCACTCTGATCTAAGAAACATATCGATTATGCTATTTTCATAGTTTTTCTTCACCGAACTTTTTTGAGTCTTTAAGTTTCTTATCAAAGATTTCATTAACAAACCTCTTGTACCAAAATTATATAGATATCAGTTTCATTACCCGAAAGACAATGTTGTGAAAATAATTAAAACAAAATGTTGTTGTGCTTACATCTATCATTAGACAATTTTTTTTGATTGCTTATTTTTACATACTGTATTTATTCGATAAATAAACAGTTTTATGTCTTTGGTTAGAACAAGGACAACAGTATTATCTACAAAATTTATTACAGTTATTCATTGGTTTAGCACTTTTTACATTCGATGTAGTTAGGTTTACGCAAACATTATTAATGATATAGTACAATCCAGTAATAGAATCATTACCGCCATGTAGACATTATAGCGATATTCAAATCAGTCTTTTATTCTCTTATTGTCCAGTTATTATCAGTTTTTGTTAATGATACGGAGGAAATTCAATCTAGATACTTAGCGTAAACCTAACCTAAAATTAAGTTGGTGAAAACTAAACACAACTTCATGTGTTCATATGTAGTTGTAACACTAGACGGGCAGTAAATACGATCAAGTATATCGCAGTTAATTCAGACCTTGACCGTGACAGAGCAAGCGGTTCGCGCCTCTCCCGCGCGCCTCGACGCGCCTACGCGAACATTGGCAAAGATTATGTATTCGATTAATTCGTTAATGCCTACGACTTAAAAACCTCTGGACTTTGTGTTCTAGAAAACTTAGTATATAATTTAACGTTGCCCATGTACCGTTCTCTTCAATTCTATGAATAGTGACATCATTATCATACCGTCGATTCCGACTGTTAACCACCTGTAGGGCAACATATTTATATATTAAAAATATAACTTAATATATTGTTATCTTATACAATCCGATTCCAAAGAGTGTTTACGTAGGAATTTAAAGCAACATTATTTGAAATAATACTGTTGAGTGATACCAGAATTTACGATTAAATTACAGAAAAGTAATGATTTATGTGCAATCAAATAACAATTATATAACTTTGTAATAAAATCATAATTTTAACAACTTTCTTGTGTATAAATCCTACGCTATCTGAAAATTAAAACATTCTTTGAGAGCAAAAACTTATACTGGCTATTTACGTTTTCGATACTCATTTTTCATTTAGTTCTACACCACAAAAAAAAGGCGCAATTTGATCAAATTGGCCTCTACGTGTTTGAAAACTGACCGTGGAAAACCATCGGTGCACGAACTTCTTTTTTTTGGTCAGAAAATAAGAGTCAGTTTTAGTCTATATCTTGTGTTTATTAAAAAAAAGAGTATTTACAATAATAACTGACATGACAATAATAGCCGCAAGAGTCCATCTGGCAACGCGAACCAGCCAATCGGCGTTCGAATTTTAATTCCAACGAGAAATTATATTAGAATTAAAAAGTTTTAATGGCCGTAGTGGCCGGTGGCCAGGCTTCCCAAGGACTAGAAACCTGTAATATTTGTTAGAAAATATATATATAATCAAAAGTATTACTTACCTAGAGGGATTGTTTTTTTTTTTCGGAAATGTTGTTGTGTTGTGTTTTGTTATGGACAATTTATTGCAATGTAATGAGCATTAAATGAATGTTAAAGTTCGATGTTAAATAAATTCAAAAGATATGCACCAGCTGCTTCTCTAAAGGTCAGTAAGGAACCCAATAAAGGACTAAACTATTTTAATAAGATGATAGACTGCTAACTCGACACTGATAATATATCTTTCTTTAGTGATGTTGCTAACATTGGTGAATACACAAACGTACGTTCACTCTTACATGTACTATATAAAGGATAAAAATCATACTATTTAACACCATTTGTAAATGTATCTCTTCTCAATCAAAGGAAGAATTGTTTACAGCATATTTTTTCTAATAAAACTATATAAAGAAGGTTTCAGGAAATGTGATGTATCTCTACAGATGTACGTTACATAAATGGATTGCAATATACCATTGCATCGTGTCTAGGTACATTCATTAGAAGAAGTTGCAAGTTATGGGTAGGATGTTAGTTTTTATTGAAGGAAGGCTGCGAGGGACCGGTTCGCATCCTGCTTGTCCCGTGCCCAAGAACGAGAAAGGCAACATTGTTAATGCCGGGTACTTGTGTACATGAAATGCCAACCTGGGCCATTTATCGGCCTTACATACTGCAGGTAATTAAATATGCCGGGGATAAATAAATGTCTTGCAGATGAAATAAAAACATCCAATTTCTAGTTCAATTGGTCGTAAATAATATTAAATTGTTTCAAAATGACAGGATTAAATGTAATACAAAATATTATTTTTAATTTTTAATGTGGACATGTATTTGTCAATGTCTAGTAATTTTTCAAAGGCGAAATTATCTACTACTAAAATTAATTATCTAAAATATATATAGTATATTAATAATTTTAGTAGAAACCATGACAAACCTTGTTTCTCATATTTGTTTATAAAGGGTAGTGTTTAAACGTGTATAAATTTTAAAGAGGTGACTGCGCATTAGTTATCAAATAATATATTGTACACTATCTAAAAATCAAACTAATAAATAACTTAATGGTAATATAGTTAGGAAAAGCAGTTTTCAAATGTCTGATCTACTACATCATCATCAAAATTAAATATTGTTTGCTATCTGTCCCTGCAGACAGTTTTGCTGCTAGATGTCATTGGCCTGTAGTATTCCAAATGAGAAAATAAATTAATGTAAGATATTTCAGACAGACTACAGTAATTAGAATAGATGTAAAAGTTTTTTGCAGCCTAATGTGTATTATTATAATATATATAATATTCATCCTTTAAAGCTTTAGAATGTGTGAACCTGAATAGTTAATTTCAAATATGACTTATATGAACCAAATAAAATCTTTGACTCTAAAATTGTTTATGATTTTATCAATTCCATTCTATATTGCAAAGAATTATTTGCAATAAAGAATGGAACTTTGCATCAAAATGCGTATTACATCTGGTAATTTTCAACATCAAGCACTTCTTAATCTTACATACACTTAGTGTACTGGTATCCATGAATGATCTAACAAGTAAGCATTAACTTAAGGTAGGTGTTTGACGGAGGTACAAAATGCGCTTGTGTTTACTGCTCAAACATAAAACATTTTATGGCTCTTATTATGTTAAAATCATCGAGAACTTTACTATTGTAACACTCATTTCGATATACAGGATGCTTCATAAATCAACATCATTCTGAAATTGGGTGATAACGCAGAGAGTTGCTAATCCCAGATATTTAGTAAAAAATATCACTTTTTTTTAGAAAATAAAATGCACTATTACAACTATTACTATTTAACAACTATTACTATACCAATACTATTTAAAACAGAAAAGAAAAGAGCTGTAGTCGGAGTAGTAGTAACAACATAATAAGGTACATAAATGTCATAATTTTTTTGATTTTATTAATTTTAAAAACTAGTGACAATTTTTTGTTAATTTTTAGACGTTGACTCATGGGACAACCTAGGTACAGTTAATGATACGAGGTATTCTCAACTTACGGCAAAGTGAGTCTATATCCTTAAGTAAAAAAGGTCAACCACAATACTAAAGCGTAACGCTCTAATGAGAAAGCATAGCAGCAGATGTCTTCAACCTCCAACACACGACGACAGAAAATTAAATGTGCTAAATTCGTCGAACTCTGTCGAACAGGGCGTGACAAGCCACTAATAAGTTGTTTGAACTATGTTAGAAGACGAAATAGACAAGAGGCTTCAAAGTAAACATTTTGTGTGTCATAAATGTTATAGGTACAGCCGAGTTGCCTATTGGATTGATGCGTTTGCCATAAGAAATTGTTATAGCACGTGTAGCAAATATTTTTATAGGTTGTATTAAAGGAATCTTTATCGCTTTTTAAATACTAAGAAGAAATATATACTTAGAGCCCAATTCACGTTAATATAAAGTTGAATCATCCTTTTTTGTCCCATAAAAGGTATAAAGTATGCAGTTCTGTAATAAAATCCCTGAAGCAATATTACATTTCTCCGTAAAAAAATTCAAAACTTTTGATAAGACAAAATTAATTAATAAAATGTTATATTTTATTAAAGATTGTTTAATATACATACAAAATAAAAGCTTACCAATGGAAGCTCAGCGGTAGAGGATTGAGACTTGCGATCGATAGATATCGATTGTATTCGATTCTCGGATTATAATTTTATATATAATTCACACTTTGTGCATTAATTATATGGGATTTGCACTGCTCACAAACAAATTTTCAGAGGGTAGGCAGCTGCGTCCTCTGCGTGCCATAATACAACACTGCGACCGCCAAACCGCCTGCCAAGCGTGCCAATTATAGCATATTCTCCCATAGATATATCTTTGGGGAAGATTTGGGCCCTGCTGTGGACGTTTAAAGGTTAAAACGAATAGACAAACATGTCATGAATGTTTATAGTAGTAAATTAATATCAATTACATTTTTTTCCTGTTAAGATCGATGTCTTAAAAAAGAAACTAAGAAATTTCTTTCCAAAGTTCTTCTCGATATAATGAACCTTTCGAACCTGGCGGTAGTAGAACATGAAGAATATTGAGTCCAAAAACACATATTTAAATGTGCATTATGGTAATGTCTTAATATTTAGAATATACGTAACTAAAACTATTCGAAAAATAAATCATTATTTCAGTAATATACATTTAACTAAAAGTTTTAAGATTGTGGAACTAATGAAGTTAACATCAAAATTATTTATGACTTCACTATACAGTATTAATTAAATTACTTTATTCAACAACCGTAGAATTAAAAATAAAATGAAATAATCGCAATGCGTCAGGAGAGTTAATTATCTGCTTCATTATACGCCGTGTACATGCTTCGTTGATCTAGACATTAATAAATAACTTCAAAATTAAGACACTCGGCAACAAAATGCATTAATGGATAACTCGTAGAGCGCTTTTGTTTCACTTAAATTATATCAATGAGTTATAAGTCAGATACAACATTTTTAAAAGTTATCTAACGCATAAGCGGATAATTTTTTATCTAATATTTCGTTACATAGGTTGACATATTTCGTTACATAGGTTGACATATTTCGTTACATAGGCTATAGTCGAGAAAGCTTTAAAGGGCTGAATGTATGCTCATTTATTGTCAATTAATATTTGGTACATCCTATCCAAAAATTCTTTCCTCTATCATCCTATCATCCTACCCAACGTTTTCATAATTAATAAACAACGTAATGATAATGTAGTAAGAGAAATTGTTTTGAAAATTCGGGTTTCAACATCATTATCATCAAAATAATTAATGTTTAATAACAGTCCCTGCAGACTATGTACTACAAGAATTTATTGACTTGTCGTAATCCAATAAAGTTCCAACGTGATCAATTTATACAGGTTGATTGGAAATAGGTGTTTATTCCTAATTTATTTATTACTAAAAAGGTAGCAGACTATGATTACATTACATTAAGAAAAACAATTATAACAAATTGCTAATAAGAAGCTTCCACAATGTTAAAGCTTTTTGCTAACAGTTGACATATATATACATGTATATATATATATGTACATATAAATATAAATACATATACATCATGTTGTATATATATTTTATTTTAGGTTCGTTGGTATAATATTAAAATAATAAATATTTTTAATAAGGAAAAAAGCAGTGTTGTGTATTACGCAATATTTTATTTCCATTTTAATTGTAGGAAATGATGTTCGTACATAGAAGTATCATCTACTCTAAGATAAAAACTAATACTAATAATCTTGGAACAGTTTTTGCGCTCAATACTTAAATTATAAAGGCATTTCCGCTGCGAGAAGAAAAAATATTTCTGCGTAGTGATGGCATACCTTAGCACGCAAAGCTACAATAGAAATTCATGGCTGGTTAATTTTATACAGAATGAATACTGAGGTCAATACTCCGGCGAAATGTGGGTTAGCTACGTGGGCCCTGCAGTCGCGCTTTTTTTTTTATTGACCACTTATAAAATTGTCAAAAATATGGGCTCCAGTTCTATTATTTTAAATATTCTTAAATATAAAATGAAGTTTAACATCAAAAACGAAATTTGTAATAAAAAATAGTAAAATAACATTGCTCGTCTGATTACTTTGAATACATATATAACAATCATTGATGCAATAATATTGGATGTTTCGTTATTATTAAAATTTTATGTTCATAAATAATTTAATATATTTAAAATATATTATTTTGGTAGGATTTTTATAAATGGTACAGTTATTTGTTAATAACATTAAAATTAAACGTTTAAATTAACTTGAGTTAGTCATGTCTGTCATTTTTGTAACATTCGCTTATCATAGCATTTTTTTTAATACGAAAAGCTTTTGTTTCTTACCTAAAAAGGTTTGAAAGTATTTAAATATATGGATGAATGACAACAGTATAACTTATATTCTATCAATCTATGGTGGTAACTACATAGTGTTCCAAATAGTTTTCGAATGATCCGATGGCTTAGAAAAAGTCAATGTCACTGCCGGTTGCCATGCCTAAGCAAGCAACCTTCAAAAATGATACGAATGAAGGTTTTCGAACGACACTACGCAATTATTAAAAGTGATGGAGTGAGCGCAGCGGGGGTCAATACTCTGGTAGTAGGTCAGCCACGAACTCTCAGAGGCCCATGGACCTGCTCCTGGCGGGTTTAAGCTGGCCTTTCTTTTATTAATGCTGCTATAACGAATTCGATATTTTTTGGAAATTTATTACGTCTTTGTAAATTAAGTATTTTTCTTTAAATCATTCATTTAAATACTTTATGTTACCCATGTTTATTTAATAAAATATTTTACTTTTTGAAAACAACAATGCTATTTTTAAAATATCTTTAATTATCGGTTTACTTGTTAAATCTGATATTTTTATTTTTAATTGAATTCTGATTTATATGCGCTCACATTGGTAAAGACTACACGCCGAATTACCATTAAACGAGTCGCTATGAGGTTTTTGACCTATAATAGCCCCATCGTAAACATAATTCAAAATATGATAATATTAACGACATTAAAACTCCACTGACCAAAAAACATCGATGCATCGAAATATAAATAATGTTATAATTTTCTTGCGACATTTTCCAACAGTCACATGTAGAATATATATTTTACTAATTAAACTAACCTCAAAAAAGAATTAATATATCTAAACATAGTCTTGGATCCAAAAATAAATTACAGATTATTTGAAATTTAATTTATCTCCGGTATTCGATGAACAATCATTTTGACACCAGTTCGCAAAATATATCAAATAAATAGTAAAGATTTCAGCGTCAAACATCTAAGACTTATAACTCTTGTGGAGGACAAGGGAGGCCGTTAACCTCGAGCCATGAATGTTGAAAATATATGGATGAACCTCATCAACCTCTCATAGCCAGTACAATTCCATGAAATTTTTTAGTAAACAACAAAGAACTGTTTATATAATAGACATTTTTACAGTGATTTTTCAAATCGACACTATTTATGCGAACTATCACAATAAAAACAATCTTATGAATTTCCTGAGCCATCAAAATATTATTTTTCCATAATTTTTGTTAAAGCAATTTAAGCGCTTAATATCAAATAATAATAATGCATACAGAATTTGTATAATATCAATTTACGATGTGAAGTATTTCTTGAATAAATTATGGCTTATAATATTTAACGTCTTAAATTTGAACTACTTCAGTAGATATGAATACTTATCTATAAGACTGTTTATAATGCTTTGTTAAAAATAAAGTGGTTTTTAATATATTTTCTTAACAGGTCCACCTTACTATCAACGTTAGATGGAAGCACTTGTCAACCATCAGAGTTAAAGATGAACTAGTCTGTTGCAAAAAATATCTCTGATGTATCTTAAGATTGAAAAACTCATTTCAGTTGCAATAGAAACACTGTTCTTATACTAATTGTTAGATGTTTTCGAATGCACAATTTTAACACAAAAAGATCATTAGAAAGACAACAATCTATAAAGTTCGGTTTTTAAGTCTTCAAGTAAATGTTGTCAGATGTAATTACATTATTTTAAATTTTCTTTCAAGGTTTATTTTATATTATATTATAAAAATAAAACCTATAAAATATACTTTCCCAAAGTAACGTTAAAAGAGTAATAATAATAAATGGTTAAAAATAAGTCATAAATAGCAATATCTTTTATTTCATGAATTATATACCTGTATGCATACGACTGAATGTTTAGCAATGGTAGTTCAGCGGTAGAGGACTGAGACTTGCGATAGTAGGTCATAGGTTCGATTCCCGGAATACAATCAAATCGCCACTGCTCGCAAACAAGTCTACAGAAAGATTAAAAGAAAAGATTAAAAAACAAGTTTACAGAGGTTGGGCAGCAGCGCCCTCTGCGTACCAAAATAACACACTGAGATTGCCAACCCACCTGCCAATTTGGAGAGGCCTATGCCTTGCAGTGGACTGAAACGCTGCATACGACCCTGACTAATATACAGATATGTAGACTTTGATCATAAAGCAACTTACATACAGAAACTGTACTAAAATATATCGTTTGATGATAAAAGATTTTAAACTTCCTAACGATGTAAGAACAAGCATTTTGTATATTCTTCTCAGTACTAACTGAACAAACATTGTTGAAAACCAAGCGGCGGATACTAGATACGGTCAAACATTTCGCAATACCAGAATCACGCAAGTGCGACGAGTATTTGTTCGACAATTAAGGCTATTTAAACGAACGTTTGGTTGTTCAACAGTAGTGTGAGTGCGTTCGGTACTTTATTTTTCATCTTAACTTCGAAATAATCGATCATTTAAACCTATATTCTAAAGCAAATTTAAAAAGGAATTGGTCTTTTTGTCTTTTTGTCCTGGTCTTATATTAATTACACTGCATTATCCTGTACTTTATTTCTCTCGACTTCACCTTGTTATTTAAAAGAGTTGTTCTTCCATAGCAAACATTCTTGGCTACAGTGATCGGTTAGTCCGAGTCTACACAGAAGAATAGTGATGGGGTATAGAACTGCCATAATTGTTACCTAACTTGCCGCTCCGAGCTTGGTACGTGGGTCTATGCTCCCATCACGATGGCCCCCACGTGCACCCATGGGACAATGTCCCACAGTTAGGTGCGCAACCCGATAATGTTACAAAAGCCAAAAAGTTTAACAGCGCCCATCCCCAATCGAATACATAGAGATCATCTTAGAGGCTCCAAATAGAAATTTTCAAATCTTCCCCATCCTTTACAGACTGATTCGCAGCTATTCATTTAGTATCTAGTCTGTAGAATGAGCATTCTCTCTTAGGAATTTTTATAGACATTTAAAAGGTTTATGTTTATATTAAATTTTATATTAGCAGGTACAACATTATGCTTTACATATTATATAATATTTTAGATTTCATGTTATTCGTCACACCTTTTTAGATTCTTAATAATTTCCAATCCATACATAGATTGTCAGTAAAAAATATGCATGTTTCTTATAGCGCGTTTTCACTAATAAGCGCAAAAACCGCTGTGCTCTCTGTTAAATAATTAATACATTCTTACTTTTAAGTCTGATGATTGTAATTATTAATGGTTTAAAAGGTATGTTGACTGAAATAAAACAATTATAAATTAATATGAATAAAACAGAGAAATTCATGTAAGCACTGCAGAGGTGCTAACAATATGTAGTAATATATTTTTAAAATAAATGTATTAATCTTAACCACCTTTATTTTCAACTATTCTGTTGTCATGAATTATGATGGATAAGCTACATTCATTTAACACCTTGTAGAAACACGTGCGTAATGCAACATGCAATGTACCATTTGTGTATATTCAAAGATGTCATGCAACAACGTTTGTACGTAAAACCTTTATTCTAAATTCGCCCGTGGTGAACTGTTCAAAATTTAAATCATCTGGCGGCAACAATGGAGGTTAAGAAAAAAATTAGCGATTGTATGCAATGTGCGCAATCTGCGTTTGCGGTTGCGGCTGTAATGCAAGAGGTGCAAGTCATGTGGTGTGCCTTTGCACAAAGCCCGGCAAAGGGTTGGCACGTCATTGAACCGTATGTCATAACTATTGACCGCTTTGAGTTCCGTACGTGTGGCTAGCTTTTATTGTGGCAATATTATTTTCAATCTAACACAGAGAAAACATTGTAAGTTTTTTTAAACGTGCACAGGGAAAATAGAGAGTCTTATCTTACTTATTTTATTATAAAATAAATTAGATCATAAATATTATTGAATGAGTTTCAACATACTCTTTGTATACTATGATGACATGAAGAGATGTCCACTTCTGCTTATCACTGAACGTATGTACATATTGTATTTTAATTGTATAGTGAATACATACATTTATAGTATGATGGTAACTTTATAATATATGTATTAAGAGTAATCTGAATAATCCATATGTATATCCATTTCTAAGATCTTTTATCGCTTGATGAACGCCCGCTCTATTTTTCTTTAAAAACAAGTCTATCCCACCCTGGTCTGGATGAAATGATCTTTATTATTCTATTTCCTTTTGTGTATGATTGTACAAAAGAACAAAGATTTCATTTTCTTATTATAATAATTTAATTCATTTTTTTATTGTCATTGACCAATGTTATTTGCCCGTAGGAATTTACTGATTTATTAGTTTAAGGAGACAGAGCGCTAAAGACGCTTAGCCAAGAACTCTCCGTAGTAACCAGGCACAATGAATTTCTCACGAACCTCGGATTTTTCAATATTTATTCGAAGGATTGATATTTTTTTAATATATTAGCCAAAACGCACGCCAATAGTTGTTAATGGATCGAAAAAAACTCTAACTTCACCGCAAGTGGTGGTTTCCTATATCCAGGTCGGTTTTAAATTAGCAGATAAATACTTTAAGCTTCCATTCGCGTTAAGCTTTGTTGAATGGCAGATGCTAATAGCTGTTCAATATAAATTGAACAGCTATTAGCATTTAAATATAAATTTCGAAACTTTAAAAATAAAAACACATACATCTGTTTTCACCAATGCAATACTATTTATATAGATTGTTAAGACAAGTTAAGATCAATAAATAGATTATGAAAGACATACTTGTTGTACTATAAGGATTTACACCTTCCTCACAGGAGCGTTGTTTTCCTTTTAATAGTTTGAATACGACTATTATTAAGCTCCGGTTTAAAATAAATCGTAGTCGTAAAACAGCGCTACGTTTTTATTTATATAAATAAAATATATAATTAATATATTTCTTACTGTTATGACAAAAATGACATATACATCTTAAAACAACACCCCTAAAAGTCTATTGTCAACATCTTTACCTATTCTCTGTCACAAAGCCATTTCATCGAATAATCACTTGATTTCATGCGTTGATGTCTATTGAAGGCGTTAATTTAACTATATTCTAAAAGTGTTTAGTTAGTGTTTTTTGTAACATCGTTTTAAGCCTTGTTTAACAGATAACAACCAGAATTAATGTGCTAAATGCTAACAGTTTTATGTCCTCCATTACGTACTTTCCACATTACGTAAAAATCCAAAAGTTATGCTAAGTATTTTTGGTCATCGAGAAAGATATACAGATGTACATGTTTTACAAACATTTTTGGAAAATGGTTGAGTTTTGTTATTTTTTAAAATCAGAACAGTGGCCGTTTAATTAGATATATGTACGTAAATATCATTATTGTTTAGGTTTTTTTCTTCGCTTATTTTCGGTTTGATGTTGATATCAACAAACACTATTTGAAAAAATTAGTTTGTTCTATTATTCTTGTAGACACGGATTCACAGCAAATTATAAAAAAAATATAATTTTACAAATCATCAATTGCTTACTTGTAATTAAAAAAATTCGCACTGTTTTAAGAATAAGTAAATATTTTAAACATCCCGCGATTATCATCACGGTAGGCACACATTTCTATCTCCAAAGCGTTATAATTTTGCGTCATAAATAAAGACTATTAATATGTTTGTTTATTTACTGCAAATTCTATTACTTTATGAGATGATTTATTTTAAATTTATTTTACATAAAATGAGCTTGGCAATATTTCAATTCATATATTAAATGAGTAATATACATTATAGGACTCCAGCACATGTTCGACAGATTGAGAGAGATAGAGATGATTCAGATTTGGAAGTTAAAGTGTCAGTGGGTAGATTTCAGCGATCAGAACAGACGACCGCTGGAGCCTTAAGAAACTTAATGGAGACCACGGACCAGCAATTGCGACGTTTGACGTCTACTCGCATGGTGAGCCGGCGACCATGGTAAGCCCTATACGGTATTTTTGAAAATACTATTAAACTTCTTCCTTTCTCGAGTAAATTAACGTTTGACATCTGATCTCCAGACATAACCAATGAGACCTTTCTTCTTTGGTAAACAATTCATGAGCCCTTTGATAAAACTTTATAATATAAGAAAGTAGCACAAACTACCTTACCTATAAACGATCCCCAATCCTTTCCTGTCTCCCGTGGGAACCGCGACAGATGCATTTTTGTTAAAGCCTTTTTTTCTTGAGATTTGTGTACTTTTTTATTTTGATTATTTAGGTGAAGAATTGTGTAGAAATCTACGGGGAAACCTATATCTAGCAGTGGACTTACTACGACTTAAATAACTATAATGATGAAGTGACGAATAATTAAAACAGCAAAATCAGAGACTTAAATAAAACTTTATAAACACATTAACAAACTTCCGAAATTTCAATGACAACTATAGAGTAATACATTTAGTTATTATTTAGTTGCAATTGTAATTATCTTCTTCTGAATATTTATATTTGAATTAAATATGAAATATCTATAATCAGAAGTAATTACTTTACACATGAAAGTTTATCATTTTTATTGTAAGAGTTTATTTAATATTTGTAATGTAAAGCAATCGAAGTCGAAATTTCTTTAAATCTCAAATGGTTTTAGTATTTGTGCATTAAAAAAATGTTTCACACGCAAACACATCAACCATCTTTCTTACCAACAGGAGAGGAAGTGATTTTCGCATTCACCTTTTCAAAAATGGGTTTAAAGTTAAAAGTTTAAAGGTGGTAACAGCATCCTGTTAACACAATATGCGTGAGATTTTTGCAAATCATTGTTATCTACCAAACAGTCTTTGAACTGGTTCAACAATACAGGAAACGATAATTTTTTTAAAAGATTCTCATTATAAATAAGGAACAAGAAATTATTGTCCAATCTATTCAGAGGATGTCTGTGTCAAATCGCAGAATGTTATAAGATCACCAATTGTACTTCTGTATTGATAATATATCTTTTTAAGATGTTTAGAAGTGCAATAAGGTTTACTATAATGATATTTTGAAAACGAAAATTACTTTCTATTTGTATTTATGAAAATTAAGGATAGTGTACGATTAATTCTACTCGATAATAACATTTAATTGAATTGACTTGCTAAATGCTATTTAGTCAAGTCAATAAGGAAAGCAAGGAAGCATTTTGCCTACTCACTATAGTAAACAGGAGTCATTTTTAGTAATTTCAATAGAAGAAATAATTAAAAAGTTTTAGGATATTACAGAGCCGTGAAAAGACATTAAAAACTTAATATAAATAAATGATAATAATTAAATAAAATTAAAATGTACACATTATATAAAGATGATGATTATTATAATATAATATCGTCACAAAAATTATTGAAACATCCATATTAATAATGTCTTTTGTTATAATCGATGAAAATGATATAAGAAAAAATCAATCGTGGCCATCTTTTCAATTGCATAGGCTAGTGTTTTTATTGACTATTTCATTATTTTGGCTTTAATTTATTTACTAAAAAACTGTTACGATTATTACCAGTCAAATATTTGTTTTTAAAAGACTGTAATTAAAGAAAAGAAACTTTTAATTAAAAATACATCACCGCCTTTATAATTTTTGAAAATTGTTTGCAAAATGCTATAGATTTTTAGATGGTATTGATTAAAAAGGATAGAAACATCCTTTTTTTATGATTATCGTAATTTCAACCGTAAGACGTCCTCTGTTGGTCAAAGGTCTGCAATAGAACCGGTTGGAAGCGCATTTATTTGTTAAACATATGGAACTTTTAGCTCACCTTTAAAGTTGTGTTTTAGACACCATAATCTTTATCGTAAATATAAAATTTTACAAAATGCTGGTCCACGCACATCGCACCGTTGCTTTAACCTATTGAAATACTATAATACTTATACACATACAATATAGGTATACTAAATTTCAGTTTTACATCCATTTAAAATATACTGTTTGAAAAATGTATTGTCATAAAAATAACAAAAAAGATCAAAGAACCGCCGGAAGAATACACAGAGGCTTGTCGGGACCTATGATGTTCTACATAATAGATCTGAACTTTTCACGCAATATGTATTGATCCTTTTAGATAAAACTGTCTTTTGTTTTATTTCTTCAACATTTGTTTATTTGAACATCTCAAAAATTGTTATCTTTTACTGTTTTAAAAACAACAAAAAAATTTTATAAGCGTAGTTGTTAATACGATTATAAACAAAATAATAATTGCAAATGCTAAAATGAAATATAGAACACTGCCATAGTCTTTGATGTTTACAAAACAAAATGGTACAATAAGTTAAAATATGCACATTATATAAGTTTATTTATTTTACGTTACAAAAAAAACGTCTCTATACAACTAAATTTGAATATATATTTAGATCATGCAAATGTAATACGAACGAAATCACTAGAAACGTCTACACTTTGAGAATGACGTGATAGCGCTATTCCGATTATTGAATAAAACTTTGCGGTTTTACCTGCTAATAATGACGCCTTGAATAGATTCCCGAACGTCGAATTGAGGTGGGCTCAGGACTTCCGGTGAAATCTCGATAAACAAAAAATTACTTCAAACAAACACATGACAAGAATAATAGCAGATGGCGCCTCCATACAGAACGGAAATCGAAAGGATTTTTTTATGCATATTATAGACAACAAAAAATCTATGGGAACATTTTTTTTCTTGGTTAAGTGAAAGCAGAATAGATGATCGTTTTTATTCACAAATCACGGCTATTAACAGACGATACTATAAAAAATGTATTAATCAGATTTTGGTTCGATGAATTAGTAACTTTGAAGAAACAATACATGTTGTTTACATTGTTATATTCCTCCCCCGACATCGTTTGCTTTATTGGTGAAGATTGTGATCTTCTTTGGCTTGATTTTGTTGTATATATATCTAACATCGTGGGGTGCAGCATGAAGTTTGGTGTTAAGAGCGACTTTGGTCCGATCATCTCAACGGGCTACGACTTTGCCCTCGTCTTTTCCGATCACAATCATGTGTTTGAGGTTGAGTTCGTCCTTTTTGATTAAGTAACCAAAAGTTTTCTGTACTCGACGATTGCGTAAAGCGAACATCGATATCAAAATGTAATCAACGGAGTAATAACAATTTTTACATGCACCACATCTCGCAATCATCTACACACGTTTTTAAGTAGACTTCTGCAGGCTTTCAGTTTGTATCCCGTAGCAGAACTCGAAAAAGACTGGGTGATATTCTTAAAAATATATTGAGGTATATTATTTTTTTTTTCTTGATTATGACAAAAATTACAGCATATTTAAAGGAAAACCATTCTGAAATTACTGAAGGGATTTTTATTTAAAGCTAGTAAAAACTACTTTTTCCTGTGCTTATCATGGAAGTCCTTGCACGTATATCTTTACCATTTCACGTCATATCGTTTATGGCAAAGTAATTATTTAATAGAAAAATGTTTTAGAATGTGTAGACAAAAGTAAATTAAAGATTTTTAAAGTGATTGTAAATTCCTAGCAATTTTTTGGTTATTAAATAATAAGTACGAGAATAATATAATTGTTATTCCATTAATGACTGTTGTTCGAAAATGATTCATTATGTTCATTTCAACCGAAATGTGACCACAGCTGAACGAAGGATTTCTCTGTAGATTTCCAAAAAAACCTGTTAGAAGAGATCTCCATCCAGCAACTTCCGGTAAAAGTTTTTTTCTTAATTTTGATTTCCATTCCATAATCAGCAAAAATACGAAATAAATGCTACAGCGAATGTTGGGAAACTGTAACAATCGTTAAAACGTGTAAATAAAGAATTTACTGGAGAAATGGACAAACATCTAGCACGGGAACAGTTCGTAGCTTTCCAGAAAAACACGAAAAATAAGTTATATATTCTAACTTTAAGTAGAAAAAAATAAAAACATGATAACTAACGTCCTAAAACGTACCGGACGTATAAAAATTTCTCTAATTGAGTCTGTTTCATTTCCTTTTGTAAAATAAAGTCAATCGTAAAGATAAAATTTCCTAGTAGATCGCACTATAAGATATTGCGCGAAGTAATGAATACACTATACGAACAGCAATAGGTAGTACGCGAGCGTGGGAGTCCGCCGCAGGTGTGGCGGTACAAAGCCAATACGTTTCCTATGCAGCCTGCAGATGCATGCATGCACTCGCCACAGACTTCATAGAAACAGAAACGTCATGGAAATTATTTTTAAACATTTCTTCTCAGCATTATACATCATCAATAAGAAAAGAATTTCATAAGTATTACCTGCAGGTCGTAATAAGATACTTGAATTAATGATAGTTTGTATAATAAACAGGCTAATATTTCTTTGAAATAAATAACGTCGATTTAATTAAATACAAAAACCAGAAGTTAATATTGAATGTTTAATCTAAATTTATTTTGACGAGCATTTCGTCAAAATAACTAAATAAAACGTCTAAAAATTATATTTTATTCGTGGAAGGTTTAAAAAAATTGAGAAACGTTTTTCATGAATACATTTGATTAAAGTATTTTTTTAACTTTAATGTTTATACAATTAAGTTTGGTGCTAATAACATACATAGATATATGACATATTATATCTACAGTTTTGTCTAAAACAAAATTTATTAATTATATCGACAAAAATTAAGATTTTTAATGACAAATGCTATCCAATTTATGGAGTTTTACATCAGTTTGCTCGCAGTTCAAATTAGTTAACAAAAAGTTTAAATTCACTATTTCGAGCGTAGTCCAGAAAATAAATGTATTTACTTTAAATGTTCAACCAAATTTAAGATTCTTTCTTTGAATCCTGTACATAAAACATTTAATCCTACAAAAGAAAGTAAGTATTGCAAATGTTAACCCTCTCACCTGTTCCATTGGTTTTTTCTATAAACCCTTTTTCGACGAGAAAGATTTGATGGCACAAGCTGCAAAACCAAAATAACTGAACACATTATTATATCACCCTACAGCCGATCCTTTTCGCTCCAAAACAAAACAAATCAATTTCCCCTAATAACTTCTAAAATTATGCCTTGAGTGGCCCATCCTTGTTTATCAGCTGCCTTGCCGTCCATGTAGTATATGTAGGTCAATTAACAAAAACCAATTTTATTACCATATGCTTAGGGGTTTGTTTTTTTATTTTAATAAAATGCTTAATCAGTAGCGATACGTCTTTTAGACGTGGCATTGGATTGGTCTTTTTAAAGAAGAGATTGGTGTCAGGTGTACGCGAAACGGGTAACAATCCATTATAGTGATTAAGCAATCATGTGGTATTATTTTATGCCTATTTATTTTATTAAGTATAGCTTTATATTATTAACGGTTAGGAGAAATAAAAACGGTAAAAAATCAATTTGAAAAAGAAATAAAATATACATCTTAAAGAATATGTAACTTTATTAAATTTCGTAATGTGCTTGATTAAGAAAAAGTGCAACTCGCTAGTGTTCTTCGTGCGAAACGTTTCAAGACGTGGTGCTGGAGATGAATGCTATGAAATATGGAATTCAGGAACCCACGGAGACTGCTCGTAGAACAAACGCATCTGTACTGATGAAACTCAGGGCATTCACTAGCCTTTCCATTATATACATGGAGCAGTTTTTTTGAGTTTTTCGGTCACATAGGCAAGAAAAGTGATGATACTGAAAAGGTAGATGAATCGCAGCCATGAGGCCGATGCTTGTAGCTCTGGTCCAATCAGGTCTGAACCACGCTCGATACCATTGTGTCCGTAGCAAAACACACCGTCAAAGACTAGTACAAAAGATGTAATATCGTGCGCCACTAATTTTTCAAAAAGGGTCACGATCCTCAGTAGTGAGGGATACGGCGCTTTCTGCCGAGGAGGAGTGAGAAAATGTATATAACTAAGTATTCTAAGTTTTTTTTAAATACAAAGATAAACCCTTGATTCGTAAGCTCGTTTCTTTTTATCTAAACTTTTATATAATCACTTTTGAAGTTATTGTCAAGTAACTTCAAAATCTGTGGTAAAACATATTTACTACGCACTGTACTTAGTTGTTGTTTATTACATAAAATAAAACCTATAAAAAGGCTAAACAAAATTCTATGGCAGGTTCACACGAAAATCAAAGGCGAGTACAAAGTAAAACGTAACATTTTAAAAATTGGATGAACAGATTACCCACGATTAGTGTTAAGATTTAAACAATTAAAATTCCCACGTTATAACAGTAAAGATGTCAGATTCATCCAGATATTATTGCTCATGTGTTCTACTAAGAAATCATATCGTAAAAGTTGCGCACTGCCTTTTGTGAGTGTAATTTCATAAACCAATTCTTGGTACCGTTTTCCATATGAAAAAAAAAATCTTGCTAATGTTAATACCTGCAAGGGCTATAATTCCAAAATATGCGTTTTTTAATGATCGTCTTCTAAACCCACTTGCGGATACAATTTCGAAAAATCTTTTCTTAACTCGGTAAAAAAATGTCAATATTGTAACGAGCCAGTACGTAAGTTAAAATATCTATACATATATATTTTAATCTATATATGTGATTATTTTTTTAGAAACTCTTAGTATGCGTAGTTCGGATAAATATCTTCTATGGTATTTTTAAAAAGTGCGCCATGGCCACATATTACTAATATAATTTTGTTGATTACAGCACATTTTCTATACTATGTAGTATCAGAGAAGATATAGATTTTAATGAACGCCCTCTCAACCATAATTTCTGAGAGAATTTCGTAAAATACATTCTTACCTGGCTTGTATTTAATTAAAGAAATATTCCTATAAAATTTTAAATCTTTAAGTCTAATTGCCGCAAAGATATCGAGATGAGTCTGTACATTGTACATTTTAAATATTCATATTACGATTAAAATAAATCAATATGTTAAAATATGTTACTTTATATACCAATAATTCAAAACAGTATGTTAATTATTTTCGCCAATTACAGAAAGTAATTATACAGACTATACAAGTTTTCCTGCCTATAAACATTAGTAGAATTTAAATTTGTAAAAATAAAACAATAAAGCGTTTTTTTATGTTATACAATACATAGTTACAGTTGTGCCATAATAGCCGGTGAGTAGACGGCGACAACGTAACCGCTCGGTAATGCCGGCAGCGGCGCAATCTTCCATGGTAGTGAACTTGAGTTTTTTCGCGGCTCACGCGCACCGTTAGCTTGAGCTACATACCGCAGTTGCCGCATTCGACCGCCGAGGCGCTAGAGTACCTATCAACTAAATGACGTCTCTTATATCTACGTTAAGATTAATAGATATAATATTATACTTAGTTATATGTAATATAAATAAACATTGCTTTATTATTAACTCACAAGAGAAGAGACGGTTATTTTTAAATATGGACAAAATATAACATTTTATTTATATCTTTAAAGAGATAAATTCACTCTTAATACACATTCCAAACCTCTTAGACTGTTTTAGAAATGTGTTACGTAAAACACCTTAGTATTCTGTATATATTTAAATCAAGTAGTTTTCCGCTACGAAATGATTTTGTAATAAAAGATAGCTGTAATATTACTTACCTAAAAAGACATAAAAGTTAAGCAATATGAAAGTACATTGCTAAAACTTGTTTAAATTCGCGTGAACACCGAATAGTCATTCTACTATTAAAACAAAACCCGTCGGAAAATAACAACCTATCTAATGTCAGAACTAAGCTTTGAAGGCTGCGAGCGCTGGGTCAACGACCATTGCCAATGTCAGCCATCTTGAGTTCCGCAGCCGCTTACGTTCTTCACGTAAGAGGCTGTAATGCCTTGCCTGTGTGCGTACAATAATGTTCGTTTTTCTATGTCAACGTGTATGTGTGTGAGTTATTAGAAGTGAACGTGTATACGCACGTTCATCGCGATTCCAGTTGTGTGCTAGCTCAGTAGGTTTTGTGGTTTCCCACAGAACAGTACTAGATGGCGTTCAAATAGAAGCTTTATTATAAAAACTGTTGTCCATTTATTTATAGTATCTTTACAACGGCTTACTTTTTCGTAGTTACGTAAACTGTTTTTTGTTACTTACAGGAAATATCCCAATTATTAGTTATTTATAAATAGCTTGCTTACAAGCATCGTCAATTTTATTGCATAACCGATAATAGATTGAGTACCAGACAAAATATTATTTTAAAACAAAATATCTTAACATGTTTATGAGAAATAAAACTTAAGATTTTCGGGTTGTAAAAAAGACCCGAAAAATCTATGTCAATCATACAATCAACTAGCGATGCTATTTCTATACGTGAAACTTGATCACCAATATTTGCGAAGCACATTCTATCATCTCACTATTTTACGATAATATTTTTCTTAAAAAAAAACTACAGCACAAAAATTATAATTAAACCTACCGAAATAGCGATTTAATAAAATGTGCTATAAGGAATCTTGCCGCCATTACGGGCTGTTGTTATTGCCACATGCATGTATCTAACCTAAGTTATAGGTAATAACAATTGAAATCGTATTTTTACACTTCATGGTCATTTTACTGTTACACTAGTAAAGCAAGATGCAAAGAACTAAACGATTAAGAGGCAAGAAAAGGCACTGTGAAATTAATTGAATTGTTCGTTATGTATTCATGTGTAGTTTCAATTTGTTCGAGCATTTATGAGAATCGTTCTTCAATGCGAAGATTCAACCAATGAATTTATTCAGATCGTTACTTTTATTATCTATTTTAAATCCTTATGTATCATTAGCATTCCTCTGCTTATACATATACAAATTATATTTAATGTTTCAATTGACAAAATGTCTGAAATACTTAGCTAGAAAAACTCTCATTTTTAATTGTTATAAAAAATAAACTTGTCAGAAACTGTACATGTTCCTACGTTGCCATATCTCGTTTACCTTTAACATTTTTATAGTTCTAGGAACAGATGGACAAGTTGAAATTAATATTATTATAAGATACCTTGTTATTTATTAATGTATAAGGTTAAGAAGGTAATTTATATTTAATCACAGCTTCATTGTGTGAACAACGAGTAACAACAAAATGTAACTTATTATGGTTTTTACCATGACACGTACAGTATTCTTGAGTGCCATTCAATATTGCAAAAATAATAGGATTACACTAAAGCCAGACAATTTGTCAATTTATTGTTTTAAATATTATCTTTAAACTTTCATAATTACTATTAGATTTTAGGAAAAAATAGGAACAGAAATTGGCAATAGACATAAGCTCTCAAACATTTTTGTATTATGAAAATGAATAGTTTTAACACTTCAATAAAATGGTCTAATATTAAAAATAATAAGCAGATGGAATGAGCTTAGTATTGTGTCGCCTTGGTGCCAAAAATCCCTGCTGTCATCCAAACATATTGTTTTTAACAACAGACTTTATTAGGAATACAGAACAAACAGATATAAAACACCCAAAAAAAAAAAACATTTTTTTTTTCATTTATTCAGTTCACAGTTCGTTATTATTGAATCTAACCAAGTCATAGACAAAGAAACTACTTGTGAAATTTCTAAAACAGTGAACAAACCTTTCGTTATTAATTTCATAAAAACATAATAATTGTACCGTATTTTTGGGATTTCAGCATGTCCAAGTGTTTAATTTGAATCTCGATGTTACTGCAATATTTTTTTAAAATTGATACAAGAATATGATACATGAAAGACAGTAAATAAATTTTAGAATTCAAATAATCTCTTGCCTCTTCGGACAAGGAATTATTTCGAAATAGATATCATTGTTTGGTTAAGAATGCCTTAAAATTTCAATTGCAAGTGTCCGGCCTCGAATCAGGGGACCTTCACCGAAATGGTATTGCAGTTCGATAACCCGTACCATTGTTCAACACGAATCGTTCCTATTTTATTTATCACGACCCCGTCCACGATTTCCGTATCATGATTTATAGTTTAACAATTAAAAATCTTGGACTCCAGATACATCGATATATTTAATTCTAAAATGTATGAGAGTTAATTTATTTATATGTATAATTATTAAGTAGGATAATTTATAATGACTACTTGAGTTATATCATTAGAATGCCAAAAGAGCCCAATTTGATGGAAACCTGATCAGATCAGATTGAACTGCCGTAATGGCTGAGTTAATCTAAAAGCTGCTAGAGTTACTAATGCGCCTAGATATATCATCATCATCATCTTTTACCTCATAATCATCTTTTTAGCAGCTCGAATGAATATTATAAACTCAAGTAACTATTACAAATACTAGTGTACCACGCGACAATGCCAGCAGTATTAATCACATCTATCGGTAAATTTAGGAGTTTCGTATTAATTAGTAATAT
This sequence comes from Battus philenor, assembly GCF_028537555.1. Lineage (NCBI taxonomy): Eukaryota > Metazoa > Arthropoda > Insecta > Lepidoptera > Papilionidae > Battus > Battus philenor. The sequence goes on from NW_027181704.1 coordinate 10,086,926, forward strand.
GCCATACAAATAATCTATGGTGTTGATGCAGTATAAATATCAATATTTTGTGTAAATACAGAAGAATATGTAATATACTCGTACACTCTTAATTATTTTAACCCTTTGTTTTTAACAAGGCGAAGTATTAACTTATTTAGAGTACATAAAACAAGCTAATAATTTAAATAATACTCACGTGTTTCTCTATTCCTGTCATTTTAAGAATATGAAATATAATATAATAAAATACATAAAAAAAAATCTTAGATATTTTTAAGGCATTTATGTAAAAGTGCATTAGTATCAAACAATTGATTTATTATATATGTATTTTTACTAATATTATAACATTATATATATATATATATATATTTATATATACATATCATATATATGCGTGTGTCATATATATATATATGTATATTAGTTCATTTTAGTTTTAGAATCAAAATTTAAAATTAAATATATACGGTATATAAAATGTATATCTACGTATATTTATATTTGCACGTTTGTATATATGTATGTTTTATTTACGTTAACTATCTATTATTTATACTTCTACCCTTTCCATACTATGGTTGTCTGTAAGAGATTGCCTTGTGTGATAAGACCGCCCATTATACTTTTAGGTTTATTATTATGATGTGAGCATGTACGATAAAGAATATCAAATTAAAAATTAAATAAATAAATAAATTATTGTTAACTTATTTATAGAGTCAATAACATCAATTAAATTTAAGTAGTATGAAAAATCTGTCTGTCTCTTGTATTAATTTTCTATGATAATACGAATTTGTGTTTTTATAAATTGTAAATAGAAATCAAAATTAAACTATATAAAAAGTAATGAGCCTTTACTTCATACATTTACTACTTGATTTTTGAAGGTATACCGTATGTTCTAATATAGAATCGTTATGGTCGCCGCAGAGGACCCTGAATCACTTCCGTTTCCTCTTTTATTATAGTCAACTTCCTTATACACTGCGGAATCATAAATGGTTCTAAACTATTACTGCTTATGTTAAATATCAAATTAACGATCTCAATTTTCAGACATTGCTTTTATTTTAAAAAACGATGACGAAGAAATAAAGTTGTGGTTTTAACTTGTGTTTTGTCAAATAAAAACCAATAGCTAAATGTATTGCTGAGAAAAAAAACTCAATGGCGATTCGTTGCATTTAGAATTTTTAATATCTTTAACGCATGTAGATTGTTTATATGGAGCGAAAAAATGGGAAAATTATGAGAAAAACTCTTGACTTCTCGTAACACAGTCCCATGTAAACCACAAAATAAATTTTCAAAAAATCGATGAAACCTATTCCTATTTAACACTAAATACCCTATTAAACAATTGACAAACAAAACAAAAACAAATACGTGTTAGTATTAAGTCCTAACTGTAAGTAGTTCTAAAACGTATTTCTGTAAATAATCGTCAGTTTTTTATTAAGACAAAAAAATCAATATAATAAATTTAATGATCACTCTCAAACACGCTTCAAATATAATATGTGTTTTTCTGTTGAATTGCGACATTCAAATAACTTCACAATGTCTGCCTTAAAAGTTAAAAAAAAATACAGCGCCTTTTAAGTTAAGATTCTAAAATATTTCTCCTATAAAATTAAATTGTATATTGTATTAATATTATACTATGTATCATATAATATACAATATTTTTATAAATAACAGTACTTCGACAAATTTTTTAATTAAAATTTTAATTGCTACAATATTTATGTCTCATACATTATATTCGTATAAACGTCTGTTCCGACTATCGTTTAGCAAATCTATTTTATGGTAGAAGTTTTATCAAAAATATATTAAATATATTTTCATAAAGTGTACGTATAATAAACAAAAAATTGTCAAGCAACGGTCATAACGTATTTCCCATTATGAACATATCTATTTATGACCCATATTGTTAAGCTTAATCTACTTTTACAATACCTGCCGATTTTATTTAATAATTTTGAACCTTAAAGATTTGTGATAAAGTACAAAATTATTATATTTTTTTAATGAAAAGCATGCTATCTGACAAACACCCACACTACCTGTTCGTAAGGTTCACCCTAAATCTTTTGAAAACCATTTATGAATCACAGGGGCTGCTTCACATTACCGAGGGATTGTGTTTTGAGCGTGGGAACTAAGAAAGATGAATATAAGAGTATAGCATATGGCACCTGTAAACGGCTATAGTAATGACGTGGTAACAGCAATTGAAGATCAATGAACTTAAAAAATAATACTAAAATCATACGACGCTCGTAAATACGGTGACATTTATTGAGTATCGGATGGATACAGTTGTCTAAACTAGTTAACTAGGTAATTCATTTTTTAATACTGATTCAATCTGATAGAGAAATCGCTAGTATTATTATAAAGTCTATCGAATAACACTCTAATATTTATAATTACTGGAAGAAAAAAATAATAATCAGTTTTGAACAAATTAAAACTAAGTTTGTTTATTATTTATAAACCTAAACAACAATAAAAAGCAGCTTTAAATATCATAAAATTGTTCATTTATATTACAGTATTATTACCATGATCTTATAAATCATTTAATTAATTATTTGAGAACATATCATAATTTATAAATTGTTGTTATTATTTGCGATTATTGATAGCTGTTATTTGTTATGTAAATGCAAATTTATATTTAAATCGTACGAATTAAGTAGCAAAAAAGTAACGAACAATAATGCTAAGAAATTTGTTTATATTAACTACATTCATATAACGTATCTTTTTACACGGTTATCGATCAACAACCTAATCTGTCACCAATTTTAATATACAACTAAAAACTCTAGAACTTTAAAAGATAAAAAAGAAGAAAAGTAACAGTCTATGAAATGTTTTTAAAATTTAAATATATCCAAGTATAAATTTTCAAAAGAATAAACAACTGGATGGCGGCTATTAATTTGGAAGTCAATCGTCACTGTTACATAAAAAAGTTACAAGAGTTACGTGAAATTCACGAAGATGCTGTTAGGATACCAGGTTTCATAAATTTATATTACCTTTAAAATTAGCAATATATGTTTTTTATTATTAGTTGTAAACAACATGTACATTTGTCTGTGCAAATTATTTTAACAGGTACTATTTCGGTAAACGGGCACAAATGTAATATACCCTTTTTTATTATTTCGGGGGTGAAATTTTCGTGGTGTTCAGGATATCCTATATCTTAGGAGAAAACAGGATTATATGAGATTCCTAGTAGCCGTCAGCGCTGTGTGGATTACGGTAAATATAAAGAACACCTACTGTCCTTCGTACTACGTAACATTGTTGAACTGAAACCTTCGTGGTGGTATCAAATTGGTTCGAGTCCAAGTTGATTCATCATTCGCCTCAGAGTAGTGAAGTTTAGGGATCCACTCGTAAACACCTGACGTAATCTAATATAACCTAACTTACCCAAATTTTGTTACACTATTTCTCAAAAGCCTTTCATTTTAGAAATTATTATATTAATCGCATATTTGCGTGTTTTTACGAAACTATTCAGGGAAAGGAAGTTTTTTAGACTCCGTAAATTTCCATTTTCGGACGAGATTAATCTCTTGTAGATTATCCCAAAAATGTTTAAAAGAGTAATTGGCCGATAGAACGTAAGACTGGTTGCGATTTTGTAAGAGTTCGTGTGTCCTATGCCTTCCGCACTCTTTCACTGTTTGGAGAAAAATCCATAAGTTATGACCGCGTTAATAAGAAGAATTATAAACAGGATAATGTCGGTTTGGAGGAATTTAACCATCTTACAGATTAAGATATCGGAGCCTAGCGATCCGTTTTTCATTTGAACATACTATGGACGATTTGCGCCCGGATAACAGAAGAGTAATCTTACATAATTTTAAATTCGTTAATAACTTTTCTGGAAAATTTTAGAAAAATTATCGATATTTCGAATAATATTCTAGTAACTTATAAAACACCAAGTAATAAGACATACTTGTATATACGAGTTATGCATAGAGATACAGAGGTACTTCTGTTTTATAATACAGACTACTGCACTACGTCTGGTGCTACTGAGAGATGAGTACTTTTTTATGGTTTGGCGTTAAAGACTATGAGAGGCGAATTTCTGTTGTAAGATATTTCAAAATAATTCGATAACCGTAAATACTTATCACTTACAATAACTGATTTCAATGGAACTGAAACTATTTAACCGTTATGAATATATTTATTTTTGGGGACCGCTTAAAAAGGTTTCCAAACCTAAAACGTCGAAAATTTTCTGTGTGGCTGAAGTTTTTTCTTGAAATTAAAAGAAGCGTAAATTTCATTAATCATCAAATTCGTACAAGACCGGGTCAAAACTACTTCTTTTTGAATCTTTGAATAAACATAATAACTGACTAATTAAAATCAAGTTAAAAAGGTATGCATTAATTTTTAATTTTAGTTAACTTGCAACTTTTCATAAATTATTTAACGGTAAATATCAAAATTTATAATATCGGCTGAATAAGACAAACATCACAATGGTTACCCGGCGTATTTTTAACTTTTAATCCTTATATAAAATGCTATTTATATTAAGAGGAATATTGCATAATGGTTTATCATTAATAATTTGGTCTCGAGGGACAGATATTAAGTTCTTGTAGAGGAACTAAATAATCTTCGGAAGTTTGTTTTAAATTTCAGCAAAAGACTGATTTTTATTTTACTGGTTTTTATCTCCAACAATGATCGTAATAACTGGTGTTTATACAAATAAACTGTATTTATATGAATGACAATATTTATTTAGAAATATTAAATTGTTGATTATAAACAACATGATATACATTTATCATTACAGAAATAATAAAGCCTCCATCTCTAATAACGAATGTATATTTTTTTTTTACTCTTTTCGCCTATTTACAATTAAACACAAATTAAAAATACGTTATCTTATTTATTTCTTATTGTAGACACTTGCAAAGATATAGATATATGAAAAAATAGAGGAACTGTATCGCATAAATGCTGGTAAATAGTTTTTTATCAATTTAACATTATGCAAGTCAAATAAGGTTCTTTCTTTTTAGTATCAAAAGGATACATATCTAACAACAATTGCTTTAATCATCAGATCAATGAAAATATATTACTATCGTCAAAATAACAAAAACATGTCGAAGCATAGTCGTTATGTTGATACCAGTTTCACGGCCAGAATTCATGATTAGAAGTCTCCCGAATACAAAAGTGAAATCATAATAACAAAGTTACATAATATCGACTACAAATCAGTGAGTGATGCAATAACATTTGGAGCGGGCGCAAATGTTACGGTATCTCCTGTATAAAACCACGTGTGTTCTACAATTCAAATTCTCTGGACGAGACGGTCCACTAAAAAGTAATTTTAGCTACACTTTTCTTTCTTTGGTATTATTTTTTACTCGACAGTTTATGAACAGGGGATGGTGTCATATTCAACATTATATAGGCTATGATTGTGATCATAATGTAGGTTATGAGTTAAATTTACAGTTGTTTCAAACTCGGTAATTTTAGACCTTTATTAAATAACCATCATCATTAATTTACGCCATTTAGTTTACCTTTATTTAAGCAAATGTTGTTCACCTTTTTATTTATATTCATCTGCTGGACATCCTCTATAAATTTGTAATAAAAACGGTTGCTGGAGCAGCCTGCATCCGGCGTTTTGCGACATCCTATTTTTAATTTGCGCTTGAACTTCCTATGCTGCGTTTGTCCAACTTAGATCTCCGCGCTCAAACTATAAGGCACCAGCGCTCATCTGTTCTACGCGCTATGTGGTCTGTTTACTGCCTCTTCGACTTACTAATCCACTGGGCTTCGAAATAAATACTGTGCAAATTTCCGTAATATTTTCATGTAACGTTTTTTAATATTTTTTTGTCAAAAATTATTTCACCTTCTTAATAAAAGCGTCATTTTATTCCCCTATTGGCAACATTATACAATAGCAAATTAATACAAATCCGTTCTTTAATAGCCACGTGACTGATATCTATTATGTGAATTACTTAATACAGAGACACGTTTATGTACATCCATAAGGTACTACTGGATCTTAAATAGCCATAATTTTAAACATTTTTGGTCAAAGAATGAATGCATAATTTTTAGAGTGTGAGACAGTACTGTCACGTTTTACGAATAATATATTGGAAAACATTTCTTCTTAATTTTTTTACACATAATTTTAACAAGTAAAAGATGTTAGAATGAAAGAAAGAATATTTTTGCAAAGACACCGATAAGACAATAGATTTTATGGTCTTATTTTGGATGAACTATATCATGCACAGAAAGATGTCGGCAGAAAACTGTTAGAGTTGAACCTTTATTAGTTGGTTTTTTCAATGATAATTTGTGATTTTCTTATTCTAAAATAACATTTTTGGTGGTATTGCATAAGAATTACATTAGAAGATATGGTTATGCCATAATAAAATTGAGAGAAAGTGAGCCCTGTGTATATAGACAATAATACTGATGGGGTATAATTACAAAATAAAATTATGTAATAACGTACGTGTCTTTTTTTAATTTTAGGTGTACTTATTATACACTTTATATCAATTTAATCATATCGTATTAAACAATGGGTTTTGTAAAACCTTCAAATACAATCTTATGTACGAATAATATCATAAAACGTTAAATGAGATTGATTTCAATTGATACTAATGTCAATTTGTCACCATCGTTATTAACATTTCTACCCAAAGAGAGGGCAATGTCCAGCAATATACTGCTGAACATAAGCATATAAATGATAATGTAGTAACATAGTTTTTCTGTTCCAAAAAAAAAAATAACTTCTACGAACCCTATTTTTTGCGTTAACAGATATGTGAAATTCTCATCTGAATAAATGTTTATGTATGTATAAACTTATTTAAGCAACAACTTTTGCCGCATTCGTTATTTTAACATCACGTTAGTAACAGTTATTCACTCAAGTTTTTCCAGAATTTCATGTGACTCGGTGGTAAATACTTAAAATAGTATTATTGTGAGATCTATATGAAACATCTTCAAAGATTATATAATAAATAAGAAGCCCTAACTTAATTTATATTTCAAAATGAACTTAAGGATTTTAAATTTAAATTAAATTAAGTACTTTATAGGGAAAATCAGCCTAAAATAATTTCCAAAGGCGAAAGAAAACTTCTTTATTCATTAACATTGAAAAAATTGGAAATGTGTGTAATGCCCAGCGAAATATTAAAAATTTAGAAATACCGCATTAATATAGTATGTATAGTTTTCGCACAAAGCTTTATCGGTGTGTAAGTCTATACAGAGATACACAAATTATTATTTTAGGTTAAACTTTAAATTTTACCAATATTCTGAATAAAGTATGTTATATCCCAGTAAAATATTTCGCGCAATCGTATTCTATCACACTGATGAAAAACAATAACTTTAAAACCGGTTCTTAAATAATACATACTTAAATAATTGAATTCCAAATCATTCTTATTGAGGGCTTTGGTATAAATAGCTATTATCTTATACTGTACTTTATTGTAATGCCATTAAATTGTAAATTTGATTACCTTCGAGAAACTGTAGGACGTATATTCCGAAGCGGCTTATATTCATAACTATAGAAGAACGTAAATGGTTTTATAAATAAGTTATTATCATCTCTGTTTGAACTACTGAAGGTGGATATTATTCTGAGGTTAAAATGTACATAAGTCTTTTTGGATAGATGTATAACTATTGCGCGTAGAATATTGCGCGGAGACCGCTGAGGGTCGATGGCTTCTCAAAGACACGTGAGCGAACCGTTAGCCTGCACACGCTAGGGCCTCCGACACATGGAAAGGAAAATCAGTGAAATGGTAACGCTAGTAAGTAAAGTTATTATTACGATCTTTTTAGTATTATTACATGAACGGATTTTATGATATAAATAAAAATAATTGTGTAAATGAAAACTTACAATAAAAAAAATTACTTTTTTTTCTTTAAAATATGATAAGTTAGTATAGTCATTAATACTAATGGAAAAAATTACATGTAATATGTGTATTCTCAATATCTTAATTATTAAATAAGATAACATATACATTTAACATTTGTACTGCATGGGAATGTTTTATTATGACGTATAGATTTAAACTATATAACAAAACTAAAAAAAAATATATTTTTTATGCCAACGGTGGCCTTGAAAGAGTCCCTGCCTCTAAATCAAGGTTTTCGTGGCGTGCTCCTGTTTACTTCGCACCGGGGGCGATTTACGTTCTGAATTTGCTTAAAGGTCGATGTCATGAAACGAAGTCGATTCGTAAGGGTGTCAAGTGAATTTAAACACAGCTCTCTGCATCAATAGTGACACGTGAGACGTGAATATTGCATATCAATGTACTGATAAAGATATGGTTCTAGGCGTTTACTGTATACAATAAAAAAAGATCCATTTTTATTTCGTTTATGGAAACAGAATTTAAAAAAAAATCCGTAACTGATCCGAGAAATATATGTAGATCATGGTTTTTATTTCGATTCGTTAATACTAATTAATTATATTTAATATGTTTCTGCTGAATAACTTGTGATAGTAAATTGTTAAAATTAAGAGGTATGAAATCAATTTATTTTAGGTGTCCTATTTTCGTGAAATGCTTTAAATAATTAAGAAGCTAACAATATTGTCTCTTTTGCTGATTCATAACTTCACCAAAATAAGTAAGCCGGTCCGTGTCCTCATTTTTTGCCACAAACAACTTTAGAGGGCATTACCCTCTCTCTTTCTCTCCGATGAAAACATCTAGCAGAGGCGAATGACCAAACTATTGCCCGTAAAATGAAAATACTCAAAACTTGATAAATAATTTAACAAGCGTCTAACATGCATTTCATAGCTATCAAAAAACTTGTACCGAGTGAACTATTACTAATTACTTTAACTAATAATAAGACGAAAACGTCATAGACTTAACATTAGTTTCATTCAGTTTTCATTACTTTTTAAGAGTTTTTATTTCACAACATTATTGCTAATAACAAAAAAAAAATTTGTTATTCACTAATCAGTATTTAAATAGGTTGTGTTGTGTTAAAATATCGTTTAATTAACATATTTGTGTTTCAATTAATTAATCTTAGTTAAGAGGACCTTAACCTAGACATTGAGTCAACGCCTTAAGGTTGTCGCCGGTCATCGGCCGCCCCCACCCGCTCTTCTGCGACCTCTTTCCGCCCCAATCCAACCACTTCAAACTGCGATTGATGATCAAGTTACTTTGATACATATTGCGGTTCCACATATCTTAGTAGCTTTAACTTACACTAGGTTAGCGAGCATCACAAATTACAAGTTATATTAATACTACCTCTGTGATACCTATTACCCAATAATCCATACGATTTAAAAAAATTCTAACCAGTTATCATAAAATCCATCCTTCAATGCACTGGAAAACAAAATTAATGCACGTAAAAGCTAATATATATAAAGGATATAAGCTTATTTAATGGAAATATTTGGTAATTAATATTAAACACAAATATGGGATCATTGGTTATAGGTGTAAGTATTTGACGTGGTGCTCATATGTCAGTAACAAACTTTAAGCTTTTTTAATAAAATAATCACTGAAATACTTTAATATATTTTTTTCTATTCGAATGCGACAGAAATAACTTCTGACAGTATAGAGTCCGCAGGGACAGATAGTAAACAATAATCATGATCATCTATGCAGTAATCCGAAAAAGAACATTTTTTCTTACTTTATTACCATAGCTTTTATAATTTTATTATTTCTGAAACCATAAATTTTTGGATAGGGTTTACTTGGCATAAATTAACTGACAGCAAATAAGTTATACAGTAAGTCTTTTAGAGCTTTTACATCTATAACCTATCACATTGTATATTATGAAAATGCGTTATATATTACAGATTAAAATGGATCTTATTTGTCATATAAAATGCGGAGTAATTAACAGGCGAAATTTTTATTATCAGATGTGTTTCGAGGTATTTCCGTGACAACATCGGGCATTGCACAATATCTTGTTTTAATTGGCGCACCGCAATCAGCGCGTCCGTCCGATTTGGTCCAGTTGTTACCGATTAAGTTTTTCAATCTCCATCGTGCTAAGTCAAGTTTACAGTTAGCTTCGCGGCCAGTTGCCAAGTTATGGCGGTTAACAAAAACATAAATCGTGTGAAATTGATTAGGGACTCTGATAAGTTGGCGTGTTCTCCTTCGTACGTTGCAATAATTAAGCATAACGTGAAAAAGTAAAACATTTAAACCTTAAACTTAGATACACTAGATAATATAAGCTTTTTCCTAATCAAAAAACAATAAAATCAATTAACTTATTTAAAAATTAATATAATAAACACTCCGTTTTTCAATAACTGTATTTCTACAAGAACGCTAGGGCAGCTTGGGCCTTAAGGTTTTGGACTGAAGACCACAGACCAGCAAGCACTACGCCAAACATCTCACAAGTATACTGAAGTACTAGTAAAAATGCTGAAATAATGATGATGATGAATGTTGAGAAAGGTGAACTGAGGGAATAGCATTTTTCTTTAATTATACTGTTTTTGTTTACTTTTGTAATACCAACTCTAGATTCGCTTTAAGGATGTAATGTCTCTTTAAAATAAAAATTCCCAGGAGTTCTTATTTTTATACTACCAATTATCACGCCTATTATCTACATCTAATTTTAGCAATACTTTTTCCTGTTAGCGAGCTTTGCAATTGCTTGCCGCCTGTTCGATATCCATCACGCTACTTCATTTGAAAATAATTATATATTACATTACTTAAACCTCCTAAACTGAGTATAATTACAGTATAAAATTCAATTAATATTTAAGCAATTATCTTAGACCTAAACGTCTTTCGTAGTAAACTGATACCAAAATCGTAAAAAATTGTCTATATCAATATTAATTTCAGTCATATTATTACGACTGAAATTAATACTTTTTTCTTCTTTTGAAGATCTAGACACTACTTTTATTATCCATTAACCGCGTTTTAACGAAATATGGTATCTAACCTTATTTAGTGTGTCGTAGTTCCTAAAGTAATAATCTAACACAAGGAGTTTATATATGTATAGATATAAATTGTATTTGTATAAAGCCTGACGTCTTCTTATTATATTATATTCTACTATGTTATGCCACTTTTGTACGACAGTGAGTTGTAGATGATGTTCCAGACGTTTGACTTAATAATATAAAATGTACCCTTAATAACAATGGAAGCTGTTCACTTAAATTCTTACAAACTCAAGGAGAAAATGTTATAGTTTAAAGTGATTAAAATTCACAACACGTACTTATATAGTGTAACGAAGGTATCTGTACTCGCACTAATATCTGCATAAATGCCACTTCCGACAAGCTGTGTGGGCGCCCGCATTGTCGCGTTTTCACTGATACAATTTTATTAGTCTCGATAGTTAACATTTGTCATATAGTACAATAATAAAATACTTTGTAATGAGCCTAACATTGTATTTAACGTAACAATAACAAAGGCTCCATAGTAAAAATAGAGTTGTTCGCCAATACAAAGTATTTTCGTTTATTTAAATGTTTTTTACGTGACTTGCACTGCTGCAAATGGCATTTCAGATTTCGTAAATACGAAGGCGAAGAGCGCAGAGGGAGCTTAGCTTAAAACTTCTCGACTCCCTCGGGAGCGACGGCGCTGGTCGCAGCTTCCTACAGTTTTACCAGATTGAGATGGGGGTTATTTTAGCGTAGTTCAAAAATCCTATATAGTAGCAAATTATTGCATACGAACACTGTTAAGAACATGTGAAAATAAAAGTCAATCTTTATCATTCTATGAAAATGATTTTAGAATTTACTAACCTAGATAAACTTTCTGTTCAAATTCGTTATAAAAATATTGAATTTAGTTTCGATATTATGAGATGATCGATGAATATTTTAGCTGTAGGATAAGTTATTGTTCTCACAGCTAAGACGAGTTATCTAAAGAAGCGAGGGCGGTACCTAAAATACTGTATTACCAGGAGCGCTTCGCTCAAAATTTATTTCCTTTTTTACCAACAGAGTACGTACATTTTTTCACAGCCAACTTTACACTTAAGCCGCTTATTCCTTATATATTTGAGCGTTGGTGACACAAAGAATTTTTAAAACTGGCAGATTCAAAAATAATATTAGGAAATATTTCAAGAATTTAATAAGGAACTCTATAATTTTTTCGATATATCATTCTTTGATTTTTACATAGTGACTATAACTTGAAAATTATGTTGCAGCGTCATTATAGATTTAATACGTGAAAATGGTCTTTGTATGATTTGTTACGAATACCTTTGCAGTCTCGATAAATAACAAAGTATACACTTCCGATAAACTTCGTTTAGCTTTTGATGTTGGAGACTCATCTCGCACTACTATTGCAACTATCCATGATTTCAAACGTGGTCGTATCAATCTCATGATAATCGAAACTGACATCGAAGTTATGCGGAGGATTCTTCCTCTTGTCTGCCAAATGAGTTACCTACTAGCGAATTCGAGCAAGCTTGGGCTTACTTTGTGTCTATAGATATATCTATTAATATTACATTTCGACTAAAGCTCAAAAACTTAATTAGTATTGTAAACTTAAATTAAAATTTTACGGTAATGCCTCATATACTGTACTTGACATTTTCGAAAGAGTTGCACGTAGTGAAAAAGAAATTGGGTTCAAAAATGAAGAGACGAAGAAGCGCAGGGAAGAAAATGGGCGTCTCTTTCTTGTTCGGACAAACTATTATGCAACAATTATTCTCAAAAAGAAAAACAACGTAACAGAAGAATAACACAAGCAAAAACTTACAACGTCAACTCTCTTGTACAGATCGTTTGGTAAAAAAATTATTTGATTACATGCAATAGTTTTTATTTCGTAATTATAAATAGAAAATTTTGAGCAAAGCATATGCATTGCAGTAAATGTTTATGGGCTGAAAAGAAAATGAAGAAGTATAAAATCGGTAACCACATTTTTTAACGTTTTACTATCTAGGTAAGGTAATGTTCAATTCAAGTAATCGATCGATGTATTACAATTATTATAGTAACATACTTTGCGGTTTTTTATCGAATACTCCAATGTTATCAATTGTTCAACCTCGTTGAATTGGGGAAAATCGTATCGATCCATTTTTATTTTTTCATTTATTGATTTCATTTAATTTTTGGTCCATCATTGGTACTTATATTATGTCTTGTCTATTTAAATTTGCAAGTTGCAAACAATTATAATCCTTTTTCTTTCTTTATCTATCAATACTATAACCGCGCAATTTACAAAATTAATATTAAAAAAAAGTGTAATTTAAACATCAATTCATTTGGTTAATTATATCTATTAAAGGAGGTTGTATTTGTTTGTTTATTAAGTTATCCTTCTAATTTTCAATTTCCAATCCAGTGGAATAAACAATACAACTACGCCTGTCTGCATTCCTGAGTAAAACCTTGGCAGGCACGCCATCTCAAATCCGCCGAAGCTCTAAATACCAACGGAAAAACCGCATTTATCTATGTTAAAAATTAATGCAAAATTAAATGTGCTACTTTATTCACTAAAACCTTTAAATAAGTATGCACAAGTTAGAATCGAGCTGATCAATGGCCGCCGGACGACCAGTCTGGTGCCGCTTCCGGTAACCATTGTACGTGCATCGCTTATACCCGATATTTCGTCATAAATTTTGAACCCGTTTATCACTGGTCTTATAAACTGACCATATTATCCGAACTGGTTACAGTACACGATGATAGAAATGAATTTAAAATTTATATCTTTATAATTAATTACGTATAAACTGAATTATTTTAAAAAGTTCGTAACGTATTCGTCCAAATTTACTTAATAAAAACTTCGACATTTTTATCGTGATTTTTTGTGGGTAACGCTTAGAAATTATACACAGGCAAAAGTGCTTTTGAAACAAGTTCTCGAGCTTCCGTTTTTAATTATAACCATAACAATGGCTTCCAAATAACGGTACCTTTTGAACAGTTGGAAGTCATAATTAATATTAATTAATTCGTATTTATTTAATTGAAATAAAAAAACATTGCTATAAATTTATTTGGACATTCCACGTGCAACAGATGACGGCATGCTATTTCGCAACATAAGATTTTTTGTCCAAAAGTATATCAATGATGTCATACATCACGATAGCAATGACTTTTAGCGTAAGATTAAATATAGAACAAACTGCTTAAGTAAATATCAATTAAATAAAGTAAAAATTATATCGATATTGTTTAATTTCTTGTTGTAAAATATTTCTTCCCATATGCATTTTTATTAAGTTTTTTGGTAGGAATCCCAAATAAACTTGTCCTCCCCTAAAAGAGGACAGGTTATCTTGTAAGCATATATATAATTTCCCCCGTAAAACTTATAATCGATATCTTTTCCCATAGCCAATCGGTAATTCGTAAGCAAAATATTAAGTAGGAAGAGCTTCGTAAATAATGTACATGCGACGACTGAGGCTGGAACAAAACTACCGGAATTTTCCGGTGCTGCATTTTAAAACCTTGCGTAATATCTCACTATAATGAGCTGACCGTTTACATTTACCACTATTTCATTTTCTTGCTCGTCTCGAGAAGTTTTGACTTAATAAAACACTATTACATTTGTTTCACAATTTCTCAGAATTAACACGAGTTATAACGTATCTGCTTCCATTTCCACAGTCACCGCTAGCGCAAGTTTTTTAGTAAAATCGAGACGCTACCAGGATGAGTCAGTCTATCTCGCCACTTGGACCAGGATAGTGAGATGCATAATGCATGGACTGTGCCAATTCAACGTTTACGGCCACTGTAACCTAGATACGTGTAAACTGGACAGACCATTCGTGTTCAGAACGGCGCCAATGCGTTATCAACGCTCTGTCGTATTGATAGTTGTTTACAGATGAATATTTTGCCATTGTTGTTTTTATTGATATGAAAAACTAATTTTACATAAAACCAACATATGGTGTGTAATATGCGCTGTTCTATGTGTACAGCTCCGTGACTTAATTCTAGTAAGATGGATCACTTGTCACACGCTTAATGCCAGCATGGACGACGTACGAGAAATGTTCCCAAGAAAAGTCATACAGAATAGAGGTGGTATTAAGTGACCAACACGAAGTCCAGATTTGTCGCTTTGTAATTTACTTTAAAACAATCAACACATCTTAAGCACAAAGTCTTCAGTAGCTCTATGAAAACACTATGAAATGGTAGCGGTTGGAAATCTTCACAATGTTATTAAAAAAATGAATCACATTTCTCTTTTTGTTGAAAAAAAATATTTTTATTCATTAAAAATGACACCTTTTTTTGGTATTTCAGTATGACCTGCTTATAAAACAAAGTATAAAATAAAAATTACCATACGTTTTTCAAGATAAATCTAAGGTAAGATGAGTTTGGCGTTGGCAAAAAACAAAACGGACGATTGTAAAACGTTTGGAACACGTAAGTCTACAATTAGATACTACTTCATGTGGCATGAAGTCAGTTTTGCATCATCAATTATCGTAGTGCTATGTTTAGGAAGGAACGGTGACTTTCTGACAATACAAAGCGGGCGTTGTTTTAAGTAGATGTTAATTTGCTACATACCTAAACCATATATTTATTCTCGTATAATATCTGTTAGTAATTTTAACTAAAATGAATACAGTTCTGTTAAACAAAATGGGTGTTTATTGTTTTACATGATCTTCTGCGTTTCAGTTTGCGTCAAATACCTCACCACAACAAATACGTCAGATGTTATATTTAGAAAATATAACAATGTGTCTATAAAGATATTAACTTTATAATTATTTTATTATATTTAGAAGTAAAGAGGTAACAGCGTGCCCTGATTCGAACAAATGCCTACTTGTAAGTTTAAATAGAATACAACTGAACTTTACCACGACTACGTTGTACAATTCAAAATTTGAGTTTTTTAGACTTAACTTATGCAATAGAAAATATGCTAGTATAAATTTAAATTATAAAAATTGCATGAAACTTTTATTTGTGTCCTTAGCTTCTTATTGGCTTTGAAATTGCTTACCCTAGACCTCTACGTTGCTCTTAACGGCGAAGCCGACTTGTAAATCACAACTAACAACTAACAACCCACTATCAAGTAAAAAAATTATTTGGGGTCGTTCCAGAATTTTCTACCCCCACTTCTTGTCCCAACAAAACTTTGCTTTTCAAAGCAGTAATAATGTTAGCCAGACAAAGCAATCGATCAAGTCCAATGCTATACAGATATTCGGTGACAAACCAAGCCATCATCTTGGAAACCCTTGCGCCAAGTTACTCCATAAAAGCTCGGCTGCTATCTAATCTGGTAATTTACAAATATGTAACGGTTCGAGCCGAGGATCCCGAGGGAGATCTTGAGCTTTGTTATCTATAAAAATGTTTCAGCTAAATGCTCCTTAGAATTTATATCTCATTTTGAGATCGCTAAATTTTCAGATAGCTTAAGCACACGTTATTTGTCTAAAATTAGTATTATCAAAATGTTTTCTTACTCCATCTCGCTGGTGATTATATTCAGTAATAAAAATAGCTGTGCACCTTTTATGATATTATCTAGTTAAAATTATTTCGCAAAACAAACAAAAATGCATTTTGATTTACATAAATTACGTTGAAAGAGAACAGTAGTGTGATGAACGCGCTTTCAGAAAATAATATAAAGGCTTTACGAACTTGTTCCATTTTTTTATTGATAAGTCGATATATTGATAAAATGAATGAAGTAAAAGATAGTTAACAATTTATAATTGCAACGCGTGTCTCTAAATTAGCGGACGCCATGCATGACCACAGCAAAACGCAATATTAGGACGAGTCGGCGTCGTAAATAATCATTTACCGTAATGTTGTACGATTACCCTGATTTAGTAAAACGTTTAACGACGATACTTTGTGAAACTGGAAAGTTAATAAAAAATATATTTTTTTAATCACTTCAAAGTAATAATAATTTGGACTTTAAAAGACATAAAGAAGTATAAGTAGAGTATATGAAATTTGATTTAATTGGACGTTTTTAATTTGGCCGACATCACTCTGCGGTTAAAACTGATATAATTTTATTTTTAAATTTGTATTAATAACTCACTACTATAACACATTTCATTGACAAAATAGAGGCAAACATCACAAAAATATCGTTTAAAAAAAATTACAAGTATTTCTAGTATCCAATTTGGAAGTAAATCAAAAAAAAAATTTCTCGTGCTCAAATTTCAAATCATTTTTTGAAATGATGGCCGTGTTTATTGGTTTTACGCTATTTTATTAATAGTTTTGATAGGGATGCAATTTCATACTTATCAAAAACATATACATTTGATTTCATTAGTAATAGTCAAAATTTTTAAAAATAAATTAGGCGAACGCATAGATAATATTAAAAAAGATTGATTTTTATAAATAAAAAAACATTTTTTTTAAATGTACCTCATCCATTTTAAATAAGCCTAATAAATTTACGATAATATTGTTGGAAGAAACATTTTTCCAAGGCCTTTAAAACTACCGAGTATTCTCATCGAACAGTTGGTTAACATCATAGCTTTATATTCCACTCAAAAAAATGTAAAAGATGACACCAGAACTGTCTAGGATTTTTTAAAACCATTGCAATAAATTTCTCCGTGGCCATTTATCAAAAATTAACTTAATAGTAAAAACAGTCTCCATTGAAGCCGTCTGTCATTGAAGATCACGTGAGTGGACGTCCTATGCAGCGGTTGCCGCTCCTTGATCTCCTCTTCCGGGCTATCTCTCAGGCCACAACGGCCATCTGTTCTGCGCGGTACGTAGTCTGCGTACTACCACTTTGCTGGGTTACGTCGGTTACTTTCGTTAATCTACACACTTCTTTTTCAATCTCGTAAAGAAATCCCGAGCATAGCATTCTCTGTGATCCTTTAAGCTACTGTGAGTTTGCCTATGATAGTTTTTTTGAGTTATCACTGAGTAGTTCTGGCTACACATATATCGCCAAAAAGTTACATATTATTTGTAAGCACCTTTTTTATTCTTACTCTCATATAACATCTTATATGTTTGAACGATTTTAGATATAAAAAGTATTTTAAAAAAATGTTGATTTGATGCAAATTTCGGTATTATAAACTTAATTATAATATAGAGTCTGTGAATCAAGATTTTTTATTTTTATTAAGAAAATTCACTCTTCTGTTATGGTGTCTGCGAAACTATTATTACACTCAAATAGATGGTTAAATATTATAAAAGCAATTATAAATAGTTTGCGTTTTTATGTGAGATATAACCAAATCACAATAACAAAAAATATGTTGAAAAGTCAACACAATCGACCTTAAATTATTTCAAAATCTCCGATTGTTTTCCTCGATAATACGAATACAATAGAATCAATTATACAATTAAACTTTTGATCACATCGATTGTCCCAGGATTATTTCTAATTCTAAGACTTGAACTACCTTGACAAATTTTTGATGTTTTGTTTATAAAAAACTCCGAATAATATATATACATGTATTTGTAATTGCAATTTTAATTCACTTGTTACTTGTTACACTTTGTGAACAAATAATTATAAATCGTTGTCACAGAGAACGCCTTTTTTATTCTTTGTTAATAAATGTTACCACTAATGTCTGTGGGACATTAGCGTCCATCGTGCCTTTATTTGTTACAATTACATTTAGTAAACTAAATATTTAACTATTTTATAACTGTACTAAACTTAAACTTTATTGTACTTTTATTATTTTTATTTTAGTGGAATTCTCTTTTTTACGGATTCAGACTATTGTTTTTTTTTTACAATTTTTTTTAGAAACTAGTGCTTTGAATACATAAACAACACTCTAGCAATATCTTGATAGTACTGTTTTTAAAAATACTGTTCCTGTGACAACTTACTCAATCTTGCGATGGCATCTCGGGTCTCTCCGTATAATACACGCACGTTTTCGTGTGATATTCCTACCACCGCATCATGGACACTATCATACAACTTTAAAGTGTCTGTTGTTTAACTAAAAATGATGACCGCCATATTCTTTAGCTCCCGAGCCTTGTAGATTGTAAGCATCTTTAATACTACCTCTGGACCTTAGCCTTTACTAATGAGATGGTACATCGTGATCGTCTGTTTCGGGATCATCTCCTCAGAGTACGAACGCCTATTCAGAGAGTGCAACACCTCTTCGGAAGAATACATTCCCCCGTACACCTTTTTCAGAGCACACGCCACGTCCATAGGGTTTCAAAGTATTTATTATACTTTCTCTGATTACACAACAGCTCTTCCTTTTGCTGACAGAAATGGTCTGGGCGGTCGTAACTTATAGGGAACACGTCGTTGCATTCGATAAAGGATCGAATAATTCACATCGTCTACTGGGCGATCGATCTCTTACGCACTCGATAGTTTGGCAGCCGTAACCACAGCTCCGAAGTGATTCATTAGTGTCATTTAGCTGACAAGAAAATCGTAGCATTTACCATTTAATCGGTTCACCAGGAATGATGCCAGAGTTCTTACCTCACATCGGGCTTTTTCCTTCTGGCTTTCCCACAGACTGCTGATTCATAGAAAACGTAAAGATAAAAAATATTTTTAGGTTAATAATGACACTAACACTACTTTAATTAGTTATCTATCGCCACTGCCCTAAACGTTATTAATAATTTCGAACATTCAGTGACAGTTCAAAAGTCTAAAACTTTAATTTAGTGGTATTTAACAAAACTCTTAACTATTTTAACGCTTTAGGACATAAAGCTAAATTTAGCATATGTGATACGTGCATTAATAATAAACATAAATATTTTACCAGATTACCCCAGCTGTATAGCGTCGCAAATCTTACATTCGCAGAAAAAATGAGCATCGAGGTCTGATCATCATTAGTACATCATATTTATTAATAACTTTATTGAAATTTTTATATACATCAAAAATTATCAAGCAATTGAATTGTGGCACTAATATGAAAGTAAATATTTCTTTATTTAAACATAAAGATTTTCATCTGACTCATCACGATAGCTTTAGAAACGTAAGGCTTACAGACTTAAAATTTTGTTGGAATATTCTTATCGTCAAGTGTTTAGGTACATAAGAATGAATATATAAAGTTCCCCGTGCACAGAGGACTCAGGGGCGATTATTAAAAAAAATCCTTTTTTTCAAATAATCTCGCAGAATGTTATCGCAAGATATGCGTAGATATCTCAAACGCCATCGAGAAAGGATCTCAGTTTGAGCTGTCACTCTAGTCGCATTTGCATCCCAGACTAACGGTACCTGAGAGGTCCTCAAATCATCTCAAACTACATTTTTATGTAAGGTTATTGACAACAAAATTCAATTTTCATACAACAATGTTAAGGATCCAAAGATATTGACCTCAAAATTGCAGATTAGCAAAGCTAGGTCATCCATCTTACCTGAAAATGTAATAATCGTCCAAGAAATGTGTTATGTATAAACAAATTAGCGTCTCGAATGGACCGACAACGAAACCGTGTCAGCGTCGGCGCAACATTAGCCGCGACATTTTATAAAGGGGGACACAGCACATGAATATTCATACGCTCTTTGTCATAGCTAACTTTGTTGAACTCCCAATACATTCGCTACACACTATGTACGCAAATGTTCATAGAAATCACAAAATTCATTTTTTTTTTGGAATAGAGAATTTATTAAATCATATTGCCTTTATTTTCAATAACAAAAGCATTAATTAGTAAAGAAATCAGTTTAATTCTTGTGCTTATGAAATAAGTTCCGCGATTGAATATTTTAACATTTATTTATATAAGCTTGTACCTTCAATTGAACAAGCGGTAATCTAAGATTAATTAGATCGATTAAATTACGTTGTAGATCTGTGTTTGAACTTAAAGTTCAAGGTAAATAATAAATGGTTAGAACTATAATACTTTATTATCCATTGTAAAAACATAATCGTAAAAGATTTTTAATATTTCACTTCGTTACTATATTAGCTTGACGCAGGCCGTATGTCTTACTAGCATAAAGACTTGCTGCAACTTCGACACTGTTTCAAGAGGTCTACAATTTAACACTTCAAAGACTGAAACTTAATAAAAACAGGCAAATTGTGAAACTATAACTAATGTGTAAATATGTTTCTTAAATATTAACAACAAAAATATTACAATAAAAAATATTCTGAGAAATTGTGACTTTACCTGCATAATTGTTCTAAATTGTAACTTAAAAGCTGTTAAAATCACATATATATATATATATATATATATATATATATATATATATATATATATATATATTTATATACTAGAATTTGGTAATTGATTTTGAAAATCATAAACATTGTTGTTATTTTTTTTTCTATATTTCATTATTAAGTATCACCTCTTCACGTTTCAAAAATGTAACAACGCAGTCAACATTTAAATAATAAAAAAACAATTTTGGAAAGAATTTTTTTTGACATATATGAAGCTCAATATTACCTGTCTCCCCGCTTACATGAAGCGGAAAAACCCAAAGCAACAACCGTACTGTTAAGAACCACTAATAAAGCTCAATCCAATGTAGTTTACTAAAACACATAACCGTTGGATGAGTTACAAATATCCTGTAATACGGATTGGATACATTGTAACAAAGCAAACATTAATACATAAATGAGCTCACGTTATTTCAATGATCCACTATAGAATGAGGTATAATCTGCAGCAATTAAGCAACTGTAAAATTACAAAGTCTAGTTTCATCATTCATTACTGAAAACAGGCACAAACAAGAATTTTACCTTAGTTATTAGTGGACATATACAGCACTTTATATGCAGCTTTACGCTGAACATGTTATATTTAATTGCTAAACAGTATAACTCTAATTATATGTAATTAAGAAAAACACTTTGAAACCTAAAAATTATTCAAACAGTTAGATTAAAATTGTAGATATATTTTTTCATTTCTTTACTCTTTATTTTCCACCGACAGAACATAAAAAGAAATTAAATTTAATAGGCAAAATATAAAGCAAACTAAGACCAATTTTATATCAACCGGCGTTTTCTTGCAAAAAAACCATTGAATGTATTTGGTTAACAAGGTAAAATAAAGCGGGTGGTCATCAAGTGTTAGAAAGGAGTGTAAATGGCATAACATACATATTACTGATTGCTTACAATTCAAAGACTTATGATAACATATATCAAAAAATACATATGTAAACATCACATATATTAATTATTATAAACAATTAATAATTTACAATGAATCCATCGTTCATTAAACTGACTTTAAAATTATAAACATTTTAAAACTGACGCAGCACTCCTGCTATTCGTCTAGTCTAGTCAAGGAAATAAATCCAATTGCTTGTAAAGTTTTCCTAATGAATTCAAAGGTTAACGGCCGGAGAGTAACGAAAGTAAGTAACGAAAATGCATTTTTTTTTCTTCTTAGGATTTACTTGAAAGGTCATCAAACGCTAAAGACGTTTGCAATTTATTTTTTTAAAAGAAGACAAAGTTAATGAGTGAATTTCTTGAATTAATAAGATGTACCCCAGATTAAGCAAAAAAGCAGGTGAAATAACAAATGTCACTTAAATTTTAAAAATATCATAATGACTGCTGCAGGTGCAAAAATATTTAAAGTTGCACTCTAATCACAAAAGCGGCAATCATCGGGGGCACATAACCGAAATTTTGCAACAAATCGTCGTGGAAATTATTAACACACCTGCAAATCAATCCCTAATTATGTTATAACCTACCACGCATACATTAGCGATCTGATACGATGTAAAAAATGTTCAATTTTTTCTTCATCATTACCGTATATCAATATTTTTGACCAAAATAGTAATATTTAATGTACGAGCCAAGTTTTAAATTCAAATAGTTTATAAACATCTTGACAGTTAGTGTAAACTGATATTTGTGCATATCGTCATATAAAACTTATGAAACAACTCTTTCTGGATTCACGAACTTCACGCTCGAAGATGCTCTAAAAGCCGGAAAGGCTTATCTAATCGCTCAATCCCAAGCAATTGTAATAATTATTGCAAATAAACCACTCTTTGGTTCACTATTTTTCTCATTAAAAATTTAAAAATTTTTTGTCTATTTTCTTGATGGTAACCAAACTAGGGTCACTAAAACCACTATTTTTTAGTGCTGGAGTTTTACGCTGCTGCCCAAATAGCATTTACCATCCCCGCGAGTAAAAGGAAGCATGGCGCTGATGACCTCTAAATCTCTTTTATAGGTAGCATATTGGAGCGGCGTGGCAATGGGCGTCTATCAGCTGAAAAGAAGAAGACGATGATATTCGAGGACTCCCTTAATAGCCTTTTCTCAGGCCAACTTTTATCATAACTTTGTAGTATGTCACCGGATTGGCCGCCGAACTCTAGGCGACTCTAGGTCGCTTGGACGGACTTTCCATGAAATGACCAGGTACAAGAGCTCCTGAGATTGATCCTGAGATTGCTCCCTGGGATGTCACTTAATACCTGCTTAGCATTCTGATGCAAAGGCAGTTAAAAAGGCCGACTCTCGACTTTGTTGGTAGATACTGCCTGGCTAACATTGCTAACATTTCGGATAGCGTTAGCGGTGAACAAGTAGTGAAAGAAATTCCTGCAACGCTTATGTACAATATGATCGAAGGTTGGCATTCCATGTGATTGAAGAGGCGACTTGGCCGTCTAGACCTGTTGGTTTCTGATCTAACCATCAGAATAATGTATAAGGCACACAAGCTGATCGCTCATAGGTGTAAAAGTTTTAAATGGGTGAATGTATGGCTCATTTTTCGGCAAAAAGCTTTAAAGCTCTTTTACCTATTCCAATCACACTATATAAAGCGATTACTTTGAAATGCATAGTCTGAAATACAACATTAATTTATTTTATTCTGTTGAAAATAGCACAAAATCTGCATTAACAGATTGACTGCAAATAAGTAAGACATTTACCCTTTTAAAGCTTTCACACCAAAAAAATGCAAATTGACAGTAATAACTTTTTGTCAAATATGTAAACAATGATTAAAATACTCAAAGCATTTATTTTAAAATCTATTTCCACCAAATTCCTTTTTTTAGGCGTTGAATATAATTTTTATTCCATTAGTTTTATAATAAATGTATGTTATATATTTATGCAGTATGTGAAGTACATTTTAAAGAAAGAAAATAAATTTATTCATGTGATAAATTTGTTAATTGTTGTACGTGCGTTTTCGTTATTTTTCTAACTTTATAATAAACTTCAAATTTATTTAAAAATGACTAATTTTCCAACAAAATAACCACCCGGATAAAATTTCATCGAGCAAAAATAAATTAGGCAACGTTATAGTAATTTTTTTATTTGACCTCCTTTATTTTAAAGCTTCGATACCTCAAAACAATTTTTGTGTATGTATATAATGGTGAAATCCATAATAATCGATCGAGAATGATCAGTGTCTCGGTCATGGCCAGCCCGACGCGCCATCGGACGGAACATAGAATGCTTGACAGTGAAGGGGGGCAAGGGTAGAGGGGTACGGCTGTGCAAAGCGGAACGCCAGATCGTGCTGCACCGCCGAGCGCGACCGCTAAACCAGAGTCTTGCGTTGCAACATCGCTGGTTTGGTAACACGCTTATTTTGTCCTACGATGAACTTGTACGCGTCTGAGGCCAAGTTTGCAGCCACGTACAATCATGCACGTTTTACTTTTAATTTATGTATAGACTGATTGGTTATTAGTGTCAAAGTTTTAAATGAATGTATAACGAATTTGACAGCAAAAAGCTTCAAAGTTTTTTTTCTAATCAACCAGTATAACTGATACATTCCTTCTTGAAATCTTTTATATAATCATCCTATATATGTCTGTCTATATTATTTTACGTGTTAAATAAATTAATAAAAACATTTAACCGCCTTATTGCTACACCAAATATAACAGTTTCTTCTATTATACAGGATATCTCTAAGACAAAAAGTGATGGATTAGTTTGTACTCGGAACCATAGTTCCGAATCTCTCTGGTTTTTAACCTTTCAGCTTAAATATAGAACGAACAAAGAAAATTATGACTCAAAATTTTTGCTTAATGAAAAAAATGATTCGTCTTCCGATACTTCAAATTAACTAGAGTTAACAAGAATTTAAAGTATTTAATATCCCGGGGCTTTAGAATATGGTAAACAGTATCGATCTTCTAAATTTTTTTTAGCCTTTAGACGCCTACTGCAAGGCGTAGGCTTCTACGGAAGATCGCCTCGATAAACAATTCTGTGCAAGTCACATCCTCCATATCCAATTCTCTATCCATATCCTCCACATCCTCCATCACCTAGTGGGAGACTTACCCACGCCAAGTCTATCGCCTTGTGATCTTGTAAACGAAGAATATAAATACGATATTCAAAAATGTTAGAGGGGAAAGGAGTAAATACTGAGAGAAAAAGTAAGAATGGAATATTACGAAAAGATTAGGGTTAGTTTAACCTTAGTCAGATCGATGGTAAAAGAGATTGACATAAAAGTTAGAAAGTCGTTGAATTCTATAAACTACTTGTCTGTGTTGATAAATCGCCAATTCCGACATAATCAGTATACTTATGTACATATCCATACCTATACTTTGTAGAATGGCATTTAAAATCGGCAAGTCATACATTATTAAAGAAATAATAAAATGATGAGTTATAGTTAAGAGTTAACCAAACAACTTAGCACCGGAAATAATTATATTACCATATTACAAAAATGTTGATTTAAAAAAGACAGAAGTGTTGGGTCTAAATACTATCGACTTGAGGTTTATTAGTAGTTATATAAACAAAATAATTAAAAAGGAGCCAATAAAGTGAAGCTACTTCGGAAGCATGTACATACTCAGAAGTTGGAATTCTTTCCTCTCTAAACTATATGAATAATTTGCAAATTCCACGAATAATCATCTATTCCTTATTCTAAAAGGCTGATGAAAGTTTTGTACCATCGTTTCACATAAATACTATTTTTATTTTCTGGACATTTTTTATTATAATACTCTATTTTGTGATTTCAGATTATTCATCATTAGAAAAACAATCTATTCAAATGATATAATCGGATAAATAATTTTATTAACGTCTCTTTTTCTGACAGTTCATAGAAACCATAAAACTGCAAAATGAATATTCATGTAATGGCATCTAAGTCGTTATTTCAGATTTACTCGAATATTACTCATTGAATTAAAATAATATTTTAGGAGTTATTTCGCAATTTAATTTATTTTCACGATTTCGAGGTTTCGAGTATGTTTGAATAATTATGTCATATCGACGTCCAACACTCCACTCTTACTATTAACTTGAATAATGAACAGCATTCGAAATGTAATTTTAAATTCATTAAAAAAACATTTATTGCTAAATTAAACAAGCCATTACAAAAAAACTTACAAAACAACGTTGTAATCACGACGAGTAAACTTGACCATGCAAAAATCGTATAGCCTGTGTAAAAATTGTTAATTGTCGTCAGGTTAAATCAAAAACGCATCGAAGAAAGAACTTGAAGTTGCCACGTAACCGGTCGTAAGTCGCGTAACGTTATCACCACTGATGTAAGTGCACGACGCGCTTCGCAACTTAACGATATAACGGAATTCTCGCTCTTATATTCCTTCATTTAAAAGCTATATTCTTGTAACATATATCAATTCATCAATGATATATATAGTTAAACTATTAAAAGGTGATCAATCAATTCAGTGTATATACAGTGTAATCATGATTTTACTTCTTAATAAACTCATATTAATATCTCGCAAATTATAATCTACGCCAACATCTAATGTAAATTAAGAAAAAAAATTTAAGCAAAAAAAATCGGGGCATGTGGCTGTAATTTACGACTAATCAACCATATGGAACAAAATAGTCAATTGAACAATTTAAATGTTTATCAATTAAAAGATCCAACAAACAGTCAGGTGAAGCAAGAAAAGCAATTTCCATTAAGTCAAACGGCGAACGGAGGTCGTCGATCTTACGGACCAGTGTGACCGGATCTCGGAGGAAACTTTTTATGTGACCGGCGACTTGGCGTCTTGTTTACTCAAGAAACACGACCGTCAGTACTTGCACTTCCAATCTATCATATGCATGTTCTATATCGCAGTCTTTGAATTTGAACAAAGCTCTTAACTACACATAAATGGATTTGTGATGATTTGCATATTATACAAGACGATTGGTTAAAAAGCTTTAAAGGGATGATATACACTTGCTGTTAATAAATGTACACCATATTCAAAAAACTATGGTTCCAGAAAAAGTAAATAACGTAATGATAATTTTGTAAGACAAGCATTTTTAAAATTAGAATATATGTTAAAATTAATTATTGTTTACTATATGTCCATGCAGACTTTATACAGCCAGATACTATTGATTTGTAGACAGAGTGAATGTAAATAAGTGTCAAATCTTTAAGCCTTTTTGCTGACAAACGTGCAATGCATTGACCATATAAAAATTTTTATTCCTTCCAACCAAGCAATCATCATGTAGATACAAATTTATCATTATATACGAGTATATACTAATAAAATATTTTTTTAGAATGAAAACAAAAATTTAATTTTAAACGGGATAATTCTATTTAAGTGCGATATCAAAATTGTAAATAAACACAAAAGTAAGAAAAAAATCTAATAATTTTCATGACATCTGAGATTAATTAACGTAGACATTTTTAACAGCATGCACTCAAACGTTAGATGAGGTTTACTCAAAATGATTACTGTTATATGCTTAGTTTTAATGTTGTTTAAAGAATTCATTTACATGAATGTATTTGAATGTTATTGCATTTTATGAATTTTTTCACATTGAAAACAATAAAAAGACTGTATTTTAAAGATTGAGTAATTTTTTTAATTTTGTAGCTTAAGTTTTTTAAAAAGAAAAATAACTTACTGCTTGTAACTGGGTAAGTGAAAAACCTATTGCCTACTGACTACAGCGTACTAAAAGTTTCGGACTAATTATATTGTTCAATATGCAGAACACAGTCACAAGATGACATATTTAACGGCACTGGAGTATACAAGTTTTTTAAACATTTCTGAATTTATTTATTTTAAATTCAAAAGTCTCTAATTCGGCCATCTAAAAATGAACTTGCAACGTCTTGCGTATTATTATTACTGTTAAAAGAGGAGGATATTAATGTAAAAAGTGTGAAATCATGGAAAGAATTCCGAAAGGCTCAAAGTTCACAAGAAACAAACTAAGGTTATATTCTCTTATACTGGCATATTGGACCGAATAATCACTGCTATTTATTAATAATAACTGCATTTGCAGATTCCGCGGGTTTCAAATAGCGGGGTGCAGAGGACGGTTAGCCTAAGACGTGCGAACCGTGGAGTGGCTGGATTTAGAGGCCCCCACGACGAAATTTCGGCTTGAACTGTTACTCGTAGATAGAGTACCACAATATACAGCAGAGAGAGCAGTGGTACCCCAGCGGTAGAGGACTGAGACATACTTTGGGGATTGATTATATAGGATTGCCATTACTCATCAACAAGTTTACAGAGGATGGGCTGAAGCATCCTCTGCGAACCATAATAGAACACCGCGATCGCCATCCCGCCTGTCGACGTAGCGATTACGGTATATCCCCTCTCAGATATTTCGGGTGAGTCCTATTATTTGCAGTGGGCGTCTATGGGCTGAAACGACTTTATAAAATACATGTTCTTCGGCCAGCATTTCCATTTCTATTAAAAATATTATAAACACTTATTGTCTCTCATATTGTCATATCATAATAAAAGAGATTAGATTTAATATCATTGAATCGATGTAACTCTATTACCAAAAAAATATCAAAGGTTACATTATGTTTCATTAAATTCGTTTGATTTTTTTAAATACCACTAAAAATAATTAATGACTTACATCTTTATAGCATTAATGATGATATTCATGTTGGTTATACTTCAAGCTAAATTTGTTGAGGTTAACTACACCATTCTAATGTATCGATAAGTCCTTTTTGTTCTTTTATCATTCTGGAAGGTTTTTATTTCACTTCACAACAAAAAGGCTTAAAACTCTGCTAATATAGCCAGCCTTTAATGGACGTCTGCTAGTGAATGCCATTTATTCTGAGATACCTGTTGTTAAACTAGACCTTTTCTACGTAGTGTTTCTGAACAGAAATTCTGTCCTATTGTTTAAGCGGATTTCTTAAGAGTCAATTATAGTTATTTCCTGCACGTTCATTACATTACTATTACATACCAATGACTTACCATCTTAAATATATTAGTTATGATTATGGTGACTATTGATTAGTAAAGAAAAATAACTAAGACGTACTCCAAAGAAGCGATAGTAAATACTGTCATCACGAGAGCGAAAACCCTTCGATTTAAATGACATAATTTGTTTTTGTTGTACAATGTTGTGCAATTTAATTTAACCAAAACGTAGGCGTGTTCGCTTAACGTACTTGTTTAGGTACGTTTTCTGGTATCTTTCGAATTAATATATTATTTGTTAATAAGCTTAATTTTTTTAGATTAAATTACCTACAAACGTCATTTCTTTTGAGCTGTTCATAGAAATTATAAAAAAAAACTTCACTCTTTAATAAACCTAAGATACAATCACGCTTTGAAAAATACATCGGATGGCGGTTCTATGGCTTCTAGTACAGGTTTAGTTTAGGAGATTTGTGAAGAAATAAAAACTTTTATTTTGTTAGTCCCCAAGCTACTTGCAGAACAACTGTTTCTAAAATCTCTGCGTTAAGGAAATTCACACAAAGCTTTTTGCTTCGTGCATAGGTTAGGAATTACAATTGTAAAAGATAAATAGGCAACTAATCTATTTTCATTTAAAACCCGACGTATTGCCAGAAACATCTCGCATCCAATGCAAAAACTAAAAATCGACTGAACACATCTCTAATCAGCATAACATTTACATGAAGATTTAAATGCTTTATTTCAATAAAACAGAATTAATGCTCATTGGCAATTTTACTAGAATATTTAATGCATTTTAATGTTATAAAAAGAATGCAAGCGTCATCAATCGATAAATGAAGAGCAACTTCAATTAAAGCATAAAATAAAATAAGGTAATTTGTAACTTAACTTTGATGTCATTATTTTTTGCCAAATTTTTTTAAAAGTTTTAAATTTAAAATGGAACATTGTTTATACGAGTACATACAAAAAATAGAATAAAGGGTCAGTGTTAACAATCCATCTAATATGGACAAAAATGATCAGATTCCCTTTCAATATAATTTCACTGGCTAAACTGAGAATCCCGCTATATGACCCATACGCATTAGGGCAGTGTGTGTTGGTTATGCGCTAACTTGTGGATATACGTATGCCTAAGTATACGAAACGTCCGCAGTGAGCGAAGCACAAATCGTACGGCATTCCTGCGACCGCGCCGCTCTTGCCGTCGTCGGGCGTAGAGCGAGACGACCTCTGAAGATGATATCGTACCGTCCTACTCTCGATATGCTCGCAATCCTTTCCTTTCTACCTGTTGCGCTATTACAAAAACCCGGTCCGTAGAGCCGCTACCTTACGTGAATTGAATGAGGATTGCGGGAGGCTACGGCTCGGCCCATATAAAGATAGGGCAAGGGCTATTATACTTAAACGACTGGCGAGGCAGAACTCGTCGAGACTACAGCGTTATTTACCGTGGGGATGCTCAGGCAAAAAACGTCCGTGTTGATGTGAGAGGATTGCATAATAGCAACTCGTTTGGGGAGCGGCAAGAGTGCGTGATTGGTAAACAAATGATACAATACGTACCGACCCACGTACGTCACGCGCAGAACAGGCACCGCATATTCTCAGTTTATCTGTAGCAACATATAATCTACATCCATCTTTTAATAAATTGTGATATTGACATATCACTGATAACTTTTATCTATTACGCCATAGTTTAACAGCTTTTAAAATTTTTCGGTATTCATTTTGCTACTTACAAAGCCCTAATTTAACTAGTACTCATTGTTTGAATGACAAACTTTGGTGAAGATTCAAAAGGAGATTTTACAATGTAATTCGAAACGGATGAGTAAACGAAGGTAAATTAATAATATTTATTTGACTGAATCTAAAATTACTGTCTTATAATTTTATCCGTTATTAAATATATGTAAAGATTATTTATTTTATTTCAAGTCCAAATTCCAAATATCTTTATTCAAGTAGGCACTCTTATGAGTCGTCAGTTATTTTAATATTATAAGTAGTAAACTACCACCGAGTCGGAAAGCTGATCTGCTAAGAAGAGCCGGCCAGAAACCCAACATTTGCTCTTTTTTAATGAAATTAAACAATGTTTGGTATATACATTATAATATTAACTATGTAAATGAATCAATAAACCAAGTTCCACACATTACGATAATTTAAAATGCCTTGAATTCTGTTGTGTGTTTTGTAGATTTATTAAATATATAGTGTATATTTTTAATATTAGATTTTAAACTAAGAAAAGGAAGGTCTAAGATATTCCGTGGAGCTTCATTACATTTGCTTACATTGCACCCATAATGTATTTACATAGTTATCTTTTTGAAATGGACATATAGGCGCTTTGTTATAAAAAAACAAGATAGTTCTGGTCATGTAGAATGTATGGTATTGAACGTGGAGAGAACAGAGCCCGGTCGTGACGTGGCTGACATTCGCTGCGCATGCGCGAGCCGTGATCTTGGCAATGGTGGCTGAGCGGTGCGACGCAGCGAAGCTATCGCGGTCGCTGTACCCGCGCTTGCCTCACTCCTCCCACCTCTCACCACCTCACCGGCGCAGCCTTTTGACAACCGGTATACGTACAAACATATACGAACGCTTGAGAATTTTCAGATGCTTAATTCACATAATAAAACGACTTCCTATTAACAAATGTTTCGGAATTCTAACGCGGTAGATTACTTTGAGTAAATTGCTTGTAGAAATTAAATAAACTTTAACATATCCCATTTCTTTTTAAATATTAAAACTTCTAAAGTAAAATTATGGGTACCAATGCGGTACCCACGATATTCTTGTTTCTGTAATAGATATCAGGCCAAAAAATTAATTAGTATTCTTAAGAAAAGTAGCCAAAGATTGCTTACAAAAGGATTTTGTTCAATCTATTACATCAATATTTTACTTTATCCCTAGTTAAAATATACCAAATCTAATTTTATTAACTTAATGTTTATGTTATATTTGCAGTATAGCCCTATTCACAGTTAATACAAAAATTAAATACATTCACTAATTAAACTTATTGTTAATCTTACGTTTATTACATATTTTTTATGTTTATAACATTAATAATGAGAGTCCAAATATGACTTTACAAAGCTAACAATAAATTGTCAAATATTACCTATAAAATCTGCGCTTGTCTTTTTAATAGATTTATTAATTACTTCATTGCATCCCTATTCCTAGGACATCAAAATATTTTTTTTTATTCATCTATTGTACAGCACAACATAAATATGTTGTGTTGTATAATAGACACTAAATTAGGTAATATAAAAATTGTAAAATAAAAGTTGTTGTGATCAGATTTATAAGGTTAATATTCTTATGACTTAAGACAATTAAACAAATAATTGACAATATTAAAAGATATATGTTATTAATAATATGAATTGAATTAATTTGTTATGTTATTTCTTGTACATAAAATACTTTCATTATTTTTCTTAATGCCTTGACCGAAAGTTCAAAGAACTATTCGGCATTTATTAAATATTCAACGTTTTAGAAGGTCAGCTAACAATAATCAGACACAATCGGCGAACACTTCACGCCGTGAATTTTATTAATAAACATTAGTAGAAATTTAAAATATTCAATTTTTTAAAACTAATTATGAGTAAAGATAATTTTAGCTGAAAATATAAGGGAATGTTATTACTTTATTGTCACTTTACATTTATTTTTTGGTTTACACATCAAAATCCCAAATAAATTTAAAACGGTACTAATGACATAACTACTTATAATTCATATTTGTTTTAAACATATGCGTGAAAATAACATCACGCTTATGATTTATTGCTACTGGGTCTTTTTGCTAGAGGCTGCTTAAGTTTTTCGCGATTCATGTATCAGCCGAATAATAAATGGTATTATGTTCAGAATTTGAATGCGATTAATAAACTGTCTTTTTCCGGCTATGAGTACAGTTGTATTTTTCTCATAGACAAATGTTGTTCGGTCATACCCGCTGGTTATACTTCTTCATAATAATTAAGATAGACGGACTTCTCAGAAGTCCTTTGGTATTCATTTCAACAGAGCAAACCATAAAGAAGCGGCCAAATATCTAAGTGGTTTATAAATAATGATAATAGTAGTAGATTAATTGCTTAATCAACGCAGGATTGTATTACAATCGCAAACAATTATTTTAGGTAACAAATATTTAAAAAGGGTATAAAAATGTTGCTTACGACAATTTCAGGTTTTATTTAAAAACGTGTTGTGAATAAACCACACGAGATTGATGCGTTACGTAGGTTATAATAATAAGGATGGCCCGTGCGACTAATTGAATAATATGACCGTTCAGTAGAAGTGTAATCATCGAACCGGTTCAAGCCATTAATACTATTGCAATTTATTCTCTGCGTTTGTTACATTGCGCGCGCTTGAACGCAATCATCGGGAATGCATAAAGTGTACCGTTGCTTTGCGATCTCTATCGTAGACACACTTGATGCATTTGTGGATGAGACGGCGAGCTTTGGACCGAACGATGTACACATTAATTTAATAAACTGCAAATAAATGTTATAATTTATTAATGTATTATAACTAGACAATTGTCTAATACATTAGAAAAGGTACATTTTTTCATATCAAGAAATAATCAATAAAAAATTTACATTAACTATCATTGCTTATCTACTAAGTATTCATCGATCGCTCGATTATGGCCCTAGCAGGTACAATTATATGAAATTGGTTCTTAGCCGATTTTAACAAAGCAAAAGAAATATTCTTACAAAATTTTTATTATATAACATTTACAATTCCCGAGATATCGCGATGAGTCAGTATATAGGTGGAAATCTCATATATACATTTATAGGCAGATATTTCCATTGCTATGTGAATTACACCTTGTGAAACACTTTTTAATTGATCACTGTGTAGATAAATTACGTAATTTTAACAATTTTGTGTCCTTATATCTCAGAAATTTACCTATTTATACACAATTTAACGTTTTATGAACAAAGCACGAAAAACAAATGAAATAAATTACGTTACGTTGTTTCTGTACTGTAGTTAATCTAAAGTTAATATTAGAAACGGCAAGAGACTGTGTTACCATCTAAACTTGAACGAGGTTAATATTACCGAGAACTTGAGCGCAGTCGACAGCGCGGAACCGGGCTACGTCCGCACAACCGAGCATTGCGCAATTGACGCAAGCGCAGAACAACCATTTCTTATTTTTTATAGAAGTCCAAGTAACATATGTACTCCGGTAGTAATTGCTATAATGAATCAACAAACTTACTGTATTTTACTTAATTATTTAAGGAACTCCATCGACGGGTGCACGAAATATATATAGAATACAATGATTTAACACTATTACAGCAGTTATTATGAAGTCTTCGATTATGGGAAACCGCAGCATCTAAATAACCAAATATTAAATATGTCATTATCATTATCGTTTCAACTGTAAGACGGTCACTGCTAGCTATAGGCGTCCAATGTAATTCTAACAGCAACAGAAAGAAGCGGACCTGCGTCTTCCAAAACAAAGATAATATGTATTACTCATTTATTATGATGAAATCTAAATTTTTTAACAGTTATATTTGAGGCAGTTAATAAATTATTATCGACTTGTTAGATAAAACTGTATCATTTGAAACTAAATAAGATTGGTAACAAAGTAATTTGTGTTAACAAACATTGATTTGTAACAAACAGTCTCAAATATAACAATTATTACGTTTAATATATTAATATGTGAATCAAATGAAAACTAATCATCATTTGATACAAGTAGATGGATCGGTGGAAAAAATCATCTTATTACCTTTAATATACTCATTGGAGTTAATGCCTCAAATTGTTAAGTACAATATTCCGCCGTATAACACGGTACTTGCTTTTAAAACGCGTTTTTTTTATTTTGTGATTTGATGCCCCTACTGTAACAAAACACGCTTAACAAAAATAATATTACTATAGAAATTAATTTAGCGGCGTTAGAATCATAAAATAAACACTAATGGTTATTATTTGTTTTGGATATTGGAATGTCTAATTTTGTTTCATGTCTTTGTTGTTTGTTCCTTGGTTATATCCTCAGCATCTTGATATACTTGTCTCTCTCCTCACTTTTTCCATTTTGATGCTCGTTTAGTCCACTGATTATCTGCCTAACATTAGATTAGAAGCTCGCTTTAATTTTTTTTTTGAGATCGAGCATTAAAATAGTGAAATAAATATTTTTTTTTTCTACTAGTCCATGACCACTAATATACTTAAAATGCATTAATTATTATGATAATGTACTGATAAATTTAAGTTATCAAACTGGAACTATTAAAATTCCACACAAATCTAATTAACCGTTAATATGATAGACATTTAAGTTGTCAATAGAATTTATTATAATAATATAGAATTATTTTCTAATCAAGACAAATATTTCATTACTGCTACCACCTGTGAGCTAAATATAGCGAATATATTATTATTTTAAATAGTAAATAATAGAGAGATTAATTCTCTCATTCGTCTATTCAAAATAAACTGCTATATCTTACAAGGTCATTCGATGTAATCCACCTATAAGTATACCTAATACATGAAATATCTATAGGCAAAATAGTTTCATTATGCAAGCAATAAATTTAATAGTGTCTGTAAACAATATCACATCGACATCCTCTCTAGACCGCCGTTCCTTCGGCGTAGCGATATTGTATATACCTTGATGTTTTTAATATATAACCTGTTAAATACCATCAGGAATTTTCTTGCTTCCTATTTGCGTCAATGATTTAAGAAAATCATTTTGGTTGCGACTTTAGTTTTTCTTCTTTTCAGCCGACGGTCGTCCACTATAAGGCATAAGCTCATGGTTAAATATGTAATGTTACTATAGTATTGCAAGAAGTAGGATATAACTGATACAAATAAAAACATTGATTCTAGAATCAATAAAAACATATTGGAGTATCATTTTTAGCAATTTCAGATTCAATTTTCTCGATATTGCAATAGGTAAAATACAACTAATAAAAATACTTTCTTTTCATTTAAAACTCAAGAATTTTTTTTCACAAAATTTTAAGAAAGCACGTTGAATATATTAGATAAACCATTTACTGTTTTGAAAGAATTTTATTAAAGAGCAACCAACCGAAATTATTCAAATGATTTTTTTATTATTCTGGTCAATTATTAAATTAGTCGACGTTTTGATTTATATTTAACGATAAATTTAGAGTAAAAAATAAATGCAAAGAATTTTTAAATAAATAAAAATACGCACATTGTTAAACTCCCGCCTTTTATTCAAATAACATCTTTATTAGGCTTTTATTTTCATGCACTTCATGGATTATTAATTAAACCATTTCAGAACCGAGAAAGTTTGTAAACTTAAAAAGGATCGTAATATTATGTTTATTAAGTTACTAGTTGATCTATTATTTTAAAAGTACACAGCTAAGATGATAACAACATCAGCAATAGTGGTTGTAAAGACGGCTTCGATTGCCAGTTTATGCATTACCCCATAGAATATCGGAGCTCTTATATAAGAGTTCAACGAGTCAGAATACATTATAAAATTTGATGTTTCGTGTTAATATTTATAAATGTATATATTTATGATAGTTAAGTAAATATATTACCATCTAACGGTGGTCAAATTAAAATATAAGGAATTATTTATTGAGAATAATGTACAAATAATATCATATGTGGTTTTGATTTTACGCTATTCATTTGAATCACAAATATTATTAAATGTTAATAAATTATAATCATAAAATTGTCTCAATTTATAATAGAGAACTTTATGTTCCTTTAAAATATATTTTTGTTATAAACTGTGTCTGTAATTTTATTGATATGAAGCGAATTGTGCAAAATTTACCACAGATTCGTATAATATAAATATATATTTAAATTTCATAACAAAAAGTAGTTTAGAATTACTCTAACTTTTAAAATTTGAATGTACATACGCCACTAGTCATTAAAGTTAATATTCGTAGCCTTCTCAAATGGGTTTCACATGAACATGGCGACAAAAAACGTAAAATGTATAGCAATATGTACAGTACATCTAAAATTTGTTATATTTTTGAATAAACTGTAAATGGTAAATATGTACGTTCTTGAAACAAAGTACACTTTAACCATATAAAAGAATTTAAGTTAAATTATTTTAATAAAGTAATTATTTTTTTTATTTTTGTAGATAATGCCACGTAGTTAAAAAAATAACTTTGTTTTTAAATAAAAGATTTTAAAACATAGGTGGGTTACAAATTTATTATGCATTATAATATAATTAATAAAGTTCTTTGACGCTGCATTAAGTGTACTTCCTTCGGCTGATATGAAGATGGTACAATTAATGCTTCATAACAATTCATCAAACCTTAAAAGGTAATCGAAGAGATCGATATAATTCTTCTAATTCCCTCAGTGCCCCATTCCTTCTGTCAATTAGCATGACGTTAATTCATGACATAAATTACCGTTTTTGTTTTTTTTTTCAGTATGCTTTAGTAGCTTCCAGAATTTTCATATTAATATAAATATACTTTTGACTTTAAACGAAAATAATATTCCATAAAGACAGAATATTGAGACCTTACGTTAAGCGTTATGACCATTTAGAGACACATTCAAAACACGCCCAAAGGTCTTTTAAAAAAGTTAAGCTCCAGTATGACGGTGTTCATTATAATATTTATTTCGTATTAGGTACCGAAAGTTGTTCCAGTCTATTAATAGGTACAAATATTTATATTTCGACATAAAATCCCTGCATATGTAATTTTTAAATATTGAAGAGAGTAGAGAAGCCGCTGAGTAGAACTGGTACCATCATAAAAACCTATATACCCTTATAAAAACAATAATTTGTATTTCAAAGACGCCGGTTCAGGCAATCGTCGGTACATCATATTTTGAACAAAAAGAAATAGATTACAAAAAAAATTGACAATAGAGAAACAGTAAAACTTATTGAGTTATTTTGAAAATAGTTTCTTTGTAACAGTCGGGGTAGTTATAAAGTATCCATCGTAGATTTCACTTTGCCTATTGAATACATGCCGACATCAAAATTCAAATAGAGCAAGTTATAATAAAATTGTTTTAAATTTTAAAACAGACTCACTACATTTAGGCTTTTGTAATTATTATTAGTAACAACAAAAGTATTTATGTATTATATATTAATATATAGAAGAGTTCTCTATGAAATACTCATTTAATCGTAATAATTTTATTTCATCACATTATTTTGAACTGCATTTCAAAACCATAAATCTGTGAGTCGTTTGGCGATTGCTTTACAAAGTTAAAGTTTGTTTTGTAATTGTATATATATATATATATACTCTTTATTGTATACATCAGAATATAAAAATTCATAATAATTAAGAAGCCTATTTTATTGAAATATATGTAATTAACACGTGTCAATTCTTAAGTTTTAACTTAAGAATAATATGAATATGTCTTTAGACAAGAGATATTGTTTATTTGTAAAGAGTATATAGTTGTTACAACTGTATTGGGTTCATAGAATTAAACAAAAGCGGTATTGTTGAAATGATGACGGGAAGAAGGTCTATGG
This sequence comes from Battus philenor, assembly GCF_028537555.1. Taxonomy (NCBI): domain Eukaryota; kingdom Metazoa; phylum Arthropoda; class Insecta; order Lepidoptera; family Papilionidae; genus Battus; species Battus philenor. Next base: position 10,125,956 of record NW_027181704.1, read on the forward strand.
TCGAGCACTTTTACTGGAATCTGTATTTGTGTGGAAGGCGGCGGATTGTGACGGCCGGCGCAGGCGCAAGGGGCGGGCCGCGCCGGAGCAGCGCGGGCGCGGGCGGACCTGTCCGGGCAACGGTGTCGCGAGAACCGCACACGTACTAGCTCTCAGTCCTTTCGCAGCGGCCAACGGTATCGCATGTGCCGCTAGCTGCTACGCAACAAACAAACAGCCACGCGAGGAAACTAACCGTGCAGTGTTATGATGCAAACTTGTGTTGACCGTGCTTGGACGGGGTGAATATTTTAGACTTATAATATAACAAGGATTGAGTGCAGTGCTACGTAGAGCGTAAACATGCCGAAGATATTTTTGATAAAGAAGCGCCTCCATGAGCAGCAACTGGGGCTGCAGGAGGGGCAGGAGTTGCTCGCTAGTAAAGCTGACACGCTCTGCCCCGGCTCGCCTCTCGACGACGGACCTATTGCTCTGTTGTCCAAGAAGGATAAGGAATGCATTGGTAAGTTTCACAGTACATCAGTAATGAGGATGCAATCGTTCCATTCATCGTCTCTGTCATCTTTTCATCTTAATGAACTGCGTCGTTCTTTCGAAGATGGCTCATATATCATACACATTTCCGTATAGTTTCCAGTTGTTACCTTGAAAATAATATTTTGTACTTTCTATATTATTTTTGTATCTACAATTAAAAAAACAAAATAAAAAATTATTATGATTTATGTTATATTTCTATACTTCTAATACAAGGCGCACTATGTTTACTGTAGCGTATCCTTTGGTTTAAATATAACGTTTCATTTATCACTTCCTTCATAACGGCCACTTGTCTGCCAAAAAAAAGGATCTCGCACTTGCCCAGAATCCAGTTCTCGGCGTCTCCGTACCATACGACAAAAATCTACCTGAGATCATGTGGGAGTGGCGTGATCCTTAACTTTTTCGTCATTTGTTACCGAATCCAAAATAAAACGTAAGTTTTATGAAATAGGGATACTTCTCTTTATGATTTGAAAGTATTTTATATGTATTAATAGTATATTGTCTAAATACTTATAACAGTACTTTTGTTGCTATTTGGTTTTATTCGGAAGAAGTAAAATAGAAAAATTGTTTCTTCGATAGCCTGTGTTGAAATAATGTTTCAATAATGCATCATATTATTAGTGATATTTCAAGAGACATTGTGAATAAGGAATGATTTGATTAAGATTCGTCACCGGAGATTTTAACGGTCGCGGGTGGTTACAAAGTGTGAATCATTGAAATAACTGTTGAGTTTTTGCGTGATTCCATCGAATGTTTGCTCTCATCGGTATACTAAAACTTGAACATGTGATTTATGATATGAACTATTTTTGAATACGTAAATTTATTGAGTTTGCATATTATAAAATATGTTCACGTTATAATAATAAAATTGTTTTATAATTAAACAGCACGTTTATCGAAGATCAGTAGCATATTTGCACCAGGGATTCATATGTACATCAACAACACAAACACGGAAGATTTAAGAAACGTTGAGATCGATAGCGAACGGTCGATAGAACGGTCATTTTATGGGGGCGTACATATACGGTCAAGTTGAGAGTCATAGCACGAGACAGGAATTGACCGGATGATGTAGGCAGTGAGGTGTCAATGATTGCGGCACAATGGCTCTGTTTCCGGCAGCCATTGCTACTCGCTTTGTATTTAGGTTAGTCACCGCGATCTCAATTGTCATTTTAAACTAATTGACTTAGCTGTTGTATGCGTATTACGTACAAAGTCCAAATCGGCAACATAAATCTCAATATTTCAAAATAAATATACTGGTTCAGCTAGCTCGTAAAAAAATATCGGACATATTTAATATAGTATTAATTTAAAAAAATATAATATTACGAAAAAATTAAATATGTTTATAAGCTAATAATATTAGTAGAAGTTTTTTAGGAAAATTAAAAAGAATCTAATTTACCGTTACAAGGAGTAAACTGCCCGCATATAGTACGTTATCGCGCATTTTTTTAATGTTTGGGGCGAAAACGTTTATTAGATAGCTACAGGTGAATTACCACCTGTATAGAAAAGGGGTAAAATGATTTGCAGAAGTGCACTAGAACCTTCCATTTGAACTATAAAATCTGCGTAATAATGAATTCATAGATGATTAAAAAGATAAACTTTTATTGTAATTATGACTTTAACTAAGTTTTCAATACAACATAAATGTCATAGAATTTTGAACAGATTTTTTTATGTAAATTAATAAACTTTAAATTGATAAAATATAATTGCCTAATTGTAGACGTATCAATATCCGAACAAAAGATTTCAACGCGTATCTTACCCCGATTTATTCATTATTAATTGTAGTATATTTGTTAACACTTTCAGTGATTTTTAGTATCACTAATTTTCAATATTGAGACTCCTATGATTACATAGGCTATGTAAAGCTACTTAGAAATGATTTAGTATGAGAGTAACTATGGATAATTTTACTTTAGACGACACTTAAGACGGCAAATGTAAAATAATGAAATATTTAATGAAAAACAAAGTTAACGTATTAAATTGTAATCTAGCGTAAGCCAAAATGAAGTATACTTTCGAAAATAATTTACAAAATATACTTTGTGTTTTGAGGAATTAATATTTTATTTAAACGAAGGGATGAAATGTTATTACATTTTTGAACATTACGTCGTCAAGACGCGCTGCTGTTCTTCGGAATAATTCTTCCAAATGACACCGAAGATCTGAACCGTTGCCATTTCTTCTTAAATATTTACTTCAGTGTTTTGTTTTAGGATAAAACATACTATGCTTTTAAGAAGTCTTGATAAAGAAAATCACGAGGCGACAAACTGGACTTCCTGGAGGCAACTCAATATCACCTCTTTGCGCTTTTCACTTTTTTGGGGAACATTTACAAACTCCATGATGCTTGATAATATGTCAATGCATAGGATGGCAAGTGACCCCGTCCTGTTCAAACTTGCTTGACTCGTAAAGCTCTTGAAAGCATCTTGTCACAAAAACTTAGTGAAAAAATACAAGTGAACTTATGATTCACTCTAAGGAAAATAAACCTGCTAATATATTTCTATATGAGTTAAATTAAAAAAAGAATTGCAGTTATTTAAAAAAATATATTACTTAAGTACCGTAATTACCTTTTGCCGTTATATCACTTAGTTAATTACGCAATTATTCATTATAAGTTATAATGTGACTACCTACATGGATTCGAAGAAATTATTGAAATATTTTTCTTAAAGGTTTTTCTAATGAAGCTCTGTTATAACAAAGCAATCTCTTTCATAACTTAATGTAAATAATGAGGAAACTTTTTATACACTTCATAATTAATAATTGCAATAAGGAGTTATTACGTAAAAATTTATTACAATTTGAAATACATATTATTGGTATTTAAAAACATTATTTAACATTTTTAAAAATGCTGAAATCGTATTTACACAAACTTACAAAGTTATGTTTTCTACACCGAAATATTAGGGCATATTTTAATAAGTAACAAATCTAAAGAAACAGTATGTTAAAGAAAATAGTCTTAAATAATTATGGGCGTGGAATATTCTCAAATTATAACGAAACTGGGAGGTATTCGCATTTACGAATTCCGTAGAGTTATGAAGGAAGAACACAAAGTGCGTTTTAGATAGAGCACTCGAGAATTTCTTTTTAGATTCGCTACATATTATTTTCATTACCGACTAGGAAGGCCGCCAAGGTCTTAATTCGCTAGAGCGGTCGCTCATTGGAGCTACCTGGCGCAAAGGCACCCGTGAGGGACTTACTGCTTGACTCGGTTTGGGTTAGCTCGTGCTGGCTTAGAATGAATTTATCATTTTGTCTCAAAGACGCCCGAGAATGCCGAATCTCGACTAGGTCAGTTGCTATTACGTGGCGGGTGTTAGTAAAATAAAAATTTTCTCTACCAGAACTTACACAGTAAGAACATATAAGGAGCATACCAAATTAAGAAAGGATTATCAATTATTAATATATATCCCATAGTTCACATAATATTTATTGTTTTATTCTACGTATAAAAGTTAGATGAACATTTATGTTTAAAACTGTAAGTAATTTTGTATGATATTGTATGTATCAGTTCATAAGAATATAAATTATACTAACAAGTTGATAAATGACAAGTAGCTGACGTAATATTGTTATTTCTTACACGGGCATTAAAATATGTATATAAAATTTGTCATATTAAGTTTAAAAATAGTTACATTTGGAATGATTCCATTGTTAAGACACGCAACGTATAGAAAAATGTGTAATGTTTTGTACGAAAAATTTATTACAGACTTATTATTATATATTTAAAACGATTCGTTGAGGAACACTTACACGTATTTTAAATTTCAATAACACAAGCGTATGCTTGATCTTGGGCAGTTTTTTTGTATTATACCGAGCTACGTATTAAAGTATCAAACTTAATAATTATCATCAGAATATCTTGCGTATCAATATATGGTGTAAAAGGGTCGTGGATGCATAAATAAAATTAATTTTCACCAGCAATTAATGTGTTGTAGCATAAGCAAGAAAGCATTCGTAAACATAACGTTTACCCAAGTTTCGTATTAGTTATATAAATTTGAATATGTATGTTTGCCAATTGTATGCGAACACAGTCCGGGCCTTAATTAGTCTAGGTTATTTATAAACGCTAATTGTTTTATAAAATAGGGAAATAATGAAAAATAGCACTGTAAAAAATAAAATTGACTTTTAGTTTTGAAGGTCAACAATAGTTAGTTATTTTTAAGAAACTGTATTTTGGTATCAAGCAGTAAACTTATCGAGCATTGCCACGTACAAACTTTTTGTACAAAACGAAAAACACATTTTACCATGTAGCCGGCAACGCCATTGTGTCCTTCGTCCATTGTGTTTCAGCTACCTTTTAAGGTTTTGCTTTTTCAATGATCATAAAAAATACTCCGATTGCATTCATAATGGTACTGCAAAACTGTTCTCAGAAAGATTTTATCTCTAACAATGCACTTTATTACCGCTAATTCTCTAGTCAATATAATTGTTTAATTATCTGTACTAAAACAATATTTTACAATACATTTCAAATAATATTTTAAGAAATACTCTACTTACTTTTAATTTGGATTTAGTTGATGAAAAAAATTCCGAAGTGAAGTGGAGAGAGAGAGAGATCACATCTGATATTGCTAAACTCATTAGACTTGCCATTAATTTTTTGCCCGAAGTTGAAAAAGATGCGATACACGTGACGTGCAGGCATTTGTTTCTAGGAATGCTCCCATCGGCACATGTCCCGATAAAAATGTCCGCGTCAAACACCGGTTTTGCAAACAACACTGGAAGTGAATGCGGGTCCAGCCTGTTTTAATAACAAACGCCAATTTTAGTATATACATCTGTCGCTGTTTTAAATAAACATTTATTTACGCGTATTTAAATTAGTTTTTACTAACTATATGTATACTGGGTTATCATGTGCATGCCATGTAGGAGATAAATTCAATGGTATTTTAATTTAGATTTTTATTAATAGTATACGTGCTGTAATTAATTTTAATAACGAATTATCTTTCCATTTTCGTTACAGTATACATATTAAACTTTTATTGCGAAAAATTAATTTAGTTTTAATGAAAAAATAACTATTTATGTGTAATTATTTCCATATAATGAAAACAACAGAATTTCAGTTTGTACTTCTCTGTAAAGCCTTATCTTTTTAATCCTGTTTTAAAAAGGCGAATGGAATACATTGTGTATAGAAAACAGGAAACACACTTTTAAAATTCTTAGAAATGACCGTATTAATCCCTGCGATTGTTTAACCAGGTATATTCGTTTTAAAAGTTTTTGTAACCAATTTACAACAAAATTGTATACAATATTAAAAAAAATTGTCATAAAAAGTTGAAGTATTTTTCATTGTTTATACTGTAATTTGAAACATTAGAAATAAAAATATAATCAGGTCACGTACATCATCACTTATACGGGTATAAACAAGTTTAGTAATAAAAGAGCAGGTCATCTTCTGGTAAACAGGTTCTATAGGTTTGAGCTAAAAGGACTCTTCTCCAACCACAACGTTTCGTAGGTTTAGCTTAATAAGGATTAAGAATAAACTCCGGTTAAACTGTAAGCAACGATTGCTTTAAAATTAAGACTTAAATCAATATGTTTATCTTCAACATAAATTGAAATCGATCAAATCCCAAACTAAATTTTTTAATGAACAATAGTCCTGTGCTTAATTAAATTAAACATGGCATGCGTAAACGGCGTGAGTAAAATATACTTATATTGCCATTCATTACCCATACCCCATTAGCGCAAGTTTCTTACACGTGTCAAAAAAAATTCGTTAGTTGCAACGAACACGATTTTATAGTATTTAAATTCGTCGCGAATAGTTAAATGCATGACAAAATTGTTTGCACGCATGGCTCCACGTGACTGATTTCCTTTACGATTATTTAACATAGTAAACTAAAAATCGATGTAAAGATAATTTACTAAATCATGTTACAATTTTTTTTAAATAAAAAATTAGCATTATTTTATTAGATTTACTCTTACAGGGTAATTGCTTATAAATAAAAAAAGCTTTAAAAGTACAGTATACAAAAATTAATGATTTCAGAAACAATAAGTGATATTATGACAATATAGAAAGAAGGCATTCGAAAAATTCAGATTATTCTATATTAAAATAAAATAATATTTAGTATCTGTCCCTGCGTATTTTAAACAGATTATAAAATAGGTGTACCATACATACCACATATAACCAATCAAACTTTATAAGTAAATAAAAAGTAATCAATTTTTATATAATAAATGTACCATCGTGATATCCGTTATAATCCGTTATTAGGAAGAACCCTTTTATTTTTATCAAAAAGCATTAACAGACACAACAAAACGTTGAGATTAAGTGACCCTCTAAAATGGAATAGAGGCTTTTAGGGATCGTAATCAGCTAAATGCCATATTCTTTTGAGTATTACATTTAAATTAATGAGAATGAATATCGAAATAAAGTAGATTTTTTGAACTAATAAAAGAAAAGGATAACGGATATCGTATTCCGTGTATATTCTTGGTAAGTGACCATTGTATATAATGATTTTTATTTTAACGGAATCATTGAAAAGGCTTTTAAAAAAAAAACTAGTTCTTACTAGGCTAATAACCAAATGTCTGTTAAAAATAATATTAAGATCAAGTATTGAAGCCTCCTGTTTAATTTAATCTATTTTTATTAATAAAAAGTAAAACGTTTTTACAATAAGTAGCAAGGTAGTATAAGTTAAATTAAAATAACGGTAACAAATTTATGAGACCACCACGGTGTTCAGTCTATATGTCGTCAAACCGGAGACGCAGTTTGAAAACAAACCGAATAATCGCCGTCACGGATAGGTATAAGATTTTTTCTCTGTTGGCTAAAAAAATTAGTCGACTATAGCCTTGAACACTTCGCTAAACATATTTGGGTCATTAACCCTGGCCAAATCTGGTTGTGATTCACGCTCCGATCAAAGTGTTCAAAGTTTTTGTAGCCGTTCGTTTAGAGACGAAATATTAAAATCGATGTTTTTTGCAACGCACAAACAGAATCGAGTAATATCCGGAAGACAGCAATTACATTATTAGAAGTTGCTAGGAAAACTTCTAATAAAAATGATACGTTGAAAGAAAGATATTTTTCAATTTTACAGTTACGTAAAATAAAATATTATTTAACCTTGACCTTCGTATCTGTGTTTATCTGTAAATTTAAAATATGTATTATTCACGATGATTTGGTCAATGAAAAAAAATAACCTAAAATACTGGCTACACTACAATTTTCTCTAAGATTTATTCCACATAGTAAAATAATGCTATGAAATTATTTAGTCGTTTAAAATATGAACCCAACATTAAAACGTTCAATATTCACATGGTACGAACACCCATATGCGGGCGGGGCGTACGAGAAATAAATAATTCAGAACAAAAAGTGTCCTTCTGAACGACCTTTCAACCGATCCTTGGCCGCGGCTAGCGTTCGCTCCCGATATACCATGTACTATCGGTATTTATGTCTATAAAGAACTTCAACGGAATTTAATGTGCTCTGTGTCCGAAGCGGTTCTTCATAGCTGTCTTACGTTTTATTTAATGCGTTAAATGTTAACAGCGTCCGATAACCCCGCTCACAAGGACAATATAGTCGCTCCGCGGTCGCAATGTTTCTACTATACAGTTGCTAAGTTCATACTAAGTATGTTGGTCTGGTATTTTTGTACATAAATACTCATTATAATATTTTTACCTGAGACACATAATGAATCAATTTGTATTTATAGGAATAGGTTGAAATACTCTAACGCTTTTTAACCGTTAATAGAATTATTTTCTTGTAATAAATTAGTCAAAATATTTAAATTTTAGCTCTTTAAAATGTAGGTTATGTATATACAACATTAAAAATAAAACAATAGTTTTTATTTTTTACAGTTGATAACCGTATAATCTTGTAAATTATTCTCAATTAAAATTATGACGAAATAATCATTAACCTATTATGTAATTTTTTATAGTAAGCGAATCTCCTATTTGTTTTCTTTTAAGTCCCCCGATGTTGTAACGGTTATTAGAGTAAGTAGCTAATTATTGCCAAAAAGTGATGTAAGCTTGTGGCCAAGTTGTTAACGTTCCATTTCAAGGTTGCATATACTGTTCCTGAACAGGAAACAAAGACTAACTGAATAGATATGGACATGGTAATTACGGGGCCTTGACTTACCGTTTTAGAATAAAATCGCACTATTTAAATAGACCTTGTTAACAATGACTTTGATGTTGGTGTGTTAGGTACGTCAGTATGGTAATTTAAGTGATAATCATTTCGAGTTACTTTTACAATTTATATAATTATAACATTAATGACAATGGCTTTTAACTTTGCAATTGCAAAACGACTTTATAATGAACTAACATAAAAATTCTTTATTAAATGGTGCATGTTTTTGATTATTATACAGTAATTCAAAACTTCTTACGTATAAAATCAAAAATTGTTACATTTATGACTTTTAAAATCATAAATCTACTTAAATTTTATTTTTTACCTACCCATGAAGCAGTCAGATAATGAATATTTTATTTTGGTATTTCTAGTCTGGTTTCTTAATGTCAGGCGCCACGAAACGACTAAACATATTGTATCAATTTAATACGACAGTATGGAGGGAATAAAGTTTTTAAATTTTATTACTTCTAAAACAGTAACAGGTAAAATTGCTCCCTTATCTTATTTAGGCTACAAAAGCCTAAATAAAGCTGAATCATACAGTTGCCTTACAGATTTTGATTTCAAATTCTATATATTAGTAATTAAGAAATGAATAATTAGAATGTTATTCTGCAAATGACTTAGCTATTAATATTTTTTTCACAACATTTTTTTCTCCTGATTATATTATCGCATGTCATATTGTAGGAGATAGTTCAAACCTGTTAAATCTCCGTTTCAAGTCTAAGAAGGAACTATTTTCAATAAAGATAATACTGCTAATGATGCTTGTAGAACTCGAGATAACTTTATACATAACATACAATATCACTAACATTATTTGAAAATTTCGATAAGTTAAGTAACATTGTTATTCACAACAATAAAATCAAAAAATAGAGCAATGTACTAGTTGTTTTTAGATTAAATAATATAGGAAGACACGATTCATCCTCACAGAGTAGAGCAATGTATACGTCTGCCAAACATCACATCAGCATCGATAATTCAGTAAAGGTTTACGGTACAAAATATCTAGTAAATGCATAATACAGTAAACAAACTATATTATATGAACTAAAACGATAGGTGATAGATGAAGATACTATACTATTAGAATTAATATAATAGACTTATTTACGTTAAAACTCGATTTTATTCTTACATGTTATTTAAGCTTCGTTCGGCTACACGACATATCTCTAACGAGTAATTAGTGTTATCGTTTGTATCTTTCCGCAAAAGGCGGGTCGGGTAGTATTCAAGTCAACCATATCAGAGATATACTTAATTTTAAATTCGTGAGCTATTAGCAATAAAATGTCGGGTATTTTCTTTTTTTCCAACACCGGTCGTTATTTATCCACTTAGCTTTGTCTTTTAATTTATTTTGAGATACTTTTTAATTTTTATTAAGATCCGTTGCAGTACATATTTCATATGATATATTTAAAAGTTATTACATTTCAAAACTAATCTAATCATCAAAAGAATCCATAGATGATAATAGGACTTCTTTTATGTACCAAGTACAGAGTAATACAATTATCAAATAGTTAGAGTAAAAATTTATTCTTTAATTTAAAGAAAAAATTTATAGAAATAATTATGCAAATCGTCCAGTAGTAATAGATGATTAAATTTAAAGCATTACTTTAATGTAAAAAATCACAAATTTCCAATTTTTTTCCAATTATTTTAGGTATAAATAAATATATCATTTATCAAATTTATTTAATAAATTCGTTTTTATAAATTTCACGTGTACACGTTAATCGTCCAAACATTTGCGCACTAACAAAACTTCTACCAATTACGTCAGAAGACGTCTAGAGGACAATTCTGAGAAACTATTAAGAAGGTTTTACATACAACGTGTACAAATAAAAATACCAGTAATTTTAAATACCGCTATAAAAATTGTAAACATCCCCAAATGATGTTTGTATCCTTACAATAAGGATTTGGTACAGTACGGTCGAAAAATTCCCAAATTTGATCATTTACTGCCATGCCTGGCTGGGTAGGCGCATACAATTACAAACTCGGTATAAAAAACAGTTCTCAACAATGCAAGCTTCGTCCTTGGGTCCCTAACAAAAGCCGAGAAAGGGCAAAAGAACTCGTTTGGATCAACCTTGGGACTTTCACTTGCTACCTACGCATGTTTTGCTATATCTAATAATTATGTTATATTCTATTCGTATTACTATTTTTGGCTAATTTTTTCATAAATCTAAAATCTTTTGCAAACTGAAATTAATTCGTACATTAAAAACTTTTATAATATTATTATACTAAAAAAGAGAGGAAGTACTTAAGACTAAACCTTGCTGCGTCATTGGTTCGCAGATTTAGGCCGAGATTATTACCGAGTATTCCGACGCGTCAATTATAATAATGTGACACGCACACATACATAAAATAATACATAAGATGTGTACGCGGAGGCGAGTATTACCGTTATGAAGGCACATACCAGTGACGTCAGCGAGGCCTTATGGCTTTGACGCAGTAAGAATACGTTATAAACATATACGACAAAAATTACTATTAGACATTGTTTCTTTTTTAAATCAAAAGACCTTTGATAGGTTGTTTTAAAAATTATGCTGCGAACTACGCGCTTCTTAAATTAATTTAGAACTTGTGTTTTGCAGATCGAGATGTATTCGGAGAAAGCAATGGATCAAGACTGACACAAGAACGTCGCACAAAAGAGCCACGAAGATTTATATCATCTATACTTGGTGGAGATATACCATATGGTAGTCACAGAGGGCACGTTCTTACGCAAGCCGAAAGAAAACAATATTTGCCAGTAGAAGAAAAGAAAACTGACGACAAACCTCTCATTAAAGAAGAGAAAGATCTAGTAGAAAGTGAGCCGCTGGTTTTACCATCTCGAAATTCTCCATCTCCAGAGGCTGTACCATCTCCAGGAATCGATAATAACGTAACATGCCAAAAAGTATCAGTCATTCAAAGAACACCGTCACAGTCACAATTTCGAGATGGTAAGAAAGAGTTATCAGATGTTACTCTGCCACCAACATTGCCTACCCCCGAACCTGAACAGGACCAGCCAATTGATTACGCTATTGCAAAGAAACGTGGTGAAACCGAAGATGAGGAAACCGAAAAAAAGATCAGAGAGCAGAGAAGAACTAGCAGTTCCAAAATTGCTAACGGTATCTTGGCTAGACCTGTATTGGTTCTGCGTAATTGTCCAGGTAACAAATTGCCAGGAATTATTAGTGCCGCCGCCGGACATGGAAGGTCAACTGGTGGTAGCGGAACTAATTCTAACTCACAAAATAGCGGAGGATCAGGAAACTTTAGTTCTGGTGCGGGAAGCACAGCTCCTAGTTCAGGTGGAGGCGGAGCGCTTGGAGGAGGATCGGGAAGTGGTGGCAATGGCCGCGATGGCAGATCTAACTATGGACCCAATAGTCCGCCAACCGGCAGCCTTCCCCCGTTTTACGAAACTCTAGGACCATCAACTAAAAGTGGTCAAAATTCGTTTAACGCCAACAGCAATTTCTCAAACGAGTTCAATATGATGAATGGATTTAATATGGAATGTGAAAATAATGAAAATGCTACTAACTTCCCCGAACAGGGTAAACAATATTCATTAATGCAAAATGCTCATTATGGCCTGGCTTTAAAAGACGAAGAAATTGACTATGAAAATAAACTAGAAAATTTAGGCGCAATTGGTAATTACGGAAGTAATTTTGATGTTTCCATGGTTGTAGATATGGGTGAAGATGTAATAGATAATATACAATTTTCAACTACTTTATCATTCACTGGGTCTAACGAAGGAATTTTAGGTAATTTATCGGATTCCACCGAAGATTTTGCAAATTTATTAAACCACCATGTTGAATCTATTACTGACTCTGAAATAAGAGAAACATCATCGATAACACCAGACTCCGTGCACAATCCAGTAGATATTGAGTCACTGGCTGAACATGTAAGTAGACAATATTATGAAAAAGCAAACTACTTAGCATTTGCGAGCCAAGAACAAAATTCTTCCTATAACTTTGCTAAAGAACGCTCGGACCTACTAATAAATTTAAATCCAGCACTACTACAACATAATGAAGGTCAAATGCAACAACTTCAGATCCATGTCCAACTTCAACAAAGGCAACAGATACTTTCTCCTGGTTTCCCCTTCGCTAGTCACTCTTTGGAACTTGACTCACCAACGGGAGCGTCGCTACCATCACCGGGCGGCAACAACTCCTTGGACGGGAACAGTCACATCGAAAATTCATCATTCAGTCCTGCAGCTGCTGTAAGTCTCAAGAAAGGCTCTGTCGCCGATAGCAAAATTCAAATCTTGCAACAAAGGGTAAGCATTCATTGATTTTAAGGCGAAGCTTTTACTTTTATTTTCAATGTCATCTTTTTATTTTGAGTTACGTTAATGACATTGAAGTTTAAGTTAAAAACAACCGTTACTCTATAACGCTGAGCCTTAGTCAACCTATGCTTGTACCTATTGCGATTTTTACTATTTAACATGTGTACTATTATCTATTAAAATATATCGTTTACAATCAATACTATAACATTATACCTTACTTATATTTACTTAAATAATTGATTAAGCTCAGCTTTATCAAGTTATTTCATTTCATTTCATTTTTAATATTTATATTATTTGATTCTTATAAGAACAATAAATAAAATTGTGTTTGTATTGTTACAGTTGGGTTTACCGGCAGAGCTCCCACTCGAATTTATTAATGGTGGCCACGGTGTTAAAAATCCTCTAGCTACCGAAGCTAATGCCAGACAAAGAGAAGAAGAGAAAAATAAACAAGTTTTAGTAAGCGAAGACGATCCTACAAAGTTTATATGCAGGGTTTGCTCGAAGAACTTCAGCTTACAGAGGCTCTTGAACCGTCATATGAAATGCCACTCGGATGTGAAGAGATACCTCTGCACTTTCTGCGGCAAGGGATTCAATGACACATTCGATCTCAAACGACACACCAGAACACACACAGGTGTTCGTCCTTACAAATGCAACCTCTGTGAAAAATCATTCACACAAAGGTGTTCGCTGGAATCTCATTGTTTAAAAGTACACGGCGTACAACATACGTATGCATACAAGGAAAGAAGGACTAAGGTAATTACTTTACACTTTACTGTTCAAAATATAAGCAGCCACGAATAAATTTCTTTAAAACTTTTTACTCATTATGTCTACAGTTACCTTATAAAACTCCACACACGACGATAATCAATTTAATTATTCTATTTACAGATGTACGTATGCGAGGAATGCGGCCACACTACTTCAGAACCAGAAGAACATTACATGCACCTGAAAAAACAACATCCTTATTCTCCTGCCTTACTAAAGTTTTACGACAAACGACATTTTAAATTTACAAATGCATCATTCGCCAATCAACTACTAGGACAGCTACCAATGCCAGTCCACAATTGATTGTTTAACAACATATGTATGAAGAATAATACACAAAAAAAATCTCACGATTTTTATTTTAACGTCTCTAGGTACTTAATAATTTATTAAATGTTTATTCCAATCATTTGGATATGAGACAATAAACGGTATTACGCATTGATTAAAACGAATTTATTCCGTCCGTTCTAATGTGAACCACTTTAAAAAATAAACAAAGGGCTAAAAAATTCCCAGTGCTTAATAAAATCAACTTGCACAAAACTACTTTTAGTTATGTAAATTATTAAAATTGTCTTCCAAACTAAATATAAACATTCCGCATTTGTAACAATTTGAATTGATTTGTGGAACTCAAATTTTTTGAAGTTCTCAAAAAATACCTTTTTTTATCAGTCAACGAAAAATCTAAGTGGCCTTATCATTAGGCTACGTTTCCACTAGAGATGTGCTAAGCGAGGGGATTTGTTGAGAACCAATAGAATCATTCTATATACATAGCCTCGCTTGGGTGGAATCGCAGCCTCAGGCATGACTGCAATTAAAAAATCAAAGTATCGGGTATTATGTGCAATCTTTGGTGATGGTACGGGATTATCTCTAAGTGTAGCTTTTAATGTAGACATATTGATAGTTTAAGACATTAGATTAATTTCAAGTTATTAAAAACATTAGAGTTAGCTTCATTTTAAATCAGTGTTAGACTGCGTTGGATGTTAACAGAATGGTGCTAAGGGCAAGTAATCGCTGACTTGAAATGAAGCAGATATGAATCGGATGACACTTCTTGTCCGGTTCATAAGCTAACTGCATCAGGCATTTCCTTTAGGCTTGATGAAAAATTAACTCCACATTAAGGAATCTCTTTCCTCGATTTAGTGATACTAGATTCTAATTGTCTCTCAATATATTAACACAAATAATGTCACAATTTTTATGTGTTATGTACTTAATGTTATGTTTGTTCTTTGTTGGTACTTAATATGATGTAATTAAAAAGACGGTGATCGCCTTGACAGGTTCACTAAATGTCGTACCAAGTTTAAATGCATTTTTAGAAGTATTTATATTATTTAAATTATGTAATTGATCGGTTACAGTTTGTGCTGTGAGTGCGTGTGAGAATTACTCGTGTAATTAAGTTATTTAATGATGAATTGATTGTTAAAATATTATTCTTAAACGAGATTGAAGGTGAAGCGCTTCCGCGAAATTAAATATTTAAGAAAATTAAGATGCTCAATTTTTGGTACATTTGCGCTTTCACAGCGAAGCTTGTGGATGAATTATATTATACTGTATATATGTCTAAATTTAGTAAATAGTAGTAAAAATTGAAGAAGTAAATTTGTCTACGTTTGTTAGTAGTACCTAATTAGTGTTACGAGATTCTAAAAATTAATGAATTGTTAATGTATTTTGTACAATTGGATATGAACTCATATGTCTGAAAATTGGTTTATTGATTATTAAATAATGTAGCGCCGTGTCTCGAACATAACTAAATACTTGTCAGTCGCATTTACTAGCATTTTCATACAGTTTTCAAAGTTAAGGTACATATTTTTAGACACAAACACTTTGTTACTCTATACTGATAAGCAATATATCATGATTAAACATTACTCTATTGTTTTATTATAAAGTAAGAAAAAAAAGGCTTTATTCATGAAATTCCTTTTCTTAAATTATCCTATATCTAAATCAAACCTTCAAAGAAGCTGGTTAATGTACTCTATTATTGCGTCCAATAGGCATTTCTTTTCTGGCTTACTTGAAAACAAGGAGGTTTTGTTTTTTAGCTTTTATGGTGTTTAAGAACAATAACTATCATGTCTGTCTTGTTGGTTAGATTATTACTTTTTCTCGGTTATTCTTATTTCTTCTCAAACATCACATTTCAAAATTTCCTTGTCGAATCATAAATAACACAATAATAACAATTTTTGAATACTGAATACTTGATTAAAAAATATTATCTAAATTCGAATCTCCAATGTTTGATGAAAATAAAATATACACTTTTCCGAATTTCGTTAATTTTAAATATTTATGAAGTGGACTCCAAAAATATGCAGTTGGAGTTATCGTCTTGTCAAATTTAAAAATAATAAAAAAGTTCGTTCATCATTCCATTAAACTATTTAATGAAATTAACACCACATAAAAGCCTGAAGCACGTAAAACTTTAGTGAAAAACGAAATATTTATTGTATCCAGCACGAAGACGTAACCTTTCTTAGTTCAGACTTAAATCAGAATTCGAATTATGTCACCTATTTGGGAAAAGACCCTCATAAATCCTAATCATCCTAACAGGCATTCTTTAGAAATATTTTATTCGTTCATGCTATAGAAAACCATGGAAAGTTTGTTATCAAATCCGCGAGGATCATTCTAGTTTACATTAGTATTAGTAGTAACTTTTATTATAGTATATAAATGGTTATGTAAAATAAGTCAATACTAGTATATAATCGACGTTAGTTGATTATTTACGAGCCTTTTACTTTGATTAACTTAGATTGAATGATTAACCATTAAGTTTTGGTGAATTAAAAACAAATTATCCAAATTGATAACAAAATAAATTGATTTTAATTCTCTGGTGACTTAATAATTTGGAATGGTAATTGTTACGAATAAATAATACACGACATCGATATTTGACGTTTTTTGGTATCTATCATTTAGTTCAGATTGATTTATGACGATGGTACCTAATTCGCCTCTTGTTGAAGAATACTCCAGAAAATTAGAAAGTAAACTCGTGTGGATATTCAAGTTCGCTGGTTACCTCAGATTCGCGACAAAAAATGGAGAACTTGTACGCAAAAAAGCATCCACAAGTGTATTACGATGTTTCATCACAGCACTTTTATGCAATTCTTCGGCAGTATATGTGCTTTATATCACTTATGTAAAAGCGGACTACTTAATACTCTCCGAAGTAGGAACCGTTATCTTATTTGCCGTGCTTCAGACTTGTGTACTTATAAACATAGCTGGACCAAATAGAAATTCTGGTTTAATACTTCTTAAGCATTGCATAAAAATTGACACAATTTTAGGCGGTAATGAAACTAAATTTATGAGAGAAGTTGTTTATAAAACATACGCTTTTTTTACGATGATCATTACCGTATATCAAACAATAATAGGTATATTGGTGTTACTTGCCTATGAAACAACATTCGTTGTTTATGTGGTCGGTACAATTTACTTTACGCTCCTGTTTTTAATTTTCAATGATTACTGTTTTTTACTGACATTTTACGTTTTTCTTGCGTTGAGAGTCCATTACCTGAACGTAGCAATCATCAAGAGAACTGGCCTTAGCGCTGAAGTTTTTCCAAAGCAATTTCTCTTTAACGGAATACTGTGGAGAGAAGAATTTGACGATTTAGTCACTTTTCATAGTTTTGCGGCTACTGAAGAGTATGTGGAGGCATTTAAAATGATTTTCAAATTACTTCGTCAAGTAGAAAAATGTTTTCGATTTACGGTACGTTATTTATTTACATTATTAAGTTAACTTTTATGTAGTCTGTTGTAGTGTACGCGAATTGCTTGCCACCGCCTATATATCGTAAACATAGAAGAGGAGGAAGGAGAACGGCGATTCACAAAACGCACAGGAGATATTTGAGAGCACTGTAACTACCTCCGCCGCACACCGAAACCCAGATAGTGACTACCACTTACGCAAACTATGATAATAAATTGATTTAATTCATTGCAGATATTTATGGGTATGAGTTCCGTTATAATCGGCAACTTTTTAGGTGTTCCCGCCATTATTGATCTTAAAAACGGTTATAAGGTTAGTACATTTTTTTATATTTGACCATTCAAAACTCGGTGATTCTATTAATGCCAACAAGTTAACTGTCACTGCATAGAAAGAAGGAAAATTTTAAGGCATTTAAAAACTATAAAGCCATTTGGCAAAATACTAACTTGTCACAAACGTTCAAAATATATATCAAATAATGCCTATCATTAACATCATCATTCCAACTAAAGGCCGAACACTGTAGCACATTGGTCTCCCCATAGATTTCAATAGGAGCGGTTTTTTTTTAAATACACATATAATCATCAAAATCATATCAGCCGCAGAATGTGCAGTGATATAGATGTAGGAATAGGCCGCACCTAAATATTGTGTTTCTAAGGCAAGGTCATCCGTCCATGTTATGAGTGGACATAGTATACTGAGCAAGTCGGTCTGAAGTAGAGACCTCGTCTCCTTAGTTAGGTCCTTAGGGCCCAAGCGCCCACCGCCAGTTCGACTCGACAATTCGCCTGACTGTTGTCTCTCGTATATATGTAAGAAATTAAAAGTATTTTTATAATTTCAGGATTTTAGTGCCTTGCGATTGGTGTGTGTAATTAGCTGGATCATTCTTGGATGGATGTATGAATCTTTCGTCAGCCAACAAATCGATTTATTTTGTCGTCAAATAGACAAAACTAAACTGTTATGCACGTATGTTCAGTTAAAACCGAGTAGCAGTGGTACGAATATCGATATATTTTGATTATACTGGTATATTACAACTATCAAAAAATATCTGTTATAACCTTGATATAATTATAATAGTATAAACTTTTTCCTCTAAAGTAAAAAATCTGATGCCCCTCGCATTTTAGCAACCACATTTTATTGCCAAGACACATAATAGTCTTAGCTAGGAGCCTGCACTTAATCTCACTTACCCAAAATTTGATTGCCTTAATAATTTATCGAAACTAATTAATTTTAGGTTATTTCACTGTACAAATATCAAATAAGCATTGGCTTTTCCTTTATGCATATTGGGAACGATTTTTCGCTTTTGGGCGGCTAATGGGAAAGTACCGAAAATTGTTTTGTGATGGTCGTTTCACTTACTTCTACGTAATTAACAATTACTACCTATGTTATTTCGTAATGAAAAGTAAAGTCTAATAGATTCAGGCGTTTCCTCTAGAAAGTCCATCCTAACTAAGAAAGGGACTAACATTTAGCTACTTCCGCTATACAGCGGTAGTCGTGCAATGAAGTGCACCGCCCGCTAGCCCGCTGATAAATGCGCGTGCGGTAAACAAATGCGGTAACAATGCGAAACACAATTACCACCGTTAATCTACTCAACACGTGTTTCACCCCTCCACGGGGCATCCTCAGGATATGTTAGACCGAAATCGGCCCCGTGGAAGGGTGAAACACGTGTATAGATGTAAGGCCGGTTTAAAACGAATTAAACCAATCAGTTTAAAACGAAAAAAACCGTTTAAAACCGAAAAAACCCATTTTTTTCGATTTTTAACGTTTAGTGTTGACGACTATGTTTTTCTTAAATATAAACACATTATCTATTCCAAGCGTAGATATTACCTAGCTAAGTTGAAAAACTATTACCTAGTTAACTATATTGGTTATTTTGAAAAGATTTATCAATCAGTTTCATTCGGTTTAAAACCAAACTCACACACTTGCACTTCTCACGCGGAGAGACTTCAAGATCCAACGTTGCCAGCTCGCCTACTCCACACCACACACACACATACATAGCGTGTTGCGTGCGGACATGTCAGTGTTGCCAGTATTGTAAAAAAATGTACAAATTTGGATTCAATATAAAGGTACTCGTACCAAATATGCCAAACATTACTAAATAACTAAAATGTAATGAGCTGTTATAAAATTAAATTACTAGGTACCCGACTTTTTCTTGAAAGTAATAAAAAACTGGCTAATCTTACACAGTCCACTCGACAACATGATGATCATACAGTCAAGAAAGTCATGAAAATTTATGAGGCGCCACTATCTTTGTAAAACTGACTGACATTTCTGTCCTAAAATTAAATATGGCAACACTTTATTTCCTTTCATGACTTTCTTGACAGACTGTAACTGGCCTGCCTACCTACCTTGTGACGTTATCAGGGTAAAAGGACTTTATTGTCGATTTTGAGATGTCAGTATTTTCGAATTCTACACGTGATTCTCCATTGAATCATGTACTTTTCAATACACATTGTATTAGCGACAACAAGGTCCCTTCGCTCTGATAACGTCACATTTAATAAGATACTACTACAAATAGGTTATAAAGTTGTAAACAAGTGCCCAAGCTATAAAATAATTATGTTTGTTAAGTCTTTAATTTAAACCTGTATTTAAGCGAGATGATCTAAGGCGTCGTCGGCGTCGAGGGGATCTGCAGCGTATTGTCGATAATGATGTATAAAAACACTGTTCTTATATTTTAGTAGGCGAGTTTTAAACCGCTTTTGGTTTTAAACGTTTTAAATCGGCTTTTTTACATCTATAAACACGTGTATACATCAGTATCTATAACTATATATTAAAAAAAGATATAGCTAAATATTGAAAAAATTAAAATAAAAATCCTACTTTTAAAACATTATAGAGTTCACCGGGATTATTTTTGTTATAAAATCATTTTTTTGCATTATACGCTTAAAATAAATAAATTTACGGACATGCAATGCTTATTATAAATATTAGTAAAGTAAATATATAATTAATAATAATTTTTTTTTTCAGATGATATTTTGAAACTCACAGGAAGTATTTTACACACGTTGGAGATTCGTGAAACACAGCTCACAGTCTATGGCATGTACTTTTTCAACACCAGCCTAGTGCTTCGGACCGCAGCGTCCATTTTTGTGTACATCACAGTACAGCTACAAGTTTTAATATTCGTATAAAAACAAAGAAAGAAATTCGGAATAACTAGCTACAAACATAATAAAAATAGAATGCCTTTGTCAACGTTTCTTCAAATTATTTGCGTTATCGTCAACATTTCAACCGCACGACTTCCACTACTGGATATAGGCTTTCTCCATAGATTACTCGTCGTTTACCGTGATGTCCCTCGCGCATAGAATAGTCCCCAACTTTTCCTTTGGTTGCCGAAAGAAACGGCTACAGCAAAACTATTTACGGAAGATGGCAGCAGTATCTTTCAAAGATATTTAATACAAAAAACTGCGTTTGCCGACCCGCACGCCGATGCCGGACACTCATTTATTTATAAAGGTAATTTGCAAAATTCGGTTTAGTTATAATTTAAATATCAAAACAGAAATGGTGTAACGTTTATGTTAATATTAGTTAATATTCTAAAAATATTTCTATTGTTAAATTAGTACAATAATTGAGGAGTATTTTTATTAAAAATTAAACAAGGTCTAAATTCTTTATCATTATTAGCCTTGTAATAAGAAATAAATATAAACCTCTAAAATTGCTAAAGTCTTAAATGATTCATAGATAAATTAACTGTTACATAACACGCACGAGGTGATATACACAACGTTGAAAATTCGTTTATTTGTTCCTCGGTGTAGGTATTTAGAGTAAATTAATGTATTTCAAGAACATATGGCACAGTTGTTGTTACGAATTATATTTATCCAATGAATTATACATGGTTTAATTTTGTAATTAAAACCTTACTCATAATATAACAGATATGCGTTAACCGAGTGATAAATCCGGAATGCTACTGAAATTATAATTGTTTAAAGTTAAAAAAAAACGGTTTACGAACGCATCTAGCAACCAAGGGACGTAAATAGCTGTTATAATGTATGTAATAAATATCTTGAAGCTTAAATACGGTACGTAATTTCAAGTAACATAAAATATCGGAAATCCTGAATCTTAAATATCTGTTACATTGAACTCAAGTCGCGTAAATAAAGAAGAACAAAAATATATCAGTACATTGTGATTTAATTATTCTTTAATTGTATAAAATCAGATATGAGAAGAACCGTAGATGAACGAAGGTGTAGGATACCTATAGATATCACTTTGGATTATCAAATTGAAGTGTCAGTGAGTAGGCCATACAAGGCGCAAAACTGATAACCGCTGTGACTTAAATGTTTTGAAGTGGAGACAACGGTCGGGCAAACGAAGCACAAGACTTCTGCCAACAATGTAGATAGACGAATTTATCGAAAGACGCTAGATGCAGGCCTCTTCCAACCGGTCCTCCTTCTGAAGTGACGATGACTACATGTAATTGACGTTATTCCCTTGTTAAAGTTAAATAAAATGATGAAAGCGTGTTAAATAAAATGATGACAAACATTTTTAACTTAATTCTCTAGCAATAAATAAAATACTTTTAAAATCGATTACAAAATTGCTTTAGTACAGATAAAAGTTTATATATAAATCATACTAACACAGAATTAGTTTTTGTTAAGTGATTATTAACCAAAAACATTTACTGCTGCTTCCATCTTTAATTATACACCAAGTCAGCTTACTAGGGCCGTCAAATAAATAACCAGGCTATGATATTATTCCATCTTCTCCTCGTTTCAGCCCATAGACACTTACTGCAAGGCATAGGCCTCCCCAAAATATATCCATGGTTGGATAAACAATCATCGCTACGCTTGACAAGCGAATTGGCGATCGTCTTCTGCGTATACCGTAATACCATAAGTATTACGGTATACGCAGAAGACGGTGCTACCACAGTCCTCTGGAAACTTGTTTGTGAGCTGTAGCAATCCCGTATCATCACTACATACAATGTGAATAATAAAATATTGTATTCAGGGAATCAAATCCGTGACCTATAATCGAATCTGTCCCCTAACGCTAGACGATCACTGCTCTAATAACTAGTGTAAAATATAAATTTAATAGTAAAATTTCAGTACACTTAATATTTTCTTATTAATTTTTATGCACTTTTCATTGATAGCATGTTTATATATCTTTTAAAATCGAATTATTCCAATGATTCTTTTTAATAAATTTATTGTTCAAGGGCATTGCATTTAAAAATAAGTCTACTTACTAACACATCATCGAGAATGTTCGTAACAAAAAAGATTGTGACAAAAACAACACTCCAACAAAAATTTAAAAATCCATAACATGTTAGAACGGAGTTCGCTATTATTTACAAAGTTTCGTGCGCAATAGCATATTAGTTCAGGTGTTTTATTAACACACATATTCGACCAGAAAACCTGTATATATAAAACGTACTAGTAAATCTTTTCAGTATTCTACATTAACATTCAGTGAGTTGAGTTACAAAAGTAATAATGAAGGGTTACCTTTATATTTTCGTTATTCTTGTGGTATTTGCTTGCGTGGTAAGATTTTTAAATCAAATTTCTCTAAATAGATAAACAGAATCGTCACCCAGCAGTAAGCAATTATCCATATAACCTTTATATTATATAAAAATAAAAGTAAAATTATTTTAAAGAAATTTACAAAATGCGTATTAGTCTATTAGAAACCTCATTATTCTTTTAAAATAAGAAACCTATGGTTTATGATACAATTGTAAAGCGAAAATATTTATAGGAAACAGCAAATCTTTAATAAGTCTCTTTTTTGCCAAGATTTAAAAAAAAACATTTTCAACCAGAGTCTCGATCTAAATTTTTATTAAACCATATTATAAACGTAAACCTAATTATAAACTTCTAAGGATATGACGATTTTTTTCCCGTAAAGGTTGAAAAGCCTTAAAAAACCTTTCTTATTTTTTAACTTCTCTGTTTTTCGTTAAATTCAAAGCGTATACTTATATAATACATATAATACATAACATAACATCTAGATGTTATGTTATCTATGATAAAACTTAATTGAATTACATATTTCGCTTCGAACTGTTTTTTGTCAATATGAGCTGCAGCATTTCAGCTCCTTTTTACATCTATACGTCTATTCAATACTAAATCTCTCGATAGGAATACTATGAACCTAAGTTATGTAAAGTAAAACGTTGATTTTCTTAACGAAACCAATTTTTTATTACTTATGATGTTTCATAACTTTTATACTTAAAAATTTCCAAGTAAATTTTAATGTTACATCTTCTTTATTCGTCTGCACAGAATTTTAATGAATAATCTGTTATTTAATTTAAATATTTACTTGTTTCAGTTCGCTATGCCCGGAGATCGTAAGTATAATTAAAATTATTTATCACACATGCAAGAAAACCGTTAAAAAATACTTTAACTAAAGTTCCAAATTTTATATGCATCTAGGCTTACATATTTTTAAAATGCGCGTAAATATCTGTGTATTATGTTGTTAATGAAACAAAACTATTTATCTCATATAAATTATATTTTAATTAAAAGTGAATAATTTTGCACCGAAAAACATATATCCCAAACCACCGTTACATGTAATATAAACCTTTATATATTTCATTGGTATTATAGGAATTATGAATAAGCCTCCATATGCAATATTCATAGATCGAATAAATTGAAGAAATTACGTATCATTATGTGACTTCTACAAAATTCTTGCTGTTTTAGCTGAAAAAAAAGATACTCCTTCACCTGCACCGCCAACGCCAAAAAAGACGCCAGGCGCACTAGAATGTTACGAAAATGGCATGAAACAACTTTTTCAAGGTTAGTTTCAAAATAAGAAAACAGAAACCCGGACTATGTATATTATCGACGAAAAACCTCAAGCGTTAACTTTCTTAACCTATGTCTTTTAAGATAAGAAAAAGCAAGCATGTTTATAAGCAAAATGACGTTACATATTGTTCCTTTAAATCTATGAATTCAGTAGACTCAACTTGATGTCCGCTACTGTGGCACTATCGGAAAACAAGATGATTACTCAGTGGTGTAATAGTGTAAATATATATAGTTTATTTATCACCAAAAAGCTTTAAAGTTTTAATACACCTATTTCTAATCATCTGGCAATACGCATTCTACAGGGACAGACAGTAAGCCATAACTTATTTTAATAGGTAGTAATCCAAATTATGAAAACGCTTTTTAAAATATTATGATTAATTTATTTTTTATTTCTGAAGCCATTGATTTTTGATGGCATTTACTATAGATTATTTGACAATATATGAGCTTTACATTCACCACTTCATAGCTTTTACAACTATAACCAATCTCTCTGTAAGTATATCCTTCAGACAAATCTTAACCAAAAGCTGAAAATAACACTTTTATCTGATAGTGTTGGAAAAAGTAACGGACCGGTCTCTTTGTTTCGTTAATCCTCCTCTTTCTCAAATACAACGTAGTAAACTGTAATACAAATTTTATGTTGCAGGTAATTTCTTTTAAATAAACAATAGAGCAGAGCTGATAAAATGAAAAGACAACAATAACGGTAATAAATGGCTTATAGAAAGTGTAGTGTTTCTTTGACCTAACCCAAATGGTTTTGTTTAGTCAAAAGGTAAAAATAATAAAAATTCAGGGTAAGACAGTTTAAAATGACAGTTTATTTATCGGTAGACAACATATTTTTTTTACGAAATTTTGGTATTTTAAAAAATATTTCATATATTTCAACAATCGTTGTTTCAAAATATCTATTTACTAATATAGCTTAGTTTGTGCCAAATGTATTACTGCACTGTGAAATACACTTGTCATATATTTTTTTACTACATTAAAATCGATAAATGTCTTAATATTTCTCACTGGACCAAGCATCTTTTCCGCGCTTAATATTTCTATGTCACTATTATCCTAAAGTGGCACCTTAAGGTAACAATACCTAAAATATTTTGAAGCAGCGTCACTTTAGATGAAAAATGTAACAAGAGACAAAAGTTTCTTAACATTCGGGAATATAATTTAATCGATCCAAGGATCAAAATAAATAAGTTTGTACCAATATCATTTTTTTTATAATTGTAATGAAAATATGATTTTTTACGAAAATAACCCCACAAATAGTACATGAAAAATATATATGAATGACATATTTATGTGAAAAAGAGCAATAAAACGTGGAGATGAAACAAAAGAAGAAGTAATATTTTATTTACACTATCGTGTAAACATAACCTCAATATTATAACCTGTATATTAATTTGTAATTTTAAATCTGTTAAACATAATTCCTACCTACCTTCTTTCAATATTAAACTATCAAAAGTGCATTTCATAAAGTTCGAATAAAAGGCAAGATACAAAAAACTTAAAAAAAAATTATGAATGGCAATATTAATTTATTAAAATAAAAACAGTAACAAATTTGATTTATAAATGAATTAATGAAATATCCTTAAAGTTATTCTTACAACATTGTAGTTACCAAAAATCACATTTTTATATAGAACGAAATACAACTTAAGCGAAAAAAACATGATTAGGTACAAAGTTATAATAAAACTACTATACAAGTTTGAATTTTCATAAAATTTTCATGAACAAAGACAAATGCAGCTTAAATTTTTTTACATACATTATCTATATAATTAAACTCAAAGGACAAATGTGTTGCTAAGCATAAAATAGTTAAGGGTTCTTATGGTGAAATATACAAAAACTGAAAGGAAAATAGTAAAAGTACTTCTCTAGTGCCAAAGATAACACAGAGTAAATTAAAACATTTGACCTTAGCTGTCAACCATTTGACACCAGTTAAAACCGTAGGTAAACAGAAAGTTTTATGTGCCATAAAGCAATTACAATAAAAAAATAATCTCATAGTTAGTCTTGAGTTTATGAAAAGCGGAAGCCTATTTTGGTAAGCATTATTAGTTATAAAATATATCAATTAATAAAGTAATCACTCTGAATAATGTCGTCTTTACTTATTTTGTCTATTGTATTGCGATAGATCCATGGCGTATGACAGCGCTAAATCGGGAGTTATAAATAAACATAAACTTAAAACTAAACAAATAAACATGGCGTTGAACGGAGGTATGAAGCTTTGTTGAGTAAAAACAGAGTATACGGAACGCGCAGTGTAATGACACTATATCAACACTCCTTTCCTATCTCTGCGCATGTTATACGGCGCAGATAGTGTAGAAGTAACAGAGTTGTTGCTGCCCATGGGATCCTGCTTTGGACGATCCACGCTCGATGCACGCTTATCCTTTGTCATTTGAGCTACCTACGAAAAAATAAATGTGTTTACAATGAGCTTTACTATATATGGACCAAGAAACCAAAAAAAAAGTCGTGTTATGATTATCTTCATTTTATTATTTTGTTACTGATTCTAATGGATAAAGTTTTAATTATATTTTTACTGTAAAACGTTTACTACAACCGCTATTAGCAAAAAGGCAATGAAGGCTTTATATAGGCATCAATAATTTCACATTAAATTACAATTTTTTCTACAACATCCTGTAACCCTGAAAAATAAGTAATAACCATCTCATCACATGTTACACATGGAAAAAAAAACTTTACACCAAATATTGTCTGGAAGAAATAGCAGATTACAATAAAAAGATGTTTTGGTTATTATATATTAATTCTGTATTTCTGTTTCTACAGTCTTGATAAAATTAATTAATACTTACGGCATCATCGATAGCTTTGAATTGCCAGTTCCAGTGGACCCTGTAAAGGAAGGGTCGATGGTCGAAACGGTTGTCATCTGGACTGTACGTCTCCGCGTGGTACGAGGGAGTTAACACTGTCATCTTGTGTCGGTTGATGGCATAACATCGGAAGAAATGTTTCACTTTCTCTGCCACCTACAATTAATAGCGCATTTTTATAATTATACTAAACTGTTTAAGATTATGCTATAATAACTGATTTGCTATAATGTCAGTAATAAATTCTGGAATGTTCTGTACACATATGAAACAAAAAATTATACGTTCTTTAAGAAGTGTTTAGAATATCAATCAATTAAATGTTTTAATAAAAATATATAAAACGTAATATAACAATGTAAAATATCTATAACTAATAAAATTTTGGAATGAATTGTTCTGACTATTGGATTAAGAATTATAGTGTTACCCTTCTGGCACTCTTCTCAAAATGTATGTTCTAAATAACTTTAAACAATTCAAATG
Organism: Battus philenor; assembly: GCF_028537555.1. Taxonomy (NCBI): domain Eukaryota; kingdom Metazoa; phylum Arthropoda; class Insecta; order Lepidoptera; family Papilionidae; genus Battus; species Battus philenor. The sequence continues at coordinate 10,154,088 of NW_027181704.1, forward strand.
GATAATAATGTCAATAAATGAATTAATAAATGTATGTATGTAATAAGTGTATTGTATGGTACCTTAGTATGGTTCTACATGGGGTCATGTCCTGGTTGTAGTTTGTTACTTAATTAAAATATTATGTTACACTAAGGTACAATAAAACGTTCAAAATAAAATCCCATACATAACCATACTTGTTTCATACAAAAATTATCCCTTAGCACCATCTTTCTTTTACAGTGGTGGCATTTAAAAGTCGATTATCATTTAATTGCTGACAAAAGGCTCTTCGAATACCTAATATTGAGATAGTTCAATCCAAAATTGTTCAAGGAAAAAGTCGCAAAGGATCTTAAGGATAAGAATGTTGTACATTTTCCTTATTTACGAAATAGAAATAGAGAAGTCGGATTAACGCCAATGCATTAAAAGAAGATTCTCTTTCTCTTTACGACGCCATTGACCCGGCATCTACACAGTGAACCCGTGGAATGGAAAATGTTAGTTTCACTTTTTTTTAACGAATTGACATTGGACTAAAAGAAGTAGAATTAAAATACCTCCTGCGGCGTGCACTTATTGCTCCACGAGTGAACTAGCTTCTGGTACATGCTGAACGGACCACAATGGTGGGTCTTCCTAAGGCGCCCGAATTCAGAGAGCTCTGCATACGTCATCCCCATGTCTTGTTCGTCCGTTTGTGTGATTTGACCGTCGGCGAGTGGCTCGAGTTCTGCTGTGGGCGGTGCTTGTAGTATCTCCGACAGCGACGGTAAGAAGAACCTTAAAATAAATTATATAGAATCATGAAGCATCACTTCACTTGTATGTTAGTATTAATTGAAAAAGAAGTACCAAACAACTAAAATTTAAGAAAGTTTTTATATTCTGAAAACAATATGCATCATTCAATCTGGAAGGTTATGTTAAGAAACGTGCCAACTGCATAACAAAAAAAGTATGAGGGGATATTCCTAACAGCTCTTATCCATCGGTGTTTCTGGTTAGAGACCCGAATTTATTTCCATGGTTTTCGAAGAAGTGTGTTTGTCAACCGTTTCTTTGTTTTGACAATAGTAAAATAAAATAACTATTAATATATTTGTACAAATGATAATTATTGAATTACTAGAAAATTAATAAAATTAACAAATATTATTACACATTGTATAAAATAATAGATTTGCGGATCGCGCATGCGGATTGCGGATATACAATATTGATCGAAATTAATATCTTATTGATAATCACCTTCATAGTTTTAAACAGTAATCAATTATCAACCACGAAACTCCCTTCCCTTCCAAAATGGGACATTAGTAGTACCCATGCGTGATCGAATAGCAGGAGTGAAATCATCTAATTTATCTTTAAAATTTAATAACAGGTCATGTGATTACGGATAGATCAAATTAATATTCTCTTTATTTTCATTTAGCACTTATTACATTAAAGATTCAGATACTTTTGGGATAAATATTTTTTTCATGAAAATAGAGGGATTTCTTAACGCTCCTTATTTGGTCACATGAAAAATAACAGCGTTCACAAGAGAGCGCCACCGGCCTCTCCAGCAAATTATGATTTCGAAGAATATCAATATAGTTATTATGTAACAAAAAGCGAGATTTGTACAATTACCTATTCTTAGCGTATTGTAAGAAGGATTTCAAATCAGTTTTCGAAATACCCCCTATGGGGTTGACATCAGCACTGGAACAGTCATATTTCGTCATATAGCCCCTTAGAGCTTCGTCCACATTGGAGGAACCCAAAACCAGCAAGCCTCCTGGTCTGCCCCGCGCCCACAGCATTAGCTGAGCGAATAAGTAAGACAGGACCATTCTTAAACGAGCCTGGAAAAAATGTTAAAGTGTTTATTATTCTTCACCTTTTTAATTTTTTGACAAAACATCGAAAGACATCTTATCTAAAGGTACGTTATAAAAAAAAAAATAAAAAGAATGAGGTAAGTATTATTTAAAAGTAACTGCCACAAAAATTATTGGCATTCGCAGAAAAACAGAAAATAAATAATTGAACATATTTCTTCGTTGTTTATTAATTTAATTTCCTAATAACAAACAATTAATCACAAAAAATAATTTTCGGTTTCGTTCTCTGCAAGACTACTAATAATAATATAATTGCTTAAATTTTTATTATAATGATTTATGCTCATGAAAGACATGTTTTTATTTTATCAACCATAACCATTATTTTCGCATTTTTTAAAATTTATTCTTTTCGTAAAGGTCTTTCTCGAGAATCAACGAAAATTTGAATAAAAATAGTCGAGTCATACCCCAAGTTTTGAATTTAGCAACACATAGGTTATTTCGCTTGCAACTGGTTAATATGAAAGTCCCTATTTTCGCTCTAAATGTTTAATTGGTAGAGAAGTCTCAATACCATTAATTCCTTTGTATTATTAATTGTACCTGGATATTCTGCAAAGCGAGGTTCTGTCGAGGACAGCCTCCTTTAGTTCTAAACTTGGGCACTAGGCCGGTAGCAGTTGTGAATATTCCTATAACCGCACTCACTGCCGCGTCGATCACTATCGGAAAGTGGTAGCTGCCGATTTCGCTGGCGAGCTGAAAATAATTAACAAAAATGTATTTACTATCAGCATTTGAATATTATCATCCCCTGCTAAATATATCGCAACTTGTTTTAACTAAAATAAGGAAATACTACCTACTATTTATGTATCAATTTTTCGAGACATGATTCAAACTATTGTCATGCTATGACCATTCTAAAATCAAAAGCAATTATTTGCTAGAAAATTGGTAAAATAAAAAGCTTATTCTCACTAATTTCGGTATCCCAAATAGAAGCATGATTGACGATTCGAAAGTGCTTGTAATAGGCTATTTGAATATTTTGATTTTCGATTTTAATTGTACTTAGTACAAGTGTATAATAAATTATTGATATAGAAATTTTTTTACCACTTCTACTTAATGCCAAAGCTGGCATTCTTGTACTTACGAATAAGATAGTACCTAAATATAAAGATTAAAATATACATAAATTAACCGTTACATATCTCTATTTTATGTTCTATAATCTATTCTTTTCTTGTCTCCTTTATCAGAATACATGAAATATTAAGACTAATTACTAATAAGTGAAAAAAATATAAATAATGAAAAAGAGTCTATTTATAATTAAATTATATATTTTTTTCGCATTTACCTGCAGAGCTCGTTGCTTCGTCTCTTGACTAGAGTTTTCGGTGGCCATATAACACGTGACTAGAAGTCTGTTACACAACTCCATGGGATCCGACGGCGTGTAATCTGACTGGCAAAGTATCTTCCGAACGTCGTATAATACTTGACTTTCTACATCCAAAACCATTATTTCAAAAAGTTAATGTACAAGAACTTCACATTAAATTTTAAGTATTTATTATTCTTTTTATAATGCGTAGCCAAAAATTGTTTACACTTACACACATATAGTAATAAATTACAAACCATTATATAATTGAGAATAAAAGAATATCATTCATACTTAAACTAATCATAACAGAATTAATAAAAGTTTCACAAAGAATAATTAATAAATATAAATTTAAATTATTATACTTTCTAAAACAGAACCAATATTTTCTATAATTTGCAAACAAAATAATAATGGAAATCCACCATAGTTAAACACATGATTCTGCAGTCTTGGTACAGGTAAATTTACGCCTATAGTCGTTCTTCTAATGCAAAGAGGGGTCTCAGGGGACTAATCCTAGGTTGTAGAAAAATTTTTTTGACACCAAAATAGAGAGATAAAGAAATGACGACATATTAATGCTTTTGTACAAATGTTTTAAAACATGAGTGCCCGTCGAATTGAAGTTAAAAAATCACAAATAAAGGCTATTCGTAAATTAATTGATCGTCTAATTAAAATCAGAACAAACCTCCTTTTTGAACGGCGTCACATATCTGTGTGCACATGGAGAATACTATGCAAGCCGTACTTGTAGAATCCACGCCACCACTTAAAGGAAGAAAGAAGCCACCTTGTCCAGATCTTCGAAGGTAATCCCAAAGCCAACACGCTGGACCTAGAAGACATGTTGATTGGTTATAGGTGTAAAGGATTTGAAGGGATGAATGTTTATATCATTTGCTGTCAATTAATGTGTGGTTCGCCCTATCCAAATTGGTTTCAGAAACAATAATTTAAATAAAATATAACAAAAAAAAGGTCTTTTAAAATTCCGACATATTGAAGTCAATTGTTGTTTACTATTTGTCCATGCAGACTTTGTAATGCCAAAAGTTTTTGACCTCTCGCAATCGAAGAGAAAAAAATATATTAATGATATTTCAGACTGTTTGCTCAATACCGGGTGACAAGAAATAGGTGTAAAAACTTTTTGCGGATAAATAAGCTTTATCATATTATTCATCCCTTTTAAGGTGTTACACATGTAATCAATCATCCCATATAAATAAAAGTTAAAAAATTTTAAAAATACTTTAATAAATAAAAAGTAAAGCTTTCTTACCTAACTCAATTTCCTCTTCAGGTGTGAGATACTTCCAATCTATAGGCGGACTTATCGTCAAGTGTATATCTTCATCATCAGATAAAGCGAAGTCCACATTAACACGTGGGAACGGAACGTTAGAAGCTGCCAAGTGCGATCGAGAACGTATTTGTGTGCGGTAAGAACGGATGTCTTCCAGATCGATCGTCGCTGTAACGACTTCCTAAAAAAATTAGTGGTCAATAATCAAAAACTAAATTTGCTGTATACTTCATATATCAGGGGCGGGCAAGCTTCTTGATAATTTATCGCGAGCCTCTATTGTATAAATATTTAATTGGTACATAATAAAGTATCAAATATTGTTTTTTATGGAAATTATATGAACCCTTCACATGAAAGTACAAATTCTGTGTATTGAATTTTGATATTAAAACTATTCGATTTCACTGTTTTGATAACTCTACAATTTAGGAATTGATTATTTGAATAAAATTTTTAAACACATACAGAACAATAATTTTTTTTAAATATAAGGAAGAAATATAATTAAAAGGTTATGAGTCTCGGATATCCGAGAGCCACAAATAATCCTACAAAGAGCCGCAAGTTGTTTTTATATAAAACAGGAATCATTAATGAAACACACATACTTAACAAAAACTTAACATACACACTGTACATTTCATTTTGATCTCCGTTTGTTTTTTTTTTCTTCTTTGGAGTCAAAAAAAAGTCAAAGTCAGAAAATAATGAATTCTTCAAAATGACGTAATTTTTCAATTAATTATAAACATTAACTTTGTTATATAATGTAAAAATATAAAAGTATTGTTTGACAAATAATTTAAGCTCTCAATATTGAGTCATCGTCATTTCAACAGTAAGACCAGTTGCCTGTATCCAGAGTCTTCCGACGTCCTTAATAAGGTCGTCTTTCCGTCTTAATTGGACGTCCAACACTCCCGAACTTCGAGTTGGTGCGGCCTGTTTTGTATATGTAACCCATTCACTGTCACTTCTGGGTCATTCCGCTACTGGTTAATTTCGATTATTGACATTTATAGTATCCTCATTACATTTTATCACGTGGATAAGTTCTAAGCATTGCCCTTTTTCATGTCTAACTGAGCGACTGTGAGCTTACCAACGAGGCCCGGTGTGGAACCACGTCAACATCACTTATAAGCGAATAAGTATTGGGGGAACTCAGAGAAAGTCGTAAGTATGTATGCAGTAGTAGTCTTCGCCGAACGAAATCAGCCCTAAATCTGCTTACGGTGAAGTTTAATTTAAACACCCGAAAAGTCGAGGAAGTGTCTCAGTTTACTGAGAGTTCACCGCATGCGATCCCTAATATTCCAAATTAATGAATACATCTTATTAAAGAATATTATTCAAGACCGGACCGCAACATTCACAAATATATTTTTTCTGGCTATGGTTTATTAACTGTATAATTTCATTTATTTTTATTTTACGTATTACTGTTCTATGTTTTGTTTTGCTTATAATACCTAATGTAAATGATGATATTGTGCGCATTTGTCATTAATATATGTTTTGGCACTTCGGGAAAATATATGGCAACACTTTTAGAAATTTATCAAGATGCGAACGATGACAAAAGGATCGCGTTAAAAACCCTTGTCCGGATTGCACTTCTGGCGCGTTTCGAACGTTGAAAATGTAGAGATTATATGAGAGTATAGAAATTACTTTTAATAGTGTAATATTATTGGCAGTGCGCCTGAAATACCGTTTGTTATCAGTGACCATCTTGATGAATTTCTAAGTGTTGTGGTATATTTAAAAAAAATAAAAATAAAATCAATGTAAACAGCAGATAACGTACCACATCATGTAAAGCAAACTGCAGACCTCTACTGACAATTTCACCATTAACAGCGACACAAGAGCATCCGTTGAAGTAGATTCTCTGACCATCGCATCCTCTAAGATTGCTAAACAGATAAGCTCCACCACTCTTGAACGTCGCACTTTTCACCAAGTCCACAGTGACGTATGCCTTCCTCAATTCCATGTAGCTGCCTGACCCGTTTGATATAATTTCCACTCCATCAAGACTTAAAGGAATATGACGGCTGGAAATTAAAAATACTTTTTTTTAATTGGTTAAAAATCATCTATTTTATTTTTACAATAAAATTTTATTAATAAAAAATTACATCATTATTCTACAAAAAATAAATGTTGTTCTTTGCAATGGAGATCTATTTATCACCTATTGCAAAATTAATTTAATAATATGTCACAATAATTTTTAATTAGCAACTATCACAGAAAAAAATAAGATTCTATTTATAATATAAGTAGTAACTAATAACAACGTCATTTTAAAAATTTAAATTAAAATTGTAATTTACTATAGAACTTGATTTTCATACAAAAATACTTAATAAAAATACTACAACTTAAGGCAATAAGGGATTATGCAGTTAGGTATGAAAGGCGCTAAAAAAATTGTATGTGCTTAAAAATTTATTCAAATATATTAGAGAACATTTTTATTCAACATCTCAGTCATACTTTTTGCAAATAAGAGATATAGGATTTACAGGATATTATAATGCATCAAACTGAAAAACAAAAAGAAAAAAATCAGTACATTTTTTTAATATCCATAAATATAAATAATTAAAAAATGTTTACTATCTGTTGTCCCGACAGATTTTGTTCTACCAGATGTCATTGACCTGTCTCGTATTCATATATTTTTACCGAAAATAAGTTATATATATTTACTCCTTCACACTCATAACCTATCAACATGTATATTAAAAACTATAAGGTTACTTGGAATGAAAACTACTTTTCCAGCAACGTTTTTTTTAAATTATAGTTAGGGGTACGGAAATTTCGTATTTACGAAATAGATGCAAATAAATGCGAAAATTACACATAAATGCGAATAAATGCGAAATGTATGGTAGTGTTCGTATTGATTATTAAATTATTTATTAAATATTTATTAAATTATTATCGTATCGCCCGAGTCGCGACTCGCGTCAATTGCAGTTGCAAATTGCAGTTTTATATCTTAATGATTATTTGGATTACATACTTGACTTTTTTGATGAAGTAGAGAATCCAAATTCTAGTATTCTATTTTTGAAAAAATGTTACGTTGATATAACTTTTAAGCGAAAACTAAAAATTCAAATAACTTTTATCTCTGAGTTCTGCCCCAAAATAATGAAATTGATTGATGAGTTAGAAGGGACAAGTTATCCAATTGCACTCCTGTTATGGAACAAATGAGAGGATTTAAAAGTTTCAGTAAGTTTTCTTTCACATTGGCCAATTGTTTTCTCCATCTGTGGCTGCAAGTTCAACCACATTAAATATAAACGTATTGCTGGAAAGCTTTTCGAAAATTCCTTTTTTCCAAGGATTTCCTCAAAATGAGCTAATTGATGGGTATGCCGCACTTTCATTCTTCGGCCTATTAATATAAATGAAAACTCCAATGTAAGGGGCATATTGTTGGCTGTCAAATGCAACTTCCCTTCCTTTGCTGAAGCAGCATTACAGAGTATTTGGAGTCCAACCAACAGCGTGGACGCTGAACGCTTCTTCAGCATATACAATGATGCCGTAGCAGACCGAAGAACGACGCTTAAGGAGTCAAATGTTGAAATTTCTACAATGTTATCTTTTAATTAATTAAAATTGTTTAATGTTAAGACTTGTACTTTGAAATTTTGTATTTTGTTAAACTTTACTTTCATATTTAGTAATAAAATTACATAACAAGTATTTTTGTTTAATAAATACCTAATTTACACAAATTTTATAATTTCAAAAATATAAATGCGAAATTTATGCAAAATTTTTAAATTTTGAAAATATAAATGCGAAATTGGTGATTTTTTTTTTTGCGAAATTTCCGTACCTCTAATTATAGTAAATGATATACCCTACGAACGTAGGGTTGCAAAAATTTATAAGACTCATTTGAGTGTTCCCCTCCACGGAAATCTTTAGTAAAAGGCGAAAGATTTGTACGTTTTGAAGGGAAACCAGAGTTAGTCAGCATAACATATGGTCTGACTATGTAAGTTGCACGCGAACAAAACGATAGCACGCTTTTTTTCGAGGCAGCGACATCTAGTGTCAAATTTTGAAACCTTGTTGAACTTTACAAAAATCGTATACAAAACTTTACTCAAATTGGAACATTATAATTAAAAAAGTTATCAATAAAGAATATTGTAGGTATGATCTCGTGTATTTGACTACGAGACATTCACAAGTAACTGAAAGAAATTAACTCTAAACGAGCGTCTTCAAATCACCACAAGAAAGTTTTCGTATTATCAGACTACTAAGGACTGTGGTTATATGTTTTAACAAGAGTCATTTTTAAGTCAAACCTGTTTGAATACCGTTTCATTGTGAAAGGAAAACTGTTTTTATAAACGTGAAGTTTTTAGATGTTCTTTTATACTTTTTATTTTATGTGGTGCCTATGCACTGAATATAAACAGTTAAGTCTTGATTTTTGTATAAATCAAAGAATATTACCTGTGAGGATTCCATAATTCTTCGCAAATCTCAAAACCAATACACGTATCTTTGGTCGCGATCACAGCATCTCCGATGGGCACTGTAGTTTGATTTGTAATATTTGTTATCATTCTGGGCAAATAATAATCTTCGACTTGTCTTTCCTGAAAAATATTATATAAAAAGGTTTATATTATGTTTACACGTTGTGATAATTATATTTATAAGTTGATCAAATTACAGCGTTTAGTTTCACTTTAAAATAAAGGACATAACTAAATTAAGGTGCGAGACCTCGGAAGCTGAATTTATACTCTCTCGTTGAGAAGCGATTCCTCGCAAGTCGTAGTAGAAACAGCTGTCGCCTTCATCCAATGTTGTCCTCATCGCCTACGTTTTATTTTACAGATATAAATTCCTAGAATATCGAACATTGGTGTAAATTTATAATTTATTTATTTATTGCTCATTGTATAATATGTATTAATTTCTACAAATTACGATGGCTTATCTGCTGTATATGTAACTAGTTTCTATCACCCAAATACAATAAAAACATGTCATCTATTATATTTTATCTTTATACTTTCACGTTCTTTTTTGTAACGTTTGTCCCAAACTTCTGGCAGCTATTTGCAATCGTTCAGAATAAAAAACCAAACTACGTTTTTCCGAAATTTTTCGTTTAGCCATTTGAATATATATTTGAAAAAAGATTTATACATTTTTCATAATTTTAGCCGTAGAAGTTTCACTGCTAAATATAGGTTTGCCCCGAAGATCTCAAACAGGTCCGTTTGATAAGATATTGATAATAGTTTTTCTTTTTATTAACAAATAACTACTAATAATGCTCGTCAACGTTAAAACCGTAAGTTTTTATGACACATTTGTAAGTTTATTGTAGGTTTCGTAAAAAGTTCCGAGATACGTTAGTACCAAAGTATCTCCCACACGTATTATAGTCAGCATCATTAGAAACAAGAAGTGAAAAATCAGAGCTAATTATGCGAAATTAAGCTTACCTTAGTCCAACAAGAGAACCATCTAGTTTCTCTATAGTTTCCATCTTCACACAACATCATCTTTGGTCGTATCAATAGAATCTTCTTGTTAAAGAACGCAACCCGACAGTTATATGAAACGTTTCTATGCTGGACGGGCATTCCAACATCTATGAGCATATCTTTACATGTTGCGGACTTCAGCAGTTCACCCAAGACTTGCCAACTATGAAGGTATGTATCTGATTCATGAAAATGATCTTCGCAGCTGTAACCACTGTAAATAATATAATATCCAGATAAATATAAAGTTATAATTAGAATAAAAAATCATCGCTGGAAGATTTTAGAAGAATGTTAAAGAATAATCAAACACTGGTGTGGCAACGGTAAACAATTTTTGTTAATTTTTCGTTTAGTGTACTCATATACTTAAATGAATTTTTTTTTTCATTTTATAGACCTACCTATATCATAACACTAAAATATCTTAAGTAGCAATAACACCCAATCTATAATTATTTCGTGGATTCACCACCCCAATGCCAGTTCAATACCATTGTAGGAACCGAGTACGATTCACGGGGCTGACGACCCACGCAGTAGGTTTTATGAGGCCTTGCAATGCTATAAGGTTCACCTTTACCGACCTGATTCCTCTATCTACCTGACCAAAATTTTAAATGATCCTACCAATGCGGCTTTGGAATATCGTTAGTCAGAAGTTAACTGATTTTCGCTCTTGACAGACCTCATTCCTAGCGGTAGCCCAACGGTAAAGGACATAGGCTTTCGATCGTAAGTTTCGGGTTCGATTCCCGGGATTTTATATAAATTATACAAAGTATACGTAGTTACGTTAGTTTTTTTTCCACTATATACTAACAAGTTTCCAGAGGATGGCCAGCAACATCCTGAGTGTACCACAATACCATACAGCGTCCAAACTGCTTGCCAAGCGAAGCGATTTCGGTATACTTCTTTGATATTTTTGAGAGAGACCAATGTCTTGCAGTGGGCGCCTATGCGCTGACGACGAGAGATATTTCGCTGTTCTAACTCTCGTTCTTATCTCGACCGCAAACAAATTAACTATAAATTAAATCCTAGTCACTTCGTTGACTAGTCATAATACTTACTAGCTCACCTTAGCGGTATCGTCTTTAGGTAAATTGATATTCCATGGAACAATAAGTTCTATTAATACACCATGTTTGAATATTCTTGAAAACAGGGAAACATCCGGTTTAGAAGAAGTCACAACCACATTTTCAGCGAATCTATATTATTTCATATACGTGTCCATCGTTAGTGTTCAATCAAGAACTTGAGCTACTTCCAAGATAGAATAAGAACATTTTTTATATTTTTAATTATTTAGCATATTTTAACATAAATAAATAATACGAAAAAAGAGTAATAATATGTGTTGGTAATCATTAACGAACGATAAATAAGCATGTTACAATAGAAACTATATTAAGAATTAGGGATGATGATAAATTAAAATACCATATTTCCAATTCAGGACCAGTTCGATATAATGCACCCAATTCTTTCGCTTCCTGCACCGACTGTAATATCCTACTTAAGTTTCCTTCGAAATCCAAGGCCCACTGGTTCAAAGTGCAGACAGCTACTACAACTTTACGACCCATATTTATTTATCTGAAACATACAAGAGAAGTCAATTGTAAAAATGTCGGGACAACAGCGTGAAAAATTAGGAATTTGGTTTTTCTGTTCAATACACCGTTAGATGTGACGCCAAACAAAATTTACGTCCTATGTTTAATTAGGAACAAAAATAAACCTGAGATCGCTACCTAACGGGAAGACAGGTAAAACTGAAAGGTGAATTGCGTCAAAAATGAGAAATTTGGTTTTCCTTCAGACGCAACGCAGTCCTGACACCGAAACATGTGCTCGTATGTCGGGACAACGGGACAAACGGCAAAAGCAGGCAGAGTACAAAACATCATAGCCGTTCGAAATCCAATCGGCCTTGTCGGAATCGAGGTCAGCTCGTGCATCACAAGGGTCGCCAACCCCCGATCATTCTAAATATTACCGTTCCTAGAGATACTTCTGACACTTCTCCCAGCGATAACAATTTCCGAAGTGGTAGTAATGTTAGTCAGATAATAGAAAATGACTAAGTCAAGTTTCTTCCTGGGCACTCTTGAGTCGGAATTCTAAAGGGATATTATGAGTCACAGCCCAAGGAAAGGTCCTTTCGAGGGAGCCCTTTTTCCTGTTACTCCATGGGGCTTTAAAACGACCTAAGCTCTTGACAGCTTTCTAATTCTGTGAAACTGTGGTGGCCCGTACTGAGGCATATAGTGAATTTACTTAAGTACATCCCTAAGGGATGCAGATGTCGTGCAAACAATATTGTATCACAAAACTCAGTACAGCACAGTTATCGACAGGCGTCGCTTATTATCAAGTAAACTAGATATTCTGCATTTCTTAACACTTTTTAGTGTATTATACACTTTATAGTGTACATATTAAATATTTAATTGCTCCGGCTAAGTGGTCCTGTGGTGAAGTAGAAGTGGTCATTGACGAAAACGTAAATACAATATAGTTTCCTACGAATGAAACACGATTCATCAACAACATTTTTTTTTTATTTTATGCGTTCCCCTTGTTTGGCGTGGGACAGAGACGTTACAATTTCGGGTAATATGTTTTTCTGATATATTTTTTTAACAACATTTGTCCTCTTTCCTCCTTCACAGTATCTTTCATTCTTGCATTCTTTCTTTCATCCATCATAAAAAAAATCACTACATAAGCATCATTGTCATTTCACCATCGCCTTTTATCTTTCTTCTCCATTCCCAAAGTATCACAGAATTTTTCTCACATTATTGTTTTTTAGTTTTGTGTTTTGACTTCTGTATCTTACATTTTATTATATTCTGCAACTAATTTATTATTATTCATCTTTAGTACTTTTTATCTATTCATAAATATTTTTACATTCCTGAAGTCTTACGCAGCATTTAAAAAAAATCAAAAGTACCAGCAAATATACAGTAGAGTTTATCTTTACTACTGAAAACTAATTCTGAATGTACTTAGGCCTCATAGTAAGAAAGGTAGGTATTGCGTAGAAATGTAGTAGGAAATTCATTGATAGGTACAATAAAAATTGCTTAAGTGGAAATCGATCCGTGGCAACCCGTGCCAGGATCGGGGCAATCACCCCAACTGTCCGTCGTGCTTTCGCGACCCTATTACAAACTGTATGAATAATGAAAATCGAAACCGTATTTAAAAGAGTAATGTCAAATGCATTCGTTAAATTGTATTAATTACGTTTTTTTATTGACAGCAAATGATAAAATACACCTTTAACCAATCACCTGTATAATAATAGATTTGTTTGTTTGTCCGTGTCTTTTTTAAGGAAATAATAATTATCCAATGTGGCACGAAATAAACAAGTTATAGTACGACCGGAACCGTTACATACAAGTACAGTACAGAGCTTCAGGTCGGATTACATTATTACGTTGTCATCATAAAGCCTACCAATAATTTAAAAAAACCGGCTGTAAAGATAATGTTGACTATAACAAAGGACGTTAAAACTATATAATACAACTAATTTAAATAAATTTAAAAATTAAAAAAATGAAAATCATTACTATGTTTGATGAAAACCAAGTTCATTCTTACAATGGTTTGTGTTCTTTACAAAAACACATCGTGAAGGTAAATTGTATAAAACGCTAGTAACATTAGTATATAATTTACATTTAAAATCCATTTATAAGAACCAACTGCTAGCATATAGATATAAAACTAAACTATTATCAATGACCTATATACATGTATTTACTGACTAAATTTATAGCAGAATCTTTCGTTAACGCAAAACACGAGAACGGTTTAACCAATTCCGCTGATTTTTTTATACATTCCTTAAAATTCGGAGAAGGTTCTGATGCATAGAAATGAGAGAAGAACAAAAAATGCGAGATAATTTGTAAAAACTACACTTGCCAAATAACCGTGCCTTTTGTGTACCTTACGATTACTAAAATCTTCCTAGCATTGAACGAAATAGAAAAGTTATTTTCGTAAGTACCTGTATTTATTATAATGACATTAAATTAATAAATGAAGTGATCACTCTGAAATAAGTTTTATTAGCTTTTTTTCTACTAGACTGTTAAAAGGTCATTTAATTATGATGAATGATGAGTACGAAGTGTGACAAAGTAACTAGATAAGAAATAAAGTCAATTAGTTTATTAAAATATTATTAGTGCGTTATTTAGTCTCGCCATGGTGAAAAATATATTTATATTTTATATTTCATCGTATATAATTTTTAACTTATAATAATGTCAAAATCTTGAAATATAGTAACACATACAAAATATATCAAAAAATTATCACTGACAACGTGACCGATTAAATTAATGCTATTTATCACTCAGTAGTGAGTTTGTGTCACTATAGTCACGGTTAAACAATTTACTGAAATGTATATCTCACCTTAAATCCAACAGACGACGATATTGGTGGAAACTATCGACTAAACCGCGTTCGTAGTCACGGCAACAAAAACACGACTATTCTAAACATCGTTGGCATACAGTGACTAATGAAATAAAACTTTAAAAATTAATACAATATACGTGTAGATAACGTTAAAAACAACACCAGATAACCCTGTTGTAAATAAAGCTAATTTTATTTTATATTTAAACATTAGATAAATAATGTCAATTAAATAGATTACTTCAACAGAATTTATTTCGTGTTCAGTAAATTTAAAAACATATCATTTTCGAAGATCGAATCGCACCGTTAAAGTTGTCGAAAAATGCTACATGCAGGCCGCTTTCTACCAGTCTTATAAAAAAATCTATGGGGGAGATCTACGTCTAACAATGGTTGACCTGTGGCATATTATAATCAAGTTTTCTAAATAGATAATACGAAGTAAAATAAAAATCTAAATACACATTCCTATTGAACGTAAGCGTAACGTGGTTCGTGTGATATTCATGTTCCGGGCCAAAATATATCTTCCGAGGGAACCCACGAGCTTATTCTTCTTTTTTATTTGTTAACTAATTTTCATATATGTCGAGTACGGAATATTTTTGCTTTTCCTTTAATGTCATAAAGAGAGCCACAGGTCCATCTTGAGATTGTACCCGACATTGTACCAGACATTTCTTTTTCGATACGTTTGCCTATTGCATCATTAACCCCGTTTGTGTAATAGAAATAGTCGACAGTGTGGCGGGAAAAGGCGACTACGACAGGCTGGACAACGTCAAGCAACAAATTTCTTTCCTACTTTGTTCTTATTATCCGAACATGATTATGCCTGTCCCTGAGCTTCGCGAGTTCAATCGATTTTGAGGAATGACTGGCTGTGAACCCTGATTTTGTTAGTGAATAAGTTTCGATCTGGCCATTGTCAAACTCATTTGAAACACGAAGGAGTTGTAAATGATATCGGGAAACAGTAATTACATTTAATTACTGTATTTATATATATTATTTGACTTTACCATTGTAAAGTCAAATAATAATAAAAGACAGAATACTTTTTAATCTGTCTAAATTCACGCCGTAACGTACGCCTCAAACTATAATCTTAAAAAAAAGATGTTCCTTCGATCTTTCATATGATAGTTATTTAATATATCGAACCTAAATTTGATAATTGACTTAAAAGTTGTATATTTTATAAAAGAAAAGAAGAAATCAATTCTGGCCACTAAGAATTTTCTTATTCTTAATTTAAATATTCGTTACCTTTTATAATCTGATTGAAAGTGGTATAATAAACAAAGAATAATTCCTTAATTATCAAAATATAAGTGACGATTTTTCGTCTAATAAATCGTTTTTTGTTTACAGATTTCACAATAAATTTCCGACTAAATATCAACAGCGACGTAATTTTACCTTGATATGTCAAGTTGAAACAGAAACAATATTTTGAAAGCCTACGAAAACTTTTTTAATGCAATGTAGACGGTTCATCTATATGCTATACCAGGGGTGGTCAATCTTCGGCTCTTTAAAAGATTATTGGAGGTTCTCTATATTATTTCAATATTCAGAACAATATAAGTATATTATTTAAGTATATATAATTAATTCATTTCCCTTTTTTTTAAATGCAAACACCGATCAGTATTAACTCACCAGCATCGGAAAAAATTACTGAAAGTGCTTTCAACAAATATTAATCCAATTTTAAAGAATTGTCAGAAGTAATTTTTTAATGTTTAATAATCACATAAATTTTGTAATTTTATTAAATTTTTTAAAAACTATAAATTTTGTAAATATTATTTAAAAACTTTTATTTAAATAATAAAATGTTTAAATTAAACAATAAATAAATTGATGGCGGGTCGCCTATAATTTCAAATTTAGAATAATGGCGCGGTCTTTCAAGGCGGTTGGCTACCCCTGTTCTATACAAGACTTAGCTGAAATACCAGCCATGGAGCTATAACTGTCGCTGCGCTTTCCGCTACTAGAGCTACCATTTAATTATTAATTAACATTACTGACGACATACAATATTTTACTTTTTCAATTCTTTGAATATTGTAATGCTCAATAATCTTAATCCATAATTCCTAGCTCTTAATTTATTTCATACTTAGTAAGATGACATAAAAATTCATTTACATAATAAAAGTTAGCAAGTTAATGTCGTATGTGAATATTGTTATTAGTAATAACATAAAGATGTATTCATCTTTAGAGTATGGTATAATATGAAAGCAAATATGTATCAATAAATAGCAGTCATGTCTCTAAAACAAATTCTAGCTCTTTGACCGTTTTAAAGTTTTCCGACCATGATGGGGGCCGTGGCAAACTTCATCGTTTCCAAGCCATTACGTAGAAGTGCAGTAACCTTTCAAACATTCGAGGAACTAACGGATTTTTTTTTTGTTTTCCTGAAACGCTCATTTCACGGATTATGTTAAATTATAGCGTCGGCATTTGATAGATTCTAATATACCGTACCAAATTAATTTAATAATAAAAATAAAAAAACAATTATTAATTAAATTTACGTATTATCTAAAGTAGTCATTTAACAGGTTGAAATTTATTTTTATTTACAAATAATATTATAAATCTGAATATAGCAATCTTACTTCGAATGTAAAAACATTAAAATTAAATTCTGGATTGTGAAATATTTCTGCATTTTAATAAAGATTGTACCATCGGGAAACTTATAGTCCTAAAATGCTTATCTCTAAAAACATCATGAGTAAAAACGACACATCAGAATGAATAAAATAATTTATGGAATAATTATATTAATAATGACTTCGCACTTATCACTTTTATTATAAAAACTGCTAAGGATCATAAAACCCTTAATTATCGATTTCGTTGTAAATCGATTAACAACCGGAAAAGCTGACTACACTCGAGATCGGTCTGTGAATGACGTCACGACAAGCTGATAAGCTTTCGATCAAACATGTCATCAGTAAAGCATCCTTCTCCTAATATTCATAACTTTAGAACCTTGCACGACAACCCCAGTCCGCATTCGATCGTCGTACAACCCGCTTGCCTTACACGAAACGGACTACCCGAAAATTTCGATCCGATTCTAACGAAGCCATGGAGACAATATTTCATCAAACTAAGGTTTTCAATAAAAAATATAGCATTGCAATGTCAAAATAGATTTGTTGTTAAACGTAGTATTAGTCACGATGTTATGGTGGCAACAATTGGAGCGTGCACAGGAATATACAATTATGTTTGAAAGGGAAGAACAAAGGAGACACTATGTAGAAAACACAACAATAACTTTATCTCTTCCTACAAGAGATCCTGTACTTCAAGATAATCTCCTAATTGCTAATCTAGAACAAGTTAAAAATCTTCAAGCGTCGCTCTTTCCTATATGCAATAAAGGTAATAATGACATTAAATTTAGGGTATAAGACCACAAAAGAAGCAACATATTCTATCAATTTTTAATTATTTTAATTATTTCTAATTGCAGGTACATTCATATCGAGTTTTTTACAAAATAATATTAAGACGAACCAATTGGAAATCAACACGGATATAAGAACTTTTCGAACAACCGCCAAACTGAAAGAACCTAGAGATCTGTTCGCGTTACCCAAAGAACTGGACTGTCCCCAGCAAGCACCGCGGTGGCCGTCTGAATGTCAAGTAAGATCAGTCAATTGCATCAATCAATATAAAACATACGTCAGAAACTGTTTGAGTCTATACTCGTTCCTTTCTTTATTGTAACCGCTTATTTATTTTAATTTGTCAGTTATGAGGTAAATTAAGCATCAGTACTAATTATATTTAACAAAAAAGTCCGAAACTAAAGGAATTGAAAACAAAAATTAACATAATATCTAAAATCGCAAATTCCTATAATATATTAATAAATGATATGAAGCTGGATCGAAAATTATTTATCAAACTTTCTTTGAAATATATCATAGGCTTTGTAATACCAACGACACAATTGTTTATTGACCAGTTGCATCTCTTATTTTATTTAAAATTAATTTAATATCAATTATTATCTGCTTAATTTTTTTACTCATTTATTAATTCTTTTAGTTTAAGGCTGCATCTAGCGTAATTGTGACCGGAACAATTTTTTCAAACATGTATAATATGTTGCGTTGTTGACTTGCCTAAATAACGTAAAACATCGTTTAGTATTAATATGTACCTTAATTATTCGCCTAAATGAAGAAAATTAAAACCCCCGCCTTTCGATACTAAGATTTATTGACTATGTTATAAAATAAAATTTAGGAACAAATGTTTAGGTAGTAGAAGAAAGAATACAACATTTGAGTTGGAGTCCCGCAAGCCCGGAACCTTATTACGTTCCAACTGGAAAAGAATTGCGGCCGCAGCCTGTTGGAGAGGACGCAGGGACTGTGATATTTCAATACAATCCCATGAGCGCAGTCAACTATGTAAGTATTGCCATCTTATTATTAAAAAAAAAAAACTCAATATTATCATGTCATATATCGAACTAAATGTACTACGATAGATTGGTAAATTATGACGAAATTTCTTTGCCTTTTTAATTTATTATATTTAAAATTAGACCACGGACTGACAAGCTCAGAGTAGGACCTCCTCTAGAAAGGTGGACCTTGTTAATGTCGTCGAAAGATGATAGATAAATACATTACTACTTCTGATCGAGAAGAAGTTAATAATAATTTAAGGAGATAAAAACCAGTATAAGACGTTAATCTTTTTTTATTTTGTTTTTCTTCGTCGTCTATGTGTTATGATTCACGATCTGATCATTTTATTGTCATAAGATAAAATTTTCATGTTACGGCAATAACTGAAAAACAAATTAGATACCTTTCTGTATTATCTGTATTTATCAACATCAAACATTTCAACCGTGGTACGTTTTCTGCTGTACACACGTGTCCCCAAATATTTAGAATAAGCAATAAGGGTTGAAAGTCCAGCATTATTCTTTAACAAGATCATCTGTCCCCTTTGGGTAGACGTGCATTAGCCGGTCCATGTTCACCGTGAGGCCATTTTTTGAGCGCTATTGCAACACATTGTCTGCCAATTGCCACTTCAACTTACTTAACTACTTAACCTATTCCGCTAGGTTATGTCGGTTACTTTTTGTTAGTCTATAGATCTCCCCATTCTCGAATCGATATAAATAAATTCGGGAATAAAGGAATTCGGGGCATATCCTTATTCATGGCAAGTCGAGTATGTATTACTTGATTCTAAAACACGACGAATGGACCTCCATTAATATTAAACAATATGATGAGAGAAAAAAACAACAACGGGCGATACAGCTATATATTTCGTGCACCATGTAAAATAAGACATATTAAAATTGTTAGGGGGACCGGAAAGTAATGTCGTTTCTGTCGACATATTTTAAGGAAAAATTAATTGATTTTTACCGCTCCAGCATTGAAAATTTGTATACTAGATGGCAAAAACTTGTAGATAATAAAAGTGAATTTATTATTGATCAGAAATAAAAACTTGTTAAAAATGTAGTCGTGTGAATTAAACTTAAGAAAACGACATTACTTTCTGGTCGCCCTAATATTAATGTTAATGATTATTACTGGTTCTTATTATAACAAGCAAAATTTTAGTTCAGTCGATCTATAGTCGGCGGTTCGAGATTGTTCCTATCAGCGTGTACCAGCGCCAGTGGCGAAGATGAATTGAAATTCGAATCCAGATTTGAAAGCGGGAACCTCGCAAAGGCGATACGAATCACCTCCGCCTACTACGAATTACATTTGCGAACTGATCTTTACACCAACAGACATATGCAATGGTTTTACTTTCGCGTCACTAATACAAAGAAACAAATGATGTATAGGTTGGTTACCTTTTTTATTACTTAATGATCTATAGTTTTCTGCTCATAAATCGTAATAAATAACGTAGTTTCTAAGAAAAATAAAACACTTCCCATGTAAACATTATTTCAGTACGTGAATTTTGTACAAAATTTTCTACATAGAAATAATTTTTGAACCTAAATTTATTAGTAGATTACGATAGATACGAAGCGCAGAATTTTAATACATATAATATTTTTTTCTTTATACAGATTCTCTATAGTAAACCTATCAAAAGGAGAAAGTTTATATAATGAAGGTATGCGGCCATTATTATATTCAACAAAAGATGCCCAGCTGCATTCCATCGGATGGAGACGATGCGGTGATAATATCGCATATTACAAGAACGATCCTTCGTAAGGAAGCCTTACTATTTTTAACGCCAAAAATGCTATTTCCTTTCATAACAGAATTGTCTAATTATTATATAAGTACGATACATGCTTACGACAAAACATCAATGCACTTAAAATGGTTTGTTATAAATTATTTTTCTTATTTACTAAAATAATATGATACTTAACGGATTTAAGATTATGGTAATAACGGTCAAAAATAAATAATTAACTTTAATTGGGGCTTCATAGTCGCTCAACGAGCAATGGAGAGAACTACGCTTGGGATTTCTATAGGAGGATGAATCGGGAATAAGGAGATCCGTATACGAATAAAAGTATCCGGAACAGCCCAGCGGATTGGCAAGTTAAAGTGGCAATGGGCAGGCCACGTAGGGCGCAGAACAGAAGGTTGCTGAGGCCTTAAACTCAGGTGTGGAACCCACGGGGACCTAGCGCAACATAGAACGTTCTCCCACAAAGTAGACGTATGAACTTGTGATATTGATAAATGATCTTTATTTTTATAGATGTGAAGAAGAAGAACAATTTCCAAGCTATACTTTAACATTTAACATAGAATTTCCACATAACAACGACGCTGTTTACATCGCTCACTGCTATCCTTACACGTATTCAGATTTGCAAGAATACTTGTCGAGATTACAGGCGCATCCTGTTAAATCAATGTATTCTAAACTGAGACTTCTCTGCCGGACTTTAGCAGGAAATAATGTATACTATCTTACAATAACTGCTCCACAAAATACTAATGAAAACGAACAAAAGGTAAGTAGTGCAAAATATTACTACTATTGTTACTAAAGTGCTACAAAAACTACTGTACCGCGCCTTGGGTATGGGCGCGGCGAGACGAGGGTGTGTATCGGCCGCACTCGTTCGTCGGTCCGCCGTCAACACTCGGCGGCGCTTACCATCTTTTTTCCTCGGTCTCCACGTCGCCGAGATTTCCTGAGACGCATCTTATTTACAGTTTAAGTACAGCAGTTTCAACGCTATAGTCTACTAGTCACCTAGACAAAAATATTAATAAGCAAAGATTAATAATTTAGATCTGCAATTAGCCGGTTAATCGTTTTTAGACTTATGATACTATAAATTGTAATTTGCACTATTTCTGGATCTGCCATAGGTCGGATACATGACTGACGTCTATAGACCAAATTGGGTATTAATCCGCCAATGCCTTATCTAAGCTCCATATTAGCGGTAGTCAACTTATTTAAAAACAAACACGATGATATGTTTATACAGTTTTTTCTTATACGGATAGAAAAGAGAAAAAAAATTGACAGATATTAGCGTTATAATAACATAATTAAATTATTTTAATCACTATTTAACAATTATCTTACTCAATTTTTCATAACCAGGGCTGTCATATTAACATTTTTATGCAATTAATTAAATTTTCATCCGTAAGACTTGACCTAAATTGGTTTTTAATATATAGCATGAAATAAATCGTGGTCTAACTTAGATGCGTCGATTCAAAAGAAGGTTTTAACTAAGTGTGTGCTAAGTGTGTATTGTATATTTAAAAATCTACAGCGATCTCATCACAGATCAACCTAAGCATTCACGCGCCCACGTGCGCGTGGTTGTCCACCAATTTAATTACCGAGCAATGTAATGTCGGCCTTACTCCTGTTCTTTATATGTAAACTTTGAAGTGAAAAGTGGTATTGATTTATTATTTCTTCATAAAAAGTGAAATTTTAATTACCTATATGCATATGCAAAGATATAGATGGAAGATGTAATAGTCAAGGTCGCTGGATGTCACTGAATATCGATAATCCAAGACTATTCAACGTGGCAGTCTTTGGGGGATGGCCTATGCCTTGCAGTGAGCGTCTATTAGATGCTATAATAATAACATTAACAGATACAGCACATATGCAAATGCACCATCTACTATATCTATGTAATATGAATTTATGAATATGTTTAAAACAAAGTATAACTAAAAATGACATCTGTTAATGTGATCTCTTGTAGAAAAAAAAAGCTGTAATCATCACAGCACGCGTCCACCCCGGCGAAACGCCCTCCTCGTGGATGATGAAAGGTTTCATGGATTATTTAACGGGAGATACGAATCAAGCGCGTGAATTGAGAGAGAAATTCATTTTCAAATTAGTGCCAATGCTGAATCCGGACGGTGTGAGTTACGGTCTAATAATTACTAGTTTTAAATGAGCCATTCAAAAAACACTTTATTGTTATTATTATTATAGGTGATTGTCGGTAACAATCGTTGCTCATTGACCGGAAAGGATCTGAATAGACAGTACAGGACGGTGATAAGAGAAACCTACCCGCCAGTGTGGCATACTAAAGTTATGATAAGAAGGTAAAATAAACAAATCTAAAAGTTCTAAGAAAATATGATTGACATGGTTAAATTATAAAAGAGAAAATTTACAAAGATTTTCTCTTTTGTGATTACTAATAGCTTCGTAATCTTTGTAAAATTTCCATTCTCTTATCTGCTTTTTTACGTTCAAATAAACAAGGAGAGAGCGGATCTTACGTAATCAAAGCCGTGCTAGTCGATATCTTAGTAACATATTTATTGTGCTCGTTATAAAATATGAAATGAAAATAATATGTATGTATAAATAGAAGTGCTAGTATGTCTCCTAACTTTTCAATAAAGGTCAGATAAAGCGCAGAACTAATTGCCGCTGAGGGCTTAAAAGATGGACACAGACGACTTTGTTAAGTTCGGTGGGGATCGCTAAATACAGGACGCTTCCCACCAGTCAATTAATTATGATGTAATTTATGTTTATAGCTTGCTTTCAAATAAAATAATGCCATATTAAAATCATGTATACCTTCACATTGCTACTGATAATCAAGGAGGAATTCATAACGATTAAATGAGATCAAAAGTCATCCCAGAAAGCCCAACTAGGAATCTATGGATGAGGCCCCTGTCCAGCAGTAGATGTCTTAGGACTGAATTGATGAATGATGATCTGCGAGTATGTTTTTGATTTTGTATCTAGTTTAATAATACGGAACGTTCATGTAAAATAATATATTTCATTTTTAATTACAAGATGATAACAAAATGAATAAATATTGCAAATTGAATAATTATTATTTAGATTGCAGGAAGAATGCGGAGTAGCAATGTATGTAGACTTGCATGCACATTCAAGAAAACATAACGTATTTATATATGGCTGCGAAAGCCGAAGGAATTCTGACAGACATTTACAAGAGCAGGTGTTTCCTTTAATGTTACATAAGAACGCTGCTGATAAGGTAACGGTAAAAACTTAAGTATTATATAAGGTTACTCAAAAGAAAGTTAACATTTGCCTGCAATTGCTTACGGGGTTCAATTACAGGCTAATTTGTTCAACGATTTTATATTTTCACAAGTCTTTGTTTTGAAAATGGTATTATTGAATACAGCATAATTATCTTTTCAATTTACTGGACACTTAATATAACTGACGCTATCGGCGTGTAAAAAGTTCAAGCCAAATTAATGAAATTGCTGGTGTGAATTGCAACTCATCGAGCCGTGACTTAGTTGTTTAGGGCAACCACGATCAATACATTGTAATGCTAGCAAAACCCCGGTACTGTGTTTTAAGTATGCACGGAGCGAGATGAAAGAGGCCGATCCGGTACGTCAACGTTCATTCTCCTTTTTCCTGTATGGTTTTACTGTGGTTTCGGCACCATAAACGCCCATCCAGAGGTGTCATTGGGGCCTTGGAGGCAAGAGCTTGGTGGCCATCCAAAGATATCTGGTTGAAAGGCTGAAGCAATGTGCTTGAGGCTTGAGAGGGAGCCCTCAACATTGGTTATTATAAGTGAGTTCAGGCTAACCTCTTACAAAGCTATGCAGCCTCAAACTTAGCAGGATTTGTTAATGACGAATAAAACCATCACATATTTATGAATTTCTCTAAAGCAACGATTCTTATTTTGCAGAATTTGTCTTAAGATCGCTAAATTTCCATTTTTTAAATGTACTCGCAAAAACTAAATATACCCGCTTTTCTCTGGCATTGCGTTCACTCGGCTAAACAAATGTGAACTTTCTTCTGAGACTACATTTTAAAAAAATATAAAAATCATTTATATCATGTATGAATTTTCTTGCAGTTTTCCTTCGAAAACTGCAAATTTCGTATACAGCGCAGCAAAGAGGGCACTGGTAGAGTTGTTGTTTGGATGTTAGGAATCTCTAACAGCTATACTATGGAAGCGTCCTTCGGCGGTACCGAATTAGGAAGCAGAATGTCAACCCATTTCTCGGTGCAGGACTACGAAAGTCTTGGGCGAACTTTTTGTGAAACTCTGTTAGATTTTTACGATGATGATCCAAGTAAAGAAAGGTTGAGAAATAAAATAGTTGCCCGACTGATAAAGGAAGGTTCTAATGCAGACGAACCGACTAACATTGATCTCTCGGATTATTCCAGGTTTGAATTGGTACTAACTGAATTTACTTTTTGTGTTTACGATAACATTAATTGTTTTTTGTAACCTTGTACCACAGTGATGAAGGAGATACATCTAGCAGCAGTTCAGACGCTGGTGTAATGAAAGAAAGAGTTGAAGTTAGTCACCCAGCCCCTCCCCCTTCTCCCTATTTCCCTGATGAAAATAAACACAACAATAACGTAAGTCTAAAAAGATACCAAATCTAAACTACCTTTATAATTTTGTTAATGTACAGAACGATTTATTTTAGAAACCTCTAAAACAACGGATAAAGTTAGATAAATTTAAAACAGACAAAAGGAGAACAAAACGAGAAACTATAAAGGTAATTTATAACACCGTATAGAAAAAAATGGATAAATGCATGATTAAATTAAATAAAGTTAAAAAAATTGATTGAGATTTTATCAGAAAATGGAGAGTTAAGGAATAAAATATTATTTATTCCAGGTGTCACGAACTATTGTAGACCTAACATCAGATGCCTTATCTGATGCTTCATCCGATGAATCTTCGGATGACAATAGAAGTCCTGTAAGAAGGGTTCACAAACTGCTTTCAGCCGCCAAGGTCAATCCCAAAAGAAAAAAGAAAATGCCTCCAGAACTTAGAATATTCCCAGTTCCGGTACAATTTTATCAATACCTACTAATAAATATTATGTAAATTTTGCTTGGTTATAATACTGTTTTTTTAGACAAGTGATTCTCCAATAAATTCTGATCGAGAAAAAAAAACATCGAAATACAACCGACCACGCAGTGTATCAATGTTCAATGAACGCGTTGGAAAACCAAGACTGAGTCCCGCTTCTTGGCATCAGTTCAAACATTTACCACCGCCAAAGTACGTTGCTTTATTAATAATACATTTTTCACCAGAGATTGAGAAATCTGATTCATATTTACCTAAGGTTATGTTTTATACTTTTAAGAAAACTGGTCTTTATGTGATTAACAATAGGAACTGTTTTCAATGTTTGCACTAACACTTCAAAGGATGTAGTTTCTCACGTTATAATAGATTAGTTAATTTTTCATATACAGTAGCAATTTCCACACCAAACCAAAACTTGAATTCAATGGAATATGCATTGGAATATCCCAAACTGTGCTTAATACATGGTCATCTAATTAAAAAGCTACAAGGTGATGGATAATAGACATCAAAGCTTTGAAGAGTCAAATAGACAATTAAAGACTTTTAACCTATTCTCTATCATCATGTATAAAGAGATGACTTTGAAATCTATCATAATAATTTATATTTTCTATTGGAATACATGCTCTTAACTTCTGACACTACAAAGTCTGCACGGACAGATAGTAAAAAATAATTAATTTTCATATACAGCAATCATAAAATTATTTCTGAAACCATTGATTTTTGAATAGAGAGAAAACATTTATTGATTACTGCAAATGAGCTACTCATTTACCACTTTAAAACTTTGACTTGATTTACAAACTTTGTGTGAGTGAGTGTCTGTCTCTCTGTTACTTCAGTTTATTAATAGAAATATATAACACCAAATACTACATTAAATGAAACATAGAATTTAGTTCAATATGTATATTAACTATTTTTATGAATTACCTACTATTTGTAAATAATAATTTTTATTTAGATTAACAATTTTTAATAAGATTATAAGAATAAGGATTTTTTAATATTATTTTTCTTGCAGGTATCTCTCAGAAATAAAAAGTAGGCATGTGCGTCCTACAGAACTTCATATAAAGCTAAATTCATTAAAGAAAAATGTTTGGACTGGCATGCAAAATAATGAAAAAGCGCCTTTATCATGGGGTATTTCAAGTTTTGCATTAAATTCATACTTCACAGACAGTGAATCATTGCTCAGGTAAAATTCACTCAGAGTATGTAATCATGACTAGAGATTGAAATAGGCAGAATCATTTCTGGCACATCTATGCTCTGACTTTGACCACATTCTACCAAATATTATTCATACATCAATTTACTAAATAAAGTTACAACCGACTAGATCCAAAATCCCTCCTTTAAATGTTTAGATTTTCTGGAATTTTATTTTCACATTCTTGATCTCCGACTAAAATAAAAACATTAAAAAGGAACATGAACAAACCACACACTAATTAATTTTTATATTCTTTGTTCTTATTATTAGTGTATCCTCCTCTGGGAGTATTCACTAGCTTTTAGGATACTCATAAACAAATTTTGTCATAGAACATTAAAATAATTTTATCCTAGCCATGATGCAGCACAGTTTCTGATCATAATTATAGACTATATATAATAGCATCTCCAGACAGAAGTGATATATTATAAAATTACTTATTAACTCCTAAACTCCTAAGAATATAAAAAGCATAGTTTTATTTTCGTTAACCTAGGTCTTGTTCAAAAAAACTAGAGACATTAGACAATGATTTCACAAAACCTGCAGAGGAAAAGAAAAAGAAAAAATCCAAAAATAAAAAGATTCCTTTAAATGCCTCAAACAATGAAGAAGTAATAGAAAGTAAACCAATAAAGTTTAATAAGAAAAAAGGAAAGTGAGTAGTTACATGATTAAATATGTTATATTGTGTTATTATAAGTAGTTATACAGTGTTAAGGTTTTTAAAATTTTTTGATAATTTTTAGATTAAGACATGCCAAATCAGAAAGTTTGAGTCATGTAAATAATACAAGCTTTACAGATATACCTAGGAATACAAATCTACCACAAAAAATTAGTGAAAGTAAGAACATGAAAACCTTTAGAAAAAGTGCTTTTGTTGCCAGTGCCATCCAAAATAAGAAGACTGTTACTAGTAAAATATACAGCTCCCCGATCACAGAAAATTCTGACTCGGATGACTTAATAAAAACTAGGAAAAAAATTAAAAAAAGGACTAAAATTGTCAGAAGTAAACTACAGAAAGCTGCTACAGAAGTCAAAATGAAAAATGCATAGATCTTTAAATACAATGAATTCATATTGTAAAAACCTCTAGTAATATTTTAAGTCTTATTCAGGGCCAGATTTACAATTTAGACCTTACTGCCATTTAGTAATTACAAGAAAGATATTATAATGTCATTACTGTACTATATGTGTGTGTATATACATGTGTATATACATATATTCAAAACGCAGCATGGGCGGCCCAACACCATAGTCAAGGTTGTTATCATTTCAAGGTCAAAATATTTATATATATGTGTGTGTATGTGCATGTAAGTGTGTATACTGTGTATATATTTATATCATTTTATATATTAATTAGGTAATGATCCATGAATATCATTCAAGTATAGAACTAAAACAGAATAATTACTCCAAGGATTTAACAAGTCAAAATAGAATCATTAACATATTTTCTTAGTCTTTATTTCAAAATTATAAAAAATTATTTTAATGCACAGGATAATCAAGTGGAAACAACCTAATTTGGGTTTTTTCAGTACAAATAATGTTTATATTGAATAAAAAGAATTCCATGCATATAAAAAATACAGTACTATTATTTTAATGCTTACCATATTGTTCTAACTTCTCCTTGTTCTTGGTTGATTGTTATAGTTTTAACTGTGTCTAAATTTTGTTAATAAGCCTGAATGTTATTTACCCTAGTAAAATCTGGCCCTGTTCATATGAATGCAATAGTGATATTAGCATGGTTTTGTATTTATAATCAATTAGAATATGTTTTATTATTAAAAATTATTATTATGTAATACAAATTTGTCAACTGCAATAAATAGATAATTAAAAGAGTTTTATTAAATCACATTTATATCACATAGTTATATAGGAATATAGTTATTAAAATATTATAACTATCTTGCTATATAAAAAGTAACAAAATGGTTTAACAAAATATCTCTGTAAATGTTATTATCTCAGGGCACACTTTTGCTAGCATAGCATATAGCCACACTTTGTGTATTGCTTAAAACAGGCACAAACCAATATGCATCATGTGTTCGCTCAAAAGGATTTACAAATATTTATAGCTTACAACAAAATAATGCCAGCAAACTTTGATATTCTTTAAATGTTAAACTTACACAAAATAGTTTTTGTTACAATTAGTTCTTAATTCTTAGTAATGAGAGTGAAAAAAGCCTTAGAAAATTTGATAGCCTAAAAAGCATATCAACTTACTATATTGTCACAATGATGAGTTCTTCTCTGTTAGAAGATAAAGTAACCGCAATTTAACAACAATGATTTTTATCGTAATAGATGAAAAATTTCTATGAGCCAGATAAGTACCATTATTGTACATATTTAAATTAAACGTAATTTATTTGTCGGATTATTTTTATTACAATAGCTAATGCTAATATCAACCTTTGAATATATAAAAACAATATTTACGCCAAATTTTATTACGTTACTTTATAAAAATGTTTTAACCACATACATCTGAAAACCATATACTTACATATGAAAAACAGCACAAGTTTAAATTAACGTACGGAGATATTTTCTAAAAAATGAACACAACAACTTTGTATAAAAATGGAATATTACTTACAAATGTTTTATTTTTACTTACATTAACTATTGTTAAAATCTCCTAATACTTCTTAAAAATTTTAAATACAAATATAAACATTTCAAAACTTTCACAACTTTGATAGATAATGTCACATTGACTTATTTCTGTATTTTTCTAATACAACACCTTGCTCGTTTCGGCTATTTAGGTAAATAATAATGATTATACCATAAACAAATTCATGTGACTAATATCTACATTGCAATAACTTAAAAAAATGTAGAATTTAAAGATATCAGACTATAACTAATCTGTCAACACAACTAAGAACATACAACATTCTAATAGGTACTTGACCAATGGTATACGTCACTCAAAAATTTTCGCTAACAAATACATAAAAACATTGCAGACATAGCTACGTAATTTTCGGGTTAAAGTAAAGTTTAAGTAGGAGATAAGTGCCGTTAAGACACTAAACCTTAATTTTTAAAAGTTACAGTCATTGTTTTAACACCAAAATTTTCAAAACAATGAATAAAAAAAAATCGTATGTATCACTTATTTTATAGGAGAAAGTACTGATGGACGTAAACAGGGATTTGATAGGTATTTCAAAATATCTACATTTTCTTATCGTAGAGTAACGTATTGAGTTGTTTTCTGGATTTAAACATGGTCGCATATACACCGATGACCATTAACTCTAGTCTTCTAACATTTAAATGAAGATGAATAAGATAACTTGTAACTATATCAGAACAAAGTGCCTTTACAATTTTGTCTTCGATCGCGAGCGCTGGTTAACGCTGTTCATGCGAAATTAATAATAAATCCTGTGATTACCGAATGAAACCTATTAAAGCTTATTTTGAGGGCATGGGTAGATCTTTTAACATACAAAGCATCGAAAAGTGAGATGTTGGATTGCATTATTATTCTGAGAGGACACTGTGTTAACGAATAAAGTGAAATTCTTAAAAGCATTTTATATCTTTGGAGAGATTTGGATGTTATAGTATTTGCAGTCCCGTTTGTTGCTTTGTTAAAATATAAGTACATAAGTGTGTCAAAATATTAAATCAAAGAATTATTACTGTTTGATTAAGATATTTTAAGTTAACATACATTTGTTAGCCAAGATGTTTGGGTTAAATTGGAAGTCGATGAACAAAACGAGGACGTCACTGTTGTTGTTGCGGGAAAAGCTAATATTCTTAGTTCTCCTGCGTTAGAAAATTGAAGAGCATTACTTAGTCTTACGCTTGATGATGTATACCCTGGAGTCTGAGGATCTCCTGTTATTGGATTAAACGGACCACATCTGGTTTTTGCAAGAATACATGATGTAACATTTGTGTAAAATCGAACGTTATCAGCGTCCAACGTTATATTTATTCCAGTTCTTGCTTCTCGTGTACACTGAGTTATCTAAAAAAATACGAAAGCAAAGGTAAAATAATATAATTTTACTTCTGGATAACTATCATTATCAAACAAAAAAATTGTAAGAAAAATAAGCTGAATTGAATAAAAAAATATTTTTTTTAAATAAAAACTAATAGTCCTTTAATCTATAATAATGATAAAAGTATGTACGATTGTTCAACTACCAGATTAATAGAGTTGACTCTTCGCAAACACCGTACAAAGTCGCAATATCCCATGTAACATCCAGATGGCTGGACATTGAGGGCTGAAGTTGATAATGCCTGTTGATAAAAATTGTTTACAGTTATCAGACATGAAAACATGTGATTTTCTTATCCAGGATAAATATGTATCCATCCCGCGTTAATTCGATTAAAATGTTTTATATTTGTGTTCCTCATTTTAAACTAGAATAGAAAAAGTTAATGTTACTTTGCCAAATCCTAAATAGAAATTAGGACACATAGTTTAATTACCATTATCGCTGTTGCACAATTTCCGTAAGAAGTATTTGTGAAATATTGTATGGCACAAACACTTAATGCGTTTAACTCTTGTGGTCCCTACAAAAATAAAAAACAATGCATTTTTATCATAAATATCTTTTTACGCCACATGATTTAATCGGAAATGAAAAAAAAAGTGTTTTAGCTAACCTCGGGCATAGAGGTGACTCTTGAAAAGCACGTTATACATCCATCTCTGAGAGTAACATTAGTTGGTTGCGCTGTGCTACAAACTAGATTCAATAAATTCTGTAGCTGTGGCCTATAAACAGATAAACTGTTTAAAACCTATTTATTATTTTATATCATTGAACGATACACTACTTACCCATTAGAAGGACATAAACGTGTTAATTTTTGCGTTTTCCATTGCAATATTTTATTTTTTACATTTCCGAAATCAAATATACCATTACTAGCTACACCAACCTGAAATTCATTACAAAATACGGAGTGTAACTTATAAATACTATATTTTATATTACATTCCCATTTTGCATTTATAATTATTTATATTTTTCGCCACGGCGCACGGGCGCTTCTTTATTTTTCAATATCTTTATAGTTAAAGTTAAGTGTGAAATTAATAAATATAGAAAAACCGTAGGGAAAAAATAAAACTTACAAATAATGTAAGTAAAATACAGTGATTAATTCTTTTCATGGCAATTTAAATGCAAATCGTGATACACTTGTTGATTATTCTTATTACAACAAAATACTAGTTACAAATGAAAAAAAATATGCGTTACATTTTTGACGCGATGTTAGAAACATTATTTCTATTGCTTTATTGTGTAAAGCTATTACGCATTTAAAAAATGTCACACTTCTTTTTATAACCAACATAGCGTGACGCTATTAAACTTGTGTAACGGTATAAAGTTAACGGACATATATATTTCTTTTAAACATATCTAACCATATATTATTATGGATATATATCATCTTCCAAATACAGATTTAAAGATTTCTGGCATTGTGAGTAATATACATTTGTATACTTTATATTAGATCAATAAGGACCGTGTGTAAATAAACAATTTCCTTTTCTGATTGATACATGGGATCAAATACCATCGGTATAATGTTCGTAGCGACGGCTCTTATTGGACTTGCAAGCTATTTCGGAAAGGTACTGGGCTTGCAGCAGATTACGGAAACGCTCCGTATACAACGAGATATACTAGTATATCAGGTACACTGTACTTCTCTATTTCATGTCGCATTATTTTCCATAAAATTACTTCCGTTGTGAAAACCTTCTTTATCCTTATTTTTTTCTTTCTCTTCTTCACCTGCAATAAAGACATATACAGAATTTGCGCACATTATTGCCATTCAAGATATTGTCACATTTTTATATATTAAATTTCAGAAATCAAAAGTTAACTCACCATTATCGAAATGATTACTGGGGTATACAATTTTCTTACGCAGAATAAATTAGCGCAAAAACTTTTGGTGTCCTTTCGATTTTTAGTTTATTTATTACAAAATATTGTACACAGCTTTTTGTTACACTTCCGTAAGTTTATCCGGATCAATGCGCAGCTGGGCTGCTTTATAATTTTTGTTACCTATCGTTGCTATTTTTGAAAGAGCTTTAATTTATGAAGTATCTAATAATCAAATACTGCGATCAATTTCCAAAACAAATCAAAAGGAATTTTTGTATTGATTAACAAAAAAGTAAGAGAGAGAGTTTAACAATATCAAGTTTAAACAACAGTAATTGATAGTTATGAAGAGATATTTAATATGATAAGTAACAGCTATCTAACCTTACACTTCCCAAACACAAAAATGGTAAGTAAATTTAATGCAACTGTTGGGTGGGTTGTTTTGTTTAACGATAATAATGTCAGTTGGTTATTTAGGTTAGCATTAAATATTAACGAGATACAAGTTATTACGATTAGAAAGACATACGTAGAGGTATTCCACATTAATCCTTAGAAAGTGATTTCAGTGGACTAATAATGTAAAACAAAATTAGGTTAATAAATATTTGTTAATATTTATTAAAAAATAATGTAACTATTTTGGGGAGCATTTTAATTGCAAAAACTGGCAGCACCGATGTTCGACCACTAACTTAATTTTTGTCATTCATTCTTACCATAGATAATCATTTACTATCAATTTTCTGTAGCCGATACCATTTTCTTTGGATTAAAAGAAAATTTAGTTGGAAACGTTTAATGTGGTAGAGATTCATTAGATTATTTTTCTTTCTTTTTTATTTTGGTTTATAATGATCGAAGGTCGTGCCAATGTAAGGTCCATTTCATTATATTGTTTTCGAAATATCTAAAATTGTGTATAACAAATCTTTAAATTTTCAGGAACTACCAGACTTTCAAGTCTTTAGGACAGTAATAAAGTACTGTCTCTTTATAATTGTCGTACCAGTGCTGTCGTTTTTCTTTGTGAAAAGTCTTTTATTCGATGGGGTGTTACGCCTTGATCCAGTCACGAGCAGCGTCTACTCCGCTATTGTGGCAGTTATTGCTTTACACGTTACTCTAGGAATGTATATCTATAGAGCATATGGTGAGGCTGAAAAAACACCTAAACCGGTTAAGAAGGATTAAATAATTGCACAATAATTACTTTTTAACAATAAGGATAACTATAAAATGGATAATCTATATATGAAAGGAGAACTTTTACAAGTCCACACAAAAAACTTCGAAGTTGTTGAAGGCCGTTTTTACGGCATGAACACTGACAAATCTAAAATATCATTGTATAATGTTAAAGAATTGCCTCAAGGCGAAGAAGATAAAGGTATATGCCACTATTATGACTCTGAAGTGAAAAATATCATAAAACTCCAAGATCAAAATGACAAGCCGTATTTGAAATTAACACAAAAAGAATGTGAAGACATCATTAAGACTTCAAAAAAATTCATTTATATAAACCAAGTTGACAAAAGTTTTCATGATGCCATAGAGGACTTAATGCAGAATCATTATATTGCTCTCAGCAGTGATGGTGCGAATATGGGTAGAAAGTGTAAAATGCCCTTTATTGTATTGTCAACTCCAAACCAAATCTATATATTTGATGTTCAAGTCATGCAATTTCATGCATTTGATGCTGGATTAAAAAAAATACTGGAATGTGATTCTCCTAAAAAAATAGTACATGATTGTAGAAAAATATCAGACTGTTTATATCACAAACACAATGTTAAGCTTAATTCAGTGTTTGATACACAAGTAAGTATAGTGGTACATATGTTTTGCAATAAATTTGTTTGTAGACCTAAAAAAGCATAATTTTATTTTAGGTTGGAGACTTAATTGTAGCTAGAAACAAAACCGGTCGGTTACCAACTAAAGTAAAGATGTTACCTGAATGTTTAAATACTTATCTTGGGCTCCATAACAGTACTATTGAAGATAAGGTAATACAGTAAATTATAATTGTAATGTAATATTAGTTGAAACATGTTTTAATTCAATTTATTTTTCAGCTTAATATAGTTGAGTGCACAGAAAGACCATTGTCTTCAAACATAAAGGACACGCTTGCAAAAAACATAGCATACCTTCATCGTCTCTCTGAAATGATTAATGATGAAATGATGTTGCCTTTTAATAGAGGTATAGAGTGCTACATTGAAAATATTAGAGCATGTGATGATTTTAAAGCCTGGGAACTGTGTGGTAAATCTTGTCAAATACCAAAGGACTTTAAGAGTGCAATTGAGTATTAAGTGTGTTAAAACCATTCCACAATTTAATAAACAGTAGAATTAGGATATTTTTTATTTTGCCTATTACACCAATTATTTTGCTTTACACCCACACCAATATAACCATTTAAAGAAACATGATCTATATTTTACTTTATGCTTTTTAAAATGCTTAATATTATAAAAAAAATTTAATTATTTCTGTTAATAAGTCTATCATTTAAAAAACAGTTTTATTAATATTATTGACAAAATATTCTATCTAACAAATATACTATATATTTGTTAAAATTTCTGGTTACTCCATAATTTAACGACAAAGAGGATAATTCACTTTTTACATTAATAAAGAAAAAAACACTGATTTCATCTTAATATATATTTTATATTTATACATCTATATGCACAACATGCATGGTCAACATATAGTTTGTTGGATACCAATATAATTCAATTTTATTTTATATTAGAAAAGAGTTGATGAAATTCTTGCTTTAACAGATTAAACCACTAAAGTTATTGCTAAGTCAATGCATTTAAATTATTAAAACATTTGATTAAAATAATCTAAAAATGTTGAAGTTACAATGAACATCAGATATGTACTTGATAACATACATCCTGAATATGTTATGTACACTTAGGCCATGTTAAAAACAAAATGTGTTTAAGAATATTAAATAACTTGACTGCTTTTACGAAATCTACCCTAATGGTCTCATAGTTTGGATAAACGATGATCATAAGGACCTCGTCCAAGGCTTTTTGTAGTGACGCCGTTCGCGCGGTTGTTAGCTGTGTGCTATCGCCCACGATTCAGTCGCAACGCAGTAACAACAGTAACCTCCATTTTTTCCGATGTAAATCCTTACACGGGTTAAGCTGGCAACAAAAAATCGCTGTGGGTAGGGGCCTAAGAATAGGTGTTCTGTCGCGTTGTAGTTTAAACTTGTTTGTAGTAAGTTCATGAAAGAAGTAATTTGAATGAAACAAGTAATTAAAATAAAAGCTTTGTGCTAAAATTTATAGCTATAATGCCAGTGTTAAAATATATATTTAAATGAAAATGTCCTAATGTGGTAATACCTAATGGTAACTATTACGACGTTTTGTTAATCCAACTGTTTATTTGATATTCTTTGTAGTAAAAAAATTATCACACATCACCAGCTAAACTTTTTTTTTTGTTATTTGAACATTGTAACTATTTATTTTTGTATGAAAAATATCACCATTTTTATACATAAGTATAGACTTTAAGGGCTTTAATATATGCAAATAATGGTTAAAGGCATATTGCTTACACTTTGCATTAAAGAGTGAGCTATTTTGAGAAATGATTTACAGTTTTGAGGTATTTAAAGTGAGAAGGATTATAAGCTTTCATTGAAAATTGCTTGATAATAATAATTAGCTTAAAATTTGACCTATTTGGATTTAGAATGCTTCGAAAATAAATTTTGAGTGTCTATATTGGATTTTTTTTTCAGTTATAAAAAATAATAATATTTATCTCAAGTATAACACATATTGATTTAAGTATTATTTATAATGAAGGATATTTTTCACATCACTAAAGAAATACTTAGAAAATCTTTGATTTATACAATTTATTCCATACTACAAGTGCATTATTGACATTAACAGATTTTGTTAACAGAAAGGTATAATAAATAAATATGTGCTCATCAAATTTTTTTACCACTATATTTAGATCATATATAAATCAGGATATTCATATCTAGTTATATAAAGATATAGACATAGAGGTCATAACAAATTTTATAGTTACAGTAGATAGTACAGTACATCTTAGAATTTCAAGAGTTTATTTACATTTATTAAACAAGAACATATGACTAACACATCTTATTTCTTTCAAAATCAAAATGCGTAAACGAATATAAATAGTTTTATTGTGTATATAATTGCACTCATGCAGCTTTATTGAGAAACATATTTGGATAGAAAGATAGTCCCTCTATGGATTCATCTCTACAAGCTAGACCAAGGCGTTCAGTAGTGAAAAGCTGTTCACGAGCCAATAGTACAGAAACATTAGCTAATTGAGAAAGTTTTACTGGTGTAAGAGATCCATTATCTTCAAGCTAAAAAAAGTAAGAAAAATTAAGATTAATTATTAAATTTCATAACCAATATAAACATTTCTGAAGCAGAAAAGCATGCAAGTTGAGTATGGTAAAACATTATTTTGTAGCTACATTGCATAATTCAGTTCTTTTATCCAATTTATGTTACATATTATACATATATATACTGTTTTATCTTTAAAAGATAAATGCCTATCAATACATTTTGTATAATATTATATTATTTTGGGAATTCGAAAATTACACAATAATATTATACTCACCAACTGACTAGTATTTTTAGCAACTTCTTCATCCCTCTGACTATTCAATTGCAGAACACATGCTCCACTTGGAAATTTTCGAAGTAACATAGGAGCACCAATTGTTTGTAATAATCTGGAGAACATGAATTATGAATTTTCAAAGAAATTTTGTACAAATCTCATCTTTTATTCTTAAACCTACTTGCAAGCATTTAATAGATCCTCTGGTGATATAAGCTCCAAGCCTCGGGCTCTATTCACTCTGCACCACACGTCTGCTAATGACATTATACCACCGCAGTCCTGTAGTAATAAAATAGCTAAATTAATTTTTTTTTAATCAAAGATTCATATATTTGATTTGATTAGGTTTTTCAAGCTCTGTTGTCTCATATTTCTATAGTATTTCATGCATATGAATCATGAATAAAAAGATATTTCTGAGAAGCCCGAATATATACTACATACTTTAAATGAATCTAGTCATATCTACACTAGGGTATGTAATTCTAGTCCATTACATTTATATTTCAATTGCGGAAAAGATTTTTCAATTGAGGAAAAACATCTTACCAGCAGAATGGCTATCATCATGTCTGAAATCTGCTGGGCAAGGCCCACATAATAATCAGAATCTGATCGGAATGCATCTCTAGTTACTGGATCATCAATACCTAAACTCATAAGGTAGGACTTGAATCTAACAGTGTCATCTTCTGATATATCGCCTTGTTTTTCCTGTGAATTTTGAATGGTTTAGTTTAGAATTAGTTAACCTTTCTATTTTGTCAATGTAGGCAGAACTAGGTACTTTCATACTTGAGTTAATTAATACAAAACTGATTAGATTTTGTTTTCACCATCTGTAAAACCACCTTTCTTTATTTCATAAATTTTTTTACAATGTGTTATGTCCATTTTTAGTAATTTAAATTTCTATACCACCTCCTTGATCTTTTTATTTAGTGTCTCATTAATACTAATTTTTTAATGTCAACCTTCTATATTTTATACTTATTACTATGGCAATGGAAAGCTTTACAGCACTTTTGGTGTCTTCATATCTATCTGAATTCTAATTATTACAATTAATAACATCTATTTTGCTTATCTTATTTTACTCCCTATTTTATGTGGATGTCACCCCACATGGCAGACTAATTTTCATATATTAAGTTGAGAAACTGACTTGCTTAATATCATTGGCATACCTGGTAGGATCTATCAATTGCATATTTTTCTACTTAGTGAGAGAAAATAAGTGTTAGAACTTTGCATCAAGTTATATATAAAACCAATGTATTAAAATAATCTTATTACACCACAATAAAAATTAATTTTTCAACAATAAGAAAACCATTTTATTATAGTCTAAAAACATTGTAGTTAAATATAGTTCCCTCTTTATTGTAAAATAAGTGGACAGAGAAGTTGATAGTAAACTCTTTTCATAATTGCACTTGCAAGATTATATTCATAGACACACAGGTTATAAATTAAATAAATAATTTTTTTATATAGTACATACCCGGATTTTTGTTGAAATAGTTTTGGATATTGAAACCATCTCCTTTGCCTTCGCCATAAGCTTTTTAAGATCTTGAAAAGCAACACTGATGCTTTCATCGGTAGCTCTGTGCTGTTCTTCTATACTTCTTTCAATGCCCACAATCCCTGACCGTATCTTTGAGTTTACAGGAGTCACAGGGTTCTTTGATGACAAAGAAGTTACAGATTCTGTACTTGGAGATAATAATGGCGTTGATCTCTCCCATGCCTTAGCAGTTACAGCATCACTTAATGCTTTATAAAATACAGGATCTATTCCATCTTTAAATGAAAACTTTATGAAGTGATATGGACTGACTACTGCTGGACCAGGTCTTTTCCCTGTAAATAAAAAATAAAATTTCATTCTAATTAGAAAAGCAAAGAAGTTAATATATATATATATATATATATATTTGTAACAGAGAACCCATAAGACTACCTTTTAAATTGTAATTACATGTTAGTCATACACTGTACTAAATATTTAATAAAAAGTAAAATAAATAAGTACTATTTTAAAATAAGAATGTTGCCTAAATTCATCAATAATAACTACTGAAGACTATTAACCATTAGAAGTATATGAAAAGTATTAAACCAAGAATCTAAGATTATTCAAAGTCCTAAGAATGAACAGAAAAGTATAATTTTTTCCCAAAACAAATGTCAATAAGAAAAAACTGTAAGTAATTCATAAACGCTTAACACATTATTCAACACCTAACCATTTTATTAGTAATTAAGTATAAAGATTACATAAAAATTTAAAAAACTAAAAATAATTCACCTGGAAGTGATGGACCTAGGTGCAAAATAATCCTTTTTGGGCCGCCAAGCCCAAAAACACCACCACTCTCTTCTTCCAAACAAAACACATAGTACAACGGTAAAGATAAACATGTCAGTCCTTTAGGTATATCTCCCGGCTTGCCCCATAAAATTCTGTGGGTAGTGAGGACAACTTCACCATCTACAAATTGTGTCTAAAAATTTCCAAAAAATTTAATAACAAATCTAGAACTAATATTTACCTTAATATAGACTATCAGATTAACACTCGCCTTATCTTCGCCGTCGTATATTTTAACATTTTTTTCTCGTTTTAAATAGTTTTCCCCCTCGAATAAGCGAGCATCAATGTATTCAAATCTGTCCATTTTTATGACATTTGGAAAAGACAAATAACAATGCACTGTGCTGGATTATACAGATAAGGATTGAAGATGTCTATTAGCTATGATAATGAACTATGTTGGCAATTATAATCACAGGAAATTTGACATCTCTTCAATAAATATTAACATTTTTTGTTATGAGGATTATATTGTTTGGCTAGAAAATCTCTATTGGTAATGAAAATTTAAATTTTAATATTGAAATAGTCTTATAATAGACATTTTGTGAAAAGTGTGAACACCGGCGGAAATATTCAAGTTTTTAATTTTTTTTTGTGGACACTTTCTTAAAGAATAATTTAAATATTAAGAGGTTTAAATTAAAAATATTTATTAAAAATGTAAAATATATAAAAATCATATCTTTACTTAATAAAAAATAGTTTTTATCGGTATTAACATTCATGTTATTTGGTTTTTATGGTTACTTTCATAAATAATAATTTTAAGATTGCGATATTATAAATATAATATATTAAACGAATATCGTAAATATATAAATATAAACAAAAATCGTTTCTTAAAGTTAATAACAAATAATTTTTATCGATATTAACATCACTAATTTGACAGATTGGCGAAACTTCTAATATCTTTGTTCGAGATTTTGCACGTCTGAAACAGCAAAGCAAAACGAAATGAAAGGTGGTGTGTGGCGTAAGGTTAACCTACAATTATTTGTTAGACACTGTACTTACTTTTACTTTACTATTAGCCTTGAGTGGTAGTGACAGTAAAGACTACCAAAGATTTTTTATTATATTGTGTTATTATGGCCGAGAGTCAAGAAACATTACTTCAAAAAATTAAAGAGCAGGGTGATACGGTGAGGAAATTAAAAGCTGCAAAGGAATCCGCCGAAAAGGTTAGTTTTAACTTAAAAGCCAAAGACAAAATCTTTAAAAGTGTGATCACAAAACATCATTGGTTAATTGTCAAATAATTCATTTGTGTAAGAAATTTATGAGTTGCGTCATTTAATTTTTAATGATGATTATTGGTTTTATAGCAGAAGACGCAAAAATGTTCCTATGATCTTGAAGAAATGGATAAACATTTATCTCGGTTTAGTTATTTATCAGGCTATACACCCTCTGCATTAGATTTAGAGGTTTTAAATAAATTAGGACAGGATTTAGACTTACAAAAGTATATATACATCAAGAGGTGGTGGTACCATATGCGGAGTTATGATGAATCAGAAATTAAAAATAACCCCTTAACTTGCTTCCAAAATGCTTTTACAAATTTACAAAAATACAATGATAAATCTCTTGATGACCAGGTTTGTGTTTCTGTACTTTAGAAGTAGCTTGTTTTTATTATTTTTGCACATTAAATAATACTTTTTATTGTGGTGCACCCAAGTCCTCCAAGTATTTGTTATAATAATCTCCCCATATGGTTCCTCATTGCTACATAGATATGTTACCTCATAAATATTAATATAAACTTGATTATTTTAATATATTAAAAAAATATATTGATATTCAATTTCTTTTCCGGTTTTGAAATTTTCATCATCAGTGGTGATAAGGAACCATTTTGTTACTTTGCTACTGGAACAGTATTAGAAACATGTATTACAAGGCATTGAGATTGGTAAAGAACCAAAAACATTATTACCGATTATGCAATTTGATTGCCAACAATGATTACAAAAAATGCTTTTCAACTACATCATTGACCAAGGTATTAGTAAACTCATTATAAAAAGAAATAGGCACAATGACATTTAGATTTACAATAAATCTCATTTTTTTTTTAGATTAAAGATGAAGTTAGCAAACTTTTAGCTCTGAAGGCACAATTAGGTACAGAAGATGCAACTCCACAGAAGTTTGTTCTTAAAACTCCAAAAGGAACTAGAGATTATAATCCACAGCAAATGGCAATAAGAAATAATGTTCTTCAAAAGATTATCACTGTTTTTAAAAAACATGGTGCTGAGTGTATAGATACTCCAGTTTTTGAATTGAAGGTAAATTTACTAAGCAAATTTATTATTATACATGAGTTGTAACAACATGATTTACTCTGAATCATTTTTACTTTATTACACATTTAACATAGAAATAATTGTGTGTGATTTTGTTTACATTTCTGATAATTTCAATATTCATTTAGTTAAAATATAATTTTGATTTGCAGGAAGTGCTAACAGGAAAATATGGAGAAGATTCAAAATTAATTTATGACCTCAAAGATCAAGGAGGAGAAATTCTTGCTCTGAGATATGACCTGACTGTACCATTAGCACGTTATTTGGCAATGAGCAAGATCAACACACTAAAAAGATATCATATTGCCAAAGTGTACAGAAGAGATAATCCTGCCATGACTAGAGGAAGGTATAGAGAGTTCTATCAATGTGTGAGTAC
Source organism: Battus philenor (assembly GCF_028537555.1). NCBI lineage: Eukaryota > Metazoa > Arthropoda > Insecta > Lepidoptera > Papilionidae > Battus > Battus philenor. The sequence goes on from NW_027181704.1 coordinate 10,196,966, forward strand.
ATTAAAAATTAATAGAACTTTAAGAGAATTTTAATTTTTAAAACATAGATATAATAGTTTGTTTCAGATGAAAACTAATTGTTTACAGTAGGCATAGAGGAAGTATAAATCTATTGAATCTTGGCTGGAACAATGATGATATATTAATCAAACAACTTGTTTTGTCAATTCTAATTTGAAAATTTTTACTAACTCTAATTTGTATTGCTAGTGTTTTTTTTACAATATTTTTTTTTTTCGCTTTTACTAAATGCAGACAGTTGGGAGAAGAGGGCTGCCACTATTTGATATGGATTAGTTGGTAAATCTTAAATGTTCATGTTTAAACAAATAGATTAAAGTACTTGGGTATTTTCAAATATATTATTATATTTTAAATATATTATTTTCAAATATATTATACATAATTGTTAGGCAGCATATATTTTTTATGAATATTATGCCAGTACTAATTAAAAAATTATTATAGTTAATGGTTATACATAGTAGTTATATAATACAAATATTGTTATTATTTTCAGGATTTTGATATTGCTGGTCAATATGATCCAATGGTTCCAGATGTTGAATGTCTTAAAGTAGTAACTGAAATATTAGATGCCCTTGATATTGGAAAGTATGTTTTAAAGATCAATCATAGGCGATTGCTTGATGGTATGTTTGAGGCATGTGGTGTACCTGGAGATAAATTTCGGTCCACCTGTTCAACTGTTGACAAATTAGATAAGGTAAATATAAATGAGTTTATTAATTACTGTCCAACTTTTTACTTGTATCTAATCAGTTAAATAAATATTACTTGTTGACTGACTTTTAATTTACTTTTCACAACAGCAATAGTAACCTACTTAATGGTACAGTTATTGTGGCATGTATTTAGAAATGAATAGGTAAATGACACGCTTTCTTGTTATAATTAAAGATATATAAAATGTTCTCTTTTTAAACAAATTATAACTAATAATAATTTCAATATATATAATATTGGTATAAGCAGGAGAAAAATATTATTAAATACAGTCCCCAGCAATAGTCAAAGTTGTATGTTCATATTTTCATATGTGAATTATTTGCATATTTTAATTGACTTATCAGGAACTTACTCACATTTTCTTATTACCTTCACTACTTTATATATAAAATATATTGTATATGAAACAACCATTTTTCAGTCACCATGGGAAGAAGTAAGAACTGAAATGATTAATGAGAAAGGTATTACACCAGATGCTGCCGACAGAATAGGTGAATATGTACGGTTGAATGGTGGAATAGAATTAGTTGATAGGCTATTGCGAAATGAGAAGTTAACTAAATCAAAGGCAGCAGTTGAAGGCCTGGAGAGTATTAAGTTGCTGTTAAACTATTGTGATATAGTTGGTATTAAGGATAAGATCCTGTTTGACTTGAGTTTAGCTCGAGGCTTGGATTACTACACTGGAGTTATCTATGAAGCTGTTTTAACACGTAAGTTCAGTTATTATGTATACTTTTTTATTTTAGTTGTATTAAAAATTTTAGATTGTCAATCGAATTGCTTATTATGTCATTCATTGATTTTTATTTTAATCTCTAGTTATCATTGTTTGTGTATCTAAAATGAAGTTAAAAGTATATATCCTTTAGTAGTGAAAAGCAAACCTATTCTAATCTGATGCACCTTCAGTTTTTTTCGCGGCAACTCACAGTGTAAAGGCTTTTTGAAATCGTAATAGTGTTATTAGCCAGGCAATCGACAAGGTCGAGGTTCAACACTTTCGGGCAGCCTCGTGTGGGAATGCTAAGTGAGTAATATCGATGAGTGGCAGCCCATGCAGAAGTTCCCTTGTGGCGGAACAATCTAAGAGTTCGGAAGTCTCCAAACCGGGAGAATTGGGCCCTAGCTGGGGTTTCCCCGGGTACCTTTAAGCTTAGGATCTTAGGCTCACTGCGCACTTCCGCTACTTGGGCGGCAGTGAAATTCCGGTCCACAAAACAAAAAAAGCTTTGTCTAATATTTTTCTTAATTTTTTAGAGTATACAATAAGCAAGTGTAATACTAAGAGCTAAGTGTCATTATTTCAACCATAGAACGACTGCTACTGGGATTTGGCCTTCATAGATTTCCAATAGGAGAAATGTTAGAAGGTTGTTTCCTTACCTCATGGTTGGACGTCTTTGGCTGCTCTTACTAAATATAAATAATACTTAATTTTTTTGTATATTGCATCATTCATGATAACTAGGTTATTTATAACTGAATATAAAAACTACTTAATATCATTGTCAGTAACACATGTTATGGTGACAAAGTGCAAAATAATGTCATATAATCATAGTGCACCTTTCATTGTTAAATATTAATAGGTTTGATAGTTGATTTATTATTGAACTTTAGTAATAAGTTATTATTTTTAATTCCAGTAAATGCATTTATTTGTCTCTATTAACAGTGATTTTGAGAATGAACACGAGTATATTCTTAAAACTCCGGTACTTTTTGAATTATTTGCCGTGAATCATAATTGAAACAATTTCTATAACATAATGAGCATTTATTTTATATATATTGTATTTAATATCAGGAAATATACAGATTTAATTATATTGGAAAGTTAATGATTTCAACTCTCATCAAGTTTATATTACTTTATATTACTTTAATGTAACAAAGTACGTGATTTACTTTTGAAGTTAGAGATTATAATTCATAGAATAACTGGTTGTTTTGATCCTTTTTTACTGCAGTTTTGTAATATAAGATGAGGTCGTTATTCTCCGATGTACTTTCACTTTCTTAAATCATTCGTCTGTTCAATGAGGGTCAATAAACTTGCCATCTAAAGAAATGTAAGAAATAGGAGACTAGAATTTAAAGAGACAATTAAAAAAAATATTTTACTTGCATGGAAATGAATGAGCTTCTTACTACATTCTCTAATTTATTTTTGCTAAATATGAATTATCTTTTTTTAAATTTCTAGCGTCCTTGGTAAAATTAAAGGTAAAATTAGTCATTTTTATAATTATTGTTGCAATTATTTTTATTTGTTTAACATTTTATAATCTATTTTAATCAGTTTTTTTTTAATGAGGCTGGCCGTATACCTGGTATTATATTGGTTTTCTTTTATCTAGTCAAGAAATGAATGGCTTAATCCACTACAATAAATAAATAAGATCCATCTATTTTACTTTATTTCCAATAGTTCCCACGACACTGACTGCATCATGTCTAAAATGTCAGTAATCAGATTGATTCCTTTGATAGTTGCTTAATTCGTCTTTTCAGCAAATAGACTCCCACTGCATTGCAATCTTCCTTAAAGATATCTATGTGGGGATAAACTGTAATATATTCGTCACGTGTGGCAGGCGGGTAAGCAATCGCACCGTAGAACGATGGCACGCAGAGGACACTGCTGCCCATCCTCTCAAAACATGTTTGTGTAGCAATTATATACAATCAATACCCGCAACGTGAATTACATAGATTGAATCTCGGGAATAAAACTCGCGACTTACGATCGCAAGTCTCAATGTCCTACCCCTGGGCTACCACTGCTCATTTAATTAATCCTAAGAAATTATTCTCCAATTTACTTTATTTATTTATTCCTATTGCTCGCGATCATGATTGAAATGATTGTGTTTCCAATAAAAAAGGTTGAGTATCACTGATCTAAATGTACCGTTCACTATAGGCCCGAGGTGAATGTTCAGCGTAGTGATTGTACTGTTGGAATTCATGACAATGGTACTGCAATAAAATGTTCCACTGGATAACGATAGATTACATAATCACTCTGTTTCATTAAACTATTTAATGTTTATGGGACGTTTCAATGTGTTAATGAATTTACTATGCAGTAAAGACTAACAATATCAAGGTAATGTCAAGGTCCGAATAACAGTTTGACCCAGAAAATATGCATTGATTATAAGGCAAATATTTACATACCACCACTCACCATTGAGAACTAACTTCGCAATTCGCGACTTAGTAGGTCATGGTCGTTGTTATCGTATCAATGTGATTATAGCATAACCAGTAAAATATTAAGAATTGTATAACTTGTATTTTATAGAGAGGTTAGTAATTCAGATTTACCTTATATGGTTTAGCTTGACCGGTTTAAGAACTGGTTTTTGCGAAATATCACGCAATATTGTTTCGTCTTAAAGGTGATTGATTACTCTGTTTATTCTCGGTAATATCAACGTTTTTCCTTATTAAGAATCTAGACATTTCACTCAATTCGTCTTAGCTGTAACTGTGAATCATTTGTACTTCACGGGTTTATGTACTTATCTGAAGGTAAACAAGATTTAACCCTTCGTGTGCCGCAACATGGCGACTGTCGGTGTCAGGAACGAATTTTTTAAAAAGATAAATGAAATATTATTGTTTGTGATTCTGTTGTCTGTAGATTTTATAGTGTATTTTTAAGGTGATTTGATATAATGTAGCCTACTTTATTTCGGGCAATCAGACCCGTACGCACCCGGGGAGTTCGGACAGATATGTCCATAGGCAGTTGACAGGTTAAATATTAAATTTGATGTATTAAGGGGTACGAAATATTTTATTGTAAGAGTTATAATTCACAAAATATAGCTACATTGATTGTTATTTCACTGGATTTAAAGACTGTCAAGCTTAGATCGGTTAGGCGGATGCCACAAGTGGCTAGTCAAGAGCTCCATCAGGGACATCGGCTTAGGGGTTGTCTTTTTATGCCTACTTAATGATTTGATGGTGTCCTTTTAAATCGAATTTCGAATGGGTGCTATCATAGGATTATGATTTAGAAGTAGCGTTGTGATGAAGGCCGCTTGGTCCAATTGGATATTTATGTAGTAAACCTATATCACTGGAAATTCTACTGTTGGGATGATAAAGATGTTGTGTAGATTTATAACTTGCTTTTTTACAGAACCTATTAAAATCGGCAATGAAGAACATTCTGTCGGATCAATCGCTGGAGGCGGTCGTTACGATAACCTCGTCGGAATGTTTGATTCGAAGAACAAGCAGGTATGTCATTTTAGGCTTATCTAACCTAGTAATAGTATTTATTAGGGGGACCGGAAAGTAATGTCGTTTTCTTAAGTTCAAATCACACGACTACATTTTTAATAAGTTTTTATTTCTAATCAACAATATATTCACCTTCGTTGTCAACAGCCTTTTGCCATCTAGTATTCAACGTCTAGCAAGTACTGCGGAGAAACGACATTTTTTCCGGTATATGCGGTATATTTATCCGGTATATTTATATCTATATAAGGGCTGTGATAATTGTAAGTTAAAGCAATCTCGAACTTTAAAATGTCCAGAATAATCAAGCTTATAGGTTTTAATATCAAGGTTTACTATTTCACATATTTTAATGTACTATTATTTTTTGTGTACTTGAGTCAGGCGTAAAAACAGCCGACGTATGCCTGACCGTCATGAAGCATGAGCAAGATTGAATTTGTAAATTATTCTTTAGATGTTTAGATGCTTCATATTTAAACGCATTATGGTAAAGCATTTTCAGGTGTGGATTTAAGTCTTGTGATTTCCTTTACAATCTTACTATTAATTAAATAGACATAAGCAGAGAATTCACCTGAATAGAAGTGATATGCTCTTAATCTCAAGAAATTGAGCTGATATAATAGCAACATAAGTAATCGTTTTTTAGAAATATCAGAGCGAGATATAAAAAAGTCCAAGAATTTAGTGTTGCCATTGGCTGACCATTCTTCATTTCTAATGCTTTTGCTAAAGTGATAGCAGTGTTAGTGGTAACTGCCGTTGCCCTTGAGTTGTAATCCTTTACGCCTATTAAGCGACAGTCCCCGCTAAGGTCCACTTTTAGGCCTTTGCGTCATGACGTATCTATCAAAGCGATCTAAGAGCACACCTCGTAATCCGGTAATATTTGATGTAACAGCCCGCCCAAGCCGGAACTCCTAAAAGAGCGCTCAGTCTAAACCTCGCACGTAAACTTCGCGCTCAACCCCTCAAGTCTACAAAGTCTGTAAAGACCAATGTAGATTTAGCCCGAAAAAAAAACTTCTTTTGAAATACAAAATCCTGGCAGAGCATTAGAGGTTGTAACATAAGAAAGTACAATTTGTTAGCCCAATATTTTCATTATTGGTTCACTCAGCATAAAATACTGTGAAGAAAGCAGTGAAAGTGGTTCGCTAATTATTTCTAACGATCTTTTCAGATACTCAACTTAGTGTTATTTGTATATATGTTTTATAATAAATAAATTATTTACCTATTTACTATTGTTACATTCGCAGGTGCCGTGTGTCGGTGTTAGTATTGGCGTTGAACGTATATTCTCTGTATTGGAGTCCAAACTGGCGGCCGGAGACATAACTGTTCGAACTAATGAGATCGATGTGTATGTAGCCTCTGCTCAGAAGAACTTTTTGGAGGAGCGAATGAAGATTTGTGCTGAGCTTTGGAACGCGGGGATTAAGGTATGGCCGTATTCAATAGTATGACATATTTACTTTATTGATTGTTGTATTAGTTTTGTAAACATTACAACTTGTGTATGAAGTGGATAAATAAATATAGTTTCATTATATTTGAAAGCTCACATTCTTTTGACGAGCGTAGGCGAGGGCTATGCTCGAGAGATCCGTAGCCAAGAAGATTGGCAAGTTAAAGTGGGAGTGGGCAAGTCATATAGCATTTAGAACAGATGGGAGTCGGTAATCGCAGGTTATGACGTTAACCTACAAGGTGGACAGAGAAACTTGTTAAGGTTGTTCGAAGACGATGCATCCATATTTAAAAAATTTTGAGGTTGGACTATGTCCAGTAATGGACGTCCTATGGTTAAAAGAATGATCATGATAATATATTAAATTTGGACAAAATATGAAATTGTTTTAGACCAGTGTAAGATGTTTCTAAATTGAAGCTTGGTTCTACTGTTTTCACTTTTTTATACAATTTAGTTCATGTACATTTTTGTAATCAACTTTTGATCTTTACACACGTTATTAAACATGTTTTTTATTGCTTGGTTGCTAAGACAGTACCATAATTCTGTATTCCAGACGGAACAATCTTACAAGAAGAATCCGAAAATGTTGAACCAACTGCAACATTGTGAAGAGAATGGAATACCTTTAGCAGTGATTCTTGGTGAATCAGAATTAAAACGTGGCTTGGTGAAGATTAGGAACATTGCGACGAGAGAAGAGCAAGAAGTGCTTCGAACAAATCTTGTGGAAGAACTAAGAACTAGGATAAACGGATTGAGTATCAAAGAAATGAATGGATCCATATAAATCTCTGTTAAAGAAATATAAATTAGTTGTTAAGATTTTGGATTTTGCAAAAATTGTTTATGAATAAGTTTTAATTCAAAAATTGAAATGTATATGTATTGGTACAAGTTTATATAAAGAATAACCTTTGTGGTAGGAATTAAAACTAGTTTGTGAGAGAAGATATTGTGTGTAAACAAAAAATCATCTTTTACATGCATTTACAAGCATTTTGTAAAGCGAAACGTCATTAACCTATTTTTTTCATGTTGGAATATAGGTTTCTTTCAAACGCAGCCGCCATGTGAGGTACCTAATTTATCTTATCCAAATATAACCGCTTACCGGTTCACCTATTCATACTATGTAATAAATACTGTGCATTAATTTGTGATATTAAAGCAATATGAGCTCGCAAATAGTTAACGAAATATTTAAACAATCTACCTGTAGTAATTTATTTTAGAATAACTTCTACTTCCAAAACGTTTATAAGTATTTCGAATCCTTTAGTTTTATTTTAAAAGTAAATTAAAGCAAGCTATACTCGCTGCAAGACCGACACGACCGACCGACGACCGTTGCCGGATGCCGGCAGCGAAAGACCGATCACCGTGGCGCTCTTTGGGGTAGGCTTATGTCTTGCAGTGGGCGTCTATTCGCTAAAAAGAACTTATTATTCTTAATGATATGTGTTAAACATTAGTTTAAAATAACTTCTGCTACTGTTTGTATATGTGTGAATCATAATAAATGATATTTCAATTTTAATTTTGTTTTATTTTCTGTTCTATTGTAACCTTTTGGTCGGGAGACTACGATACGTTGCGTGAGTAATAAAATAGTGATATTAATTTATTCTACACAATTTATGTAATGGCGAACTTAAAGCTTTGTATTTATTCTCTACCAGAAAAGCTAAAAAACATCCAGTATTACCAGCGATGCCGGAGTTTCTTGCGCCATTTCGCACACCAAAGGAGTAATTATTCTATTTTATTGTTGTTTAAATGTTTGTAGAAAGGTCATTAAATGTGCAAATAATTTATTGCAAGTGAAATCTCTAAGATTAAAAAATAATAAAAGTTTTTTTGGTTAAATTTAAAGCTTTGATATGTGATTGTTGAAATAGAGATATATATATATATATATATATATATAAATATATATATATATATATATATAAATATATATATATATATATATTTATGGGTATATATATATATATATATATATATATATATATGTGTATAAATAAATTAATAAAAATAAATATTTCAACGTATTATACTCTGTAAAGCTATATATGAGTTAGAAACAAAAAATAGTTCTACAAGTAATGTAGGAAATTTACGCGTGTCTGTATATTCTATGACCTAGCAGTAGCAATGATATTCATAGGTGAAAGTTATCCAATAAAATATATCATACAACACCTGTTAACTCATTTATTGCTAAAAAGACTTACATCATTGGACAAGATACTGCCTTGTATGTGATCGACGTTAGTCCTGAATATAATTGATTTTTTGATTGTTTTTTGGGCTATACGATCGATTAACCGCATGATTTCAATTACGTTTCTATTTTTAATTACACATAGCTTAGTTGTTTAGCCGGAAGATTTATGTTTTGTTTTCATCTCTTTGTACCGCTATAGATTACACGAATACCCACTATTACGATTATCAATACATTTTAGAATTAGTTTATTATTATTGCTCGTTCATATTCGAATACGAACGCCCATTTAAATTAGAGCCCAAACATAGAGAGCTAATGATGACCAACCCAACTACAATACTCTGATGATTTTCCACTGCCGACCGTTGAACGCGTTTACTGTGATTTTGTAATTAAAAAAAATTAATAGCCTAATAAATCATTTTCATACGTTCTTACACATGAAAACGATTTGTGAGGCGATTTGTTGTTAAACATGAGAGAGTGAAATTTCTCTGTAATTCATCAGTCAATGTCCTATCACGAATCATCGACCTCGATTTGTTTGTCCTAGAGCTCATTCGGTTTCAATAACATCGCGTCACGGACCATCCAACTACGTTCTTGTCGACTTTGATTATTCATTGTCATGACAATGCTCCTAGGGTAGATGGCAGTTCCTGTTATTGTCACATAAATCACCATGAAGTCCAACATGCCAATTCCTATAAAACACCTTACGTAATAAAATTTAAATCATTCACGTTTTAAACATTGTAATCATAGTAACACAAACAATGGTCATTCAAAGTAGAGATTTTTTTTGGTGTGTTTTATGTGTCGTAATGTTAAATACATTCATAAAAGCATCAGTGCTTAAAGAAGTCTTGGAAGAACATTTGAAAGATACCGCGCTAGATGAAAACACAGAATTACTCAAACACGACAAGCAAAAGGGAGAGAAAAATCATTACATCGAAAGTCAAATAAAAGACAGTCATACGAATCAATATAGTAAAGCTAGTGATGATGGGAAGTATTTGAAAAAAGAACATGATACTAAAAAGACTTCGGATAATGATGCGTATGTCGGATATAATACCAAGCAAGACAAAAGTGAAGATAATGAAAGAACCGGATTCAAAAGAGGCCACAAGAAAGGTCACCATAAACAAGGTTTCCAAAATTCATACCATAAGGATGAATCATCCAACAAAAGTACGTATTTTGATGACTTCAATGATGAAAATGACCAATCGGCTTATAATGCAAGATCTAATGTTCATGATAATCATGGTGGCAGAAGCTATAAAGGCGGCCATAATAACGGACAAGAATATACTCGAGACAATTTTAATAGTAGAGGTATCAACAAATATAGAGACAATGGCAATAAGCAGGTCGACCGTCATGATTATGCGAAAAAACATTATTTAGACGATTACGAAAATTATAAGAAACATCGCAACAATCAGGGAAGTTATAGAAGAGATAAAGTTCGCGACAGCCATAATTACCGAGTTCCACACAGTCATCAAGATTATGGTTGGGATCAAAATAGATGGGATGATCGAAACCAATGGGAGCGTCCGAGATGGGATAGAAACCAAGGGTGGGATGATGATTATGGTGGTCCGGGTTACTACGACGATCACGGTGTACGTCATGAAGGTGGTTATGGCTATGGCCCAAATCATGGATACAGTTATGAGGAATCTCAAGCGAAACCAGCACACTCACATCCACCGCTTATAGCCGAAAGAAAACAAACTATTACTATTTACGAAGACCCCCGTTACGACGACAGGAACCAAGGGCAATTGAGACGGGCTGAAGGTGACTATTTACATCTTGATTTCCAGCCCAGTCGGCAACGTTACGCACGCTATGATGATTCTTACTATAATATACCCAACAGAGACGGTGCAATGGAAGCAAGCAGAATTAATAGACTGGTTTATAATTATAGACGCCATTAGTTTTTTTATTAAAGATTCACATAGAAAGTTACTCCTAAAACTTAGATATATTTTAATTACTCTATACTACAAACATAACATTAGAACAAAAAAACTTAGATTAATAATAATATAAAAATAAGAAATAGCGATCATTTTTCTCGAGACGATTTCTTAATTTCTCACGAACAACCATAGTATCTAAACAGAAGAAGGAAAAGTAGTAGGTAGTCAACGTATAAATTGTACGAGGAAAGAAAAAATACTAGAAATATGACATATTTAACGTAATCAAAAAAAGTTATACATATGTTAATTTATTTGTACACACATGTAAACATACATTTATTTAGATGTAATAATAATAAATATATACTTAAAAATTGCAACGAAAGAGGAAGGAATGTCTAGATGAAAAATATGTAAGTACATAGTAGGTATTAATAATTAAGAATGAGTTAAGTAATATATAAATTTAACACTAACAGATAAAAAATTATTATATAACTTATTGAGATATGTATTGCATTTCTAAAAGCCTTTGTTGGATATTCAGAATATGCGAATATTACAGAGGAATCGCTTTATTGCATATTTTCCGATATTCAGTGAGATGTGAAACTTCAAATACAGGTACTTTGAAAGGGAAGATTCCTTGGGGCAGTTGCTACGTGATGTAGTTGATTCGGTTGATAGATTTCAATATGGTCCACGCGTCACGGTCGAACTATTCGGCCTCTGGACCGTAACGATTCGCACGGAATCGGGTCGTCGGTAGGGGACAAAATTTAAAAATTATTTACCGTAGAATATTACTTCAGTATTTAAAAAATAAACCTTTGTAACGCAATAATATTATTCTCTTTTAAAATTTAATCTTTTTCTCGCTTCCATATCTCTTTTTATATTTTCATTTATGTATAAATATTTATAAGTCACTTTTGTACGTAATTCTCTATTTATATTTAGAATTAACGTTTGTTTTGGCACGTCTTAAATATTAAACAATATAAACCCTTAGACTTACTTGTACATAAAATAGTTAAAATTAATTAACTTTATAAAAAGTTCGACATTACTGTACTAAGTTATTGGTTCAAAAATATTTAATTATCTAATATATTTCTAAAAAATACTTTGTATGTGCATCTTGATCTTAAAGATACTTCTTGCAGTAAGCATATTTAAAAAAAATGGAATGACATTGTGAAAAATCGATGAATACTGTTGACTACGTTGAATCAATGTATAGGTTTTATTTTTTTTGTTTGATTATTTTTATTCGCAAATTATACATTCATAAGCCTGAGTAAAACTTGTCTCCAGTTTGTCAATAGCATAACAATAAATTCTGAATAAACTCTTTGAGTGCGTCACATTTTTAGAATAAATTGAGCTCTATTACCCTATCCACGTTAATTAAAGGACGTTCCTATTGAGACACTAACCACTCGTGAATATTTTTCACTGCTTTTATTTGTAATTTAAATTTTGCAACCCTTCGCGGTGGTCCTCCTTTAGGGGAGCAAACTAATTTAAACGTTAAGCTCTCCGTATAATATTGTAATAAAATACACATTCTAAATTTTTATACACAATGGATTAAGTGGTACTGGACATTAAAAATCAGCGGATACAACCGTGTTGGTACAAAAGTATTGTATTTTACAGTTGTAATGATTTCTGTCATAAGGTCTCAAATAAGTAATTAACGAACTAATATTAATTATCTAATCATAGTATATTGTGTTTGATTTGATTGAATCTGCTGATAAGATGAAATTCTTTCTTGTAGTTAATAAAGAGCTGACTGTCTGTGAAAACTGTGTATTGTATTATAATACAAGCCAACGTCTCTGTATTATTGCGTAATAAATGTAAGAAGTTTATTTAACATAAACTTGTAGATTAACCCTATGACTGTTTGAAGGATTTTTCAAGTAATAATAAAGCTTGGAATTGGATTCCATTTTTTATTTTGGTTTGTTGCGGGCTCTTCTTAGATCAGAGCACATTTGGAACCCTCGTAGTCTTAAGTTGAAGGATGCCATCATAGAGGAACACAGTATGATTTTAGTTTCTGTCAAATTGGGTTATTTTGATTTTTTTTCTTGTGATGAACGCAAATGGTCAGGGAAAGAATAGTATATGGATAATAATATTATTAATAAACGGATCTGAAAAAAAAACATTTATAAGATTTCATTTACTGCGATTTTTTTAAAATTATGAGTTTCTATTTGACAATAATTTAAAATAACGTTATCAAATTACACTTCTTAGATATACTAAAAGGGTAACATAAGAAATAAGGATAAATTTGTAATGTATCATGTTAAAATTTTAAATCGGAAACATTTAGTAAGGTCTTTCTGAAATAAAGTTTTACTTGTTTCGAACATGGCTTTGAACACTGTTCATCGTAAGTAATATGCATTTTATGTATACATGAATAAAGATCGTTCGGGTCGGACAAAAGTTTAGTGGTTATGCATATTGCCAGCCAATCTGCAATTGTAAAAAACCTCCCACTTACAATACTTTGGGTTTTGTTCGGTGGTTACCCGTATTTGTTTGTTGAATATATAATTAATTCAATTCTTTAAAACACCGACTTTGTAAATAGATTCCATTTTAAAAGGGAAAACTTTCCGGCGAATTTTTTTAGTGGATTAAGGTTCATTTTACTGTAAAACTGTTATTCATGATGAACTTTAAGATCTTTACCGCCGTTATTGATATTTTTTCGTAAAATGTCCATGTCAAGTAATAGCCTATGGAATATTTTTTCGAAGGTAACCACAATTTTGATGGAAATTCTATCCATGTGGTCGTTCATAAAAATCATTTAGTGGTAAAAGATTGTATTAAACGTTCTGTACGTATATTGCACAACTATACATATCGCATAACTGACAACCCGCGGGCCTTTTTTGACGGCACACTTTGAGCGAAGGGACATCCTCCGTCATGTTTTAGGTGTGCTTCGCCTTCAAGAACGCCGCCGCAACGGATCACGATTTGAGAAACGTCGCCGCAGCAGAACAATGCATTGACATACGTCACCACTACACACGACATGCCATTCCATAAGCCGCGCGGCTGTTGAAAACCTTTTGTGATATTATTTCTGTGGGTGTTTATATAACCATGTAAATTTTTTAAAATAAGCATTCTGTATGGTACAGCTATGCGGATTACTTTATCACACAACAGTGTTTCTTTACTATTGAGATAAAGTAAAAAAAAATCTTCGCACACTCACCAATTGTTTTAATTTGTCATACTGACCACTCTATCTCTATTTTCAAGATCAACAAAATATTTCGTATTAATTTATGATTACCGAATAATTCCTTTATATAGTTTAATTTAAAAAACTGACGAGAAGCACCGTTCTTTAAGATTAAACATTGTTTAATATCAGAAAATTTCCGGCGGACTTTCTTTTTTTGTTTAAGACTAGATGATCCTACCAAAATCCAAGTGTATTCTCTTTTTGAACTCCAATTACTATACTTGGTACAGTTTATCAGTTACAGTTTATCACTAGACCATGGTTGCACAGACTTATCAAGACTAGGGGCCACTCGGGCAAATTATGAACTGATGGCGGGCCGGCCGCCAGAAGTATAGGTAATTAAAGACAATAAATAATTGATAATAATTTATAAAAATTGAAAAAGAATTTATTAATTTGAAGCGTGGCACTGCATAGTGCTTACAATCTTTTATTTGCAAGGCGGTTTCGATTTTTTGTTTTATTATTATTAAGAATTGAAAAAGTTTGTTCACATATATAGGTAGAACAAATTAGCCGGCACATTTCAGAGCGTTTATGCGCAACTCTTCGTACATATTTTTTATCAATGCAGCGGTAAAATTTCAGCTTGAGTTAGGTATTATTGTAAGCCCTAGGAGAGACCTGTGTCCTGCAATGAGCCTCTATCTGGTGACAAGATTATGATAATTTTTTTATATTATTATCCTTATAGAAATATTTACAGCGACCACTTGTGTCCGTCATGAGAGGCATGCTAAAGAAGCGCATTCAGAATGAATATACTACTGTGATCAAAAAGTAAGATGAAATTGTCACTTAAAAGTCCCGGTAATTAGGGAAGGCAGGTTTTCTTTGTTAGGTTGGTAGTACAGTCTTTAATATTTGCCAAGCGTTTGTTTGTCAAAAGTTGAAATATCATTTAACTCGGTTCGAACCTTTTTGAAGGAAGTTTTGTAAGAGCATCTCAAAGGCGCCAAGTCTCTATTGGTGCCAAATTCACTTATTTTTTTGAAAGAGTGTGAAATCGTTCCGGAACTACCTTATTCACCTGATTTGGCTCCGTGCGATTTCTGGCTATACAGCAAACTCAAAATGCCGATGTGGGGACGCAGTTTTGACACGATTGAGAAGATAAAAACCGAACCGAAGAAGGTCTTGAAGGCTATACTGAGAAAAGACTATTTCGACTGTTTCTGTTTGTCTGTCTGTTTTTTGTAAAAAACGCCAACGTTTTTTAATAAAACAACACAAAACAAAAAAATTTTTTTTTAACATAACGAAAGTGCGTTTTATCAGACGGGGATTACTTTGAGGGCGATGAAATTGATTTGGAAGAATAAATAAATAAATAACATTTTAGGAACAAATTCGAGATAAATTAAAGTTAGGAGAGTTCCGAAAGAGCCCTGATTGGAGAAGAATCCACAACAATCAGAGACAAAGTTTTATATGTACCACAAATACAGTAGGAGCACAATTCATTCTCAAGCTTTATTATCACGTAAATATTGCATATTTTAATATGACTTTTAATAAGTTTTTGTTTAATTAACTTTTTAAATTGATTATTATGTATATGTAGTACCGTATATACTTGCCTTCATAGAGGTACTAATTTTATGATCGCTAGAGGAAGGGTATAGCAGGCTTTTATCTTTGACCTCACACTACTTGTTCTCGACAGCGTGACAACTTTATTGTCGTCTATGTGCTTTATTTTAGATAACTTACGATGTGTATCTTAAATAAATTATCAATAGCATATACTCTCACTTGTTCAAAAGAGCCAAATATCTTTTGGAAAAATTTATTTCATGTCCAATCTTTCGTAAAATGTACTAAGAATTAAAAAATATACATTAATGCTGGTTTTAAATAAACTTATCTTTAAATAATATATTTTTATATTATTTCTGTATACAGTCTATTTATTTGAAGTTTTTTATGGAACTTATGTAGTTATTACGGGTAAATAGATATATTAAAAAAATAATGGATCATTAAGAATTTTCGTTATGTGTTTACAATTAAGACTTTATATTTTTATTATTATTTCTCCTAACGCCAATCAAATAAATTTTCTTATGAAAGAAACAGTGATTAAAAGAAAGGAATAAAACTGTCAATCGATGCTATATAAAGCTGATAATCCTCATGTCTTAGAGAGAACAAATCGTACTACTCTCTCTTTTTATTGTACTTGCTAACGACTTATCTTAGGACACTAAAGCAATTTCAAAACGGCACCCGAATAACAAGCCAATAATCGTTAGCAGCGATTGGAAAACAAAACTGTGATTATACGGCATTATCTTCCGTAACTCGATCTCTTTCATCCCTCTCTTACGTATTTACTTCTGTATTGTCATCTCATTTGTCTCGGGAGAGCTTTGTCGAGATAGAGTGACATTACTGTAACGAACTTTCGATGTACCGTGTCGGTGGGGCGGGTTCGAATTCGACTTAAGATAGATTTGGTTTGAGGCGGTCTGGATTTTCGATAAACGTTTTCCGAATAGCATTAGATAGGTGCTGCTCTTGCGTATTTTGGGTATTTTGCCTACCGTAACGGAGTTTTGGCCTTGTCTTCTAAGTTTTGGTACCTTTTGATTGGAAAGCAAAATAAAAACATTTACTTATGTGAGTAACATTTTTCCGTTCATATCAAATGCTTGATTGCCAATGTAACCGAATTGTTTATCATAATAACTCAAAAATAGCACCAAACTAACTAATATTATATGTAATAAATGTTTAAGTATACTACATTTTTCATATAGCTTTATACTGGAAATAAAAATTGTTTTAAAACCCTAATATGTTTGTAACAAATTTAAATGGAGATGTGGTCATCACCTATAAAGTACACGTATTGCAACGAATCCTTTAGTGATCCCAAAATACAGGACCAATGTATTTAAAGAACCTTTCAAATCAATCAAATAAAATGCCGCCATTCCCTACTGGAACAACATCCTACCGTCATGTCGAACTAAAAACCATAAACAGACCTTTAAATACTTTTTTAAACTTTATTTATTACAATCACCACGAAATCAGCACTGTAGTACGGGTTAAGCTTTACTGCAACACATAGTTGAATAAGGATTCCCATTGTTGGTACTTATTTTTATGAAATCTTCCTTGTCATATTTCAATAATTTTAGTAATTTGATACGTAATTTACTTGTAATATTTGTTAGCCATCAATGCACACTCTTTTGTTTCTTTCTTCGTTTCTAAAACGGACTAATTGGATTCATGTGCAACAGTTTTGCTTTTTCCATTTCTTTATGACGGCCACTTGCTTGTTTGTCTTTTTGCGTAACAAAAAACCTTCTTATTTGTCCATTAATTTATCTCTTAACTAGTGCTTGATCAACGATACCTTTAGTATCAAGACGCAATTATTAATAATATTTGATTTATACTTACTTTGTAGGACTGTAAAAGGAGGTGTTAATCAATTACAAATATTTTACATATGTATTAATTGTCAATTAGGTAGTGAAATAAATTTAAAATAAAAAAATGGTCTAATTTTTCAGGTTAAAAAAGACAGTGGACAGCTTAATGCCTAGAAATTATGAGATACGGTTGCTGCCGGTTTGGTTCCCGGTGCGACTCAAACAATAAAATCAAATAATATAAAGGGTGATTGGTTATAGGTGTAAAGGCTTAAAAGGGGTAAAATACAATAAATGACAGAATTTGAGCTATACAGTACATAGCTCAATTTGTGTCCATTAATGTATGGCAAACTCAATCTAAAAATCAATTATTTCAGAAATATTAAATAACCCAAGGAAAATATAGTACAAAAAAGTGTTATAAAAATTCGAATTACTACGTATTGAATTTAATAATTGTTTACTATCTGTTCCTGCAAACTTTGTACTGTCGGAAGTTATTGCCAGTCGCATACCGATAGATCACTTTACAAAAGATTGGAAATTGATGTGGAAATTAGCTGTACATTCACCTTTTAAAAGTCTTAATTACCCAATCATTTTGCATATCATCGTCATTGTTTAGAATCGAACCAGCCCAAGCGCAAATAATCGAACACTGTGTGACATCCAGAAACCGTCCTGCCGATCTGGTGAATTACATCCCATACACAGAGTAGAAAGAATTCCTTATCTTTAAGTGAACGCATTACAAAAACAAAGCAATTGATTTGGTATACTTAATATAAAAACAAGTTAATACGTCAATTTAACTCGTTAATTCTAACAATGTGCGAACTCGTTTGTCTCGTGTTAAATTTTATGTCATAAGGCAGGAAACTAATTTTCTACGCGAGCACGCCGCTCCTGCGTCCCCGCCGCCGCCGACTCTCTCCAGAACAATGAAGACGCAACTTGCTTATCTCTGTCGCTGTTTATTGTCTGAAGTTGGCTCGATGGCCGTTTTGTTGCAGTGTCTACGTTAACTCGCTTTAGATGAGCAAGTTTGACGTTTGTTGTGCCTCCCCAGTTTACTCCAGACGACTTTATATTTTTTTCTATTACGTGTTGGATGGTTATTTTATCATATATAAAAAAGGAGATAAATTGGACCAATAACACTATTCATCGACATAAATTTAAAAGTACATTATATTAATGTCTTGACTCTTGCCCTAGCAAATTTCATTGAGATGCCCCTAAAAGATGATGTACATTTGATTTTATGTAATATTCTAACAATAAGCTACTCATCATAATGTTTGTGTTCATAGCTTGGCATGTGGTACATCGATTTAGCTCTTTGGGTCTTCGTGCCGACTATGCTAAAAAATCACCTACTTTAAAACAAGAGAAAGTTTTAGCCTTTCTTCGTTTAAAGTCCAAAATAGAATTCATTTATTTATATTTGCCACACGCAAAACAATATGAGAAAAGAGATTTAAAATAATGTCGAACAGTTACAAAATAAATTAATATCATAAGTGTCATACATTATTGTATTGGGTTTATCCTGTAATTAGTGTTGAGTGGAATAAATATTATTAATAAAAAAATACTAATATGGTATATGTTATGCAGTATATTTGTATTGTTATATAATTAAATTGATACATTGCTACGTATAATAAATACGAATACTAAAGACAGATGCTATTTGTTTTAGTAATGTGCTCAATTTTACATACATTCCGTCAAGTGTAAGAATTTAATGTAAGTCGCTGCGTGTAAAGCGGGTCCGAAAGGGGTATCCGTTCAGTCGTGACGAATCCGCTGCCTGTAGTAACTAATTGCTACAAAATGAACCGCTCCTGAGGGAATTCTCGCCCCGATTTTGTTTTAATCGAAATCGCCTGTGCGCGAATGAAATGAATTTTGTCCCATTCAAAACGTTCCTCCAACCTTCCGATTTATGAAAATTAAAAAATCTCGATGCTAATTTTAACTGTTCTACCTTTTCTTGATTTTGTATGGCTTTTTATGAGGAAAGAGTTGCTCGTATAATTTCTTTTGAGACGAAATATTGAAAATGTCGTATCATTTTTAAGGGTTCACATTGAGAGTTTTACTTTTGAAACGTTTATTTTCATCGTTCGTTAGTTTAGTAAAGCGAATACTTAAAAGGTAACATTTTAAACGTAAATTATTTTAGGTAATAGATCTACTTCCATTGTTTACCTTATATAAGATAATGTACATTATTTAAGTTTATAATATCGAAAATATTATTGTACGAAATAAGCAGGGAGTATTAGTGATACCGTCTGTATATAACAATGTGTCGCTTCATAGTTTTGTACCCGTGTTGCATGTCTTTAAAACTTATGGTTCATTTTATTAACATATTTTTCTACTAATAATTGCAATGCCTTAAATCTGACATGTTAATGCCTACAAACTAATGTTCAGCACTTTTAACATGGCGATTTCTAATAAATAGACAAAGTAGAGTAAACAATGAGTCATGGAAAGGGTCATACTTGCGATTTCTTAACATAATCGATTGCAATAAGAAACAGGAATTAAGAGATGGGTAGGCAAAGTTGAGGTGGCAGTAGGCAGGCCATATATCGCGCAGTATACATCGCCACGGATGGGGACCACGGATCTTCATCAAATTCTGGATGGACTGCTTCCAAACGGTTCTTTTAAAAATTCATGTAGCTAGCCTATGTCCTGCAGTGGCTATGTTACGGTTGAAATGATGATGAATATTGTTATATTTCAACACATTATGTAAGTCTGACAAATATTTATTATATTTAAACAGTTATTTCAAAAGTTCACTTGTCTGTCATGACGGCCCGTTACGCAGGTTAATACGCCGTAACACGTACTTGATGTATTTAAAAGACTGGCATATGTTATATACTACAGTGATACACAAAACATAAAAAAAGAAAAGTTCCATGAAAGCCATTCGTTAACCAACCACTATTGTCGGAAGGACGATCATATCGCACAGGAGACGTGAACTTGTGATCTTTCTAGAAAGAAGTATTATTGGAGTTTTTTTTTCTACCACTTCTTAGCGCTATAGCTTTTCTCCTTGGTAGTAGTGTTGTTAGTCAGGCAATAGCAATCGACTGAGTAGAGGTTTGGACATCCCGAACGCCCTTGTATCGGAATGCTGAATCCGTGTTGTTGACAAGTCATACCCAAAGTCGAGGTCTTTTTGAACCCTTGGGCTATGGAAGGACCGTCTTATCAAAGTAAGAACTTGGCGACCTCGCAATACGGCGAAATAGTAGTATGCAGCAGCCGTGCCATGTCTTCCCGGGGAGCCGCCGGGATTCGCTGATTTAAAAGAGATTTTAGGCTAAGCGCCCTTTAAACCTCGAACTCGAGGAATCTGCAAAATGCTGTTTGGCTCGAAGCGTAAGTTCATTTCAATCAATACACTGTATTAATTAATCTAGGTTTCCTTAAATCAATATAGCTTCAGTTGTAGTAGATAATCATTAAAACAAAATGTTTATAAGTTCGTAAACATCTTTAGTAAAATAGTTTAGTAAACACAAATCAAACAAATGTCAGAATAATTTACGGGCGGTTGTAAGTTAAAGTTATCGGTGCTTATATTTCGTGTTTGCGTATGGCGCGGCTGAATATGTTCTACAAACAGCCGTCAGGTAAGTTACGGCGGCCCTTGTGTGCAGTTTTGCTTATTAACCAGTCCAACATGGCGGAAGCTTGATAAGATTTTGGTTTGTCTTAGCTATTCGTGCCTTGCGGCGATCTTGGAGCATTTGGGCCGAGACCACACGTCGTGTACATTGCGGTACACTCTGTTTAATATTAGTTAAAGCTTTATGTATTAGTTAATTAGTTTGTTTATTAAGGTATGAAACAGCTATATATTAGATTTTAAAACTAATACGTTAAAAAGCCTACAGTAACCTTGACGAACAATTGCTTTACCGCCTTTGAGTTGTGATTTACATGTTTTTAAGAATTTATTCACCCGCTTTTCTTTTATACATTATCTAATTGAAAATTGAAACATAATTTGTTTGAGTAATTACAAGCACGGAGCAAAAACAATACTTGCAATAATTAGTTCGATAAAATTTAACATTTAATGTATCTTTTGATTGTGTATTGAAGAAGTGAACAAAATTATATTATTACTTATTCACAACTCGGAAATAATATATTATACCTAACAACGTAGTGTGTGGTTATACGAATTATATTTTTTTATTGAGGTTTTAAAATTCATAATATTTGCCTATAAAAAGACAATCTTTGAAAGACTACTTAAAAGACTTACTTTAGGTAACTAAGAAAGATATACGCACTCCTCTTTAGATAAAGTTTTTAATCTTGAGATTTTTATTTCCGTCACTAAAATTTTACTAGAAGTAGGTCTCTACCGTCTAGAAAACTAAATCGAGAGTGATTTCACCTAACTAGTAAAACCTAACAACTAATTAATTTAATATGTTTTAATTAATTAGTTGTTAAGTTATTAATGAACAAAAGATTTGTTACTGTTTCTTTATGTCAAAAATCAATATTTAAAATTAAAAGTTGATAAAATATTTGATTCCGGCCAGGATCGAACTGGCGGCCTTCCGCGTGTAAAGCGGATGTGATAACCACTACACCACGGAACCAGTTGAAATCATAGTTCTTAATACGGTCCAGTTATTTAAGAAAACTTCCATCACAAACCGGTTTACATAATGTATGGTTGAATTATAATAGTCACTGCTTGAGCTACGTTAGCAGCAGGATGGGGAAAGTAGACAAAGTTTTTTTTTTGTATCGGATTCTAACTGTTGGACACACTTTCTCCTTTTTAAGGTAGCGAAGCTCTGTTAAGGCCACCAAGCTCTTAAATCGTTTCAGCGGACGCTCCATGAAGTGACTGCACTTAAGGGACCCTTCGAGGCGACCTCGGTCTGGTCTGTCACTCTTCGATAATAACCACTTAGCGTTGCAATCCAAGGGCATCGGAAACTTCAGTAACGCTTCATCTAGTATGATCGGGGGGGGGGGGGACCGCTTGGTTATCGAATGGCGACGTCTTATTGTCGTCGTACAGATACTTACCTTTAGCGAAAATTTGAGAACATGCATCGGTCTCAGGATGGTGCGGTGTTTGATTGTACAAGGTGTAATTGTATGGTAGGTGGCGGTATCTATATTTAATGAATTTGTGTGTTGATCGGCACAGAGATGCCCGTTATAGGTGTTGGGCGATTTTTGACAGTTCCAGGTCCGAGAAACAGGTCTTTATTGCATTCGTGCCAGGGCGTGTCATTTCCGAACACACCGCTAACATATCAAAGGCGGTGACAAGCACAACATGAATTTTGTGTTATTAAAATATATTACGATTTTTTTATTATTTTCCAACAAATTCATGTAACTGACACTAGAGCTTTTAAGTTCCTATTATAAAAATGGTATTAGTAAACAGCTTATACTTTGAAATCAAAAAAAAATTATTCACGTACTTTATAAAATCTCAAGTTTTATAACTTCACTAACTGTGGTATAATCATTATGCAGAATTTGAAGGAAGCATTTAACAGAAGCGGCTTAACCAAGTTGTGTTATCTCTACGAAGTTCGAAATTTGTAAGCGCCTAGAGGCTTTGCACAAAATATGAGCCTGTCTTATCCCGCACTTTGTATCGCTTTTGCCAGACAATTATACATGCCAATATGTGAATATTAAGTATATATTGGAGGCGTTTAAACTGTCAATGTGTCAAATAATTTGTCTTATGCAAAGTTAGAAAATGCCTCTAGTATAGTATTACTTAATTCTTAAAGTGAAAGTATAAAACTTTGTTTGTATATTTACTGCAATATTCAAATTAATACATAAATACCAGAAAGTACTAACATCTGTAATGTAGTAGAAAAAGTGGATGAAAAAAGTATCACACAAGTTAATGAATTATCAACTTAGAAATTATCTACAGTGTTTAATTCCAATTTTAATAATTAGAAGAAAAGTTTTTCGTCTCTGCAAACGCGCACATTTTCAGATAATTTCGTTAATTTGATAAATATGATAAGATTTTATTAAAATTAAACTAGGTTAAACAAATTATCCGTTTTCGTTTATTTGCAATGTGGTTAATTCTCGAAAGAGTTTATTCGAAAGAGTACTTCCATGTTAAACAGAAACGAGTGTCCTTGTGGTACAAGAATGTTATTAGATGATATAATTTTGCAATTTTGATTGTTATCTAGATATCAAATTGCTATAGCCGGCTACAATTAAATTAATTACATCATAATAACACCGAGTAAAATTAAATTTTAAACCCTTTGCCGCTTGAAGATATCAAGTTGAACGCCGTATAAATGCGGCCATTTCTCATTTTAACCGAAGCAAAACTTAATAACCCTACTGGAAACGCAATAATTACAAGCGTTCAGTGCGAGATTCGGGAGAGAAATAAATGAACGCCATTAAGAGACTCTCGTTTAGATATTTCATCCCCCTTAAAGAAGACGTTAGCGCGAGCTACGGCATGCTACCGATGTGGATTGTTCTCACGCCTTCGGTCAAAGACAAACATTTTTTTCATTTGTGTGTAGGTAACATCTCATTTAAAACACGTTACTTTTATAACGCATTTTCATGTCTTTTTCCACGCTGCCTTTACTTTGAGTTTTAAAATGATTTGTTTGTCCTCCAAAAAAATGTTGTTTGTTTTTAATAAAACGGACATATTTTGTTCATACTAGAGTTTTTGTCTAATGTTCAATTTAAAACCCCTTTAATGAAAAAAGTTAAATATGAATCTTTTGTTCATGACGTTTTATATGGGGTCATGTGATATAAATGTGTCGTACGATACGTACAACGCTTTTTCCTATTACGCGTAACTAAACTTAACTAGTCTGGTATATTATAGTGAGAATTATCTATTACGTACTGTAAAAGTTTGATAAAAATATATTTATCACATTTATGGAAATAGTTGAAGACTAAGAAAATGTAGAGTAGGAAATAGTACGTCATTCTTTATAAAATCGGTTGGTTTCGATGCATAAAATTTACACATCGTAAACAAATAAAAGCGTTTAATACATATATTTCCATGTATGATACTCATGGCCGTATTTGTACTTGAGAGATGCTAGATTTAAAATCACGACAGATTTTAGATAGTGCGTGTCAAGTCTTCTTGCGTTGCATACTCTTTGATAGCTGTTCACCTGACAAATTACCGTCGTTCTCAGCAATCCTCACGTTTGTTTTTGTACAACTGGAAATGTTTCTTGTAGGTGGGGGCTAATATATGATGTAATTGTTGATGGTACCCTGAGGTAGGTGTGAATAGGTATTTTAAGAAAAAGTGCAAAAAAAAATTATTATCAACAGAAAAATTATAAAAACATAATATTTCAATCTGAAAAATTGAACTATCGCTTAATGGTGACACAAATGATAATTAAACAGTTATTGTAATTTTGATATGTGTAATTGTACTATTACATGTTTCCCTCGATTTACACAAGAGATAGGTTCCCTCTAAAAATTGCGCTTAAATAAATCATAACATAATTTGAATGATAGAATAGATCACATAAAGGTCATGGTAATTTTAAATATGCCAAAAAATATTCTCACTAAATTATTCCCATGAGACCTTGATTTTGAAATTATTATGCATTTTTTTTAATGAACGCCACCTCAGCTCCTAATGAGATAATTTTCATAAAAACCGTTCAAAGCTGACCTCTATTCGGAATTTCTATCAAATGTCTCTAAGCCTTATGGCTCCAGAGATATCATGATTAGTTAGTACGAGTATATAGGTTGAAATCATTTGAATATGGATAAATAACATCAAGGTTATTGTAATAATAATAAAACACAAGCTTTACCGTTCTGGTTTAAGAGGTAGGTTAGTCAAATGGGCGAACTGTAAATAGGGCTTTAGTAATAATGTTATTATAATTTTATTGAAATATTTTGGTACACTATATCTTTCACTTAATTACATCGTAACAATCGTAATTTTGATTAGTGTCAAATGTTTCGCAGCTAAGAACATATTTTTTATCTATGATGTGGTTTTTATCACAGAAGAACAGTTTTTTTTAACTATATTTCTCTCAATTAATTTACTTTTGCCCGCCATGAGAACTTTTTGTGTACCCCGTCAAAAGCACGAGAGTAACGAATTGGCTTAATAGGTTTGCAAGTTTTCCGCCTAGCGACTCATTAGACGATTCATTTTCCTGGTAATATTTCATGCAAGTGATTCTCAAGAGAATCCTCGATTTAAGTTAGAAGTAACCTTTACGGTTTTGCTACGCGTCTTCTACGCACTGCCCTTTCAAGCTAGTAGAACCTATCCGCAGGCCAACAAGGCTAATACATGCATCGGTGTAAAACCAGCCAGAAAAATTAAAGAATTTGTTTATATTTGGATTTTATAACAGTGGATTTACACTAAATATTTTATTTTTCAACATTCGACAGAATATGTGTGATCTAGAAAGTAAGTAGATATTCCGGTAGCAAAGAGGTCTTACTTACATTTATGAGGAACGCATTTTTTGTGTCATATACGGATGTCACGTTTCGTGCACATATCAACTAAGTTGATGCCGCATGTGTGAGCATTGGAAAATAACAAGACGTATATGAACTGAATACAAAAAAATATTCATGGGAGTTTCAGAACACGTTTACCATAATATCTTTTACCAAGCTCGCTTTATTTTTTATTTGTTTAAACAAATTTATAACAGAACAAATATTCTTTTTTTACTTTTTATTATTCAGTAAAATATTTCTTTAATATTTGTTTCGTGTAATTAGTTATAGATATTTAATTTTGGTTTCCTTTATATTGTATACTAAATTCATGTGTATTTATAGAATATCTTCATCATTACATACTATTAAAAACAAGTTAATTATTAATTTAAGGTAAGTGTAAATTTTAGATAAACTTACTAACTTGTAAGTAAATAAAAAATGGTACAATATCGTAGTATTGCTCCGTTTTCTTAAGATGTTATGTTATGTACACGTACCTGTTATTAAAAAAGCATTATAAAAAAAAAGTGAGCAACAAGCTCACTACGCTTTTTTCAAAAGACAAAAATATCTTCATTTTATCTAATTTATTAGTCAAAAATTTTCTTCGAGCCTATTTACGAATTAAAGACTAAAAAAAAGTTTTTTGCGTATAAATTGTAAATAGGAGACAGATTAATTATACACCAGCATTAGGTTTTCATCTACAAAACCATTGTACAAAGTTGAAGATAACACTCAAAGTAATGGCATTTAAAATCAAAGTGAATATGATAATATCATTTTACAGGCGACAAGAGTGCGGTATGAAGAGTACGAAACAAAAGGGCTGTAACATTTTATGGCCCGCAATCGGAGCCAGTAAACCCGAGATAGTACTCCCGCCAACAATTAAAGTGTGCCGATAAAGCTGCCGGATTTGCGTCGACTCCTTTGCTTACTGAAATACAAGGCATTTTCTCGTATCTGTGTTTCCTTATTATCTGTTATAAGTGTGTAAAAAATACTTGAAAGATTTTTAATTTTTTTTGTCTATATTCGATGATTTTTTTTTCATTATTACGAATTATTCGATTTTTTTAATCTATTGCAATCTGATATACTTATTATTATGTATTTTGTATTTGTGGTTTTTTTTTTACTTCATAAATAAATATTATTTATTTGTGTTACATTTATTTTAGTATATTCATATTTGTGAAGCTTTATTACTAATCGACGTGGAAGGTGTGGGACATTCACAGCTCGACACAGGCCTCCTCAATAGATTTTCAACAGGATCTCGTGGTAGCGGCCTGTATCCAGCGTCTACTGAAGACTTTAACATGGTGATATATACACATCGTTCACCCACGATGCATCCTTAATTATATTTTTAATATTAATTTATGCATTTCAAGTGTTAAATTTAAATGAATTGGAAAAGTTGGTTTGTGATCATTTTTTTAACTTCGTCGAAGAATTTTATCTGTAGTCATTCACATGCACCGGTAACAAAGGGAAGCATTAAATCAATTACGTGCTTTCAATAATTCCCTATAGAAGGGCAATTTAAATGAGCGAGGGCTAATAACGCTAATTTTCGCTGCCCATTGTCCATGTAATAAAATTTTATCAAACATTATCTGAACAACGAGTCCCCTTTGATTGTTCACATAAATGAAACGTTCGAATTGGATGCTGCAATTTTGTCATTAGTGGGTAGTGTCTAGATATGAAATATCTATATTTATTTCTAGATAATTGTAATAACAATTACTTGTATAACTTATATTATGCGATACGAATTTACAATAACACTTCGATCTCATTTATGATTAATAAATAGGACATTAGTCGCTCTCACTAGATACACGTCAGGTGTACAGCCTCTTTTATAAGGCTAACCGCTAATGTTTCTTGGTCGTATTCTTAATGTGTGCTCTACGTTTTATTATGTTATCAGTTTGAACTTTAACTTTAATTTTCATTAAATTTTGACAAGTATATCACCTGAATCTCCTTAATAGCACATAACGCGCAGAATAGATGCCTGCTAGGGTCTTAAGATGGGTAGACGACTTTGTTAATTGTCGAAAAACCCTGGGTACATACAGGCCGCGTCCAACTAGTCCTATTGAATATTTATGGGGGAGGCCCGAATCAGCAGTGAACCCTACTGCTGAAATGATAATAATAATAATGCACTTGGTGACATCACAATAATTTTATGAGAAATCAGAGAGAAGAAATTGACGTTAATTAACAATAAAATATTTCAGAAATATGGTTTTTTTTTTGTTATAGAAAGGTAAATATTAACAGTAGTACTTTAAACAATTTGGCAAAGTATATGTAACATTTCAATAAATGTTTTTAATACAAAATTCGTCCAGACGCCTGATTTCTGTACTAAGTTTAGACCTGTGTTAATGAAGCTTGGAAACGTTTCCGATGATTAAAATGAAAAAATACTAGTAGGAATTAAGCCACGTAAAACATAAAACAATGAAAGAACTACGTTCATATATATAAGCGTGTGTGTAAATTTGTATGCGTATGAGCATGAATGACTAATTTATGAAATGTCTATACGAGATATTTTAGTCATAAATTTCCTTTACACAATACATCCCTTAATTTATTTTAATTGACGTTGTTATAGTGTTAATAATAAATGCTTTACGTAATAATGTTATAATAAACAGTATAAGAATTTTCTTTTTAAATTAACCCAACATGTCCACTCAACAAAGATTCCGAGCGGAAAATTCTCCTCGCCCACGTTTCCTTTGGTTTTTCCTGTTGGTTGATTTTCACATTGACTGCATCCCGAAATCCTCACACACCCTTGCAAGCTGACAAAAATTTCCAACACAATGGCTTCATAAAGGGTTAAATATATTCTAATAGCTCGACGAATTAAACGATGTTACAATTAAATGGTTGAAATATTTAAATTTTGCAATGAAACATCAATTTTCACGTGCTAATTAAATTTGTATTGCAGAAAAATATTTGTGCTAATTAGTATTGAGTGTACGGGAGGTATAATTTAATTATGCGTTATCGAAATAAGCATTCGCGTGTATTCTAGTTTCGAGTGGCGAAAAAAAGCAGCACGTTTTTTAAAAATTACATTATTACAGTTTAATAGCATTCCCCACTAGTCGGTGGCTCGTGGCCCACCCAGTGACTTTGATATTTTCGACGGCATTAATTAAAAAATTATAAAGCTCCCTTCCCCCCGCGGCCATTGTTCGTCCCCACAAAGCATTTATATCGCGGAAAAAGATAAATATGCGAGACGCAGGTAATTGCGTTCGCTTTTATTGAGTTGTTGTTTGATTTCAAAGGCTTTTATCCGCCCGTTGTAAAATAATAAAGACGATTGTGCGCTATTGTTGCAACTGGCGTTATAAATATTATTTTCAAGACAATATTAATAACTTTATAGTAGAGTTGACACACTGTTGTGAGTATAGTTATATCACATGTCTAGATACTTCTCTTTGGTCATTTGTTTATTGAAGAGAATCGGGCAAGTGCTATTAATGCCCCTGGATAAAAAAAATTGCTTCCATCGTATTTAATATGCAATATTAATGCAACATGTACTTAATTCATAAAGTTTATCGCGCAAATCCTGCGTGGTGAAATTAAAACCTGTATATAATATTTTTAATGTACCTGTGGGTTATTTTTATAGCATTATTAACTTATTTTTGTAGTAATTGTTAATCCATGACCAAAAATATCTTTTGTATTGTAATATTTCACTTTAAATTTTAACAGAGTCAATGTTTATTTACGCTACAAGGCGATGCGTTAATCCAGTGATGACTTTTCCGCTTTCAATAGTGCTTAACAGAATTTTGATTTAAAAGATCCTTCACAACATCTTGTTTGTGCCGTGTTTAAAATTGACATATTTTATTTACGTATGTTTGTTTCAATAGCCCTTCAAAATTGGTTTTAGAATTCATACACGTTGAAGATGACAATAGATAGATGACAGTAGAATAATATGACGGTCTCTGTAATATAAATAAAGGATTTAAAAAGCACGAATATGTAATTTATTTGTTAAATATTTTGAATTCGTTAAAATATTTGCGCTTTAATATTTGTTGATTCTGAACAAAATTCAATTGTAAATTATTATCATGAATTTCTTTTTCTGTTGTTAAAATCCCAAATGGATATTTTGTGACGTATGATGAAAAGGGCATAAAGGTAAGGCGATGATTTTCGGCAACAATGCTTCCCTCAGGACGACGGGGGTAATTATGATTGAGCACAAAATGGATAAAAATAAGTCCGGGTATTGTTTCAGACATAATTAGGGTTTGTGGTCCCGGCGGGCCGCGCTTTCCGCGCGAACTGCAAGTCACATGGTTTTAACGCCAGTATCGTATTTTAACGATTTATTGCCAAGTTTATTTAGCGATCTCTAGAGCATTAAATGTTTAGAAAAGTTGTATACATTGTATTATTAATATTTGGTTATACCAATTACATGTGTTAAAATATTTACTTTATATTACGTGTATTAAAGTGGTTCATTTTATTCTGTGCCCGTATTGTTATGGATAAAATATAAGAACGCTTTCTCTCCGCTCACTAGGTGGACTGATGATGGACCTGGATGATGGATCTATCAAGGACGGAAAGCACTGGATGCGAGCAGCGCAAGATCAGTCAACGCGGCGATCTTTAAAAGGGGCTTATGCCTTGCTGTGAATGTCGATCCGACGTAAACCGACATAGCCTAGGGGATTAGCAAGTTGAACTGCCATTGGGGAGGCAACACAGCGTGCTGAACCGATGGCCGTTGAGGCCACGGTAGGCGCTTGATGCGCTTTGGAGGCGTTTCTAAATTAAAGTTCTAAATCATAATTATAAATGACGAATGATGATTTTCAAATATGACTAAATTTACAAAAAATACTAAGGCTATTTATAAAATGTCGCATGCAATGCTACACAAAATATTTTATTTCGTAATCTGTATTGTTATAAGTCTATCTAGTTACAATGTCAAACATTTCGACGCTTTATGTAAACAAAATATTATTTTTTTACTTTTCGGTATAAGATGATCATGACAAGAATTAAGATTTTTTTTTAATACTGCAGTAAGATTACGCGGCGACATTAACTACGTGTGTGTAATGTATCTACGAGCGAGATAAGCAGTGAATGTATTACAGCTGAAATGATGATTATAAGTTAGCGTCTAGTTAAATATCACATTTAACGTAAAATTCTTTTTTTATTGATGAAGTTTGTAAATGCTAATAATAACAGATGCGAAGACGCGATAAGAAAATGCAAAGCTATTAAGCATATGTTCATAATATTTACTTAATGCAGTTGAGGTTATCTTGTAATAAAAGTAAGATAACTCTAGCCGACAAACAAAGAGGTTGAATTTATTGACTTGTCGGTTTTGAATTCAAATGAATAGATTTATTGATAAAGACGTTCCGTCATCGCGATTATTTGCTTATAATTGAGATATTTAATATGGAGTTTGCGGAGTCAAAATAGATTAATATCAAGATTTACTTCGCTGCACGTTCCGAAATAACACGCGAGCGGAGACTCGATTATGAATATTAATATGGCGGCGACACCGCCTTTGTCGGTTTAACGTTAATTCATATAGACAAACCTTCCTCCTTCAGTTTGCTAGGTGCGTCTTAGCTGAAACTTTATACTAGGGCTTCTTAGTTACCTTTCTAACAAGTTTGTAAATTGAAGAGACAGAAAAACGCTAATTATTCGAAGATTGATTGAAGCTTACCTTCTCCTTGCTACTGCCAGGACGAAAAGGATGTTATTTTATTTTATTCGGAAAACAAACAGTGTCTTATAACTACAAATAAAAACCTAAATAAAAACGCACATTGATACACAAACATAAAAAACGCAGAAAGTAAAAAACAATAAAAAATACATTATTGCCTTTAAGTTGAGCTAATACACTAAAGTTTTTTATTTTTTGTTAGATTTATAGAAAGAACTTGTCATCGATTCCGTCAAGACGTTTTAAGATCGACGTGATCTTCAGAAATAATTAGATGGCTGCGCAGGAGAAATAAAGAACACGATAAAGAGAGAGTACTCATTCATATGAGGATGTATTCATACGTTATACTATATTTTTTTGGTTCAGTAGACTATTCGATGCATTAATTACAATGTTTTTGAAGTGAACACTACATGTTTATTGCATGTGGAATTGGAATACCGTAATTATTTAAAAATTAAAAATTTAACATTTAATTTTTGATTAACATGACGAGTTTTTTAATTTGAGTTATTTTATCACCAGAAATATCTATTTCTAGAGGTGTATTATTGTAGGATTTACATGTATACCTCGTAAGCGATTGGTGACTATAACTGGTTCGCCGTGTACGTGTTGATGGCTTTTCGCATCTTTTCGCGCTAAAAATCACATTTGCCACGTTGCATCTACTTTCCAGTGAGATCTATATAAGTAATGACAAAAATATCGGATCCTAGTTATCGTCATAACATATGATTTGAGACATTCCTTCAAACTGTATTCAACGCTACATTCTTTCTTGAATTACAAAGGATCTGAATTAGAAACTTTGTTCTTGGTAGATTCGAGTAGACTTAAATCCGTTCACTTCGATCCTCATTGCTCCTTAAAATAAAGCCATAATTAAAGGCCTTCTCGATCGATTAAGTTAAGCCGAGTTTAAATAGACGTTAACTCCGAGAGAAAGGTTTACTCCGGCGTGAAATGGCATTAGGTTTTCGCGCGTTTTATGCGCCTCGAGACGGGAGACGAGTCGCTAAGAAAGGGGGATTTAATGGGAGATTGACTTAATTACGCACCATCGTAAATTAGCGCAAGTATTTTTGACTGATACTTCTTAAAAGG
Source organism: Battus philenor (assembly GCF_028537555.1). NCBI lineage: Eukaryota > Metazoa > Arthropoda > Insecta > Lepidoptera > Papilionidae > Battus > Battus philenor. The sequence continues at coordinate 10,229,792 of NW_027181704.1, forward strand.
ATTTGTTTAAATAATTCTAGTCAACGTTGAATATACCTCCACTCTCTTTTTATTTATTCTAGCAACCGGATTGTGGTTAATTGATTATTTTACAAATACTTCAAAGGACAATTTTTAGCTGATATTAGAAACTATCAATTGCTTACTATTTTTCTTTCGGTATTAGTATTTTCTTAAAGCTCCAGTTTAATGTCGACTGTTTAACTTTACGCAGGATTTTATGTATTTATTGAAGTGGCAGTGAGTATACATAGCGTGCAGAACTGATTACTTCTACGATCTTAAGGTTCTGTAGCCGAGGCCACGAATCAGTAAGCACTGCGTATGACGTCCGTCAAGGTGCATATATGACCCAGTTAAGATCGTGTCAAATATAGCGATCTTTAGAGAGCGGTAAACCGTTTAGGTATCGTTGCAATATCGGATAACCTATTGTTATTATGTTAATCGTTTGTATGGTATGTCTCAATACTGGCTGCAGATTAAGAAGTCTCAAAAATAATACACAGTGATAATATATGTTATCAGCCAAACTATAACTATAACTAAAATAATAAAAATAAGGTTTTTTTATACATATGATTATAAAATATGTTCTTCTATACTAGTATTCCCTGTATTAAAGAAAAATTCTACCCAATTAAATTTTTATTTAGGTTTAAAGTGCATACAAATATTTGGAGATACTAAAGATAATAAAGAAAAGGTACCTATTTAAGAATTTAAAAAAGGAAGGAGAAAATACAATAAACAACTTGTTTAATAATAAGGAAACCGTCGAAAATGTAGTTATAACTATTTTTGTGGTCATTATGTTTCAAATGGGCTCTAATATGGGTCTAAGTCTACAACTTGTATACTTGCAAACCTGTTAGACAATAATAAAATTAAACAGACTCTAGTTCGTTTATAATAAAGGAAAATAATGTATAATAAAATGGAAAAGGTAAAATATAATAAAAGAAGATGAAAGGTAAAGATATAGTAGAAGTAGAAGATTCGTAGATGAATGAGAGTAACTGCCATAGCCTAGCAAATTGGCAAGTTCAAATGGCAAGCGTATCGTACGTCGTCCGTTCATGAAGTATAGAGACTGCCGTCTTGTTAAGTTTGTCAGAAGACACTGGATGCAGGTGGCTTCCAACCGGTCTTATTGGAAACCTATAGGAGATTTCCATCAGTGGACGTAGCTGAAATAGTTATAATGTTGTAGAATTACAGTAAAAATATTTTTTATAAATAATTTTGACTTTCGTTTGTTAAATTCGTGTATAGAAACTTACATAACAACACCGTAGTCCGCGGTGCGTGACGTTCATTTTCTTATAACGATATGAATTCCCGCTGACGTAAATGTTGTTAGAAATGTCAGTTTGACCTTATGATAAGTGACGGGGAGCTCCTGTATTGTTCGACAGGCTTGTGTTTGATCTTTGAAAGGTGCCCTTTACATGAATGTCATGTATAGCTCCGAAAAACACGAGTGCCGTTACTAAGGTTACACTATTAGTAACGTATATAATTAACAAAGAATCGCTTAAAGCGTTGCTAAGACTCAAATTATATATATATATATATATATATATATATATATATATAATATAATAATACTTTCTGCCCTTCATTCATACAAAAGAGTAAATTAAACCACCAGTCCCTAGTCGACAAATTTTTGAAATCAATCGAAAGCAAAAAAAAAATCTGTATTGTTGTTATCAAATAGAATACTACACACGATATGTTTTTGAAGAAAGCATTGCAATTAAAGTATTAAAATTATGACATTTCATAGAAAACTAATTTTTTTAAGTATTTGTTGTTAATTATTAAGACAATAAATTAATTAACAAAGCGATGTCTGTCAAACACGTTTTATTTATTATATTTTTCGATTTTAACGCGACTGGTCGTACTTTTGACACTGCGAAGTGCCAAGGCAGCTAGTAATTACTAAAAATTCTTTTAAATGGAAATTGAAATTTCTTGTATTGAATAACACCGTAATATTAAATTCTTATACTCGTATTTTTTTATTTATATTAAATGCTAGAGATATTAAGTAACTCTTAATAATACTCTTGTCCTATTGCATAGTCCGGAAAGTTCAGCTGGATACGTGTCTGGTCCAGATGTTCACGAAGCACGGGGGATTCCCTGAGCACCTGTACAGGTTCAAGCTTAAGGAAAGTACCTAGTGCATCTGTGGAGGTAGAACAGAGCATGGTGCACAACATTGCGTACTGGTTATCCAGTTTGAAGGACTCCGCTTTGATTCCGAGGAAGAGGTGGGGAAGAGGATAGAAGAACGCAGCATTGCCCCCTCGTGGGTGACGACAAATGTCGACCTTTGTTTCTAGAACAGTAGTAAAGTGTATAACAGAAAAGGATAAGACTCAGAAGTAAGTCAAAAAGGATGGAGTAAGATCCCAAGGATTAATAAATCAATTTAGATTTAGTAAATAAGAAAAGATAATGAAATAGTACATAATTATATAAAAATAAAATTGGAAATAAAAATTACAACTAATAATAAAATGTAAATAAAATTGAAAAATTGCCTGGAAACTGTGATAATGTAGTAAACTGTAGTCTGGGAACGAAGGTAAGTCGATTTGAATGTGAAGAAAGATAGAGATTGTGAAGAACAGAAGAATTTGTTTCATAAGAGATTGTGGAGAATGAAAGGAGAAAGTGAAATAAAAGGATAAAACGAAAAAAATATATTACCCGAGTTGCAACAGTCCCTGCCCCATGGTATAGGTAACAAGAGATCCTCAAAAATCCCAAGGACCCACTTTGAAAAAAAAATAACGCTCTAGTCGAGGATTGGAAAGCCATAATATTGTAATATTTCAGCATATTCGATGCGAACTTGTTATAATTTTTTTTTAAATATATCTGTTCAAATTACCGACCCGCTGCATAAAACGTGTTTTTATAACGTGTTACTTATTAAGCAATGTCATGATACAGTTAAACAAATACTACCACATAACGTTCACTTACACAATAAAAACAAGTTTGATACTGACTTTCCTTTTCAACCGTTATCTCATACCTTCGATAGCTCAGTTGGTAGAGCGGTGGACTGTAGATGTATATGAGAAATTGATATCCATAGGTCGCTGGTTCAAATCCGGCTCGAAGGAGTTTATTTTTTGGGTGCCTTATTTCTCTAAATGAAAATACAGAGCGTTATAGTCTTTTTATATACGATCGAAATAAACATATGTAAACATCGTGTAACCTAGTATCTTGTGTTTTAAAAGACGAGATAACGGCTTAATTTATGAGGTTCTAGATAAATAGAACTTCAGAATCAATTGGATAACATAATGTTCTGATCATATAGTTTTAAGAAGTCTGCAGATAATCCAGTATAAAAGTAAAAGTAACATAATACCGTCTAAATTTGTAATACAAAAAAAAATCTTTTATAAGGATTGAGAAAATGAAACGAAATCTGCTCTAAAAGATCTTTTTTGTGCGCTCTTAAGGTCGAGAAAAAATCACGTAATCATAAAACGTACAAAACCTAACATAATAAATATATAAAATTAATAATATTCAATTACCCATTTGGTTTGGTAACATCGCATCACAGATCTAATTACATACGGTTTCATTATGGTTATGTTTTTATAAGCTACTATTTAGTTTAGGTTTTCTCTTCTGGTGGGCAAATACGTACAGTTTTGAAATAAACTCATTTGTAGCGCATCTGAATCATAATGCAATAAATTAAAATGATTATTAAACATGACCTGATTACAAACTCATCCAAAAATATCATAAATACCATAAATATATAAGAATTTTTTGGTGCTAATACAGCTAAGGAACTATTGTTCTAATTAATGGACTAAGAAAAAATAAATACTTTTGACTGTTTTGTTAAGCTTGTATCAGATCAAAACTTGTTTCGAATTCTCATAGGTTTATTTTAAATTAATGGATGCCATTATATGGAAGCTTACATTGATTATTACTTATAAAATTAGGCTCAGTTTTCCCAAGATCTATTAAAATTAAAACCATAAATGATCTTAAGTGTAAATGATATGGATATCCAGCATACTAATCTCTAGCTTCGATTATTTACTATCGGAAACCCAAAAAAAAAAAAAACAAACACCATTGGTCTAGTTCATGCGTTGAAAACTGTGTATTTCTTTTTCGTTGACATTGACTTATATATCTCCTCTCATTGACTTGTACGTGAAAGGGCAGAAAGGGTGCTGAGTGCGATTCTAGTTGGATCTGTCTTGGGCTTCATGTTTCTCCTCGTTCCAATCTTGTCAATGAGTTTTTTTCCAGCATTATAGAGCAAAGTCTGACTGCTGGAGACGGCAACGTTTTTCCCTTGAGAGTGCCAACCCACCTGGGTTCTTAAGCTGCAATGTAATCTCGATGATGCAATGGTTACATTCTGCCATGTAAGTGGCGGTACACAGGAGCATAACCTGCCAGTTCGAACATACTAGTCTGTATCGCCTTTCGTTGAACCGACTACAAACTGGGTATTATGCGGCCATCGTCTACGAGTCGTAGTTGTAAAGGATGCAGGGTAATAGGCGAATACCGTGCGCTCTATAACAGAGAATAAGTTACTAGAGAAGAATATCTAAAATAATAATATATTAGTCTATAGACTCTATGGTGGTAAATCATCAACATCATCGTTTCTGCCGATAGATGTCCTCTGCAAGGCATAGGCTACCCTCAAAGATTTTAGTCTCTCACCGCCTACAGTCCACTGTTCTACCAACTGAGCTATTGAAGGTACGAAGTTGACATTCTGCGAACTCCGATGGTTATGGTCCCACACATAACCAGTTAGTTTAAAAAGAATAAATGAAGTTGATGTTACAAAAGAGCATCATTTGTAATCGGTACAGAAATAACAGTAAAAATACATTCCTTCGAGCCGGATTTGAACCAGCGACCTATGGATTTCAATCTCTCGCCGTCTACAGTCCACCGCTCTACCAACTGAGCTATCGAAGGTACGATGTTGTTACTTTGCGAACTCCAAAGCTTTCAGTCTCACACATGATTTTTTTTTTAAAAAGAGTAAATGAAGTTGATGTTACAAAAGTGTACCGCATGTAGTCGGTACAAAAATAGCAGTAAAATATATTCCTTCGAGCCGGATATGAACCAACGACCTATGGATTTCAGTCTCTCGCCGTCTACAGTCCACCGCTCTACCAACTGAGCTATCGAAGGTACGATGTTGATACTTTGCGAACTCCAAAGCTTTCAGTCTCACACATGATATTTTTTTTTAAAAAGAGTAAATGAAGTTGATGTTACAAAAGTTTACCACATGTAGCCGGTACAAAAATAACAGTAAAAATACATTCCTTCGAGCCGGATTCGAACCAGCGACCTATGGATTTCAGTCTCTTGCCGTCTACAGTCCACCGCTCTACCAACTGAGCTATCGAAGGTACGATGTTGACATTCTGCGAACTCCGATGGTTATGGTCCCACACATAACCAGTTAGTTTAAAAAGAATAAATGAAGTTGATGTTACAAAAGAGCATCATTTGTAATCGGTACAAAAATAACAGTAAAAATACATTCCTTCGAGCCGGATTTGAACAAGAGACCTATGGATTTCAGTCTCTCGCCGTCTACAGTCCACCGCTCTACCAACTGAGCTATCGAAGGTACGATGTTCATACTTTGCGAACTCCAAAGCTTTCAGTCTCACACATGATATTTTTTTTTAAAAAGAGTAAATGAAGTTGATGTTACAAAAGTTTACCACATGTAGCCGGTACAAAAATAACAGTAAAAATACATTCCTTCGAGCCGGATTCGAACCAGCGACCTATGGATTTCAGTCTCTTGCCGTCTACAGTCCACCGCTCTACCAACTGAGCTATCGAAGGTACGATGTTGACATTCTGCGAATTCCGATGGTTATGGTCCCACACATAACCAGTTAGTTTAAAAAGAATAAATGAAGTTGATGTTACAAAAGAGCATCATTTGTAATCGGTACAAAAATAACAGTAAAAATACATTCCTTCGAGCCGGAATTGAACAAGAGACCTATGGATTTCAGTCTCTCGCCGTCTACAGTCCACCGCTCTACCAACTGAGCTATCGAAGGTACGATGTTCATACTTTGCGAACTCCAAAGCTTTCAGTCTCACACATGATATTTTTTTTTAAAAAGAGTAAATGAAGTTGATGTTACAAAAGTTTACCACATGTAGCCGGTACAAAAATAGCAGTAAAAATATATTCCTTCGAGCCGGATATGAACCAACGATCTATGGATTTTAGTCTCTCGTCTTCTACAGTCCACCGCTCTAACAACTGAGCTATTGAAGGTACGAAGTTGACATTCTGCGAACTCCGATGGTTATGGTCCCACACATAACCAGTTAGTTTAAAAAGAATAAATGAAGTTGATGTTACAAAAGAGCATCATTTGTAATCGGTACAAAAATAACAGTAAAAATATATTCCTTCGAGCCGGATTTGAACCAGCGACCTATGGATTTCAGTCTCTCGCCGTCTACAGTCCACCGCTCTACCAACTGAGCTATCGAAGGTGTTATTCAGAAAATTCAATATGTTCGTTATACAAGTAAATCTGGTTTATTACGTGCACGTCAGCGAAGTGAAAGTTAACAACGCGTGTATGCGAAATATATTATTACAATATGGCAAATTCGTGAACACTAGCAAATATTTTATTTTGAATTAACCCACATAATTAATGGATAAATATTAATTTATATTTAATAGATAATGTATGCTCTCTACTAAAATTTAAGACAAGAATCAACAGATATTTGATCGTAATTAAGCTCGAATGATATAGTTTTGATGTTGTTTTAGTACATAAGAAGCGTGGTACACTTTTATTTCAATTTCACTGGTACGAAACTGAAAGACAATGCGATCGCAAAGCATAAAATCGTACCTTCGATAGCTCAGTTGGTAGAGCGGTGGACTGTAGACGGCTAGAGACTGAAATCCATAGGTCGTTGGTTCAAATCCGGCTCGAAGGAATTTATTTTTACTGTTATTTTTGTACCGACCACCTGTGGTACACTTCGGTAACATAAACTTCATTTATTCTTTTTAAGCTAACTTATCATGTGTGAGACTGAAAGCATTGGAGTTCGCAGAATATCAACATCATACCTTCGATCGCTCATTTGGTAGAGCGGTGGACTGTAGACGGCGAGAGACTGAAATCCATAGGTCGCTGGTTCAAATCCGGCTCGAAGGAATATATTTTTACTGCTATTTTTGTACCGACTACATGTGGTACACTTTTGTAACAACAACTTCATTTACTCTTTTTAAAAAAAATTATCATGTGTGAGACTGAAAGCTTTGGAGTTCGCAAAGTATCAACATCGTACCTTCGATAGCTCAGTTGGTAGAGCGGTGGACTGTAGACGGCGAGAGACTGAAATCCATAGGTCGCTGGTTCAAATCCGGCTCGAAGGAATGTATTTTTACTGTTATTTTTGTACCGATCACATATGATGCTCTTTTGTAACATCAACTTCATTTATTCTTTTTAAACTAACTTGTCATGTGAGGAACCATAACCATTGGAGTTCGTAGAGTATGAACATCGTACCTTCGATAGCTCAGTTGGTAGAGCGGTGGACTGTAGACGGTGAGAGACTGAAATCCATAGGTCGCTGGTTCAAATCCGGCTCGAAGGAAAATATTATACTTTTATTTTTGAACCGATCACATATGATACTCTTTTGTAACATCAACTTCATTTATTCTTTTTTAACTAACTTGTCATGTGTGGAACCATAACCATTGGAGTTCGTAAAGTATGAACATCGTACCTTCGATAGCTCAGTTGGTAGAGCGGTGGACTGTAGACGGTGAGAGACTGAAATCCATAGGTCGCTGGTTCAAATCCGGATCGAAGGAAAATATTATACTTTTATTTTTGAACCGATCACATATGATACTCTTTTGTAACATCAACTTCATTTATTCTTTTTTAACTAACTTGTCATGTGTGGAACCATAACCATTGGAGTTCGTAAAGTATGAACATCGTACCTTCGATAGCTCAGTTGGTAGAGCGGTGGACTGTAGACGGCGAGAGACTGAAATCCATAGGTTGCTGGTTCAAATCCGGCTCGAAGGAATGTATATTTACTGTTATTTTTGAACCGATCACATATGATACTCTTTTGTAACATCAACTTCATTTATTCTTTTTTAAGTAACTTATCATGTGTGAGAGTATAAGCATTGGAGTTCGCAGAATGTTAATTTCGCCCTTTTGATAGCTCAGTTGGTAGAGCGGTGGACTGTAGACGGCGAGAGACTGAAACCCATAGGTCGCTGATTCAAATCCGGCTCGACGGAATATATTTTGCTTTTATTTTTGTACATTAGAAGTGTGATAAACTTTTGTAAAAACTACCTTATTTGTTATTTTTTAACCAGCTTATCATTTATGAGACCACAAGCATTGGAGCTCGCAAAGTATCAACATCGTATTTTCGATAGCTGAGTCGGTAGAGCGGTGGGAAAAATCTTTTGAACCTTGTCTACTACCTTTTGTTTATTTGTTTGTTTGTGTCAGTTTTAGTTCTGTTTATTGCATCCTCCACTATCTTCCTGCAGCATTTAAGGAACGCTGGCCTATCATTGTCATCTTTTATTAGTGACGCGTTGTTGTCCTCACTAATCTTTATGCCCGACCGGCATTCAAATGCAAACCAAAAATGGTATATAGGAGGTTGAGATTAAACAACGCCAAGCGACAATCATTTACTCTGAAAATTTAAATTCCATGACTCTCATTTTAAAACTTGTTGTCTAGGGTAAAGTGTTTGGGTCATGATCTAGCAGTCATTTAGCTTTGTAGTAAACGGGTTATGTAAAGGCCGTATGCGTGCAATGTGCACAGAAGATAGGAAGATGCCGGTAGATTGCGAACTTCGTACTACCCCCATAATCATGACTACTCTGTTTGTTTGTTCTTCTATCGCTGCGTTAGTTAGACGGAAAAAGAGCCAGACTGCAGTAGTAGGCTCGTAGTCACCTAAAATAAACAAGGATACTTCGGAAGAGACCTGTTTGAGCAATCTACACTATGACAACTAGAGATTCTCTAAGAGAAAAGTTTATGTTGCATAGTCGATATAAATGACAATCTGGTTGGTGCATATGAATATTAATATACATAACAAAATGGCGATGTATATAAGGTTCTATAAAAGATAAGCTTATTATAACTTTTTCTAGGATTCATAAAATTAGCAATTATTTTTTGGCATGTGTGTACAGTACTATATTACACTTCCAGATATTGTCTCTGAAAGATCATGCAACAATATGAAAACTAATAAGTTTTATTTCAGACTGTAATAAGTCCATAGAATATTAGTAGGTAAGTAAGAGTAGTAATGGTTTAGTATTTTAATACGATTTAAAGATAATACAAATTAAAAAATTACTTTCAAGTTTTAAAAATAACTTCCAAAGAACTGCACTGCAGTATTGATGCCGACCCATCAAGATCTTAAAACTATTTTTTTTATTTAAAATATATTGGATGCGTAGAGAATTGACTTTCCGCTGAGTATAATTTCCACAAAATGCACGTGTTAAAAACTTGACAAAAGGAGTGATGCTTACAGAGAGATTATAATCGATAATATTCGTTAATACATGTATACTGCCTTTGAAAGTTATAAAGGTAAGAAAGCATGCAGTTTCTTTTATTTTTTATTTTTCGTTTATAAATGCTTCCATTTTTGCATTTATAGCTTCGATGCTTAGGAATCGCTCAGCTTGGAACTTTTTACTGTATGTAAGATCTCTTGCTTGAACTGTCAGAGATTTGAATGAATAGTATAATGTACACAAAAAAAAAATCATAATATGATACTAAAAACTTTCCAGCATCATAATTAAAACACTTACAGCTCCCGTTGGCAGAATAGTAGTAGCTTTATTTATCTATCGTTAAATTTTATACAAGTATCCAATGGTAAAGGTACCTCGCCTAAAACTGTTTGATCTTCAGCTGCTTGGAATTCCTAAATTAAAGTGAGGATATTCATACTACATAGCAACTAAGCATCTATCTAGTCTCGCGATAACCCTAAATTTTGCAAAAATTAAAAATACAGCCCTTTTTCACGTAACTAGTTTCGTAAATTTTTTAGCATATGTATTCCGCGCCTCACAGATACCTAAGTTCGTTTGACCTTCGCAGATAAAAAAATCTCCTTCGAGCCGGATTTGAACCAGCGACCTATGGATTTCAATCCTATTTACATCTACAGTCCACCGCTCTACCAACTGAGCTATCGAAGGTGCGAGAAATTTGCCAAAAAACTTGTATCTATTATGCATATGATCTACATTTCTTCGGTGAAAGGCGAATACGTGCATTGCAAATACATTATGTTTTGTAATATGTTTGTGTGTTAACAGAATGCCAGGACTTATATGTACGATTAAAAGTTTAAATATTTGTAACATTATGTTGCCCCGAGAATTATTTCTTTAAGAAATATTTCACATTCCAGATGTATAAGGAAAGAGATAAAAATTTCTAGGACAATATACGTTTCTTGTAATGCCTTGTCATATTAGTTTATTGAAAAAAAAATATTTTAAAATTCCATATATTGAGATATTATTAGTTGAAATATTTATTTTTATGAGAAAGCTTCATAGTGTGTGAGTGATAATTACGATGGTTTACTAAATAGAAACAATTGTATTCTATTTAGTGTTATAATATCTTTCTGAGTAAAGTCATATGTATTTATATTTAAGGTTATGTATTGAGTTTTATGTAAAGTACATAGAGGTGATATTCCATTACACACATTTGAATTAATAACATGCGTAAGACACGTTTTTGACTTTCACTGCAATTACACAATGCAAATGAATCCGAGACAACATTATTAAACAATTATTACGCCTTCGATAGCTCAGTTGGTAGAGCGGTGGACTGTAGTTGTAAATAAAGGGTAGTTATCCATAGGTCGCTGGTTCAAATCCGGCTCGAAGGAGATCTTTTTTATAAAACCATATCAACTAATGTTTAACAATATATTATACTTCGATATATATATATTAATACGTAAAGGAGCTGCGTTTGTAAGAGATTTATGTATGTAAAGATAAATATATTATTATAGTTATAAATTAAGCACAAAATTTTTCGAATATCAGTAAACAGAATTTAAAGAAATTACTCACACATGTAATGGATAAGATAAATGTTTAACAAATAAATTAACTTCAGTGTTTGAAATAAATTATAGTTTTTCTTCATTTTCACAGTAATTAAACAAAAAACAAGAATTGATTTACGTTGAATATTTTAAATACTCAGATTTTTATATTATACTTACACTTTGGTGCAAATGTTATTATGCAGCATTATTTTTTTTTAATTTACGTGTTTTCTACACTTAAATTGCAATAAAATTGTGATTATTAATTTCAGTTGAGATTAGGTCTTCTTCTAAGTTGTCTCTTTATTCGTGAAGAACGTATGTGTCTTCTTCCATGACAAGTTCTTTCTATACTATTCTATGCTTTCCGCAGTATGCATATCTTTTACCGTCTACTTTCTCTACAATTATTAGTTTATCAATAGTTATCTAGTTGTCGGCTGGTGATATTGTAAAATAACTCAACACTACCGACGTAGCATGTTATGGAGAGCTCGTTTTTAATCTTAAGCTGGTTGAGGATGGACTAATTTAAATTTCAAGTAGAACAAAGTGTTTAAATGTTCTTGAAAATAGGAACTAGTCCAGTCAGGAAGATGTGACCGCCATATCTTTAAAAAAATGAAAGATGTAAAAGTCATTTTAATAATTTACGTATTTTCGTAATCAAATATCGAATATAAGCAGCCTAACTAACCGATAATATAAATGCCACGTGAAGCATAACCAAGTCTTGCACTCGGATGCAGAGCTGTCATATCCCCTGAATTCATACTTAAATTAACATATTAATTGAGAACTGTTTCACGATCCGAGACGAAGTAAGCTGCTTTACATCGACGACTGGGGTGACTATATTGCTTATAAAAAAGGATAAATTGAAATAAATCACAATACTTACTAGTCACTTATCATTACGATGTGTGACACGACAATAAACTATAGTTTATGTTAACAATCTTTACTTCTTTTTTACAATCAGGTAGTTTTTTTTTTATAATCAGGTAATTGAAAGCAAAGCAACAAGTGACTTGATTAGGAAAAAACGTAAAACTTAAGTGAGATTTTCTAAGTAAAATCGTATGCAGTTTGAAGTTTTGTAACGTCTTATTAAGATGAAATTTGTATTTGTTTTTTTATATTTTGATTTGTCTATAAAAATAGTGTTCCCATGGTAACCTTAATTAAGATGTGCACCTGAGATTGGCGACTACATTATTGCGTCAACGTGGCCCGTAGAAATTGATTGCGTTGTAAGACATCTCACGTCATTTGAATATAATTTAATTTGATAAGTAACCTTCTTGGTCATGTAAGCGTTATATATTAAGTACATTTTTATTATTAAGTATATATTTTTTAATAAAAATGACTAAAATTTAGAATTGAAATCAATATCTGATTTAACAATAATAAAATAATAATTTAATATGTTGCTAATTACAAAACGAAAACGGAACAATTCATTTAGCTATTTTTTTATTTTTATTTACAATATATTTATTTTTTAAAGCATTAGGAAAGACCCCCCTGGTAAAAAAGTGGAAAAAATACAAAAAGAACATTAAAAACATCAATTATCTTTACCCGTACCAACTACAAACCAAATGAAAATGTTTTTTGCTGTAAAATATTTGTCGATAACCATTGCAAAAAAAACATGCAAGGTGACGTTTTGGGCAATGATTGTGTCACTTTTATTTTATTTTTTTATTTAATATTCTTTATTGTACCCGATAAATTACATAATATACAGATACAATAATATACAGAAAAGTACAATGGGCGGTCCTATCACTCAAGGCAATCTCTTACAGACAACCATAGTAAGGAAAAGATAATAGGTAGTTCACGTGTACAAAAAAATACATATTCACAAACAAATGAACATAAATATACATAAACATGCATAGACATACATACTTAAACATACATACATACGTATATAACATATATACTTATAATAAAAAAGGTTTAATACGCACTTTGAAAAATTACAATTACTTTTTAAGTTCACGGACCCTTCCGCTCCGTGAACTCAGCTCCGATGAATCTGTTAAAGCCCCCGGGCTAACAGCAACAACGTCAACTGAGATTAATCAAGTACAATTCACATTATCAGTAGACTTTTGTACGAAAGGAAAACGTTTTGTAAGCAATCGTTTTTTTATTATCAACACTTTTAATCATTAAATAAAGTGATCAGAAATGCGTTTTGTATATTGTTTCTATTGGACTGCCAATTACTTTCGACAGTACGAAGTCTTTTGGGGTTTCTCATCACGTCTGTAATATATATGTCTTATGTGAATTATTAATATACGTACAGTGTGTATTCAGCTCTGCCTTTCTGCAGCTAAATGGGAGCGACGTACAACCATTTTGTAGCCAGACACACTGTCACTTCTAACTTGTGCGACAGTTCCCAACAATAATAGAGCTGGGAACGAAACTATTTAGCGAAGTTTGCTCCGTCAATAGAGGGCGCCACCTCGACGGGAAGGAATAATTCATTTAGCGAAAGTTAGCTCGCGAATTCTATTCTTGCAAATCTCTCTTGGGTGTGTGATTGTCGCGCTGAAGTATGTAGATTTATTCTTGTTTTGTTAAGTTTGCTCCAGGATTTAGTACAGTGATTTTAATTTTTTTTTTAATTATTGTTAAGACACTTTTTGTACTTTTGTTGTTAGTAACAAATTTATAAAAGTGTAATTGTTTATGATTATTCAAATATATTTATATGTATACATATGTATGTATGTATATATATATATATATATATACATATATACACATATATATATATACATATGTATACATATATACGTAAATATATATTAAAGGATTTTCTTAGTGATAATACTTCTTAGAATTGAATTGCCCAAACTATTATTGTTTATGTTCTGAGGATATTTGTGAAAATTATTACTAAAAAGCATTACCGATTTTGTTGTTTGTTTTCTCCTAAAAGGTAAATACAATATAAATGGTATAAAGTAAAAATAAAAATTGTGGCTAGTGATAGACTCATCAGCCTGATTTTATTAAGTACTTTAAACATAGTTACTAACTTTAAAACAGGACATTTTTAATTGCACAAGAGCGTAGCTATTGTGTAGATAGTCCATCAGTGCCGCCACTTAAATGTCGATCCAGTTGGAGAATAACCAGCGCCGCACCCTTCGGAGACCGAGACACGTCTTAAACCTCCCATACGATATGACAACAATAGCTTACAATTAAAGAGCTTCGCATATTGCTACGTTTTCGTTCCAACAACAAAAGGATTGCAGAAATTCTTCTCCCGGAATGGACAATGTTATCCGAAGTTATCTTCGAGCAATCTTCAATCGGAATTTTAAACGCGTATCGAGTGACTGCTGCGATAGGCCTAGATATGGGACTATCGTGGGCTCTTTCGAACAGTCACTTCATAGAGCGTCCAAGTGTCTCGCCATCTTTCAATCCTATGGTAAAATAAAAGCCAAGCTGATGCCTCTGAAATTAAATTCCCTGTAGAAATTTAGACTAAGCGGTTCTAGGATTCTGCTATTGCTTTTTCATTAAGCTTTACTGTACATGAACTAGATATAAAAAAATTAAGTAATTGAAAACAAAAAATTAAAAACTTAATTAATAAATGGCGGTCTTATCGCAAATTGCGATTTCTTTCTGACAAAAATCGAAGTACCTTGGTTAATAATAGCATTTATAAATGACAAAAAAACAGAAGAATATTTCGATGGAAGGTACGTACTTCTTGCAAAAGAGACTACCGGTATTAAATTTGAAATTGAGATTATTAAAGATCGTTATTACGATGTTTATTTTGAATTATCAGGAAGTTTTTGTGTATCAGGTTGTTTGTATATAGGTAGGCAGTGTCCAAATTGTAAAGCCCAGTTAACAGCGTTCGGAGCTCCAGCTAACCCACCCTGACGTTCACTTAATTACATAGATTACAATATGACACTTTCGTAAGCGATGCGATTTAAATATGACTGATATGGATTAGATAAATTCATTTTAAGGGATTACATGTGACATATTTTACATTCGAGTGTAGGTAATTCAAATTTTCAGGCAAATATATTTTTAGAGACATATTTTGTATATATTGTCTATAATATTAAAATTTGTGTACCTTTCTAAAATTTTAATGTGATTGAAATCAAAGAAGTATGTTGTTTAAAACAATATTTATGTTTACATATAGGTGTTTTAAATATGCGCAGGTTACCGTAACATATGATTAAGCATAATGACGATATGCTGTAATAATAATAAAATCTTATTTTTTAATATAGTTTGATGTAATTTACATTTCAAACATTTTCAGTAGCGTGAGTATATGTCCGGTATAAGTAATAATCAATGAGTAAATAATCTGAACACATCATTTCTATGTGTGCTGTATTCTATGAAGCCACAGCGTAGTAACCGTTTTAGCATACAAACATTCTACTATTTTTTTTTTCAATCTAAATCTCAATCTCAAAAGGAACTTTTTCGAATATCTTTTTGTAAACAATGTGTACGACATTGCCAATAGAAACATTTATTTACTCATCTTAATAGGTAAATAAGAAACTATCGAAGCAGATTCGCGAGAAATTTAAAAGACAATCATTAGAAACCTATTTTTTACGCCTAATATTATTAAATGAATATTAAAGATTTCGGTGTAAATTTACATTTCTTAAGTTGCACTAGCATAAACAACGTACAGTTGGCTTACGAAAGGAGTGCAAAAACGGACTTTACAGTTATGCAGGCCAGAAACAAAAAAAAAACAATACTATGCTTCCATAAAAAAATAGCAGGTGAACAGGTTTGAGTGTGTAAATAATGTATGTCAGGCGCCTGCTGTCTTGTGTTATAACAGTCTAAGTAACATAGACCTGGTCGAAGGAGGTTGATATGGACTTCCTTTTTAATGACGTTGAGCTGTATCAAGATCTATATTTTAATCTGTGTTACGAGTAGCGAGTATGTTACTGCGCCGCACTCGATAGTGTTTATTAAAACTTTTGTTAAAACTACGCACTGTCTGCTTCCAAAAAAAAAAAAAACTCATTACAATTGAATTCCCAAATACCAGACTATCAGTCAATATATCCATCAGAACTCACAGTTTGTTGCGGACGTATTGGAACCAAGGTAAATCAAAATTGAAAAAAAAAAACTAAAATAAAATTGACATTACTATTTTATTAATTATTTTTTCGTATTAATGTATTACATATATTTTTTGTTTTTATCAGAATAATTACATAATTAAATTCCATTTTTTTTCATGTTATCATCATCATCTTTATTTCATCCGAAGCGCATTCGCTGCTGAACCTATAGGCCTCCTTCAAAGATTTTTAATAGGGCCGGTTAAAAGTGGGACCCAGCGTCTTTCGACACCTTAACTATTTTATGTATTGTTTCTAAAAAAAAAATATTAAATTACTATCATAATTAATGATACCATTAAACTCATTTACATAATTATACCGTGCTTGAAAACAGTAAATAAGTTCGTAAAAATAAACAATTTCATTTAGTATTTAATGACAATGAGCTGTCATATTCAAATATTAATCAAAGTTGAAAAGGTCTAGCCGTAGAGACATGTCAGGGCTTTTTAATTATAATGTTTGGCTATGATCATTTTTCATTTTAAATTGCCAGTCTCATGCGACGCGTTTACATTCAACTAATCACCATTATTAAGGTAAACAATGATGTTGGTTGCGTTAGGGTTTGTTATTTACGGAAAATGTAATATGATTAAACGTACGTTATAATAGAATGCTCCTCGAGAATTTCATATTAAGAACAGTAGTCACATGGTTAATTGTTTATGTACAATTATTAAACAAGAGAAAGATTTACAGTTTATTTTGCCAACAAGCAAAATAACTTTTTTTGTAAATTTATTTTTCTGGAAAAACTACATAATTAAAAATTTTTAAAGCTTATTTAAATAATGTTCTGTATAAGTATAGATAAGAATATTCTATGTTGTGAGTGTATTGTTATATCTTAGAAAAAGTGTAGAATCTGTGATCAATAATATTTACAGCTCTATACATCTACACGACACAGTAATTATCCAATGCAAAAAATTTATGTACATAACTTGATCGCAAAAGTAATTTCTTGAACGTACACACATTTATTCTTTACTTTATTTTATTTACAAATTTCAATAGCTAAGCATTATATATGTTTACATACGTTTTATATAACACTACAAATTAATGTATGATGGCCTATTGTAGTCACACATGTAATCATGGGAAATAAATCAAAATTTATAATTTAATTTATGGGCAAATCAATACATTCAAAAATGATATTTCATGCAATATGTTTATAACATTATAAATATACTAATACTGATGTAGTTGGTAATTTTAATAATAAATATTAACTTTATATAGTCGAAAAATAGTATGTTTATATATGCTTTGCTACGTTAATCGTCATTTGCGTAATAATTTTTCTGTATATCAAGAGTGCAATAAAACTAAGTGCAGACAATTCACCGAACAATAAAAGCTGATGAGACGGCGTGTAAAGTTGGGTGGTTGGCAGTCGAGTTTAGTGACGTCACTTCGCTTTCATATCACGAGCCTAAACCCCGCTTACTGAATGCGATGCCTTACCGACGACGACGTGTCGCCTGTGACGCTATTCATTTAGTGTTGTTTGTGTAACGTAAACATCGATAGAAAAATTTAAAAATAATATATATCTAAGCTCTCACTAAATTAGATAAGGTTGCTTTTTTAAGGAAATGAGTTTTCTCACGCAACGGACATTCGCATAGGTATCTTAATACATACACAAAAATTGTACCGTACACATACACATACACCATACACATACACACATACAAGCTATTCGATAGTTGATTTAGCTTTGTCAAAGGCGTTGTCAGGTATGCAATCTATATAGACAAGTCAATTACTAAAAGATGATCTTCTATGCAGTAATCACATAGCTTTCTATTGCATTTTAGGGCTACCAGAACTAAAAATGTATAGCTATTTTATAAAGTCTAAGATAGTTTTCTTTGTAATAATTACTCCTTTACATAAAACGGAATTAATTCTATTGTCAATACATAACGTACTGTAGTTATCGATATAAGGCAGGAACAACCCTATACTATTGTATCTAGTGTGGTGCCCTGTAAAACAACAGCACCTGATACCATTATGCTATTATAATATTTTGCTACTTTGCCTGCTGATGTCTTCTTGACGACGCAGTGAATACCAAATTCATGTACAGCGTTCCCTATCTGTAAAAGTTGTAGGTTTGATTTCAGTCGAGATATTTATAAACGTTTTGTCTTTTGATTCGATATTAGTTTTTGTTCAACCATCGTAAACCTTTTTTATGGGTTCGATTTTTCATGTAGTGAATTTACTGATTTTTTTCCTATTTTGACATTTACGTATTGGTATTGTTGCAAGGGGCAAGCCATTTAGGATGTAGAAAAAAGTCTTCGGGGTCTTAAGTTTTTGAACGAACCGGAAGGTATAGCGCAAGTTGTCCATCCACAAGGTTGACAGACGACCTTGTTAATATTGAATATGTGGTCTAACCGATACTATTGAAAATTTTTGAAGGCCTATGTATTTAGCTGGTAATAATTTTAAACATGTTTTTTTTGTAATAAACACCGAGATGTATTCATTTAATAAATGAATTATGAACATATTTTGTAAGCGGTTAGCTATATTATTTGTTTAGATTCGTCAAACCATTGGTTAGCGCCCAAAGCTTAGTGTAAATACAATGACATTTGATTTCAGGGTGAAAAATAAAAAAGGTCTATTGGATAAAAATCCGAGCATGCGTTGGTGCACGCACAAAGCACTTACTTTTTATTGTGAGGGTTCGGAACGCGAATCTGGCGGTGAACTTTTTTATTTAAAATTGCATTTTTATATTTGGAACGCGATCCGCGGCCGACACGCCGGGTGACAAATACGCGTCCCGCTCCCATGAATGACAATGCGAGAGATGTTTTTATAAAGACGGACCGATTTTTATTTTTATGCGAAAGAAATTGTGCCCATAAAAATGGTGTTGAAATGATGACTGTCATTTTTCACTGTCTGCGATGTGCCGTTTTATGAGGCAATTGTGTAAGAATGATAAAAGGTGTATGTATACCTTTTTGCATTTGTATAAGGGTGTACCAAGTCCAAGCGAGTGAAATAAAAAGGTATATAAATTAATTTGACATTTCGAATATTAACGAGGACTAAATAAAAATAAGATACTTATAATGTTACTAATTTTATTTCCTTGAGTATAAGAAACTTGTCCTAATTTATGTATGTAGTATGATAAATGAAAGGGTGGTAATATTTTTTCTAATTTAGGCGATTAAAAACCATTATTTTTGTTACCGGAAAAGCCAAGTCTTGCGCATGAAAACAACATATTTTTTTAAAACGTATGTAGAAAGAATGAATAGTTGAGATCAAGCTTTACTATTATTACCGAATACTGCAATATTTGTTAACGTCAGACGGGGTGGTTATTCTTTCAATAAACAAAAAGTCTATTTATATTCTAGAGATTATTGAGTTAAGGTTCTCGAGCAGTGACGTAACGTTGGAGATGGAAGGCACATTAAGCTTGTTTCATTGAGCCACCCAACAATTCCGACTGAGCGCTGCTATGCCCGGAATGTGCTCACATGGTGCAGGTATTACCATGGACAGTCGTGCACAAAAGACATATTTTTTAATATAAAATAATGAGAAATAGATTTTCATGTTACATTTTAACTTTTCTGTACTAATCAATACGTATTTTATACTGTTCTGATCTTGTAACTGATTGAATATCGGAATAATCTATTTTGTTAAACCCATAAGTCTATAACCGTATCGTTGCTAAAATTTAGTCTCATTTCAGTCTACCCTATGCGCTTGGAATTAATGATGTTAATGATAAGTGTAATTTTATCTTGTCATATAGTCTTAGTTAAAGACACAAGATGCAAGTGAAAAAACTTATGCAATAAAGTTATTGAAATAGAAAAAAATAAATTCTATGGTGTACCTATAATTAGATGTCATGGACTTTGGAAAGCACTTAGAAACATAAGGAATATAAAAGTTATAATAACCTAAAAGAAAATAATCGATTAAGGTTTTTGTTTTTGTTTTACTATATTTCCAGCTTAAAAACTACATGTAAATATGAGTTATAAGTATAAATATGTTTTTATTATTCAATGTAGCACTTATTATTGTAACTGTACCACCGCATACTGCTAAACCCCAGTGGATACATTTGATTAACCTGACTAGACAAGCTTCATTGATTTACCGTTTGGCATCTACTTTAATCCTAAGCTATTAGCTATCCGATATCCTATTGCTATATAAAGGTAAGCATCTGAAATTACTTACCTATGACATCATATCCATAACGTAACTTCTGGAACTTTACATATGACATATATTTTAGTATTTATATAATTGAATTTATTTTTGTCAATTTAATGTTTCATGAATAGAGCTTTGTTTAGTGCCGTTAGGTCCTGGGGAGGGACTAATGGTAGAAATTCTCCCCAAACGTGTTCGAACTTAATCTCACTGGCTTGAGGGCATCGACGCAGGTTGACATCAGTCTTTCAATACATATATATCAACATATAGTCACTTATTACTAAGTTTATCATTCCACAGTGTCTATTAAAGACATGTGATTAAATCAGATCGTAGCTTGATGCCATTTTACTGTATTTTTGATTATACACGTAAAATATTTCATAACGGTGTGAATACATTTTAGGGAATTTAATGTATAGAAATACTTAATTTTATGGTAAAATTCGATATTTTGCATCGATTTCTAGTTTTAGAACGCTCAAACATTTGAAAATGCGTATGCAACTAATAAGGAGTGATAGGTTATAAATGTTAAATTTTCAAAGGGGAGGATGTGTAACTCATATGCGAGTATAAAGTTTTTACACCTATGAGTGATCACTCAGGAATGTTTATACGAATTATTTTTCATTGAATTACGACGGGCCAATGGCTCCTGATAATACAAAGTCTGCAGAGGTAGATAGTAAACAATAATTAAGTTTAATAAGTAGTAATCCAAATTTTTAAAAGGTTCTTACTTCTTACTATACTATATCATTACGTTATTTATTTTTTCAAAAACCATCGATTTTTCCGTAGTATGTTCTATACATTAATATACAGCGAACAAGCTATACATTTACTCTCTTAAAGCTTTTAAATTAATAACCAGTTAAATATTTTGTAAAATAAAAACCTGATTAACAGCGATGAATCAAATATTGATAACATGTTGCAAACTAAAAACTACGTTGTTTAGAAGCTAGAGCTAATTCCGCTAACACTATTGTAAATACACCGTTAAGCATTCCATCAAACAAAGAGACAACTTTTTACTACGAGTATAGGATTAATTAGTTATTGCTGATATAGACAGCAGTTGATTATTGCTCAGTGAGGGTAAAAACAAGCGATCGACGTTGGACGTTAATCGCCCGTTGGAGGCGAATTATTCACTGGCACGCGTTGCACTGAATCCTCCACCCTGCAAACCCCTTGCACACGTACCCCCACAGTCTCACCTATGCATACAAAACATATCAAACCAATTTCAACTCTCTGTCTCTAACATTACGACTTAAATTCATTTCACTGTCCAAAGAAGTTACACTTTATGGACATATTTATAATCGTTTAACTAATCCAAGCCAATATATTCTCTATTTCCCAATGAATAAAATTAATTCCCTTTTATATTCCCCGTATAGGACCGTTTGGAAATATCTATTATGGTATTGTAAAATGTTATAGCTGTGTTGACAAACTTGAAACGTATGTTGTATGAATAAGGTTCCATTTTGCATGATAATGAAGATTGTTCTACATTTGTGTTTGTTTCTGTGTATGCAATATGGCATTGCATTTATTATGCCAATATCAACAGCCACAGTTGCATCGGGCAATTAATTATTTGTAAACAATAGCAGAGAGCGATTTACGTGATGTATTTGAAATTCGCGCGGTGCTCGTGCGTGGACATGAATAGGGACATAATGGGACTTGCCTGCCTGATTGAAATGTATTGATAAACATTTGAAATATACAACAACAAATTCTGGCAAAATTGGAATTCTTTTCTCAAAACAACTGTTCACACGTCCAATTAAAAATGTTGTACTATCGTTTAATGTACTGTTATAATGTGTAAAATAAAATGTATACACAAATTTAATCAAGTTACTTGTTTATGTTAGTGGTAATTTTATAAAATGTATAGATTAGAAAACTTTATAGTTGCACATATACATCTTGGCGATATATTGTTTTTTATTTGTGAAAATTTTTAAACAGCCTACTTATATCATTGTCTCCTCACACTTAAATTAAATTTAATAAATTTTGTATTCATTATCATAATTTAAGCCAAACTGTTGGACATAAGCCTCTCCATACATTTCCGTTAGGTGTGGTTGGAATCGGCCTGTATCCAGCGTCTTCAACGACCTTTACAAAGTAAAAATAATGCCTGTCGTTTTCGGGTAACAAGGAAACTTCAAACGACATTTCTCTTTTGTTTCTTTACTCTGCATGTCTCTAAATATCAATAACTATGTTTTTAATAATTAGTTAAAATTAATAAATTACAAGCTTACACAAAAATGACCTGTATTTTAGTATCAGCTTTTTGATATTCCATTACTTTATTTGCTAATAAAATTAACAATGTTACATGTAAACACATCATAATAATAAAAAGTATAGGATTATTTTAGTTTACTAAAAAATATAAATAATACAAAAATTAGACCAACAATAACCTTAATCGAATTTGAACAGTTAGTTTCTGTTTATTTTTATAAAATATCACATTAGTTTTATGTAAAAATAGACGTGGACGTCAAGTGCGTACCGGAGGCGAGCGATCGGCGCGTCTGATGAAGCAGAAGGTTTCTGCTCGGCCAAGTGCGAAGATACCGCGATAGTGCGCTTCACTACCCCACTATACCGGAGCTACTATGTGATACGCGTAACTATCATTATTTTTTATTTTACCAAAGTTGATTGCTTTTATTTTTAACCACTATACACAATCGATAATAATTTAAGCCTATTAAGATTTCTCGAAACATCTTTTGCAATTTTTTGTTACTTATTTTTAAAATGTTGGGAATATTTTACTCACTACTACTTTTAAATTCACGCCGTAACCAAAACAATATATGCAATTTAGGTTTAATGTATTTTTCTACAGTAGGTTAAGCTCTAAAATGGACTATAAATCCTCGGATGTTCTCCTGGTTTTTATTATTACAAATAAATAAAACACTAAGTCCAATACAAGCGTATCTGACTTATCAAAACTTCTAGAAATTCTTTCGCTGTAGTGCTGTCGAAACCGCTCAATACCTCAGGTGTGGTACACCATGCTCGAGGTATTCGTGCGGCAAGACGGAGCACAGTATTAGCCACTCTGTTCCGACAGTCCGCAGTCAACGCTCACAGCGGCAGCGCTCATGTTATTGTCTCCTCAGCCACCACCTCTCGGCGCTTTCCTAATGGGTATTTTTAATCAATTATAGTACGATCTTTATTATAACAATTTTAAAGTTAGACCTAGGATCATTATATAAATATTTTTCTGGTAATCATCCTTTTAGTCGTGGGATGTCCAATGAGTCTTAGCCTCTCCCATGTGTTTCTATCAGGACCAGTTGGAAGCGGGCTGAATCCGGCGTCTTCCGACGATGCTAAGAAGGTCCCTTCACCTTATTGGTGGACGTTCTACGCTGCTCTTTATGCCGCCTATTCTGCGCTCTATAGTCTGCTACTTCAACTTGTCACAGCTTCAACAAATCTCTTAATTACTAACACACGAGAGAAATTCTTTGACATTATTTATTAGCCTTTTGATTCGTATTTAAATCAAGATGTTATGTAAAATAGTTAAATTATTAGCAATATTTTCTTAAATACATATCTGAATTATTTTACGATTTATGTTAATTCACTGTTGAAAATAATCTGCCGAGATAACTTCTCTTGTTTGTGCTAAAGTATTGCGATTCTGAAGGTGTTAAACTTATTCGTCTGAGAGTCCGTATCCTTTATGAAAGCCCTCGACACATCTGTCGCAGAAACAAAACTCGGAGCGATCCTTGAATTAAATTCTGCCAAAATGAATATTTATAAAGGCGTCAACAGTTAATCTGCTATTGTTACAATTTTCACTCCTTGTGACGGATGACGTCAAGACAATGCGGGGCTCTTACGACGACTTTACACCGTAGTGTAATTAATTGAACAGATTGTTTATTTTTGATGAAGAGTTCAGCAAACGTTAAGTGGTCTTTGCAAAAATCCTCTGTTGTTGAAAGTTTGAATTCATTTGAGAACTAGAATGTTGCATTGAAACGTTAATTCACTTAAAAATATCAAACTACTTGATACTTTAGTCATTTATTTATGAATAATTCTCATTTGAAAGGGCGTATAGCTTTATATATGGAAATAAAAATGAACTATCGCTTGGATTAATTACTGCACGAGGGAGCTTCTTATAGAGAGATAATATAGAAAAATTACTATAAAAATGAGAAGTGACAGCTCAGCAGTAGAGAACTAAGACTTTCGATCGTAGGTTGCGGGTTTGATTTCGGAGATACAATTTTTTATAATTCGCACTTTGTGCATTGCTATAGGATTGCCACTACTAACAAATACGTTTCCTAACGATAGCAGCAGCGTCTTCTGCTTACCATTATATAACACTGCGGTCGTCAACCTGACAGCCAAGTGTGGCGATTATTGCATATCACCTCTTAGATATCTTTGGGTGAGGTTTACGCTTTGCAGTGGCCCTCAATGCCTGATACAATTAGAAAAATAAAAACATAGAATTTTTCTTTAACAGAAAAGTGAATTGAATAACTTGACTATAATTGACAAATATTTTACGTTGAAATAAAAAACGCCCGTTAGGATACTCTTTGGTAGCCTTCAAGGAGATTGTAATGAATTTTGAGAGTAAGTAGTTCAGGGGACTAAATATGACCAACTTAGCTACAATTTGCCGGTTAGCTCTTGATGTTTGTATTCATCGTTTGTAAGCATTCAACCTAATTTCTATTTAGCGTTCACCTATCGCAAATTGATTCCACAACCTCCATATGTAAGCAATATAAATAAGACTATCACACGAAATGACATATACAATAAAAAATACATTCTTATAACAATTAATTTGAAAACAAGTAAATTTAGTAAGCTGTTAATGTTTAGCTTCAGAACGATCTCTAAGATCAGCGTTCATCCTTAGGAATTAACGAACAAAGAGCCGACGGCATCAACGCCTATTCGTTGTTTGTTTTACTTTCCTATAGAATGATTTACTATGTAATCTTTGAAAATCTTCTATGATTAATTATATTCAAGCTTTGGTTTTTGTTTACAAAGGAAATTATAATGTTATTTATACACAATTCATAGTGGATGTTTTTCGAAAACATTATACATCATACTCATACGCACGATATTTATTACTAACGCCACATAAATAGATAATGACATTAAGCCAATGTTTGGCCAGCTGCTGTTCAAGTATGATTGGAACGAGTGCATTTACGAAAGTAAGGATCGAGTTTCATTATGAATTAATCTAATCAAATTTAAATAAGGTATTAATATATTGATTACAGATAAGAGTAAATAATACTCAAGTTCAAGTATTTGTTAAAAACCTATTACTACAAGTGTGGATTTAAAATTGAAAACACTTTTTGGGCCTTGTCAATGATTTAAGTTATGTATTTAAACTTAGGAGAAAAAAGGAAAAAAAATTAATGTAAAAGATATATTTTAGTAATTTGTAATTAGTTTACTGAAATTTTAAAAGGGCTATTTGTAAAAATATACACGCAACAAAACCGATAACAATTTTTTATTCATCAAAGTAAATTCGTTATTTCATACATCTGATGAATACAAAATTAACATTTTATATACAAATAAATATTATAGGTTTCATAATATAAGTTCATCTGGGAAATAAAATGTGAAAACGTATACATTTTTTTTAAATATTATCCTTGGCAGAGTTTTACAAATGTCCATGGATAGGAGAATTGTACAGAAATATAGCATAATCTATATACTTTTCTGTTAAGTAAAATTACTAAAAAAAGATTATTTGTTATTTGATTGTTTATTGTTTGTATTTTGTTTAATGTATTAAAAATAATTATTTACCTATGGATTATTTACAATAGAGCCGAGAGTAAAATATATATTTTTAAAAAGTTTAATAAATAAAGATGTACTGTATAATATTTTTGCGTAATTATGAGCTATTTAAGCAAAGTGAATATTGGATAAATTTTTCTAACACCGAGGATTTAAAAAAAGTATTTAAGGTTGTTAAAGAGATTTTTCAATAAATACACTTAATATTATGAATAGGTTGGATGAATTACTGCGCTATCATAAGTTATCTTGACTATTAGAAAATATTTAAGTCATTAATAGAAACATAAGGCGTGGGTAAGTCCACTAGGTGGACCCGCAACATAGATATATATATATATAGGCGGCGCAGAACCGATTCTCGTGACGATCTTAGCGGAGGCCTATTCCTTGCAGCGGTGCAGGTGGCTGAAAAGAAGAATATAAAGATTACCAAGTATTGGCGGCTTAGTTCTATTAAGTAAGTCTTTCTAAACTTATTATAGATAAATATAAATCAAAACGTTAGCGTAACAGAAAAAATGTTTTTTTTTTTAGTTATATAAATATTTTATTGTATTATAATCATTTTTATTGCGTGCTCCGCTTAGGTTTAATGAGTTAGACGAAGAATTACAATTTGACGTGTTTAGTATCAATCCATATGTATTAAGGCGCAAATACATGAACGATTTCTTTGGTTTACGAATTTAAAATAACAGCCTTTTTATTTATTTACACATTGTACGGTTATGTATGTGTGCATGCACATGCATATATGTGTATATGCATTTTAATGTGAGTATATGTTCATATGTATCTTGAAAGACTTTGTTGTTCATGCTGTATGTGCTATAGAGTTTGAGTAACTTTCTTCTATGTATGATCCTTTTGCACATCCTCACAATGTAAATAATGCTAAAGGCGGAAACTTGTAACGACCCCCTGATATATAAGTCGCCAGTTAAAATGTAACTAGGTTTTAAGATTCCTGAACGAGTAAAACTAAAAAAAGAAAACAAAATAATTCTGCTTAATAGTTTTTCATAGCTCTTACAAAATAAAATACAATTTTCGTAAATTAAACAATGTAAAATGTAAGTGAGCATAAGAGGGTGTCAAAATATTGTTACGTAAGTTTACATTAAGTTATATTTGTCCACGAGCAGCTGTAAGCTGTCGCCCTTCCTTAAGGCTGCGGGCAAACTGTCGCCGACGTAGATCGATGCGCCGACCACAAGTCACCAATGCTCCCGAGTGCTCCCGGGTAAGTGACTGATTGTTGGAACAACGCTGTCAGGTAACTTATGTCATTTGGCTTTTCTTATCTGACACGATTAAGAGAGGGTATTAAATTTTGTTCACAACTTTTAACATCTTTTATTTAAATTATTAAACCATATTTTGAAAATAATTTGAATACATAAGAGGGATAAATAAAAGGGATAAATAAAAGGTTAAAAGAAGAATTTGTAGAGTATCATAACCCATTATACGGTATCGCCTTTGCAAGACATTTCCAAACTTTCTTCTTTGCAATAATTGATAGTTATGTTATTAAATTATGTTAAATAAATTTGTGTTTAATGAGGAAATTTTTACAGAATTACATAATTGACTAAAAACAATTTTGCCAATGAAGAAAGTGACTAACATATTAAAACCTTCTTTTTAGCCAACTGACGCTCATTAAAAGACACTGGCCTCTCATAAAGATGGCCACGATTACTGGTTTTGCGCTGCAATTATCCTGCAATTTCACGGGACCTTTATAATGTTTTTGGTCTGCCTAGTCGACCGAACCAAGGTTTCAAGGGTAGGTAGGCCTACCCTTAAAACCTTGGTATAAATAATCTAAATATAACCCAATGAGTAGTTTTAAAGTGTCGGTTGTTGATTTAAAAATAATAACTCATAAATTTTTAAATTACAACCATTCATATTATTATTATATCTACTTAATATGTTAAAAAGTATGATTTTACGAAACTAATGGTATATCCTAAATATCTTTAAACTTTAGTCAGTATTAGATGTAAGTATCAAAATTCTGATATGACAAGCCTGCTAGTACTCAAATGTACTTTAAATGTAAATTGTTTTAGTTAAGCAGTATATCATGATCTCATTCTATGTTAATATACTATCGAAACCATAGTGTTATTGTGATAAAAAAGCAATCTTATCTAGGTGTCCGTTGTCAGTACATTGCGTCATATATAGTAAAAAAAATTGTTTTAAATAAATATTTATCATTTTTAACAGATAAAGATATTTTATTCTAATTTGTATTGAAAATAATCAAACGTTTTAAAATGAAGATATATCGATAGAAGTTCGTCAACAGATTGCTGAACAAATCCGCAGTTCGGTGACGGCAGACGCCGCGCGGGGCCCAAGTGGCGTAAATAATTGATAAATTGCCACAGAGCTCCCCGAAGTGACCCGGCCCAAACTTTGAATTTACGACCATTTAATTGTAGCTTAATTCCCGAACTAGTCTCGGCACTCGTGAAATATAGTTCGCTGCGAGCAAAGCGCACCCGTTCTGGTGTCACGTGATATTGTTGTTAGGCAACAAAATAATCTGTGGCATTAGTTCGCAAATTAAACTATAAACTTATAAATACGATGTTGATATTTTGGTTCAGTGTATAAATTTTGAATAGAGATAATTTTAACTTATTTTATTACATTCTAGCTGACCATTTCCAATTCCCACTATCCAAAGTTATCACTTTCGCAGTTCAACAAAGAAAATCAAATAACTGGCATTTATTTCAGAAACCGTTGCATATAAAACAAAAAATGTTTTTTTTTTTCGTACATTTTGAAAGTAGTTGTTTGGTGATTATAGTAATTTTTTTTGTATACTGCAAGAATAATAATAATTTAATTATGCTTTTCATAAAATACTTATGTTATTAAATAAAAATTATCCGTTTATAATTGGCTAATTTAAGCAGTTTTTCTTTAGCTTATGGCTTTTGGCGATTTATTTTTGTTTGTATCAATTATACTTATTTTTATTGAAGATAGATTAAAATACAGGATTTTAGAACTAGTTCGGGGATCAGAACAATTGTTTTAATTAAAGTTTGAATTAATAATTACTCCTTAAAATCATGAATCAAGAGTTGCGATAACCAAAAGTTGTGAAATATAATATAGTTATGTAAGAAAAAATCACACTTTCATGAAATACTCGTACAGGCATAAAGATTTTAATATTTCTTGCACGGTAACTTTAGTATTTTAACTATTTTTTAACATAGACAGGTGTGATTGAAGAGTGATAAATTTTTGTCATTATCTATCTGTGTAAAACTAACTATTCGTCGCGTGCACATAATTTATTCAGAGAGATGTGAAAGCATATATAAATTATATTATGTGTATATTTTTAGCATGAGTTTCTTTCGTAACGTTTTGGTAGTAATAAAATGAATATATAAAGTAATTATCGAAGTTTGAGCAAACTTGTATGTTTTTTAATCCGAAAACAAAAAAATTGTTAGAAACATTTTCATTGGAAAATCTCTAATTAAATTAATTTCATTGCATATTCGACAAGTTACGATGTAAATTGGTCGTCACAGGCTGCGGTTACATAAATGCAACCCGGACGTCAAATACACACACACACGTAACGTTCTGTAGAAATTAAATTATTATGAATGTTTCGCCACACGATGCCATTTTAATAACCGATGGAATGATGGTAAAAACATTGTACGATATTGATTTTAATAACCATATTTTTGTCCTGTTTTATGACCACTTCTATGTATCATTAATCCATAACTGGACGTTAAAATTCTGTTTATTTATAAGGTTTATTTTATTCGTGACGAATATCTTTGAGAAGATTACTTTTTATATCTGGCTGAATATTGAATACAATTTTTTTTTTCAAGGTAAAGACTTGTGAATTTTAACATAATGAAAATGAAAACGTAAGATTTGAGAGCAACTAAACTGTAACTGTGAAAATTAGAGCATAATAAAAAAGTTACATAGTGTATCTAAAGTAATATGATAAAAGAAAAAGACTTATAATTCACAATCATCAGTTGACGCATAGAATTTCCATACTGCTTCTTCTGACAACTTCGTGACATTTACTACAGACCCATAATCCCCACGCAGCCATATGTTCTACTTACTATGTGGCCTGGACACTGACACTTCAACTTGCCTGACAGATACCACCGATTTTTTTCTTATGAAAGAAGAAAAGCTCTATGTTTTGAAATGATAAGAAATCGGTTGTTCTATATTTGTCAAAATATTTGCTGAAATATATTGTGAACTGAGTGAAAGCGGATATTTCGCGAGTCGCAACAACAGATGCGGGTGTATAGTCGAGCGTGAAATACAACGCAGGCCGACTTTCATGCATAGACACAAATATTTAAATAGATGCGGCAATTAGTTAGAATACTAATTTTTCATAACATAAACACTACACAGTACGGTAAATTTTATGTATGGTGTGGGTTATTTCAGCACGCATAGTTTAAATAATGAAATTTGTGAAAAATGAAATTGCTTTTTCATATCGATATCATTATTGATGTTTTAAATTTTATTAATTTAATCAAATACAACATCGTATTTTTTTTAAAAAACTTGCTGAATATTGAATCATGTCTCAGTTTCGCGTATAGTACGCAAACTAGCTTATCATTAGTTTCCACCTCAATACTAAAATGAAGTCGGTCCCTTTCGTTCGGCCCTTTGTGTTTGTGTAGTTAAATTAAGTTGAAAATTTATTCCGTATCTGTACTGCTGGGAACCCCCGTGTCAACGTCGAATTTATAATTAAATTAATATTCCATAGAACATTATAAGTTTTTGGCGACGATAGTTATGTGGTTGAACCAGTTGGAATTAGTTCTAGTTTATCAATCAATTACAAATGTCATTTAATATTAACTACACTGAAATATTTCGTTTAGGTTAATATTCTACTAAACAATATAAATTTACAAATTTAATTAAATTTGATATAGCCTGGAGATGAACACATCATTTCTAAGGTGTGTTATTTATTAATATTTATTTATTTATGAAGTCCTTTATAGTGTAGCAGCCCTTAGCATGCAAACGTACTTCTGCAATTTGTTTTAATCTATGAATAAAGGTTTCTAGGCCTTATTTCCCATAAAATTAAAAAAAAAAACTCGATGAAGTCGAGTCTTAGGTATACAAAGTTTGCTTTTACTTTTATTATTTATATTTTTGCGTTGATAGGTTACCGTATACCGCTTCTTCTTCTAGTCTTTACATTTTTATCCTCCGTTACTTTGCTGTGGTGAATTTTTTATTCACACCGAAGGTGATGTTTAACGGTTCCGTTTAGATAAAATAGATTCATAGCAATGGTATCCGTCATTGCTCTGTATCTATATCTGACGTTACTTACAATAATTGATTATAAGTGACGTTGTTTAAAAGAAAATTCATAAATTTAATTATTTTTTTAGTGTAGCTTTGTTATAATATAGATAAATAGATAAATTTCACAATGTGGGTTCAGACGATCTCAATTTGAAGTAAATAAAGCTAAAAACTTTCGTGTAGAATTAATCAAAGTAACAAAAACGACAATTGCAAACAAATCTCGTAGCAATCTACATTCGCAATTTGCCTGCAAGTGAAGTTTGCGCGAGGCGAGCGGCTGCGTCATAGGCAGCGGACGCGGGTTTACGCATGCCTTGCTTTTGGGCGACCACTCGCCGTTCGTCGGTACGCTGTAAATCGTTTTGAATTTATAATGAATTGTTTTTTTTTACAGAGTATATTATTAGTAATATTTTTAATCTTTTAAATGTATCTATGATTATATAACAAATTTTCAGCCAAATGTATCCTTGTACCGATATCCCGATCGGCAAAATAATCATCATTGCTAGTCATGTCATAAGTTTGTAAAATGTAATTATTGCGGGTTTTATATGTACAGTGTTATTCAGGCTGGTTGGTTATAAGTGTGAAAGCTTTAAAATGGTGAATATAGCTCATTTGCTATCAATTGTTGAATGGAATAATCAATAACATAATGCCTAAAACGCATTTAAAAAAGTCGGATTACTACATATTTATGTTAATTATTGTTTGCTGTCTCTCCTGTAGACTTACTACAAGAAGGTAATAGTCCTGCCACGTTCTAAAATAAATAATAAATTAATGTAACATATCTCAAAGTAATCACTTTATATCGGGTGATTGGAAATACATGTCAAAAGTTTACAGGATTTTGGTGACAAATGAGCTGTACATACATTCACCCCTTATTTTACATCTATAACCAAGATTTTACATCTATAACCAAGCACTCTAATATCATGTGATGCGATTTTGATCGCTGCAGACAAATGTGTAATGCAGTCACATAGTAGAAATAGATTTGTATTGGAGTTAATTAGATTTACTTTTTTATGCAAGAAAAGGCTTGAAGTTTTTCTCAGCTCGCCAGTAATTTTACTACATTCGTAGACAAAAGCATATTATAGACAAAATGCGTTATAATAAGTCTTTTCGATGTGCATAATTTAAGCGAAATATGCTTCTATTTTATCGCAACAACCACTTTTTAATTCTCTTAATTTATAAGATGTCTCTAAAGAAAATTTATGTTTAATTTGATAATATTGGTGGCGAAATCTTTAGGAGAAAGTAACTTAAACTGACCTTTAATGACTTTAGATCAAGCCATATGCCTTTTGCCTTTAGGATTAGTGTTTTAGGTAATAAACTGACTTCACTGCCGCATGTAAAATAGACATCAAAATGGCTCCATAGCGAATTCTATCTATCGAGCCGTCATAAGAAATTTAACTGTCCAATTAAATGAGTGCTGCGGACGTGGAAATTCACAATTGTGTGTTACTATTTTTGGGAAATGAACCCCATTTTATGAACTTTTATGATTTTACACATTTCGATCGACAGGAATTTTTAAAAATGATGCACCAAATATAAACTCTGTATTCTCATGTTTTTATTTATCTCTCCAAGAAACCTATTCAATTCTTCTGTTAAATAAAGCAATTACACGGAAACGTTAAGTTAATATATTTGAAGGATTTAAACAAAATATCTTCAGTGTTTTGAACGCCATCAATTGTCAAAACGAGGGTATAAATTAGAGACCCCTCTAGCAGCCCGAGGCAGGAGAGATTAATGTTAGTATTAATCGAGTGACCACCGCAGAGGCTACCCGGTGACTTCCTGACATACGGCCGAGTTGTTGTTCGCGATATGTGTTTAATTCAAGAAAATCGCGTCTACCAATGTAATTTCGGGTAAGTTATTACTCGACTAATGACAAACCAAACCTGATTCGTGTTTACAAAAGAGGCGTAATGTAGGTAATTTTCAGTTTCATACTGAACCATGTAAGGAAGAAAATTTAAGTAACGTATTCTTAAGAAATTCAAAAAAGAATTTTATTATTAAAATTATTGCAGAACAAAGAGTAGTCTTATGAAGTTATAGCTTTAAATAAATTTCATCATTTACGTAGATTTGCATATATGTGTATTTTGTTAAATGTGCTATTAATAAATTGTTGTAAAAACACATTATAATAAAGCAGCACTAAGAAAATAAATGTCAGATACAGAAGAGTTTTTTTTATACAAAAATATTATAAGATGTTAATTAGTTTTAATAACAGAAACATAAATTTTCTTTGGAAGTGAAGTTACGTGTTTTGGGATGGAAGATTAAATTAAATTGACAGTTAATTTTAAATCTTATTTATATTTACTTTTTATAAAGATTATTTATACATTACTCAAAATAATTCGTTATAAATGGGTACTTATTTAAAAGAAGGAGGATAAATGTATGGCGCACTGGAGCTGTCCTGGCGGTAAACAGTAACAATGACGTTTAGTGTAATTAAATTTCGTCGACAAACCCTACTTTATCGTTGGATTATTTGATCAAAGGGCTAATCGAGTTCACATACCTACAGTTTAGCCAAAGATAAACTTGCGACATGCGGGCAGTTGCGCGTGTTTAACTAATGACCGAGTCATGGGGGCCTGTCGGGTGTTGGGTGGGGATCGGTGGGCTCGGGTGTGGTGGTCCAGCGATATCATTAGCCACAGATGCCGCTGCCCGATGCCCGGTATAAATACATTAAGTGTGCCGTCAAACTGTTAAAGCCCGGTTAAAACGTTGTTCGTACGTTGCGCAGATTTCCCAGAAGCCTCGGCTTGCATTTACGTTTGGGAAATGCTGTCCGATAACAAATATAAGAGTTCATGCATAAGGCATCACATTTTATTTTTGATATTTAGGGAATTAAAGAAAATTGACTACATCAATAACTAATAATTTTTATAATAAAGTTTAATTAATTTTCTACAAGTGATATTACTTATTATAAGCCGTTGCAAACAGCAATCGAATAAAGGAAACAAGACATTTTAGTCAGCGGACCTCCTGTTTTTATGGAGTCAATTGAGATGAAGCTGCACAAAGCCTAAATCGGCTAGCAGCATAACTTCAGCCACATCAAACGCAAAAAAGAAACAAGACTTAATGCAAAAGACTACCTTTCATTATAACCAAAAGAGTTGAATAGTTTTTACAATACAAATTTGTAAACTGTGTTATCTGCAGTTTTGTTTCTTTGTGGTGGTAGCTGTGATAAGAGACGATGCTTGTTAAAATAAAATTAAAAAGTCTTGAAAATATTCTCATTGGTCATCATTTCTTTTTAAAGATATTTAGTCAGTAGTGAAATAAAGATTGATTCCGCTGGTAGTGCCTTCTCCTTTTAATCTTTAGCGAGATGAAGTAATCCGGTTGCGCTTCTAATCCTCGTCCATACCTTGAAATTTACGTTTTCTTGTTTTATTTCATACCAGAAAACGGTGAACTCTATAGAACTTGCTTTGTAAGTGATAAGTTCTACCAGTATCAAGACGATAAGTTTTTTTGGTCATATTTTTTGACAATACAATGTTAATAAGAGCTATAATAATGAAAGCTATAAAAATCAATATAGTTTGGTAGTTCTAATTATTCTAGTAATTCTACCAACGCCTTTAAACCACCGCTGAATTGTCAAAGAAGGGACTAGATTTGTATCCACACAAAAGAAGGATCTTTTGTGTGGATACAAATCTAGTCGATAGATATTTTAGGAACACCTACTAGCACGTGAACATGCATTTGAAGTAATTATTAAGATAATTGTATAAAAACATTGTCTTGATAAGCGGCCTAAGTCGTTATATTCAATTCCGTTACTGAACGACTTTTTAACACCCGGTCCTACGTATCGCATCCGAATCAATAAACAATGAAAAACAGCGGCCACTTCATGGGTATATTGCGTCATAAAATTCTATAAACCCAATAAAATTCGTGCTCGGCGTTAGAACGTCCACATAAAATCTCAAAGTACATAAACATATCATAAGAGGGGATGTGGAGCGAGTTATCTTCACAAAGAAAGTTTTTTAAGGGATAAACGTTGGTTTCCACAGATGGTTATTTTATACAGCAGAGCCGAGTTAACGGGCTTGGCTTTTGGCTAGCGTAATGTACGGTAGCACTTTTTCTAAACATCAAGTAATAAGTCGTTACAAAAAAAACCGAAACTTTTGTTTTACACTAAATTAATAAAAAAAGTATAGTAGAAAGTGGTAAACGATATTTTAAAAAATATATAAAGTTCATTTAAAATCATTTTGTATGCTTTGAATGATGTTTATATTTGGTTATGATGGTCGTTTCATTATTTTTAATGATGAGATTATTACAAATAATTTTCAACGTCATTAAAATTATTTGAACAAGTGTTACGTTACAACATTTTCATAAGCGAACGTGCGTTTATTGATATGCTCCTGCTCGAGTAATTTCGTATCATTAAAATTGTCGTCTGTTTTTAATACGCACTGAATCAAAAATATGTTTTAAATAATTGACATATATCTCAGCTTTATAGTTGGAAATATCATTTTTTAAGGATAACTAGATGCATTGGTTACTATCTTTATCATTATTATCATTTTAGCAGTAAGAAACCCACAGCTGGACATAGGTATTCCCCATAGGTTTTCAAAAAGACTAGTTGGATGCGACCTGTAATGTGCATCTTCTATGGACCTAAATGTGATCGTCTTTTTACTTTGTTCTAGGCCGTACTTGCCGGCAATCTATTTCTCGATCTATATGGCCAGTTTACTACCACTTCTACTTGCAAAAAACTCTAGGTTACATTACATTACTTCGTCTACGGATCTCCTCATTCGTAATTCGATTTGGTAAAGGAATCCCGAGTGCATGCTCTGTCGCTGATTAAGCGTTCAACCAACCACGAATTATAATTTATAACCACGAACATTATCAAAATAATTCTGATTTAAACGTCATACAACACAAAACACAATAAAGATTTGATTGTTTATAACCGCCATTCCTCCAAGTTTATTGCGAAATAAATCGGCGACTAGATGTGATTTATCAGCTCATCATTTCTGGTTAGGCGTGAGTAATGTTCTGCCGGTTATTACAACACAACAAACATTGTTACGCAGTTTTGATATATATTTATTTCTTATACCTTTTTGAATTATCATAATAACATAAATATTAAATAATTAATTGAAAATTCTAAAATTTCATTATAAATTAACCTTAGATAATAAATCTTAGATAGCGTCATAGCTAATGTTTAAGTTTACAGGTTTTATGGAAATCGCGTTTATCTTTTAATACGATGATTGGTTACAAATCTTAAACCTTGAAGGGAAGAATGTATTGCTCATTTCTCAGCAAAAAAAGTTCAAACTATTTGCAATCTACCTGTATAAAGTTGAAATGCAATAGGCCAATAACCTCTGGCAGTACAAATGCTACAGCGACAGATTGTAAACAATAATTAGTTTTAATAAGTAGCTATCCGAAATATTCAAAAGTCTTCTTACTACTTTATCATTATGTTCTCAATTATTTTGGAAACTATTGATTTTGGATTGGGTTTACCATAAATTGCTATCATCCTTTGTGCCTTAGGACAATAATTTTAGGTTTTAGAACCGATCTGCCTATTACGAACGCTTCAAGGTATTTTTGCCATAAACCGGGGATACTCACCCTTTACAAGAAGGTATCGGTCGGAATTGAAATGGATCGGATTCGAGAGTCCATCCATCACGGTCCTTGCTTCGATCTAATGGTTTTTTAATAACTCCACTTCGGACTCTCAACGTCGCCCTTCATTAGAAAAAGAAGAGTGATCGAGTGCCGATTGTCCGCAATATGACAGACAATTGACAGTTAGCGGTATAATTGAATAATATCAGCAGAGCGGCGGCGTATAATGGGCGGTGACAGATGAAATGAGAGGAACATCTTACTTGCAGATAAGGTTATTATCTTGTCTCGAAATACGTTCGCCTTTTGTTTTGTTCAATGCACAATAGAGAGTTTAAATAAAATTTACAAGATCTTATAAAAAATCCAAATTTAATTCATTAAAATAAAAACTTTTTCAGCATAGTAACGCTTTTACTGTTTGAGGACTGTTTACCCCTTTTTTATATCTAGCACACGGTGTTCGTGGCATTTACAATTTCTCCGAACGTGTGTTGGAATATGCTGAAGATGCTTATAGTAGCTCGCACCAAGAGAATGGAGATGAAGAAGCAGTCTAGCTTTCTTTACTGTATCGGTGTGAGCCGAATGCGGGTGAATGTGTACAGGTCCGTGAAACAAACCTATCAATATACCTGCAAAGACTAACGGACTAAGAAAACGAACCCAGACGTCTTTAGAGTAAGCCTCAGAGCTTTCTCGACTCAAGTAGTCTGTCGAGTCTGTAGACAATAGTTTACTTCTGGAGTAAAGAATTCAAGTCAGCTATGATATCACATTCTACTTAAATGTTTGGTTCTAGATAATCCTGAATCCTTGCAACTATTACAATACATAAATATATTCATAAAAATCTTTAGAATCCTAACTTTGTAAGCTCGTACCTTCCCGCCACTTTATCATATCACAATTTAACCTTACAGAAAAATAAACAGTGGAGTGAGTAATATAATGAGATATCAATAATTCGAAATTGTCAGCATCGACGTCCTATAGCAGAAACGATGATGATTATGATGATGACCATCAACAAAATCGATTAGTTTATAAGGTGCTATATATTTTTTTAATATTATTAAAAAAAATACGACTATGTAACTGACGTCAGACTGTTTACGTATAACATAATAAATAGAAGCGATCAAAAATAAATAAACATCACCATACTTAAGGACTTGAGTTATTTTACTTTCATCAATTTTAGATTTTCTTGTCATTTTAATAATATAAATATTAATTACTCTTTCTTATAAGTCAACGATTCTACTAAGTACAGTATAAACACGTTACAGAATAACTCAAAACTTCGCATAGTTAAGCGTTTTCAAGAAAAAGCATTATAATATTAAAAAACCTAAAGACAAAGAATCAGTGTCTATAATAATACACAAAATTTATTGGACTAGCAATGTTCCGTGCAGTTTACAGAATCCGTACAGTCCTTTTGTTACGGTATTAATAAATATGTTTTATTCGTCATAAGCGGAAGGTAAGACAATAAAGGAGCTAAGACAGGAATGCGAAAAGGGGCGCATAAACAACACAGGCGAGCTCGCTGACCGCTATAAACAACGACAAACTATGTAAGCGGTCGCCATTATTATTTAATGCAAATCGTCTTGCTTGTGTGTACGATATCACTTCGTTTATTTTAGTTACTTTCTTTGTAAAGTAGCATTTAGTTCCTTAAGCATTTTATTAGAAAGAGTGTGCTCCTTGCCGTGTAGAAGTTATGTATCTTTACTACACTACAAATACTACTCCTACTAATTCCTATTATACTACAAATAGCCTACAAATTCCTATTATTGGAGAGTCTATAACGTAAGTAGGCGATATACCTTTAGTTGAGTAACCATCTCTTTTAGGCTAGAATTCGTATCTACAGTATAAAGATAAAAACAATAGAAGAGAAATAATAGAACACCGCCTAAAATAAAAAAGGAAAATGTATGCGAATTATAAAGAATAAAAAAAAAATTGATTCAATCAAAATCAAAGTTATTCTACTGAAAACTCCGTCAAAATCATTATACATAAATTACTAATAACAAGAAAGTCCACTACATTACTAACAGTGTTCACGTTTGTTAGAGTCGTCATTGGTGAATTCGCGCTCAGAACTATTGTTGAACATAGAAAGGTGTTTTAAAAAATCGTGGGAAGGAGCAGTGAACTTTATTTCAGCCAGTTGGTGAGGGCAATCGATTATATTTCTGTTCAGCGTATAGAGAGACACTACACTTGATTACAATTACCACGATTTTAC
This sequence comes from Battus philenor, assembly GCF_028537555.1. Classification (NCBI taxonomy): domain Eukaryota; kingdom Metazoa; phylum Arthropoda; class Insecta; order Lepidoptera; family Papilionidae; genus Battus; species Battus philenor. Next base: position 10,269,680 of record NW_027181704.1, read on the forward strand.
TGCAATGAGAGCTTTCGCACACATTCGGAAAACTGTTAGCGAAAGCCGCCTGTGCAGCCCCGTCTTGGGGATAAAGACAGAAAGAAAATTAATAAAAGTAAGGAATAAATAAATTATTAAACAAATGTATGAAAGCTAAAGTATAAAGATATTTATGAAAAATTATAGAACCGTGGAGGAAAGGCGAAGGAAGTGAGGCGATGTATGAAAAGGAATGAGAGATACTGTGAAGGAAATTAAAGGAAAGAATGAAAGACATTTAGAAGGATGAAAGATGACTTTGGGAATAAAAAAAAGAAAAAAATGTGAAACAATTATTATGTAAAAAAAAAATTGTTTACCCATGGAAAAGGATTTATCCAACTCCATGACCTAGAAGCCAAGGAGACTAAAAGAACAAGTAGCACTTATTATTTAAAAAAATCAGTTCTTTGGCCTGGTGAGTATTGCCTACTCATAATTTGAATATGGAAGATACTCACGTTCTTTTTTAAAGGATATGTTTTCCCTTTCATCAGTCTCAACAGTATATATAACATATGTTATGTATTTGATATCAATGTGTTCTGGTTACAGAGGATATTATATTATTGTAAAACTACCCTGTTTTGATGATATTTCCTATAATAAAATACTTCATTCACTATGTGAGATAAAACTTTCAATAATAAAATAAAAAAAAAACACTCAATGACATCATATTTTTTTCCAAATCGATATACCTATAGTGTGTACACTAAAGAAAAATTTGTTATGCAACGTAAAAGGTTTTATAAAATCCAAAGAACGTTAAAGTGGTATTGATTATTCATTTATTAATGTTGTTATTCAACAAGGATCATTTACCAGAAGAGCTTAATGTGATAGAAAATAGAATCAGATTGAGTTCCCTTATAATGGTAACAACCAAGAGAAAGCTGCGGGTTTGAAGTGCGCCCTGATCTTGTATAAGCTTATAAAAGACTGTATTATATTATTATACTTTTACTGTGTTGTTTTTAATATTCCGTCTTTATTTTAATTTATTGATAATAAATGATAAATATCAACCATAACTGCGGTGTTCCCTTATAGTTTTATTTGTTAAAGATGATTAGTTTGTGTAGAGAGCTAGATATCTGGATATTATCTTATTTTTTTAAGTAATTATGGCAAGCATGTTATATACTTGTTCACAGTCGAAACTTTTAAAAAAAAAAAACGTTCTTAAAACACTTCGAAGAATCGGTGACAAGCACTTTCCTTATGTTAGGCGAATACTGTGCCCTGCCACCTCAAACCACCCTTAGCAGAATTTGCAAATGCCATTTATGTAGCAACGACAGTCACGTTAAAGAAAAACCACTCTCCATACTCTATCTATATTCTATCTTCTGCTTTACTCTGGAGAGTAATGGATATAATGTATTATATACAATATCAAATAAAAGACACGTCTACGTTTAAATAGTTTAAAAGATCACAAAAAACTTCTAACTTGTTTCAAAGTATAAATAAATGAAAAATCATATATACAATGTAAGTATTTGAAAAATGAAAGTAATTTAAAAAATCCGGTTTGGTCATGTATACTTAGACAAAGTAAGAAAATTACTCTCATATATGTATATCATCGAGCTCTAGGAGTACCTTAGCAAACATAAGCAACAAAAACAAAAAATTATTCATAAAATGAAATGTAATTTAGATAAAAAGTTTTTATACCCATCGCAACACTTTTCAATCGAGTATAACATGCCAAATATTAATAAATTTTATCTAAAATACATCACAGAACGTCTATGGCTGATGTAAATGTTACAAATAACCACAAAATGATGCGTCATTAAATAATATCGTTGAGATAAGTACACATTAATGTGGTTTTTATGTCGATATAGGGTTTGGAAACACCCCCCAAGGGCATTAAAAAAGCGACAGCGCGCAATGTATGTGATTTTATATTATGATACCGCAAAGTTATCAGTCGATATTTTTAAAAATGTTTTACATGCATGTTTTCCATGAATATAAAACGATAAAAGCCGTCCTCAGAGAATGAAAATATCAATATTAATTTTGTATTAAAACTGTTCCGATTTGCTAAAATATTACATTTATCATTTGTTATTGTAGTACAGCAAAAAAAGACTCCAGATTCTTAAATCCCAGCTGCCATTGGTGGGGTTGATTGTTCTGGATTACAGCGTACAAGGTAGACAGATGACCTCGTTACAATTATCAGAAGTCGGTGGACGCAAGCCGGTTAACCAGTTCTATTGGAAATCTATATAACCAGTGGTGGAAATCCTACGCCTGAAACCGCGACGATTACAATGATTCAAGTAATAGGCAAATGCAAAAATTGTCTAAGGATTCAAATTAAACAATTAATAATTGATTAATTCTATGAAATTAATTATAACTGTCATCAATATTAGAAATTTATATGAATTTTTCTTTTATTACTGTAATTTATAGCAAAAATGTTATTACAATTTAACGAATTCCCGATAAAATGAGTGATAGTGGATTACTCATTTGTCACTAAAATGACGTAGTTCTGAAATGGCTACATAAACGTATAATTTCACTACAAAATATGACGGCTTCGCATTACCAAGGGGTACACATAGAAATATACATAGAAAGGCAAGCATCTGTGCAGAAATCACCCGGTCACTAGAATATTGTTTTCACTATATTAGAAACGTGATCGCAATTTTTAAGAGCGAAAAAATTCTATTTGAACTGAACACTCTGACGTTGGGCGTATTTGATTACACGTCGAGTATGTATTCCCTTTTACAGTGTTATAAAGTGAGCGAAATTGAAGAGTTTTACGGTTCGATTTACATGAAATATTGAAATATTCACTGTTGGTTTAAAATTTTAGCGAGCTCCGCCGGAACATCTGGTTTTATTGACGATTCGCATAATTAATCCAAATCGACGAGTTATTGGTATTTTCATTGGTATCTGGCGTTACTTATTCTGTTTATGGAAGTCCTTTTTATATGTCTGCGACATTTTTAATGACCATGTAATACTTAATGCGGTTTAAAGTAATTAGGTTAGTAATACCTAAAATCTTTTATCGTTTATCAATATTTCAAATTATATAGACAAATATATTTAGCATAGATTATTAGATAGCCATGAAGTTATTGTGGTATTGTAAAGGAATTACCATAGCTAGTTGTAAAGAATAACTTGAGGAGGTTGAGGCTTGTGTTATCCTACGAATGTTATAGTATAGAAGCCAATGATGGGCAATTATGAGCAATTGACATAATAAATAAAAATATAAATATCAGTAGATTCAAAGTACAATTACTTTAAGTGTAAATGAGTATACAATTTTTTTAAATCATAATAAATAAATTATTTAAAAATAATTCATGAAGTTGTGAGAATATTAAATGAAATTTATGTATTGTATGGATAAATACCCTTTTTATTAATTATTTTTACCACGGAGACCTATTAGTTAAATTGATAAGGATTTTGTAGAATATTATGTGCTTATTGATTTTTATGTATCGTCGAAAGGAACACAAATTGTATCATAGACAATGCTTTAACAAACCTCACAGTTTTTGGTTATTTTTATCAATAACGCTTCTAATCAGGTTTTTAGGTGCTAAATCGTTTCATCCCTTTTATTCCTACCACTCAAAGATTTTAGGTTATAAATGTTTTATGTAATAGCGTTTAAAATTTTAAGATTATTTCGCTAATGCCATTTAGTTTAGTACACACTGACAAGGAGGATTCTGAATGACACATATTTGTGTTAACACGTCATTTATAAAGGGCATTGACTTTGTAAGCTGAAATTTTCGTGCAGGAAATTAACTCACTGATATCAAGTGTATTGTCTTGTCATACTCCACATTATTCTATATTATGACAATATAAGCGTATAGTTTACTTGTGCGATGTAAGAGTATATGGTATCATGTTTTACATCTTGTTGAAAATTAATAATACCAAAACTTATGATGACGAATTTATTATTGGTTTTTGTAATACAATATGTAACAATATAATTTCAGGTAAATACAGTTCAACTTCACATTAAGAGGACCACAAGAAGGAGAATTGAATGAAGTATGTTAAGGGCTAATGATACGATTTCAAAAGTATGGTATAACTAGATATCCCTAAGAAAGAATAGAGATAAATGGAAGAAAAATATGGAAGCCTTTACCTAAACAAGAACAACGAGCACAATCTAGTAACACTAGACTTAAATCCACACGACTGATGAACATTAGAAGTGTGAATTTTTTTTTTAAATATTTTCTTTAAAACCAATACTCATTGAATTATAACTTTAAACGTTTTTGAATGTTTTACTTATAAAGACCTGCAGGTAGTAACCTGCCTTTTTAAAAACTTAACATACGCCATTCAGATATACCATTGTAGTGCTTTACAAAGTTCCGGTTTCGCTAGTTACTTGAAGACTTGTTAATTCGTAAATTAGGGCGCCTGCATACTGTGTGAGAGAAATAATCAAGTACTACTGTTCTATGGCCATCGAACAGTAGTACTTAATTATTTACAATAAGGCCTTATTGACGTACCAATTGAGACGGTCTCTCACACATCCCTTTAAATAAATGTTAGTATTAGTTAGTATTCAATGTATATAATGGAAAAATATTACAAAACCTCTCATATAACTCTTAAATAACATAATCATTGGTGTGTTGTTTTATTTATTGGTTATTAAAAATACGTCATTTCGATGTCCAAAATTAAAAATGTAATATTTTTATAAACGGCTGTCCGTATCAACTTCATGCTAATTGTCGTATTTCAGTAACTTTAAAAAAGATAAGAAGTGTTTCCGAGTTGTCGCTTCATTTATTAATTAATTGTCAACCAAATAAATAATGGTTTATTTAAAAATATGACGGCGCAGTTGCGTCGTCGTGTTGTCAAAGTGACAAAAACGTCAAGACGTGACTTGTCAGTCACTGGCGGAGCGTCGTGTCTATGGTAGCGAGGCGGCCATCTTCGATAGTGGCAGTTTTTGATTGAAGGGTCGCCAGCGCACTGCGTCAGCGACGAATCACTCAATATCGTATCAATCATTCTGATTTTCTAATATATTATTATCTGATTGTGTAAAGAAAGTGAGTATAAAGAAAATACAGTAATAATTTTGAATCACATGCAAGGTTATTATAATTTTCAAATTTTCGTAACCATTCTCTGGGGCCACATGCGCTTTCAAATGTGATTCTATTTCGTACATAGAAAGATTTTAGTATTAATTTGATTATACTTTTATTGTACTGAGATATTTTTGGTATCATTGCGCTGTAATACGTCTCTCTTTAGATTTTCGTCAATTGTTAGCTAGGGAAATGTGCTTTAATTTACTCTGTGGTTTGTATAGAAAAAAAAATGTTTTAGGGTTTTATTGTACAATTCGTACAGTTTTATAAAAAAACTAAATTTGTGAAGCGAGTCCATCTATCCATTGAGTTTTGCGATTAGCAACACGCTATGCGATGCTTTTATATTTATTAAAAAAACTTACTAAATCTGACTGTGTTGCAAAATTGTTTTGATTTAACCGAGGTAAACTGGTGCTGTCCAAACTTTATACAAATTGCCATTGATTACATTGTTGTATTAAACTTTAAATCAATATTTAAACAGGGTAGCTTATATAACGTTCGTCCGCTGTACTTCGTGTTCTAGTTTATGTAATGGTTTGTACATTCTTTATTAGACTTCTGATGGGTGTTAGCATTAACTTTAACAAAGTTACAAATTAAATAACCATTGATGACAGCTTTATAAATTAAATTTTGAATGTAATTTTATGAGGTGTATCATCATCACTACAGCCTTTGGACGTCCACTACTAGACGTAGGCCTCCCTCGAAAATTTCCAATAGGATTTGTGAATCTGTCTGTGCATCCAGTGTTTTCCGACCTCAAGACCCGAGGTCGTGTGTTCACGTGGATGGATATCCTAGGTGGCCAGTCCGGTCGCTTAATAAACACTAACAAATAATTTAGGAGTCTTCCTTCTCCAATAAATTAAATTGTTAAATTTTTAATGTATATGTATATTTCCGGTAAATCATTATTAACAGATAAACCTCTACTAAATTGAAACACAATAAAAACAACAGCCAGTTGATTTCCGGTCGCCGTACTCGCTACAGGAAGTCGTTTGCAGTTCCGCTCGCCCTCTTACTTCCATTCGTAGAAAATTCCCGGCTCGAAAGTTTTGAGTCGATGAAAGAAATACTTCGCTAGAATTGTATTTGTCTTTATTAGACTTCTCATTTGTTGCCATTCTTGCTTACGGAAACGGGTAGATTCCCGAGTTTTTACTGTTTAATGTTATGAAAAGAATGATGTACTTAAAATTTATAAAGATTTTTTTTTAAATTTCAGATTGCATTTATTTTAATATCAATTTTAATATTTCAATATTATAATGTTTAACAATTTTAACCTTCGTATTAACAAAAAAACAATCATCACTAGAATTATTGTGGTCTTGTCGAAACTGATAAGATTTTGTTGCTTGACCACGAACAAGAATATATTTTACTTGGAACGCCACAGCTTTAATGATAAGTAAACTCTATATCAGTAGCAGACAGTCTACGTCGAAAGAGCCAAAACGGCTTTGTGGCGTATTAAGCTACGATTTAATTTGAAACCCCAACCCGGGCGTTGTTTAGAGTAACGGTCTAATAAATCTGTTACTTACCAGACTTCCGGGATTCGATTCCCGGCGGGCATCCAATGGTCGTTAGTATTAACTCATAAAAAATCGTACTAAACTTTAAAAAGAAATAAATGTGTGAGATAATTGAGTTAAACTTTTTCCGACTGGAAAATTACCCGAACGACTTAATAACCACTTTAGCAAACATTAGCCACTGTTATATACCACCATATACTGTTATAGCCCTACAAAAACTTGGTGACAGATGGTAAAAAACGAGGTATCTTTTGCTGAGGAGCGCCAGTCTAAAACTCATTGCAGTTAAACACGAAAAAAAAAAATCTTGGCATGAAAATGATCGTCTGATCTGATCGACTGAAGAGAATGTCTTTATTAAAAGCACAAATCCAATAGTTATAGAAGAAATAATTCAGTTCTGTAAAGAGTTAAAATATATAATTTAGGATTTAATATTACAATTGTTATTGAATACCCATCAGGCAAGACAGTCACGTCTGGCCTCAGGTCGTCAAAGGGGAACTAATCCGAACTATGATTAATTGAATTTGGAAGTGATTCGTGCAATACGAAATCTGTTACTCCAGTCTACAGACGGCGTGGCGATACAGCGGGCTAAGTATAACTTTGAAATCTGTTGGTCTTTGAAACTCCTGCATCTTGACAGGTTAAGAATTTGATATTCCTGTGCTTCAAACTGCTCTAATATTTTGATTAGTTTAGCTTCACTTGCTTTCAAAGTTCTTGTGCATATAATGTTTTCACGAATAAATATTACCTAAACCTAATCTTATACAATTTAATAAAAATACGATCTTATTATCATGCGTTTGGTTTCAAAAGGTTTTGCAAAAATTTATAGTCATTATAACTCATAATTATACACAACTAAAATGTAACATTTTTTTCATATGTATCTATATTCTATTTCATATGTATGTATATTCTTAAAATTCATCTGTATATTTAAGCGTCGTGACCTCTTTAATTTTTTCATTTACGTAAAGTGCAAGTAAACGTAAAGTTTTGGATCTAAACTTGATGAATAGCAATATTTAAGAACTTCGGATATTTAATTTAATCAAAACACGAATTACAATCTGTCACCCGCATTGGTTCTGCCTCGTTAGGTAACGTATCGTCTAAGCTTTATTTAATTAATGGATAACGTATAAAGCGGAGGTTCTACCAGTTTTGGCTATTCTAGTTTTAAACAAGGGTCAGCCACAAGTGGGAATTGTGCTTAAGTTTTTGATAGTTTGAGCGGCTTCAGTATTTACTGGTTAAGTTCGAGGGTCACTTTGGGAAAGTTAGACCATTCTCAAGGGAAAACAGTGAAATATACTCTAAATATAGTTACAGATTTTATTAATGTTAAATAAAACCTAAAATTATGTAAAAAGTATATTATTTTCTCTGTTGTATCAATAATAATATTTTTTTTTCTAACTATCTGAATACAATAAAAAATAATGATTTTATTTATGATTCATAAAAAAGTAAAAAAAAATATTTTGCATTTTGTCAAGGTAACGTCTTATCGTGTCAATGTCAAGTTAAAGTAAGTCATAAGAATTCGATTCCGTTATCATATTAAGTCGTATTAAAAAATCGTCAGCTCGTATTGTTGTATTCACATGTTCGTATTTATAAAACAAAACTATCTTAAATAAGATTAAAAATAAATCTTAATATATCACACACACTATTCACACAAAATTGTGGACTTATTTAATATCGTCTTGTGATTCTGAAACAATGACGGACGTACTCGGTGATGGGCTCTCAGTGTATCTAAATTTTGCTTCAGCTAAATCACACACATCCATTTGTCCAAACTTATCCGAATTCGTGTTATAGTACGACGTATTAGACGTTTGATTTTCAAAAGACAGGGCTTCTTCTTCAGCCCGTGTAACCGCATCGAATATTTCCCTTTGTACCCTGAGCTGCAAATATTTCGGTAATGCACGCGTTTTCTGGCACATACTAGAAAATAAATCAGAAAGGGCATCGCGTCTAAGTCTGTTCTCGTCGTAAATTTGTCTTCTAAGTTCTTCTCTCTCCTTATCTTTAATCTGACGTTTTATCTCTCTTTCTACGTCGAGCGTTGAGTTCTCTCCGTTAGATTCACATTCCTCTGTTGTTAGGCCAGCTAATGAATTATCTATGTAATTTTCGGAACAGAAGCTTGCATAAGTTTCTCGATTTTGAGGTAGTACAAACTCCATTAATTTTTCATATTTCCAAGGACCAATAGTTTGTGCTTGTATTGCTGTTGCAGTTTTTCTTCTCCTCATAGCTTCTCTGTGACTGTCTCGCAATCTTTTCCATTGATTTTTTGCTTCTGCCGCTAAAAAATATAGATGAAAATTACTTCTAGTTTTAAATTTGCTTTTAAACAAATCGCCACATTTTTACCCATAAAATATTAAAATTATATAAGTAATTATATATATTATGTCGAATATTACATGCTAAAAAATCGGTACATAAATGTCATACATTAATTTATGTATAATAATATATTTGTGTTTTGATAATAAAATTAAAGTGTTATATAAACTGTAAGCATTATCGAATCTACAATCAGAGGGCAACTACAGAGCTAATACAATACTGTACAGCCACGAATTGCTCACGTGTGTGAAAGAAAACACAATACAAACATCGCTGCGTCTCGCTCACCAATCCCCGCTCGAAAAGATAGCAAAACAGGCTCACCGTTAGTCAGGCCGCAAGTTCTCGCGACTATTTTCCACGCCAAATCTTTTCTTGAGGCGTCTCTATATGCAACACTATCCGTATCCCATAAGCAAGGGTGATTCCTCACTTGTTCTATAAACAATTCCATGTTCGATTAAAAGAAATACGGTACGCACTCTGCGACACGTTGGACGCGAGTGTTCGGGTCGGCGGGAGGGGAAGCATGGCCGCCGTGTGCCGGTCACGCAACGTGCGCCTAGCTTCGCATCGCTCGTGCACGAGCCGAGCCACGCATGTAGTTGTGATTGACACGCACACGTACACACGGCCGTGTATAGCGCGTGCGTGGGCAGCTGTTAATGTTTTTCTAATAATAAGTCATTTCTACATTCGTTCGGATTAACTCGTGCGTAGCGTGTCAATTGTACACTACAAAATAAATATATATACTAGTTTATGTTTTATTCCTATGTTTTTTTTGTCTTCAAATATCTTTTACTACTTATAATTTTTTGCCTATATTTACAAAAATATCCTTTTAAATATTTGCTATAATTAGTACTTTTAATTCAATAATATTTTGTAAGTAACTTCGGTTGAAGAAATCTTATCTAAAATGGTATGAAGAGAAACATACATTCCATTAATTTGCGTATTTTCTTATAGTAACTATATTTCATTATCGATTAAAATTGTTTTAGGATTTTTTGCGCCTTTGATAATTGTGCTATTAATGTCCTTAGAGTTATCCATTCATTACGGAGCAATCTATATGTAAGGTGTTGTTAGGGTGTAGTAGTATAATATTTTCTGAACACCATGTGCAGTCTGCAACCACTGCAGCCACGTGCCTGCAATCAGTCATTCGCTGCGCGTTGTCGCTGTGAGCCGGCGTTCGGGTACCCACGCCGCATTCTAAACAATTGATTACACCATGATGCAGCGATTTCTGATTCACTAAACGCAACACAAACATTCTCTGTGTTACAATGCAAATATATTGGTACAATTGTGAAATTGTACTTAACATTTTGTACCAAGTGTAGACGTGTTTATTTTGGATAAAATTCTTTAACTTGATATACGATGTCGTATAATGTTTGTGACAGGATCAGCAGTGATCACGGATTTACAAGTCAAGGTTCAAAAATATGTTAAGTCAAAAAAAAATTTTGCGATGAACCGAAATTTATTACTTTTCCAACATTGAAGTTTGGCATAAAAATTGAAATAAAATAACTGTAAAAAATTTTTAATATTTTTTTAATAATCGATGTAAAAAATAATGAATACACGTGAGTGATTTTTGAGGATCAAGAACAATCATCGCATTAAATAATTAGCTTTAAATAACATAATTAAAATACTTATGTATTATTTTTTATAATAAAGTGGATTTGGGTTTTAAAAAATGCTTTACTTTTCGTAAAGAGCTTTAAGGTATACGCCGCGAACGTTAACCGAAGGAACGAAGCGGTTGATACTCCCTCCCCCCCGTTTTAGCTTGCGCATACCTAAGGCGCGGTACACCAGCAAAGTTGTCGTGTTCACCGAGGTTATTTTAAGTAATTTTACTTTCAGGACCTCTTTCACTTATTCATTGTCTCTCACTTAGAGACAAAGTAAGAGAAGAATGTGGTACTTTGTGTCCTACGTATTTTTCTTATATTTTAATAAGGTTATAAGTAATATATTTTGCTTATAATCAATATATACTTTCCAGGATAAAAAATACACTTTAGTGTGGTGAACTTTTGTATTCCATTCTTACATTAGTTGGTACATCATCTAATAAGTAGAAGAAAATATTAATTTACTCATTTCAATATCCAACCCGAACCTAAATAAGATAAAAAGTTGAGAGTCAATTAGTTATCAGTGCGTGTTTTTCATTCAAATGCATTACGGTTGACTTACACTGGTGTCAGTAGTAATAGCTGTTTGTTTAGGATCTGTCCACACGATCAGTTAGAGCGTTTATTGACATTTTAACGTTAGGTGAAATATTCGCGTAGCTTTACCTGGATGGAATCTTTCGAAACATTCGTTGCAATTATTTATCAAGGTATCCGTAATCAACGTAGTTATGAATCACATAACATTTTATGAACATCATTGAGATTAATAACAACTTTTACAGTTAAATGATACATATATGAGATAGATAATTTTGAATGTTAACAAATAAAATAATAGTTGTAATTATAAGCAAAACCAAAAAAAGACAATTTATATTCTGTAGAAAAATGTTATTTTTATTTGAGTTAATTTATTGCGGTTTAAAAAAATGTTAAGTAATAATATTTAGAAACATACTATATATCCTTAAGCAAATATTAATGTGATAACCGTTGTTTTCCTTTTACCATTCCACGCGGTTAAATTTAAATAAATTGCATAAATAAATTTATTTACAGACTACCATCTCCTAAAATAACATCTTTATAAAACAAAATGAATATGTTATTTTAATTGTATAATATAATATTGCTTAGAATAAAAGGCCGATTTACCTTTTCCATTCTATTTACGCTTAGTCACGTAGTAGGACAGTCGGTAAGAAAAGTTATTGTCAAGTATAAATTTTATAAACATTTTTTTATTCAACACATGTCAAAAATTGACATTCCCGTAATATTGATTAATACATGAAACCATATTTTTAATTTTTTTTCCTAAATCATTTTTTATAAAATAATCATAACTTGTTTAACCCTATGCGATAAATTTCAAGCGGTTTATTATGAAAGCTAAACAATTGTACAGAATATTTTATATAAATGTTAAAGTATTTGAAACACAAGATCATCACCATTATGTTAGTGGATAGACGCCCTTGACAAGTCTTGCGCTATACGCGTCCCTCGACTATGATCATGTCGGTTGTCGTTGTAAATATTATTAAATATAACAAACAAGAAAACAGTTTTCTTTTTTTGTGGTTTTAAACAAAATAGAGTATTTACTTGTATACCTAGGATTTTATGATTATTTTTGTTTAGCTGTTTTGTACAAGAGTGTACTTGACAGTACTGAGTCAGCGAATGACCGACAGCAACAAATTCAGTTGGTGGCCGCAAACGCATGTTGTTTTAGGCCGTATACAAACAAGGTGCATCGTGACCGGTGCCACTCCAGTGTTTGCATATGGTATTTATAGTACCGCCATGCTTTCCAAGTGCTTACACGCCAGAATAATTACCTCGTTATGAAAAGTGCGGCTATAATATGATTTTTCATGTTTTTGCAACGAGTGTGCCTCTTAATATTATAAAACACGGTAAACTTAATGAGGAGAGATAAATTGTAATAGTTTAACTGGACTGTTTGACTCTACTATTATACTACTACTACTATTGTAGGACTACGACTCCCAAAGCTTGTGCGTTACAATAGTCTACATATATATTAGATATGTACATAAATATACACACACACATATATATATATATATATATATACACACAGACACATAAATATTATAGTGCTAAAAGTCATGTTTATCTGAACCTAGTCGTAGGTTTATCTTAACTAGCGATTATAGGTATCAAGTTCGGATAATATGACAGGATTCGATTTTTTTATCAAATGATTTTTTTTAATATTAACCATTTCATTCGCATGTCACTGACGAATTTTTTTAATTTTATTATTAGTGCTTTAACAAAATACTTTTTTCAGTAAATTCGGCTCAAGAACTCTAATTTTAAATTATGTGAAACTGAACATGAATTTCATTAAACTGTGGCCTTGGGCATATGAAATGAGAGAAAGGTCAACAAAAAAGTAACCATACTTCAAAAGCAATTGGGATTGTTTCATTTTAATGGGCGCCTGATATTTGTATTCTTAGGTACTACAGGATTACCCATTAATTTCGGGGCAACCTGTGTAAAAGCTGTTGATAGGGTCTAGTTATTGCTAGGGCTCATGCATCGCTTTGGAGCCCTCATCGAATCGAAACTGGCTGCCTTCGAGGCCAAATTGTTCCCCGACAGGGGTGCAATAAGGCCACCGTTGGCTGCCAGAAGGACCGCACCGCCGACTCAGTCGACCGTGTCGCGCATCCATCGTGATAGTACCACGAGGGTTTCGGGGTAGCGTGTACCATAAACGCATTCCCCGGGACGGGCTATCTACAGCGCGAGGGAAGACCGCGTGGCGATCCCTGATCGGAAGATACCGCGGTCCCCCGTATAGTCCAGAGGGCGACCACCAAGGAGGGTTTTAGAGGGCAGAAATCCCACATACCCTTGTCCTCCCCCAGAAGCGGAGCACCTTGAACGCCCGGAAGATTTCCTCCTCGAAACCAAAAAAAAGTATAGTTATTGTTGGTCGCCGTTGCCGTCGCCGTTGCCGTCACCTAATGGTTATTTCACAAACATTATTTTCATTTAACAGCAACTGCCAGCCGCATGCCTACAAAATACAATCTTATCTATTTCGCACTTAGTGCCTTAATTGTAAAGGATTACCACTGCGCGCAAACACTATAATATAACAGTGCGATCGCAAACCCGCCTGCCAATCGTAGCGATTATGGTATATCCTCCATAAATACTTCAGGGAAGCTAAAACCCTCTGTAACATCCTGAGAAAAATCTGGAGAAAAACGTGCTAGTTTTATTAACATTTTTGTTACTAAATCAAGGACCTAAGAGTTTCATCTTCAATTCAAACAATTAAAGTCAATGTTGTGGATTAAAACTATAATTGATATTTCTGTAGTTAAAGTATTTAGTTATCAAATAATTAAAACCACAATATATTCATAACCAATAACTGAGTCAACGGCCTTGTTGTCACCATGCGAAGCACAGTTACCAACAGAATTAACTCAATCTTGTAATCCCGTTTATTACTCTAGTGTTCTGTTAAATGAATCTATCTGAATGTAATCTTATCGCAACCTTAATTCACGATCTGGCTGAGTCCTATTTAAATGTTAAAGGCCTTCTCGATAGATTTAGATTAATACCGGTAGGATGCGGACTGCAACTAGCGTCTTCTGACAATGTTTATAAGTTCGTTTGTCAAATTTGTGAGTAGACACCGTGTTCTCCACTCCATAAATTTAAGGCCACAGTGGCAATGTGATCTGCTCGTCGCGTGACCTGCCCGCTACAATTTCAATTTACCAATCCGCTGGGCTAATTATTTTTTTTCTTCATCGTGTGATATAACTATAATACTTTGAGTAGATCTACCTTAGATTTTTGTTTTTCACTATATTTTACTAAAAGAATACGCACTAATAACAATAAATAACAAATATATATACATAAAACTCTTGTATTTGATACAAGGGTTTTATGTATACCTGTATATATCCGAACATTTTACTTTATTTCAGACCCGTTGGATATTGTTGAGACAACGAAGATGTTTAAATTAACTTTAAATATTTCATAAGAAGGTACATGCTTACATGATGTTAGACATTGTAAGTGGTAAAAATAGGAAAACGTAAGCGAGCATAGAATTTACAAAATGTCGTTCGTAACGGATGCACCGGCTTCTGTTGCCAACGGCTATCGATTAAACTGTATAAACGGATTATACTGACCGGCGGCTAAGTGGCACTCGCCGGCGACCTAACATGCCGCTCGTTAATCGAGTCAGTGGCGTCACGGCACGTTATTCGATAATGTAAGGAAAAATACGGCTCAAAGCCGAATTATAAAAAGGTAATACCAGGTAACACCATAAACAATAATTAAAATAACTATTAAATTTAACTGTAAAAGCTCGAACTTTGGTTGGTTGATTCTAGTAAGATCGAAATCAAAAAAATAATTTACAATGTATAAATCGATTTAGTAGAATGTGAAAATTTGTGATAGGTTATACAGGGTTATTTATTAAAGTTTAAAGGGTTGAATGTAAAGCTCATATGTCCGCAAAAACTTTTAAAGATTTTGTATACCAATTTCCTATCATCTTGTATAAATTGATCAATCCGAAATATGTCATAGGAGGGGACAGACAGTAAACAATAATTATTTTAATGTGTAATAATCGGAATTTAGCATCGCTTTTACTTACGATATTTTCATTACATTATTTATTATTATTTTAGAAAATATTGATTTGGGATTCCAAAAATTAATTGAAAGCAATTGAGCTTATACATATACGCTTTTAAAGCACTGAAAACCGTCATATACCAATCACCTTGTATGATTGTAAGATAATACTTTTCATAATGTAAGTGTTGTGAAAAATTAGATGTGTTATATTTGATTCATAGTAAATTTGTACATGTGCAATATACGATAAACATACTACTAAAAATAAATGGAAAATCTCAGTAATAGACTAATAATTTATCAATATATAATTGTAATATAACGGCAATAATGTAAGTGATGTGGGAAACAGTGTGTTTGAAGTTATTCAATATTACTAACCTATCTCTTAAAGATACTCAACGTGAGATGTGTGTTTTGTTTCATAATAATTCATAATGTATTTTGTTTCATAGTCGTCATAATTTCAACTGTAGCATGAGCAAATGACTCTTCAGAGATTTCCAATAGAACTGATAGGAAGCGACCTGTATCAAAAGCGTCTTTCGAAATTAACAAGGTCGTCTGTCCACTATATGGCTTGTTATGGTTAAAAATAAAAATTTATAGATATGTAGGGTTTTGTGACACTGTTCAAAGAATACATACGTATATGTACCTTAAAAGGGATTAAGAACACCTATTAAAATTGTAACATGATTTATTTAATATAGTATCATTATCAAATTCAATAGAGTTTGCTTGTTTTCTAATATAAATAATTTAACGATAACACACGTTATTGTACAAATTGAACATCACTTCGTCGTTCGTCTTCTGTGAAGCAGACGTAATCAACTAAAGGCTTAATGACCCCTTTCTAATTGGTGCCTAAGATTTCGAGGCCTCGTCTTACATATTCATAGAGATCCAACCTTCGGGCAGGTAGCATTAATTTATTCAAAGAGGCAACGGACATGCAAATTGGTGGAGAATATCGGTCATGTTTACGTCAGATTTGAGTGAAAATTATTGCGAATTGGCTTTCTGTAGTACGTTACCCTGTCCCTAAAGCTCCGTTTCACTAATTTGTATATAGTACTGGTTGAATCTTAATATCTATCATAATATAGGGCCTTTAGTTATATAACTGAGAGTTCACCATTGTCATAAATTATTAAATTCACACTTGTATAGCTGTAGAAAATAACTTTTTAGCGGATTAATAGTTACTTTTTAATTCATTTATCTACATATTATAGTTTACAGTAACCCGTTTGTGTAGTTCATGAGAAGAATGCCAAAAAAACATAATCTGAAACTAGAATCAAATTGAGCTTCCCTATAATGGCATATCTCAACATAAAGTTACGAGGGTTCTAAACGCGCTATGTTCTAAAAACTTTTTTTTTAATTTTAAAATTCATTTCATTATGATAGAAGTTTTTAACAAGTTCTGGTTTAATTTAAAATTTCAGAGACGTTACAGGGGAGTGTAATACTGTACATAATTGATCACACGTAATGAAGCCTATAGAATGGTATAACAAGGCTATTTATTCTCTACACGCTAACCTTATAAACGTACATAGCTAGTTCTTTAGCGAAAACATAATGATGAAATAAATCACTAATAATTCATTATTTCATCGTATTCAAAAACAAGCTTGTATGAATTTTTTATAACATTTCAAAGCAACTTTGAACCCCTTCTTAGTTGCGAAGCATGTGTTTTAACTTAGCTCAAGCAAGTAACGTATCAACGCTTAATAATTTATATCAGAGTATTGAATTTTATTTTGTTGTTTGTTTGAAGTTGTATTAAATCATTGTTTATAATATTCGTACGTTGTAATGCATATTTTCATATCTATTTTACAGTTCTTGGGTAAAACAATTTACTTCGAAATAACTATAAAGATTAACGAATATTTTTTGCCAACCCAAATACTCCTCAAAGGATGGTAAAAATCTCAATTTTTCATGTCTACTAACTCTACCTAGCTGGATAGCGAGTACCCCGTGGTCTTTATCGCTGAATTTTTTGAATAGGAGTAATATTACTGATCACCATAATGTCAGATTTTATATTGCGTAAAGTTTTGTGGATCGAACTAGGTCGTATATACCTCTGATCTTAGACAGCTTGCTAACTTCAAATTAAGCTCATATTTTAACTACAGAATATTAAACCCAAAAGCAGATCGTTTAAGTAAACGAGTCTTTGGCTATTGTGATGTTATTCTGATCTAAAGCCAATAACAACATTTACAAGATTTGCAAGTTTAAGCTAAGGATTAGGTGTAGTTTGTTATCTTGTGCCCAAGGAGTTAGCATAACAGATGGGTACCTTACCCTTATGGGGATCACTCGAGGCTACAGAAATCTCACTTAGAGCAATTATCTTGAGTTAGTGCTACGTCGTAGCCCTGTCACATGCTTTCAAGGTGCCTTATATTTTCTTGTATGAATTGTGATTGAAAAATGTGTTGTAGGTATATTTAATATTAAATAGACATTAATAGGTTCAATTTTATAATCATGTACTCTGTTGAAATACTTCTTTCTTTTTACAAAATGAATTCTGTTGATATGGGAAAATTATTTTAAAAGAAGTTTTATTATACTTAGGATAAAATTTTTGAAACTTTTTAAATTGTGTTATTAAACTTATATTTTCATACTCATTAGTTCAAATAATAAGCACACAGAGGCGAAATCTTTTAAAGAATATTTTAATTATTGTGCATCAAAATTTATAATTAAAAGAATGTAAATTTTGTTTTTTATACAAAACAATATCTACGTATAAATGAAATTTAGATAATTTTGATTAAACGATAAATGTCTCATATGACATATCACAAGTAAGTGACTAGTGATGGTCTCATCTTATTTTCAAGTGCTTCATTGTACAGGCGAACGGAATGGCATGCCTTTGTCCTAAGTTAGCGGCAGGAGTGTAGTCGAACGTTAAGCCAAGGACCACTCGAGTAGCGGCATGCCGACAACTACGGTTACAGATATTAATTCGATATCTTAGTCTACATAACTTTTTAATATTATTTAGTAGGAATTAAAGTTATACAGTATTAAATTACTTTCAATTAATGCGATTTAAGTTTAAATTGTTAATTATCAACTTTAAAAACATTTGAATTTTCGAGCGATTTCCTACTATTAAATTCATTACGATTTTTGTGGCGTTTCAACAACACAAATAATGTGCATCCTAAGTACAAAACTCCTTCGATAAGTTTATTAGTAAATTATATACAATTGTTATTAATTCAAATAAGGGGACTTGATTGTAGAGTTGGAAATAGATGCCATAAATGACATGAAAGTACGGTACCGAGATTTTTTAGTTTTAACCAATCCCAGGAAAATTAAAATAATTTTTTTTTCTGTTTTCCAGTTGTTTCATACATCAAAGATTCTACTTCAATTTTTGAATTGTTTTAATTGAATATAATTAAGTATTAATTTCCGCTACAAATTGGTCGGAGCATTTATTGAAACAAATGGTTGTATTACGAACCATTCGAAACTTTTCCTTTGACGTTGCTCCGCGGCGTACCTTGCCGAATCTAAACAATCACGGAGTCGTAAAGTTCCAGCGTTCTAACTTCGAACAAGTTGCGAAACAGTTCGGTTTCGCTTATAATGCAAGTGGTTTACGGCTTATTTACTCGCTTAACTTGCGTACTTTCGTAGTATATTATTTAGATCAAAGGGTATGTTTATTCATTTATTTTCAGGTTTCACATTCTTGCATATCGCAAGCATAGACGAAATCAAGAAAATATATTAAAATTTTTGTGAAATCAAATATAATTTATATTATCACATATATTGAAGTCAAATTACAGACTTTTAACTACTTTTAAAGAAGCAATAAACGCGTTTACCACTGTAAATTAATATAAACTGTGGAATTTTAATCATCATCATAAACATTTCAGCTCTTGATGTTCACTGCTGGACAAAGACATCCTCCTCAAGGGGATATGGAAATCTATATTTCGAATACGACCGGTTGGAAGTGATCTGATCATCCAGTGTCTTCCAACGACCTTAAAAAGGTCCTGTCCACCTTGTCCTTTAATATATTTAAAACTCCTAGGTATTTATACACTATAACTTTTTTAAAACTTGAATTAAAAAAGTGTAATAATATGTTTCCCATTTATAACATTGAATTCTTAATGTATTAATTATGCTTAAAGGCAGTAAACAATATTGGCATTAAGAATTGTGGTTACAAACTGCAAACTTCAAAGTTATGCAAAATAATTAAATGAAACGTAAGCTCGTGGAAGGAAAATTGTAAATTGCATCGCATGGAGTAAATAAGTATGATTCAACTCCACTCGACTCCAAGGGGCCGCAATTAATTCCTGATTGATTCACAAAGCTAGTTGGAATTTCTACCGCCCCACCAGGCCCCGCTCGGCACCCACCTGCCTCCACATGAGCATCAGACAAAGATACGAAGTTAACGTCAGCTAAGGTTTGTTGTACAAAATTTATATGAAACTTTGCTTTGGAGTTTAAACGTGCGGACTTATTACACGAATTATTTAGTATAAGCAAGCAAGGGAACATGTTTAATATGTATGTAGTTGATAATTTATGATTAGATATTTTTAATAGCGATGTGTTTTTATTTTTATGTGTATACACTAACAGCATTTCATATAATATATTTTTTTCGTATAATTTATAATATGCATACTGAAAAATATACGCAATATTTACCAGATTATGAAAGTAGTTTAAAATATTCAAACTAATATCCTCTTGATTAATTCTGTTTTTTTTTAATGGAAATAAGTATAATAAATAATCATGGTAAATAATTTGGGCTTAATATTACTCAAGAAAGGCAACAGGAAAAACCACACAGTTTGTTTGTACCTAAAAACGTATATGCTATTGTGATTATAATACGTGGTGTTTGATTTCGCATAACGGGCAATATAAGATTTACGACAAAGATGTGTAAGATTTTTTTCTGTGCTTTTTATCGCTTCAACATCTTGATATACACATAGAATTGTAATAACCGATTGTGTTTGTAAATGATTAATCTTACAGACGAAAAATATTTTCGACTTGCCAAATCAAATGTACTATGTAATTTTTTTGAAATGAATTAATAATTCGATTATAGCTATAACAGTGCCTTGGTTTAGCCGTCTGGAATTCCCTCCAAAAGTGACGCTATTTTAGTGACATCCTAAATCGAATTATTCACTAGGGAGCCACTTTCTCCAGTTTTTCCAGTGAGCGTCTGCCTGAAAGACTTAATAGCTATACTCGTAAATTATGTTTAAAATATTTCGAATTACTTAAGAATTAATTAAAAATTAAAATAATGTTCTGGCAAAAATAAATAAAGAATAAAAAATGGATGATTTACATAATTTAAAGTTCGCAGTAGCAAAGCGGCACGTGATAAGAGTGACGTGATAGCGGTTCTCTTGCTAAGATATTCCGAGGCGCTGCGAATGTTCGCGGCCGTCGCTCCATTATGCAACAACTACTCCCTTTTTGTTCCTCGCCTCATACCCTTGACGTATGTTCTCGACGTAATTAACTCGGAGCTATGGACAGACGAAGGCTTTAAGTATTTACCGATATATACATACATCTTTCGTAATAAATATAAATAAGACCAATGATTTTGATCATTTTTAATTACAAATTTTATACAGTTTTCATTATTCTTACAATGTAACGCTCTAGATGTTGGCAATAGGAGAGTTTATTAATAAATTAAAACTAAAAGTGAAAAGTCTGTTAACTCCTTATTCTTATTTTAACATTTAAGTTAGAACTATAGATTTTTATAAAATTACTAACAATAGCTTATTATAGCATATTATATAACATATAAGATCTTCTCTATTATCTTTTTTAACCAACTGTCAACCTTACTCTTTCTTCTTTGTTCTTGTTAATATATTCCACCGGTGCTATTGGAAATATGTAGGGGAAGCCTATATCGAGCAGTGGATGTACAATAGTCCAAAGTCCTCTCTAATTTTAAGGCGAATATAAACGAATGACACAAAAACGTAAGCAACTAAATCATTTACATAACTCAGCAGATTTCTTTCAATATTCTAAATTGTTCTATAAATTGCGTTCGATATGTTTATAAATTCCAACCTCAATGGAATTAATTACAAAATTTTTAGTTAGCATTGTTGAGTCATCATCGACCTTCATAATCGACTCTTCTTAGCAGAATTGCAAGTAGCTCACTCATGGACTGTCTACACTGACCTTTTAATAACGTAAAAAATAATTAATGATTATAAAGTACGTTTAAATGGCTACTTGAACAAAGCAAATTTAAAATTTTTAATGTTTTTTGCAGAAAAATGTAAATTTAAGTCTAAAATATTTTTTAAAATAGATTATAGAATCCTTATTTATAGAAGAGTATAAGTTTGACGTAGATATAATCTTAATAGACGTTTCACTTCGCACACCTACGAATTATGAATATTTTGCATTATATCACGTTATACCATCAGAGCGGATTATATTAACCCTTCAACCCCTTCGCTTTTGGATCTTTTCACTCGGTCTGCAAATATTTTATTAATAAGAACATCAAATTAAATTTACAAGAGAAAACTAGAATTTTATTTATAATTAACAATTGAATACCTAAAATAAATAAATGATAGTATTTTACAACGAAATATGGCGATAATGACAATTGATTTTTATCAGTTAAATTCAAACACTACATTTTCTGATATATTCGTTTAATCAAAATCTTTCATTATTTCGTAATACATTTTATTTTAAAAAAATGTGCAATGTCACATTGCCAATATGGAGAACACGGTCCGGCAAGAGTAGCGTCGTACGTCCACTCACAAGGTGAATAGACAACCCTGTTAAGATCGATGCAACTTGTCGTATTGGAAATCTATGGGGAAGGCCCATGTCTAGCAGTGGCATATTATGGCCGAAATGATGATTATGAACGCTTTATACACATTACTCAAGAGAAACAAAAATATTTCTCACATTATCTTTATTTGCAACAGTTAATACGTTCATTTAAAAAGTTATAATCTGAGAAAAATTATAAAAATAAACTTGTTACAGTAAAGAAGACTTGATAAGCTACAATAAACGCTAACACAAAATTCGAGTAGACGTCAACGAAACAGCAAAAAGCCGACATCCGTTCCGGCATTCATGTATAACACAGGTGCTTGAAAAACTCGAGTTTTGTGTAAATGAGTGGGAGGGTAGACGTAGTAGGCACGCATATGGCGGGAGGAAGCGACGGGCATAAATCTGGGCGACGGTGGCGCCGCGGCCGGAACAGGAAGCTTGATGTCGTTTGCCGCATTGTGCTATCGGCCGCCGGGCCGCGCGGACTTCTCTTTGTATATGCCATTTTATGGTGGCAGTCATTCATGAGATACGAAAGCTCTATCGCACTTTGAAAAGCTTTTGTTGTGTCACCTTTATGGTGATAGCCGTATCGTTTAGCCTTATAGCTTCACCTTTATAGCTCTGACTTATTGTTAAAAAAAATATTTACTTTTGAAGGTCTTACTTTTATGTTGGTTGATTAAAATTAGACCTTTAAGTTATTAAAAAAAATATAACACGTACCATGTTTTCCTCACATTTGTCATACCTTTAAACTTTTGTTATTTAAAAAAAATGCTTTTGGAACACCTTTCATCATCATAATTTTAGCGACAGGACTTTTACTGCTGAACATAGGTTTCCACACATTTTCAAATATCTACCTACCATATACCTTCACAGATTAATTAATTAATTAAACCAAAAACTCAGTTGACTGTTTTAAATTCCAAACCAAAATGTGAATTTTTATTAACATAAATTATTGTTTAATCGATTTTAGTACAAAACGATTTTTTGTTTGGATATTGATGAAGCGCTTATGCAAATTGAATTGTCCAGTGGTGAACGAGTATCGCGGGCGGCGTGGATTTCCTGTTGATTGTTTACGATAACGCACTATTTGTGGTCACGCTGCACGATTCCTGAACTAAACAAAGCGCACGGCATTAGTTTTTGTCGACAAAGAACATCAAGCTATGTTAAAAAAATTCAAACGAAGAATCTAATATTTGTGTATTACGACGTGATATTCCAATTTTAAAACAAACATTTTTTTTAGTAACAAGTGTCACAAAAACGTCCCTTCTCTGCAATAAAAACACGAAGTATGAAGTTAGTGCGTAGAAAAAGTAAAGGAAGTTAAACGTGATTATCATCTTTTCAGCTCTAGGACGTCTACAGCTGGTTCTGGGCCTCTCCCATAGATTTTTTACACCCAGTGTTTTATGGAAATCTGTCTGGTCCATCTCGTACGATCTCCGCTGCGCTTACCGATCTTTGGTCTCTACTTCAGAAGTGTTAAATCCCAGCGAACATTTGTTTTGCGTGCTATGTGGCCTGCCCACTACCAAAAAATCAATTATTTATCATTATAAATATATTAAAATTAATTGAAAATCTACATTACACGTAACTGTGCATTAGATATTATATATACTATGTTCATAAGAAGTACTAGGTCATATAGTTATTCTAGAGAAATGATGAAGTGCTAGTAAAGTATCCTTATTGAGTGCCAAACTATTGCGCAGCGTGAGTTCGCACCCGCCTCAATATTTATGAAGCCAACTTTGGGCTCGGCCGTCATCAATCACAAAGTTATAAATAAAACAATAAAAGGTAAAACTTACCGCTCCCACTAGGGTCGGCTACTTCACTCCCGAACGCAATATTGCCTAGGAAAACCCACTTATTGGAATAATATGTAGATTGCGATAACAAGAAATATCATAACGGATTACTCGATATTTCATTACGAATTCGTATCGATAATATTATCGATATACGTATAAGTTATTCTTTCAAATAAATCTATTTTTAGGTCATAATATACATTATTGAGATTTTAAGATAAAAATACTTATAACTGCGGTACACAAAAATTAGTAGTACGAAAATTACATCGGTAATTACCGCGGTAATATATGCTTTTACCAGAAATTTCATCAATTTGTGTTAATATATTTTTTTCATAATGTAAAAAGATATAAAAAATAATAAAATAGCCCTTATTGCAGAAAATAGCCGTTTTATAATAATACATTATAATATATATTATTGTCGCACGAATATAAATATCGGCAAACGGTCGATAAATCTGAACGAGACTTCTTCTAAAGCGTTCTATTCCGTTCTGTCTTTTGCTATACACATTCATGTTGAACACGTTATTTTCTTAATATCATCCTGCTATCTCTTATTCTGTTTACATCCACCTCTTTTTAGTCTCTCGTCTTTTTAGTCTAGTCGTCTATTCTAATCCATTTATTATCATTCTCTCTTGCCGTGTTTAAAAGTAATAACTTTTAAATTATATTTTTTCCCAAAGTACGTTAGTGTAAAAAGTAAAAATATAAATTTTTTTATGGAATAATACAAAACGCAATAATATCTACGGAATAGATCTGATCTGTTTAAAGAAATATATAATCGATTTAAAAAGTAATAGAGAAAAATCAAATTTCCTTCGTAATATTAACCGGCATGCGTAACAATCGTATCGTCAGAATAGTTCTACCAAACGACCGGGAATAACTTATTTATGATAAATCGTATAAATCATTTTCGCTAACGCGTTCAGAGTCCGCGCGATAAAAGTGAACGAATAAACTTTTGTGTGATTCCTAAACGAGATACTCGTTCCGCTGTTCACCGACCGTAGTCGCGTCGTTTGTTTTGCCAAAAGAATTTATGGCTATATCTCTTTACTTTAACAAATTTTAAAGTTTTATTAGTAGACATTTATAAATTAATTTGAATTATTCTATTTCTTACAAACGCATTAACCCTTTCCCTCCTTACGGTACTTAGAAGTACCTCCACATTTTTC
Organism: Battus philenor; assembly: GCF_028537555.1. NCBI lineage: Eukaryota > Metazoa > Arthropoda > Insecta > Lepidoptera > Papilionidae > Battus > Battus philenor. Next base: position 10,295,061 of record NW_027181704.1, read on the forward strand.
GTCTAATAACTTAAGTACGAAATAACTTTATGTTAACAACAACTGACATTCCTTTAGAGTACCGTTTCCGTAAGCCAATCACAGTGCGTTATTTGTATTACCGCGCGACATTGTCGAGAAATTTGAACAGCGAGTTACAACTGGTCGGACATTTTTTCACTTTACTGTGCGGTGTAATTGTAAAATGTTTATAAATAGAATATCATAGGTAAGTACTATTTTTTTTACTAATTACGTTGTTTATATCACGGAGTACATTTATAAAAGCTGGTATAACATATTATCACTTTATTTTATAAGAATATTTGATAAAAACTGATGAGGACTTAAAAGTACCGTCAGGTGATTTTAGTCTAAAAAATCATGAACTTTGATAATACACATACTCGATGAAGTAGGTATTTTGGTTTATCAAACATTATTGTTTTTTCTTTTTATTATTTTTTCTGAGCTATTTTTTTATTGTTTTAGCCATTGAGATGGATATTACTAAGAATACTGCTCTAATTGAAGCCCTGCTATTAGAAGAGATTCCGGACTGTAACGAAGAGTCTGATGCAGGTGTGTCCGATGATGAAGTGGAAAATATTCAACTACCCTCACCAATAGGCTTCGATGAGATTTTTGAAAGAGCTCTAGAAAATACTTTAGTCGAAGATCCGCCATCATCGCCTTCAAAACAAGTTGAACTGGAGTGCCCTGTAAATCAGGTACCACCATCACCAATACCTGGATCTAGTGTTCAGACTGATCTACCGTCTGCAAATACGTCCTCACACAGAACTAATCAGCGATTACCTGAACCAAACCGTAAATGGAAAAAGAAGGACCTAGATACAATTTTACCGGAATACGTTCTAGATACTGGAGTGATAGAAGACTACTTTGCTCACTGTAACACCCCGACTGATATATTTTTAGTATTGATTGAAGATATTATTGATAATATTGTACACCAAAGCAACCTTTATGCTACTCAGAGAGGCAAAGTATTGAACCTAAAAAAGGAGGAACTTCTAACATTTATAGGTATGAACTTTTTTATAGGTTACAATACTCGTCCGGCGTGGAGAGACCATTACTCTTCGGCATCTGATCTCAACAATGCACTTCTCTGCAAAACAATGCCCAGAGACAGATTTGCTATTATTTTATCTCATCTGCATTGCAATGATAACTCCCAAAAGCCTAGAGACTGCAAAGATAAGTTGTATAAAATTAGATTGATGATTGATGCACTCAATAAAAAATTTCAAGAGGTTTATAATGGTACTCGCGAACTGAGTGTAGATGAATCTATAATTAAATTTAAAGGTAGGTCTGTCTTGAAACAATATCTTCCTATGAAGCCCATAAAAAGGGGATACAAGTTGTGGTGTCTAGCTGACCAGAGAGGCTATATAAAAAAGTTTCAAATTTACCAAGGAAAGGACGAAGAACTGAACTCTAAATTTACCGGCTATGGCTTGGGAGAGAAAGTGGTTTTGGAGCTGACGGAACAAGATTGGGGTAAAGGGAAGATAGTTTACTTTGATAATTTTTTCTCGTCTGTTGCTTTGCTTGAGAAACTGAAAACTGAGAACACCTACGCCTGTGGAACTATCCGAAGTAATAGAAAAGGACTAGCCGGAAATATGATCGCTGATTCTCAAATGAAAAGGGGCGACAGTGATCATCGATTTTCAAATTTAATTGGATATTGGAAATGGAAGGATAACAAAGTGGTTCATTTAGTATCAAATTTTCATGGTAATGAATCGGCAACTGTGTTACGTAAAGAAAAAAATGGATCCAAGTCTGCCATTACATGTCCTGTGGCTGTCAAAGATTATAATAGCTATATGGGCGGCGTAGATACAGCTGATCGTTTGAGAGCCCTTTACTGTATAGATCGCAAATCTCCGAAATGGTGGCACAGGTTGTTTTGGGGTCTTCTGGACATCGCATTTGTCAATTCATATGTCATTCATGGACTCATAATGAAACAAACCACTGTAAAAGATTTTCGACGCTCTGTTACTCAAGGCTTGATGACAATAAAAGATGTAAGTCAGAAAAGAAAGACTTCTACTGATAATACTGCGAAAGCTGGCCCTTCCAAAAGACGCAAATCTGAGTACTCTACTATAAAAGACGTTCGTTTGGGTAATAGAGGCATCCATTGGCCTACTTTCGTAGAAAATAGGGGAAGGTGTGAGGTTTGTAGTTTGAAAAAGATTCAGTCGAAACCTCATAGTAAATGTTCTCATTGCAACGTGTTTTTGTGTGTAAATGAAAAGAAAAATTTTTTTGCTGAATACCACGAGGTCAATTTGTAATTAAAAACCTATTTATTTAATTATAACTAAGTAAATATTGGATCTCATTATTTTTGTAGTTTCTATCATAGTTCCTAACATTGTAATAACACAAAGTTCCTGACGGTACTTTTAAGTCTAGGTCTTGGAAATAATACTTCTAGGTACAATAAAAATCTTAAAATAATCTGAGCGTTTCCTTTTACCTACCTTATTATGATAATAAAGTTGAAAAGCGGAAATTCGTCAAAAATCACTACCCCGGGTGGAAAGGGTTAAACATATGTTCATATTTTTTGAATACTATGACATTTTTCTAATCTAATTTTAATATAGGATAAGTTTTTTATCTCTTACCATTACACAGTAAACTTTATTGGCTGAAAATAAGCCACATGTACCAAAAAATTTCTCAATGTTATTGGAGATAGTTACATTCTTCTATTCTAAATGTTGTTGGAGATCGTTTTTATACCACATTACAAAGTTATGTAGAAAATGTTAAAAAACAACGATGAAATTCAAAAGGTTATATAATAAATAAATAAAGTAAATTTAACAAAGGTTCGTAAATTTCATTATTAACAATAATAACACCATTTGTAACCGGTAAATAAAACATCCCTAATCTATCATAAAATGGCGATGGTAAAATAACCATACCAAAGATTACTATTACAAAGTAGTGTCATTTTTATTTTTTTTAATAAAATTATGTTTATTTTTGCCAAAATACACTATTTGTCTCAATAAAGTATCTAATGCTACTTACATAAAATAATAACGTGTCATATCCATACTATCCTCGTGTTGGAAGTTAAATGAAACTGTACGTTTTTCTTACCTCATCTTCCGGCCTATATGCCACTTGTAATGCGTTTAATATTTCATGATATCGCCGCGAGCTCCGTCGATATCTGTAGCGCCATAAATAACTAACAAAAAGCGAGGGACGTCAGGGGTGCAGGTTCAAAATCAAAGCTATCAATATAATATTAGCTGTGTGATGTGATCAGTTTGCTAAATGACTCTACTGGTTCTCATCGTCTTACACGCACACGAACATATTTGTTTTTCTATTAAACACTCAAAGAATTTTGTTTTTGTTAAATGGCTTAACATTATGGAATACAAATTCTGCCTTTAAAATGTGGAGTTTTAAAAATATGCAAATGTTATTGAAAATTGTATTGATAAAAGTTATATTTTTTTTACAAGTAAAGATTTTTTCCTGTTTAGACACGTTCTCCATGTCTGTAACGAAATAAAGCTTTTATTATTTCATATTAATCGGGTTGGATAGTATATGAATTATGTTTTAGAACGCTTTATTACAATAATGTTTTCAGGCATAAAAAAATTGTACTTTAGAATAAAGGAGATTTTTTGTGTACATAGTTGAAAAATATTACGCTCTCCGAAAAAAAATTTGGAATGGTAAAGACGTCAATAACAGCTGCTAAATATTTTAAAATTGATATAGAGGGTCCGAGTTAAATTCGATATTTCGGACCATTAAATACCGAGTTACACTAAAGTTCAATTGTAGCCATTGTCCCCTACAACTCGGGTTGGTCGGCGTTCGAATTCAAAAGCGTTAAACGGTAAATTTATCGCGTGTTTCCGATTTTAATCGTCGAATTAACGACATCGCTGCGCCACACGACCGCCTATTTACCCGATTTATTCGTGTCGGGTCGCCCACCCCAGTGCCCATGCGACGACGTGAAAATTTCACTGTTTTAGTTTTCCTGCGTGGACTGTGATCATAGCCTGTTATTTCCATACGCAGTCGTTAGAAAATCATGTTTGACGGCTAACATAACAATCGGCTTTGTTTACCTTCCTTTTGTTTATTAATAGCTTTATTAACAACTTTATAAAATAGACATTTATCCTTAAGTTTACACGTGTAACGCTAAATGTTATTCATATAGATATCAATTATATTGATATCCAGTCGACTTTTGTTCACTTTCGTTCGTTGCATTCATGGAGGCATTCATAAGTCGATCAATTTATTTATTTATTAAGGGAACAAACAAACAGTCATTCGTTAAAAATAACGATTAGTAAATGATATTTTAAAAATACAAATGCACAATGTTGTCTATGGATTATGTATATAATCTCTCGTGCAGACAATCGCCGTGTGGGTCGAAAAATTTTTGAGTGGCGACCATACCACAGTACTGAAAGTAATATAATTGATAATCCCTAAAATATAGGAACTAAGATTAATTATTAATAGGAAGGAATAAAAATTTGTATTGATAAGTTTCCATATTTCGTAATAAGCAGTAAATATTTCTAAGTTGACATCGACTATAGCACTGACTCAAATGTATCTTAGTTGTTCTTTGTTATTGAATAGGGCTACTTAACCAATAGAAAGATAGATTACGTTTACATATTTTTTTACTTTTATAAATCGTATTTATGATCTGTTTATACCCTCTTCTATCTATCTGTGGCTGTCTTATGGTTTAATTTACATTTGCATATTATTTAAATTCTTCTTTGCAACATGATTTTTTTAATTAATTTCTAATTTTGACTTGCCAAATTGTTATTAGTTACCATAAGTTTTCCTTGAAAATTAAAAAGAAACAATATTTTCGCATTATACGATGTATACTTATCTTTTTTTTTTTCATATATGTTATTAGTATTGTTAGCTGGCAAGTTTTAAATGATACTAAAACAAATCAAATTTGTTTTTAGATTATAACAATGTTTGTTTTTGTTTAATTTAGAGAAATTGTACAATACATGCAGGAGTAATGATATCTGGATAAAAATGTTATCGCAACGAATATGGTTAAAGACTATTTATGTAGTGTTAAATATATTAAACGACATTATGCTATTGTTATGTATATTAAATTTAAAATTATACATTTACAGGATATGTACAAGTACGCAGTATTCATGGCGAAATGTCTTTTAGTTCTGCGAATGTTTCCCTACGACTTACTGTCAAGCTACCCGTTATCGCTCTTTCACATTAGTAGTTCTGAATAGGGCGCGGTGCCAGGCTCGGAGGAAGTTTGCACTGAATTAAACTGCTAATTAAACTTGGTACTCACTTGTGTATTATTGCATTACTCATAGTTATCCATCTGAGCCCAAAATTTGACTGGAATGGCGCAATTAGTTTCTTAATAACTGGCTGAGAAAAAGGCTTAATTTTATTCGCTACACTGCTACGAAATACTACGATTCTGTTATTTTTTAAATTATTGTTTAAAGTTTTTAAGGTTTTTAAATGGAAAGTACAGACCGGTAAGTGCAGTATTGCATGTCCACCTACATGTATCATCTTTTAGTTTTAACAAAAGTTAAAGATGAAATTTAATTGACGAAACATACTATTATATAGGATGGCCACAGGGATTTAGGGTTTTGAAAAAAATTACCGACGACCAGGTAGAAGTAGCAGTGGGCAGATCACACGGTACTCTGAATATATGGCCGCATAAGCCTTATGCTTCTGGATTGGAGATCGTGGACCGGCGAGCGCAACGCAGGACCTCCACCGATTGACGCTGTCCTCCTGGTCTTACTGAAAATTTATAGGCAGAGAGAAGTAGCCTTTTCCCAGCAGTGGATGTTCAATGGCTGAAATGATAATGATTCAAAGCTATAATTTATCAATTTGTATTATTCGGTTAATCCAATTACAGATTTAAAAGCGAAAGCTGTAAAAGAGAAAAGAACTTCCTTTTTCAAACCATTATTTAATGCAAAGGCAGAAAGGATCAGCTGTGCGACTGACAAACGCTCATCTCGATTTACGAGCACAAATCAAACATTTAGTCGACGGCTGTAAATCAGCCTAGCGTTGAATTTATGGGGCGATTCACAGATTTGTTGCTTAACGTGCTTTTCGTAAATATGCTTCAACTGGAACGCTTTATACTGGTATGTTGTTATTTGTATGATGAAACAGAATATTATTAGGAGTTTCAAATCAATTTTACACAAATATAATATATGACCTACGAGTATTTCACACTACTACAACAAGTCAAATATACAGATTTTTTAAAATTAATAATTAGTCTTTTTGTTGTGTTCTATGCAAGTGTAGTTTTTTCGTTAAAAGTTTTAATTTTTTTTATAAATGTTTTGTTTGTGAAAGTGTTAAATGAATGGTTATTTATCAAAATTACGTTTGTTACTATGGTATTAAAATTATAATTTATAAATTTCTTTTAATTTACAGATTTTTTTATTGGAGTAAAACAATGTATTAAAAACAAGTAAAGCAAAGAAAGTCAGTAAACCTTTCTACGCGAAATGTATAGGCTTTTACAATGTGATCTCAAATAATTGAGAAAGCTCCTATTGATAGATTTAAATAATTATCATAGAACATTAGTGTGCCAAAAGTAATTACACAGCAGTAAACCACCAGGCTGTTTTATTTTAATTAAACATGTAATTTTAAACTCTTAAAAAAAGCTGAGATTCTTTTACCTGTTCTACTCAGATATGCAGCATTTATGATCGGAATAGGTCAGAATGGTCATTTTGACATTTTATCATATGTTTGCATCCTTTGTTGAGAAAGAAGTTTTGTATATGAATTCCTACGCAACGTATTCTGTTATAATATAATAGATTTCATATCAAACAAAATAAAAAAAAAAATTACTAACGTAAATAAATATGTTCAAATTAAGACAAGTAAAAAAATGCACTAATTCATTATTAACATAAGTTTTGTATGAATTATTTAAGACGACATTAAACTAAAAAAGACATCACACTGAATATCAATCGATGTTAAAGATGTTTGTAAACATGTAATTATAAAATTTGTTTTGTCAAAATATTTAAAACACTTGCATTAAAATTGTAAAATTCGTTATTTCGTTGATATTAAAGACAGCGTCGGTTTGGATTTTTCTATATAAAGCGTGCACTTAATGGTTTTTTAAATATCGTAGAGAATGGTGCGGCTTCCACACGTCGTTGAACAATAGCATGGAAAGGGGGAAAATATAATTTATTTTCGAGTTAAATCTTTTGTGGAAATAATATGACATTTCTATTTGAAGTTGGCGGGTGATTTATCGGCTGCCTCATTGCGGTCTCGCTTTTGGCTCGAACCGTTGTATGCGAGGTGTCGTTCGCAAACCGCTTGTCGATTTCAATTCGGTAGATCGATTAGATTATTTCTGATGTGTCTATATCGATGTGTATTTCTAAAGCAACTGTTTTTCAATAGAAAGTTATTATTAGAAATAAAAATTGATTATATTTACGCTGTCGTCACTCAACATTTACAATATTATCGTTGAAAATGTAGAGATGATGGGTATAGGTAGCGGAATCCTCTTAAACTGATGACAGTCAATGATAGTGAAGATAGTTGAACGATATTGCAGGTAGATAATTACCATGAATGATCCTCATAAACCCTTCAAAAATTTAACGACTCTATTCAAAGCCTTTAGCTGTAAAAAAGACTTAAAAAGAAATTAAAAGCGCAATTTTTCAAACAACATTCAAGCTCGATACTCGTGCTTTATGTTTTCAATGAAAAGCCGAATGGAAAAACTCCAATGCGACGTTAATTCAAAAAGTTGTTTTCATTACGGAGCATTCTCGCGGTACACTGTGCGCGACGAGTGCGCGAAAAAGTTACATAAAGCACCACGAGTGAGGGAAAGAATTTGGAGTGGAGGTGAGCAAATAAAAGGCAACGACGGTCGCGGGATAGAGCCGCTGCCAACAATTGCGAAATTCCGGCCGTGGACCCGTTTGCGATTGCTCCGCGTGTGTCTAACCTTTATAAGTTATCCACAGTGACTGCAGTTATAAATTTGTTTATACCTTTGTCTATGTAATTTACAATCTCAAAAAGTCTGAAGAATCGATTGAAATTTACTTTCGTATATTTAACGGAGTTGTGTAATCTTGCGGTAAGTTATTTTGTAGTAAGCTCTTCATTGCTATTATTGAAGTGCTAATATTTCCACTGTCAGGATTAATGGATTTTATCTTCAGGACATCGCAGCGTGAAATATCCTCTTATAAAATGACAATGTTGTTAAGATCGTCGGAAGACACTATATGCGGGTCGCCCCAATATGTACTTTTGGAAATTTATGAGCGAGGCACAAGTCCAACTATTTTAATAGTGAAAAATGTTATCCTATTTAACTAGATTTTTATTGTATAAATGTTTCACGAGGCCGCACGTTCTCGAGAGAGAGAGAGAGAGAAAGAGAGAGAGAGAATCAGGCTGGGTAAATGACGCCAGGATCTGATTAATAAAACTAAATAAATTTTAATTGTGTTTACTGTAGATATGATATTATATGATTATTATTATAATAAATTTTAAATTTTTACATATTTTAAATTAAAACTAATACAGAAAAATAAAACGTAGTCAATGTGGAACAACCCTAAATGTTTGCGATGTTAGGAGGACTGCAAGTTTTCCTTTTTATTCGAGTTCAGTCGCCGCCGGTGCAGTCTCTGCAAAAAATTCGTCCATTGTTTAAATGTTATGACGCAAATATTTAATGTTCGCTTCTCGAAACTTAAATGAGATTACGCAATTATTTCTTTTATTTTTACCTTGTGGATGACTTTTGTGTTGAAATACATTTATACGAATTAGAGATTTTTTCATGCTACAAAGTGACGATATGAGCATGGTTTTCATGTAATGGTTTATAAGACGTTTTGCTATGTATACGAGTACTCGTTGGTATTGGGCGTAATTAGTTTTCTGGCTTCTATTACCTTTGCGTAAATGATCAAAAAAGTAGGACTCGACTGACTTGTTTTCGGCTTCTTAGACAAGGACCGCAATTTTATTTTAAACTGAATGATTTTATTAAAAGGGAGTTTAATTTGATCTCATTTTCTTGTACAGTGAGTTCTTTCATATCACATAAACGTTTAAAAAGCAGAAAATAATCTGTATAAAAAAATTAACATCTATGTAGGAGGAAGTTTACTGATTTTGAATTCACGATTAAACTAAAAAAAAACTTGCATTAGGCTCAACATGACGTCGGTTGTCCAGTGTAAAAACAAGACTAACATTTGTCTACACAATTGTCATTTTTTATATAATTTATACTTTTATCCACATAGGATCAATTATTGTGACCACTTGTGACATCATGAAAATAACGCCTTTTTTGAAATAAATTAAAATCTAATCAAAAAAATGCAAGATCTATGTTTTGTGAGGACTAATATGCCTATAAGCTGGTTCTATTAATATGCCAAGATACCCTACAGAAATGTATTTTTGGTCATGAAATTATAAGGTGAGGTTGTACGTTTCTTTAGCCCTCTACTTTATTGGCTACAGCTGTCTTCTAACTCAATACGACTTATCTCAAAGGAAAGTAAATTGTATTGAAACGTTAATATGATCAGAAAAACGGTACTGATAGGTATATGAATTCTTTAAAATCATTTAGATTTTAATAATCATTCCCTATAAGAGCATAGTTTTTGATATATATATACATGGAATGTATGTATATATTTATTTTTCCAACGAGACAGTAGAACGGGTAAATAATTTTATCCTCTATAATCTGTAAAAAATGTTCGCTGTATTAATACCGGGTGTAAGTGTTCATTGTTACAAACTTGGAAAAAAGAAAATTTTGTCATATATATAATAATAAGTACTAAGTTTAAAAAGAATTTGCTGACAGTTGCTTAATGAGTCAATGCTATTCTCAAGTTGAGGTCGTAAGAAGACGCTGAATACAGATCTCTTTCAACCAGTCCTCTTGGAAGTCTTTGGGGGAGAGTTTTGTCTAGCAATGAACATGCTATCACTGAAACTTATGTAAATTTTGAAACGTTGTTTTGTCTCGAATAGTCTGTTCTATTTACGTTCTTAGGATGTTTTTATCAAGTGTGACATGATATGTTTCATAATTCAGAGAACTACATATTAAAATTCATTATTGTTTAATCTGCCCGTCGCATTTCAACAGCAAAAAAAATCATACTACATAGTGATCACTTTATAAAGGTTGACCGGAAATAGGTGTAAGCTTTATAGCTTTTTGCTACCAAATGACCTATATTCTACCCTAAAGCTTTTACATTTATAACCTATCACCCTGTATAGTTGAAATATTTAAAAAGGTATTGTAAAATTACAAAATTAAACATTACAAACATGCTATCGTACAAAAGAAAATGAAGTACATACCGATTCATCCGAAACAATTTCGAAATTATAAAATATTTAAGCAACATTATAACCGCGAAATATAGAAAAACATTTTTACAGCGTCCCAAAAACTGCAAGCAAAGCGGTTGAACTGTCACGCGGGCGTGCCGAAAATTAAAGGATTCCATCCGTCCAAAACAAATACGGGGATATTTTTATATTTTATTTTGTTAAATAAAAAAGGAAAGGCAGCAAGAGCCCGCAGGTGGGAATTTAAATAATCTGACAGGGATTAAAAGAGAAATATCAGCTTTTGACCGTTGCGGGTACCGGCTAGATTATGCACATTATGTTACGCTGAATTTGTGTGATTTAAATGTTTTATGATTTAAATGAGAGGGATTAGCTTTGTTTGGTGTGGACATAACTGCTACGTCTTTTACAATTTTTATGTTTTGTTACTTGTTAAAGGTGTTTTATTAATGATAACAATTACGAGTGTACGTACATTGAGTTTCTTATAACCTAATATATAACAAAACGAAAAAAACTTTGATTTGTAAGAAAAATAAATTTTTAACAACCGCGAATCAATAATTTGAAGTAGGATGGAAATATTTAGCAATTCTAAGATATACGATTGTCTCGAACTATCGTGATAGTACCATAGCGCGAGGGACTGTTTCCTACTGTGGGCTATCAGAGTCCGCGCACGTTAGTGGCGACTTTTGAAAGGGTTTGAATAAGTAGAATATGGTAGAAGTTCTACATAATTTCAGGTACACTGCCGCACCCCAGAAATAGGGTACCATAAACTTCCAGAAAATGGAACGCTAAAAAGGGGAAAAATATTTACTAGTAGACAAAGCAGAGCAGTACCTTTTTCCATGTTAAATCTTTAATTAAATTTCTGAAACAGTGTAGGTTTTATGTTTATTTTGAATAATTATAAATATGAACTATTTCAATGAAATAAACAACGACGAAGATTCGTATACTGAGAGCCACACAAAATTCACCAATTATATGTTCATCAAGCTCTTATAATCTATGTTACAGATCCCATGCATAAAATTGTCTACGCCACAAGATTAGTAGCCAAACAGCGGGTCTAACTAAACGTCAAGTTGATTAATCACCGTTTCCCCTACGTTATTAACATGGTAATGGTCCGCGAATCGCTTTCTTAGCAATACTTAATGATACGGGATTTGCGGGATGATTGCGCGGGATAATGTCCAACTGCGGCAACGGGATTACAGCTATCTACTGGCTACAGGTGGGGCGTAAAACCGCGCTGTGTAATCTTGACACTGCTTGACTGCATTACAAGCAGGTTTTAGGATCCTCGTTAGATAATTTTACAAATTTAAACTAATATTTATAACATCATTTTATTAAGCTTAAGTTTCAAATTCCTCAAATAATCTAACCAATGACAAACTTGAATACATATATAAATCCTAGGGACATTCTAAACAGGTTTAAATAATATTATAACGTTTTATTTTACTTTGTTTTTAGATTAAATGTAAACATATACATCATAACTATCAAAAAGGTAACTCTATTTATCTTGTTAAGTAAATGAAAGACAGATATTCGTTTCATGATTTTATTTTAACTACGGATCGTGATATATAGGTACGAAACGAAATAAAGATACCGAAGCGACAAATTAAAGTCTTCGTTAACCGTTCCTTTCGAATCTTTCGAGTGTATTGCCCTGAAAAAAAAATGCATCGTTGACGTTGTTGAAAAAAAAAAAGAACGGGATAAGCCACGCTTTACGTAAGGCTCTTGACGATATATACGAAACCAGGCCATGGATTGCCTAAAGATAAATATAAAGGTGGGCATCCTAAGCAAACATAGTGCTACGTGTATTAATAGAATTGTATTGCAAGATATTAACAGAAATTCTTTATGGAAATCGTCTGACTTACGGATGACAGTAAAAAAGGTCAATGGGATGGTACCAGATGTTATGTCATATTAGCATCATCGTTATTTCAGCTGTAGAGCGTCCATATTTATGCTACTAGGTCTACCCCATAGATTTCCAGTGAAGTTGGTCGGAAGCGGCCAGCATTTAGCATATTTCGATGACATTAACAAGGTCGTCGGTCAACCTTGTAGGTGAACATCCTGCGCTGCGCTTGCTGGTCCATGGGCTCCACTCCAGAGCCTTAAGGTCTCAACATCCATATGTTCTTGGCGACTATGCGACCTGCTCACTGCTACTTCAACTTAATCTACTTCAACTAAATCTCTGAGTTGATTTTGTTCGTCTACGGATTTCGTCACTCCCAACTCGATGTCATAATCAAATTCTGAGCATAATCCTCTCCGTGTCTCGTTGAGTATCCGAGCTTGTCAGTGAGATCCATTCTGATCTTACTCAACCACAAACCTGAATACAGCTACGCTATAGCAAAAAATCGAGATAAGAAATGTGTGTGCTTTTAAAAATATACTTTTTAAATATTGCTGAAAATGGAATAAATATAAACTGATTCGGAATTCGTTTTGAACATAATTTCGCAAAAGATTTTGCCGAATACAAACAGTTATTTGAAGCGTTCGTGAACCAATTTTATGTCGGCGCGCACACTCGACGTGTGCTTCTCCGTCATTCACAACACCAGTACCGCTAAAAGGTGCTCGACATGCCAAAATATTTGTTCACCTATCCGACGTCCCGCAGGACCGTTGTTTCTATGAATAAAATAACAATTATAAGTGATCCTCGTCCCTCCGGCGCGTGCTTAATTCCGTTTGAAACAATATTCATCTGGCGATTTACTTACTCGACACACTGTCGCCGCAGACGTGGAGCAATCACATTATTGTACATTTATTGATTATTTTAAATTAGTAATTTTTTTTTCAAAATATTGATTATTTATTTGTACTTGTGCGTTAAGCTATTATATCCATCTACACAGAAAAACTATATGTTCGGTTTGCAAGCAGCCACATTTTTTTAATTTGTAATTTTTGTAAAGATTTTAATTATCAATTATACTTAAATAATATGGCATCTCCAAGGCATCTCCAAGGCATCTAAACTAACTAAAAACAAATAAATAATGCCAGCTTACGTCTTGACCAAGCTCAAAAGTTCTTTATCATCATTTCAGTGGTAGCACCAGCACAGCTAAACTTAGACCTCCCCCGTAGTGTTTCAATATAAAAAACAGGTGCCTTTCTAAAAGTCGTCTGTACACTATTTTCAATATTCTTGTATATAGTTATATGTGCGTTGTTAAATAATTCATTGTCAGCCAATCTCAAGAGTTGTGAGTCTCACCAAGTTGGATATATGAAGTTTGCTCTGAACGTTATTTCGACCGTTATTTGATATGGGATTGCGACTCGTTGCCTAAATTTAGTTTTGATGACGCCCACGACAATAAGTGTCAGGGAGGCGGATTAAATATTCGTGGTTTTAGAATAAGTTTACTCTGTCTCTACTACTATGCTATGATCAATATGGTAATTACATTTTGACAGTATGTTTTTCTACTATCTTTCTTTGGAGGCGTTTCTGACGTTGAATGTTATGTCAATTAAATAGATTAAAACTGTCAATAGTTAAATTGAAACATTCTTTATAAATAAATGTGGATCCCAAAAGATATGCAACAATGCGACCAATAGTTATGGAAAACAAAATTTTAAATCTCGGAGATAATTGTAAGAGAATAACTTTTTTCACTTTTCATTTACGCCAAAGAGTGAATTAAAAATCACATCGATAACTGTTAAACATTTGACGTCAATTAAAACCTAAAAAGGCTATTTATGAAATCATAATTTTCATTACACCATTGGCGGAGATTGTCGTCCACCGTAAATTTTCATGACATCCTGTTGGAAGCGGCCTATCGACATGTTCCGATGACCTCAATAAGGTTGTTTGTTGCGCTTGCCGGTTAGTGGTCTCTACCTTATAACCTCAGCAGCCATCTTCTTAGCGCGTTTTGAGGCATTTAAAATCTTTGGTTGCTATAATTTCACAATACTAAATATGCTGGTAGAAACAAAAAATATAAAAATATCTTTTATCTAAAATATTTAAAAGCTTATGTTATAAAGAGAATAATAAGTATGTATGACACATATTGTACATTATTAGCCTTTGAATTCTGGCTGTGCTGCGAAATCGGCCGAGCCTGATCGACAAATTTTGAGCCCAAATTCTTGAAATAGCTCAATCTTAGCTTAAACTATTTCATCCATGAATAGTTTACATAATATTAATAATTAAAGTCCTCCTTTCACTAAGCAATCACTACCAGCCTTGCCAGTATATGAAGATTTATGTAATACCGTGAGCAAAAAGTAAGGTGAACTTGTTAATAAATTAAAAATTCTTTATTTATTCTTCCAGATCAATTTCTTTTCCTTAAAAGTAATCCCCATGCGATGAAACGCCCTTTGAAAATGCCTTCTTCAGCCCTCAAAATAGATTGTTTCCTTCCGGTACATCCTTCATGACCTTGTTCTATTCGGTTTTTAAGTCACTCCTGTCAAAACATCGTCCCCACATTGGCTTCTTGAGTTTGCTGAAAAGCCAGAAGTCGCACGCAGCCAAATCAGGCAAATACGTCGATTGCAGAACAATATGAGTCGAGTTTTTGGTACTTTTTTCCCAAAAATTGAGCGCCTTTTGCATCAACCGTCAAAAACATGCGTAACTTGGATATAAATAAAAATTTTGTCCAACAAATTCTTGGCAATTGTTATAGACAGCCACAACGACAGAAAAGACAGAAAAAATTACCTGCCTTCCTAATGCCCGGGAGTTTAAACGACAATTTCGCCTCACTTTTTAATCAGTGTTTTTAAATTGTGTGTAAATGACAAATGGTTGCGAGATAATACGGCTAATCGATATCGATGATCCTTTATATCAACATAACAGTAAAATAACCACGACGGGCATAAAATGGCGGCAGTAAAAGCATGGTTGTAAACTTGTTTTTACTCAAACTTGCCTTTATAGGGGAATAACCATAAAGAGAGAAGTTTGTCGAATGATCACGTTACGATATCTATGGAATACGTTCCATCTGTCTGAGTAATTCGAATACATCGTGAATGTAGTTCTAAGTTATGCATTGCGAAGTAATGCATCGATTCATTTCAGGAATTTGATTCAGCCTTTGCCACTTTTAGAATTTTGTTCTGTTTTAAAACAAATTTTTACCTTATGTGTTCTTAAAATTATGACATTGTTAATAGACTCCTCCGTAAGCTAGGAAATTATTTTAGTTCACTGTTGATAAAAAAATTAACAATATCAAAATTAAAAAAATTGAAGAGACTGTAATATTTATTTTTACTAACGAAGGCCAAAGTATCTGGTGCTTAGTATGGATAGAATCGCACAAATTGTCTGGAATTCATAATCTATATATATAAAAGAAAGTCGTTTTAGTTACACCACTTATAACTCAAGAACGGCAGAACAGATTCGGTTGAAAATTGGTAGGGAGGTAGCTTAGAGCCAGGAGATGGACATAGAATACTTTTTATCCCGTTTGACAGCGTTCCCGTGTGACTTGACATGAAACGTCAGTCACTATAAAACGTGGTGTAACAAAAAAGAATCAGACTTGGAATAACAAAACGCAAATGACAGCTATGTAATTGACGTAAAATGACAGCTATGTATTGACGTATGGATGACAATTTGATATTTGTAAGAAATCAATATTAAAACTATTTCTATTAAATAAATAATTAACAAGTGGATTGAAGTGAAGTGAAGATTAATTAATAATGCCGCGACCAAGACGATCGAATCTTTCCCGACAAAGCCGTAATGCAAGAAGAATACAAAATACTGCAAATGAAAGGACTGAAGAAGAACAAAAAATTGCACGTGAACAGCGCCGCGATAGTATGACTCGACTTCGTGCTTCTCAATCACGAGAGCAAAGTGAAGCAGCCCGTGAAACAGCTCGGTTGGCAATGCAGAATCGTCGAGCGAACAACAGAAGGCAACAAATAGATAATGTGCGATGCAGAACAAGATATTTAGCTGATTTGAATCAAGCAGCGTTTCGATACGATTGCAGCAATGATTACAGCTTGCATCCTAGCGTTTGCATTGGGCAAATGGACGTTGTTTGCGAGTATTGTGGTGCATTAAAGTTTTCCGGAGAAACGCCTGGATTATGCTGCCTTAATGGTAAAGTGAAATTGCCAGTGTTGACTCCGCCACATGAGCCATTGTATTCATTGCTTTGTGGCGAAACACAAGAATCACGCCACTTTCTTGCAAATACTCGAAAATACAATAGTTGTTTCCAAATGACGTCATTTGGGGCAGACATTATCGAAGAAGGAGGATTTAATCCGACTTTTAAGGTATTTATTTTTGTACTTACATAGAATGTAGTTAAAGAATAACTTACTTTATCTATTGGTATGTATTATATTTGCTAATACTGAACTCTACTCTCCCACAGAAAAAGTGTTTATAACCCAGTTAATACTGTCTGGTTTTTATTTTGTAGATACAAGGACAGATCCACCATCGAATTGGATCATTACTACCTTTCGAAGATACACAGAATAAATTTTTACAAATATATTTCATGGGCAACATGGAAGAACAACTTGATCGACGCCTAGGGATCAATGCAGGAATGAAGCGAGCAATTATTCAAGACTTGCAGTGTCTGCTTCATGAACATCATGCATTGGTCAGGTTGTTTAAGAGTGCTTTAGAGCAAATGCCAAATGATGACTATAAAGTTGTCATCAAAGCAGATAAACGACCATCTGGAACACACGAACGCACATTTAATGCTCCAACAGTAGACGAAGTTGCCATCCTGATTGTTGGTAAACAATTGGAAAAACGCGATATTGTGCTTACACGTCGCGATACTGGGCAACTGCAACAAATATCTGAAACTCATCGATCATATGACGCATTGCAATACCCACTGATGAATTGGCAAGGAGAAGATGGATATTATTTTAATATTAAAATGATAAATCCATTGAATGGTAAAGTATCAGTATCTTAATAATGGTTAATTTCTGTATTATTTGTCTTTGAAATGGTTAATTATCAAATTTTGAATTTCAGGTGAAGAAACTACAAAGAAAGTTAGCTCAATGAATTATTATGCATATCGTTTGATGATTCGTCAAAATGCTGACAACTATTTGCTGCGGTTTCGTTGATTGTTTCAGCAGTATTGCGTTGACATGTATGTAAAAATAGAAACGGAACGTTTAACATTTATTAGGTTAAACCAAGCCAAACTGCGTTCTGAGGAGTACATCCATTTACGTGATGCAGTTAGTACTGAAGGAAATGCAGCTAATATTGGTCGATTAACTATTCTGCCGGCGACGTACATTGGTAGCCCACGTCATATGCATGAATATGCACAAGATGCAATGACATATGTTCGTCATTACGGCCGGCCAGATCTCTTTATTACTTTTACCTGTAATCCAAAATGGATAGAAATTACTCAATTGCTGCTTCCCGGACAAACATCAAATGATAGACACGACATCACAGCACGTATATTCAGGCAAAAAATTCGGTCCCTGATGAACTTTATTGTTAAACAACGCGTCTTTGGAGATACTCGATGCTGGATGTATTCAATCGAATGGCAAAAGCGAGGCCTGCCGCACGCACACATTCTTATTTGGTTGGTGGAAAGAATTCAGCCTGACCAAATAGATGATATCATATGTGCCGAGATTCCTGATCATGAAGTCGATCCAGACCTACATGATGTTGTTACTACTAATATGATTCATGGACCGTGTGGTGCCATCAATCCCCAATCACCTTGCATGGTCGATGGAAAGTGCTCTAAACGATATCCACGGAAATTAACGGCGGATACTGTCACTGGCAACGATGGGTATCCGCTGTATCGGCGTCGATCACCAGATGACAACGGTCGAACTGTCACAACGAAAGTGAAAAGAATGGATTTCGTTGTCGACAACAGTTGGATTGTTCCATATTCGCCACTTATTTCTAAAACGTTCAAGACACATTGCAACGTTGAATACTGCAATTCAGTTAAGTCCATAAAATATATTTGCAAATATGTCACGAAAGGCAGTGATATGGCGGTTTTCGGATTGCAATCCTCAAATACCAACGATGAAATTTCACGCTATCAAGTTGGTCGTTATGTGAACTGTAATGAAGCGATTTGGCGTATATTCGCATTTCCAATTCACGAACGTCATCCTACTGTTATACATTTGGCGGTGCATTTGGAGAATGGTCAACGAGTATATTTCACGGCTTCGAATGCTACGCAACGTGCTGAAACACCTCCAGCAACTACATTGACCAGTTTTTTTGCAATCTGCCAAAGCGATCAGTTTGCACGAACTTTGCTTTACTCGGAGATGCCACGTTATTATACTTGGAATGCTTCATCCAAGAATTTTCAAAGACGGAAGCAAGGTGATGCGGTTCCTGGGTATCCAGATGTGCGTTCTACTGATGCTCTTGGTCGTATGTATACAGTTCATCCAAAGAATGATGAATGTTTCTATTTGCGATTGTTGCTGGTAAATGTGCGTGGGCCAACTTCATTTGAGACACTACGAACTGTTAATGGTGTAATATTCCCAACATATCGTGCTGCATGTGAAGAATTGAACTTATTAGAAAACGTTACCCATTGGGATACGACAATCGCTGAAGCCATTATCTCTGCATCTCCAAGTCAGATACGCACATTATTCGCTATCATAATTTCGACATGTTTTCCATCAAACCCATGTAACCTGTGGCACAAATACAAGGATAGTATGTCAGAAGATATTTTACATCAAAGTCGCCTCAGTTCCAGAAATCACGATATTGAGATGAATGAGGAGATACATAATCGTGCTTTACTCTTGATCGAAGATATGTGTTACCTCATGTGCGGTAATTTATTAATGAGGTTAGGAATGCCAGCGTCAAATCGTGAAATGAATGACGCATTTAATCGAGAATTGGAACGGAAACGTGAATATGATCACCAGGAATTAGATTTAGTAGTTCAAAGGAATGTACCCCTGTTAAATTACCAACAAAAGGAAGTTTATGATACTTTAATGAAGGCAATCGCTGATGAAAATGGTGGTTTATATTTCCTAGATGCCCCTGGTGGAACTGGCAAGACATTCCTTATGTCATTAGTTTTAGCAACTGTTCGGGCGAGATCCAACATAGCGGTTGTAGTTGCTTCTTCTGGAATAGCAGCCACATTGTTAGAAGGATGCCGTACGGCTCATTCAGCATTCAAATTACCGTTAAATCTTCAAACTATTGAAGAACCAACGTGTAATATTGCAAAACACTCGACAATGGCCAAAGTTTTAGCGGCATCGAAAATCATCATCTGGGACGAATGCACAATGGCGCATAAACGTGCATTAGAAGCACTTAACCGAACATTAAAAGATTTACGCAATGACTCGAGATGTTTTGGAGGAGCAATGATTTTACTGTCTGGTGATTTCCGCCAAATACTGCCAGTAATTCCAAGATCTACGGCTGCCGATGAAATAAACGCTTGCCTCAAATCGTCAAATCTATGGCGCTATGTGAAGAAACTGCAGCTGACAACAAACCTGAGAGTTACATTGCTTAATGATACATCTGCTGAAGATTTCTCGGAGCAATTGCTGACTATCGGTAATGGTCAAGTACCTGTCGATGAATCGAGCGGATTAATATCATTTCCAAATAATTTCTGTAATTTTGTCTCATCAAAAGACGAACTTATCAACAATGTATTTCCAAATATTATTTCTAACTACAAAAATAATGAATGGTTGAGTGAGCGAGCAATTTTAGCGGCTAAGAATAAAGATGTAGATGACCTGAACTACATAATTAAAAATAAGATCATTGGAACAATGCATTCATTCAAATCTATTGACTGCGTCACAAATGAAGATGAAGCCACCAACTATCCAATTGAATTTTTAAACTCTTTGGACGTGCCTGGCTTACCACCGCACAATTTACGCCTAAAGGTTGGCTCCGTAGTAATCATGCTTCGAAACATAAACCAACCAAAACTGTGCAACGGTACGCGTTTGGTGGTTAGTAAATTGATGAACAATGTAATTTACGCTACGATAATGATAGGAAAATTCAAAGGTGAGGAAGTTCTCATTCCGAGGATCCCGATGATCCCAACCGATATGCCGTTTGAATTTAAAAGACTTCAATTTCCGATACGTCTTGCATTCGCCATGACCATCAACAAATCACAAGGCCAATCCTTAAAAGTTTGTGGTTTAAATCTAGAACATTCATGTTTTTCACATGGTCAATTATACGTGGCATGTTCACGGGTCGGAAGACCATTTGCGTTGTTTGTTTTTGCGCCTGATAATAAAACAAAAAATGTCGTGTATCACAAGGTACTTAAGTGAAGAGCAACCTATGTACTAAAATACAGAAATAATAATGAATGATTAATGTAGTTATTTAATTTTTTTTTTGTAATTTTTCCAAAAAAAAACACAATCTGCTTATTTATTGCCATTAAGGCGGAACAAAGTTCGCCGGGTCAGCTAGTTATTTATACTTTTTACAAAATTTGTAATATTGGTGCAGAGGTAACCAGTAGGCGGGTGTGTAAATATTGAATGTAATATATAAATAAGAAAAAAGAGTTTTACTTATAAAATATTGTGAAATGTAGGGTTATTGGTTGCAGGTGTAAAAGTTTTAAAGGGGTGTATGTATTTTCATTTGTTGGTAAATAATCTGTGATACATCTTATTCAAAAATCAAAAGTTTCAGATTGAGTTCAATTTTTTAACAGCTAGATTGATATGATCGAACGTTTATTTCCTACCAATTACCTTATCAATTTTATTCCGGAAGAATATAAATGTATAAAACAAAAAATATTAAAATTAGTCTAGTCATAAGTAACTAACACAATTTAGTTAAAAGCCGATATTAAATTCTTATAAGTATTATTAGGCAAATACGTCAACGTATTAAGCGATTTATATATTATACCACAAGAAATATGGGTTTAAAATTAATTAATTGGTTTTTATTATTATTATATTCTTTCACTATTAAATAAATAACGTCATTATAAGATAATCAGAAAACGAGTTTTCAAAATTCGAATTACTATATAGTGAAATTAATTTTTTCCAGATGTCACTGTCCTGTCGCATTCAAATAAAAAAAAATGTACTAATGTAACCTATTTCATAGTGATCACCTAACAGAATATATATAGAAAGGGTTACGAGAAATAGGTTTTTTGTTGACAACCTACTCAATTCGAATTCATAAATATTGCTCGAAATACTATAACTAAAACGTCTTCCACACCATTGATCACATGTTTTAAATCAACTAAGGCAGTTAGCACGCAACCGCTCAATTTACGGAGAAAAATGATGAGTCGTGACATGGAGAAATGACCAGTCGCTCAGAGATATTCAATACTCGCTTATCTCGTTCGCCGATAAGCGGGCAACATCACGGCCGACGAAAATTCTTTTTTCCCCGTCAAAACCTCGCCCCTCGCGGTAAATGATCGACTCGCTTATTATTTGGCGTGTACACAAACATTTAGCGCCCTTATCGCGGCTATTAAAGATACGGCTTCATTACATGCCGGCGAAAAGGTTGCGTTTCGAAACGCTTTTGTGTTCGCGCCCTTTGTTCTGTGCTTATTTTTTCTAAACACAATTGTTTCGTTACCGTTTATTTGTGTTGATTTGCTCTCGATTTCAATTTTAACTTTCTACGGTATACATCATATCAATTGATTTATTAAACCTCGACAAATTTATGTATAAACTAGTATATACAGGATGGTTAATTATAGTTCATTTGCGATCAATTAATATATCATTCAAAAATCATAAATTTCAGAAATAATAAGTAACGTTATGATAAAATAGTAAGAGAAAGCGTTTTCAAAATTCGAATCACTTGACACAAAATATAATTATTGAATACTGCCTGTTTTTATACACTTTGTACTGAAAGAAATTTTTGGTCTGATGCGTTCCAATAGAAAAAATGAATCAATATTACAATTTGAGAGCGACCACTTTATACACAGCGATTAAAAATTAATGTAAAAGCTTTAAAGACCTTTACTGACAAATGAGCGACATATTACAGCTTTAAAAGTTTTACACTTATTTCACTTTGCATATTATTTTACAAATAATGTTCATATTTTTATTATCAAAAGTTTTATCTAGCCGTTACTCTATATGTTGTACTAAAATACATGCTGACATTTCATTTAGTATCAGTATAATTTTATTACACGTTACAAAATGATGTATATGAACCATTTTATTTCATTATTTATTGTATCAAATGAGAGTTTTACGCCATTTTTACGTCCCCGCAGCGCCATTTAGATAAAACAGCTGACTTTCATTTCCTAAACGACGACCGCATTTAAAAACTGTAATGTTTGTGTATGCTCATGTCTAAACGCTTTGTAACGCGTCATTAAAAATTGATTCGCGTTTATAAGTAATTTTGAAATAAAAATATCGAAGTATTGATTATTGGTATAGAGGTATTAATAAATTATAGAAATAAAACTTAAAACAAAAAGCTCCACTTTAACAGAACAGACATTGAAATTTATAAAAATATTTCATCGTGCATAATTGATGTGTATTGCATTAGTGTGAAATTGTTAACATTCTTAAGTTAAATATATCTATAGCTATATATTGTCTATGTTTATTATTGTATTCAGTGTTTTATATTATTCGCAAAATTAAATTTAAATTTCACTGAAATAATTGAATTCACTCTGAGTACTTTATATATGAAACGCCATGACATAATATTATAAATAGAAAGGAGCATAATAATATGTGACGTTATGCGTGGGTCGAGGGAAATGAAGTGGAATCTTTCAGATAACGCACACAATTACATGTGCTCTGTTAACACGGAGGCAGCTCACACACACGTTCCCTTAAATAGCTCTCTTAGGGTTGAGTTCACAGTGTGATGTAGGTGACAACGATAATTTGCTGTAATGGGGTGTAAGGGCTAAATTGAATGTGTTTGAGCACAACTTCAATGTTTCATTGATTCATTCATCTACATACATCGATCAAACCAATTTGTAACGATGCCTATGTATCTTTTTCTAATTTATAACTTTATGTATTTATTTAACGCTATTATAAAAATCAAAACATCATTACAAATGTACATTATCATAGCCGAGTGATTGACTTAAAGTCTTTTTCAATGCAAAAAATGTATGTGTTATTATTGTAAATTTTTGCACAATTCTTGCCTGCAAAGTGCAACTAAATATTGTATAAAGTATTAAAATTATAATCCAAACTAATAAACATAGTATCCTGTACTTGTATGGGGTAATGCTGGTGATAACAGATACATTTTTGTGCTACAAAACACTGATATAAAAAAGTTTTTCATGTCTGAGCAGTGGAGTTGTGTGTTCTGTTGTGGGCTTTGCTCACAAGGTTGTGTTTGTAGTAGTCTCGTAGCTTACTGTTGAAAGATGTTATTATAGGGAAGGTCAATTTAGTCCTATCAAATTGGCCTCTTTTAGCAATCTTCTCATGACGAACATAAGTGAACACTGTGAACGAGCTTTTTTGATAATAATGTGCATAAATGAATATTAAGCATTGTGCGTTTAACGAAAGCTATAATATTATTGATACATAGGTAAAGTAAATGATTTTACTTTCTACAAAATATGAAGGGACTTCCTTAACCAGACTTGTCTAATGTGGAAGAAATTACACGGTTACAGACCAGAGCCCATATCTACATTAGCAGCGCTCCGACACATTAAGGCTCGCACAATTGCACCTCAAAGGAAGTGACGAGAGATAAGGGTGGCCGACGGTTCCGTACGTTATTTTACACTCCCTTAATTCTCTTAAGGTTATATGTTTGAAGTAGATAATTACTCAAAGTATCTATATATTATACAGTATTATACAGGATGATTGGTTATAGATGTAAAAATTTTAAATTTGTAAAAGTACAGTTAATTTGCTGTCCATTAATTAAGCAAAAAATAAATGGTTTCAAAAATAAACTATTACATTACGTAAAAATGCGGTTTTTTGGTCGATATAAATAACTAGGTACCAACAGCATAAAGAGAGAGAGAGAGAGAAAGAGGATTGTATCTTTGACAACCGGAGCATTCAAATCTCTCAAGTCGTTTTTTTTTTAATATTTTGACAGCCACATGTAAAACCTTTACCGTCTAACGGAAGAGTCTTATACTAGGGTAATAAGATTTTTATCATACTTTCTTTGATTTACAACATTTTGACTTATTTTTATTTCTACTCGACCGGTTTCTGTTTTTGTTAGTTAAATTTTATTTTGATACCTTTATATATTCTATTTTTACTAATTTACTATTTACAATATAAACTCTCATTTCCTTATTTTTGTTAACTGTATAGATGTTTAAAAGGCAAATTTCGTATATCTTATAGGTATTTTCTATCAATCCCTATCGTATTTAACCACTTAAAATGTTATTTATGTCCTGATATTCATATTCTTAAATTGTGTGCTTGTCATCTAATAACCTAATGGGATTTAGTGTTATTTACTATTATATGTCCAGTTGACTCCTTATCTATTATGTTTAACCTAATTTGTATTCTTATGTCAAATTTTGGCACCGGAATGGTCGCAGCCTACGCGAGCCTAGTGCTATTTGTATCATCGATTTTCGCCCAAGTCGCTGTTACACTGTCTGTTGAATATAAAATTTTCCGAAACTGTGTTGTACTGGAAGTGTGTTGTAATCACTGAAATTATGTTAGTAACGTCAGATTTGTAAACATCACGTACATATTTATCTTTATATTAATTCGGTTGCAAATTTTATTTTATATTTTCTATTCGAACTTTTAATTCGTGTATTATTTTACTGGTTTGTAGATATACGCCATACAAGTTTTAAACTTAGTGCGTATCCTAATCTAGTTTTGTCATTTTCGTGTTAATAGTGTAATGCAAGAAAAAAATAATATCGTAAAAATATATTTTGCATGCTATTTATTTTGAAAAAAATTTCATTAACTTTTATGCATTAAATAAAAGCAAAAACAGTTTGTAATATATTGCAAATTATTCTTTATTTACTCGATTTCGAAATATTAATGTTTGTCACTGGCACAAAAAAATTAAAATGAATAGAAGTTTATGTGCGCGGGCAGGCGTACCAGAGCTATGCACCGGCAATAAGGCTTAAGTTTGGTTTAAATGTTATGATATTTTTTTAGTCAGATTTGATGATTGGCTCAACTGCAGTCCAGACTTTAATCCTTTTTATATGGCAGGTTTCAGAGGTCAACGTTAGCTAGACCTCGTAATAATCTGAAGAACTTAAGTCA
This sequence comes from Battus philenor, assembly GCF_028537555.1. Taxonomy (NCBI): domain Eukaryota; kingdom Metazoa; phylum Arthropoda; class Insecta; order Lepidoptera; family Papilionidae; genus Battus; species Battus philenor. The sequence continues at coordinate 10,320,954 of NW_027181704.1, forward strand.
TTTTTCAGAAAAGCAATGTTCGAGATAGACGCGAGTATGACACGATCGACAAGTGGCCGCACAGACTAACGGAATGGTTCAAAATAGAGAACGAGGTTTTGAATAAATTTTGGCTTTAATTCAAGCGAGTAAAATGGCAATACTTATTTCAGGAAAAAAAAGTTAAGTTACCTAAGTTACCTAACCTAGTTTTATATTCATTGATAATTACACTTATGTCATTCTTTAAGGGCCGACCATGTTCGTAAGTTCTAAAAGTTAGTCGGTTAGTTATATTGTAATCATACTTTTAAATCACTTTCCATAAAAAGTTTTTCGAAGTCATATTCGTACTAAAAATTTTTATTTCATTTATTGCAAATTTGCAATATGCCTTGATTATTATAATACAAAATTACAGGTGGCTGCAATGGATAAAATGTGTCTCAGAAGAATACATTTCACTGAAATAAGATGATACGTTTATAAATATAGTAAAAAAAATTATTTACATCTTATATAAAAAGATAAAATCAATTAGTACTTTCTTATGAACATTCAAAAACAAAAAACTTTATAAATCAGCATTTAGGACTTCAATTGATTAATAATTACATGATTTGTAATCGCTAAACGACACTTAGAATATGAAAACTGTAAAGATTCTCCTACTTTTGATCTACTGATGATGAATAAATGAGATCTGTGTAGCTTGGACGGTTTCAAAGCCTATATCTGCTATATCTTGGTTTGGTTAAGTTTCTTTGACTAATTGGAAAATATGTACAAATAAATATGCGTACACGTGTATTTAGGTGATAAGCATCAATTTAGTTTAGTGATGAACTTACAAAATCTAAGAACTTTGATTCTAGTCATTTCGTTATCCGTCGGCAATGTTTAATCATATTATGATAAAATTTGTTCAAATTCGAAATAGAATTAACTTAAAGTGATTACCTCTTTTCCTAACAGCGTTAAGAAGTAGACAAAAGAAATAAAATGTTTCATGGAAAACACCCTATAAAATGGAATCGTCTCGAGGACTTTATAAAAGCGATAACGACTAAAGTTGTTCGGAGCTTTGTTTCGAAGCTTATATAAATACATCCAGAACACAAAGACCCCCATTGCCTCCCTTACAGATGGCGTCGTAGTTGAAAATGAGGATGCTGGGTAAAGTATCACAGGTCTTGTTTAATTGGACGTCGCTTACCTAAATACGTAGTGAAGTAAAAAAGAGAAATCTAAGGAGTGTCCGTCTGAAGCTCCGCCCTTCACGCGACACGCCCCTAAAGATCCTCGTCTGAAAGGTCTAGAGAGAGACATTTCTTCAGATTTAATATAACATACCTAAATGATGTTGTTAGCGAGGCCCCGACAGTCTGTTCACAGGGCCGCAAATGTGTGCGAGGTACTTTGCGTCAATGTGTGTTCTCTTTTACATTTGTACAGTTTCTTTTCAGTCTGAGATGTCTTTTAAAATTGTTATAGCGTAATGGAATGGTCCGCTGAATATTCAGTTTAAGTTACTCAAAATGGAAGCTAAAAAGAAAAGCTATATTAGAAACGATTTAAGACAAACAACCGGAGAGACATTTTATATTTAACATTGCAAAATTTTAACCCCAAAAAAACTTGTTATATTATAAGGAACCTCCCAATAAAGAAGTTTTACTCAATCACCGAATATTACTATCGATGGACTTAATATGAGTGCTTTGTGCTGATTACCTTTATAAAGGCCTTTAAAAGTCTCTTAACCTAAAGTGTATTACACTAATCTATAATTCCTAATGGGTAATTAAAAAGCCAGTAATAATTTTCTCAACTCATCTAAAATCACTTTATAACCGGTAAAATGACAGTAGATAATTGCACTCAGCTGATTAATATAGTCAAAAAAGCGCTTTCGATATGTGTATTAATCATTAAATTTTTAGATGTTATAGTCGTCGTTTCATCTCATAGATATTCACTGTAAAGCTTAGACTTCCCCCCAAAAATCTACAGGAGATATACCTGAATACGCTTAGCAGGCGAGTTGGCGATTGTTGTGTGGTATTATGGTACGCAAAGGAACGCTGCTGCCCATTCTATGGAAAGTTATTTGTGAGCAGTGGCAATCATATATCGTAATGAACAAGCGTTTGTCTCGGTAATTAAACCCGCGATCTTTGATCATCGTTGGGCTACCACTGCTCACTGCTGGTGTTATATACATATCGATAATCGAAACTTGCTCCATACATGAACCATAAGAAACAAAAACAATAAAACGCTATTTATGCTGTGTTACAAAACACGTTGTGAATGCCATATATTTATATATTATCACAAATATATATGTATAATTTTGATAGCATACAACACAATTGTACGTAGATTGATAGAAAACATTTTTTTTCTAACACATTCAATACGCTGGAGCTATTTTCTGAAAAGATTAATTTAAAATCTTATTCTCTTAAAAAATATCGAGATTTAAACGTTGGAGGACCTAATACCCTTTGAAATATACGACGGGACATCCTTCTATGTTGGTAATTTATTGGTTACTGCATCCTTCACAGCCGTACATTATAATATTAGTGCTTCAAACTATAGTGGTAAAAACAACCAATAATGAAAATCGATAAAGACGGCGCTAGTTAATAGTCACTCTAAGCTAGTGTTTTCATATAGTCTACGTTAGAAATAAATGATACAGATGATGTGTTGTTAAAAAGGAACATATGTAGTGAAGAGGTAACGTTGTTACATGTAAGCCTATAAAAAGTAATGTTACTGATTGAAGTAAAATTTTATTCAGAAAAATATTTAAGAGTCAAGAATATTAAAAATAAAGTAAAAGAACTTAGCTTTTCAAGTCCAATCGAAAACAAGCAATAAGAATGTCACGGGATCCGGAAACGGATACTCGTTTAATTTTTAATTCGCTTGGTCGGGAGCGCGGCGCTGTCGTCGGCGTCTTCCTGCCCGTCGCTTCCGTTGTTAGCTTTTTTTCAAGCTTATATTTCCGTTTTGACGTCGAAGCTGATGTCACGCAAGATTGAACATGAGTCGAAAGATTTTTCCATGTTAACGTTGTATAGAAAATTAGCAGACATTGTTTACTTGAGTCTAAATTTCGTTAGAAAAACTGTAAAAAACTACTGGAACAGCAACATTCAAATATAAGAAAAAAGATATTAGTATAAAGTCTTGACACTCAACAGAATTCCAGAATCAAGAAATTTAACCACATTTTACATTATATTTTTTTATCATACTTATTGGACATGCAAATCTTCAAATGGCATTATTCTCGTGGAATAGATTTGGAAAATGTTTCAATATTAAAATAAATAATTCAATGTGATCATACGTAAGCATTTTACAAAAAAAAATCCACCTAATTACTATTGCTTATTCTGAAAAAATACACCTGTTGTAAATACCAATTTCAATGTAAGTTTTCATTCAAACTTGACTTTTTAGACGTCAATTATCAAAGAGTAAATAAACCAAATATCAATTATTATTATTATTATTATATTATATATAAGTATGCTAATGAGAATGGTCATATGCATAAGAATGAGGTCAGAAATCTAGTTGCATATAAATAATATATTGCATACTTAGCATACAAGTAGTGAAGTTTTACTAACCTTTTTAAAATTGTTTAAGATTTAGACTTTTTTCACAAAAAACTCTTTCCACAAGATGGCAGTTTAAGCAGTAAATGAATTGCCGAGGAAATTAATTAGCATTCTCGAGAATGTCTAATTTAAGATACACTGACGATCATATAGATCTAAAGTTTAACTCTTTAAGTGAAAATGGTAAAGATAAAGAGGTAAAAAGCGATATCTATGGTTTCCACAAAATATAATAATATCTGGCAAAGGCATATAAAAAATAATTTTGGATTAGCCAGAAATTGATAGATGTGGCCATATTTAGGCAGTCCTAAGAGCACATTTTGCGAGTTTAAGACGGCAGGGTGTAGAGGGTGCCTAGTTGAAGACTTCTTTTAAAGTAACGAGGCTCGAGGGATAACTTCGGCTCAGGTTGCTACTCGATATTACATAATTCGGAAAATTGGAAGGCCGCCAGGTTCTTAGATCGTTCCGTCGGACACTTCGTGTAGTGATTAAGCTCAAGGGATCCTACGGGTGAATCTCAGCTTGCACTGTCACCCATCGATGATGATAAATTAGCATTCCGACACAAGGTCCCTCAGGATACCGAACTTCGACTTGGTCGGTTGCTATTACTTGTGTAGAAACACTGTCAACCTATCGGAAAGCGTTAATGCAGAAAGAAGAAGTGACCGAAGAATTCAGCAACGTTTCTTTCTAATGTAATTAAGATTCGCCATACCTTATGGAAAAAAAAAACAACCGCTAGCGACAGATGTCTTCTATAAGATACTTTTGACAGCTGTCAACTATACAGAATCTTTCATATGGTGATCATGTTCCTTATATACAAATATGTCACCGCAGTATTCACTGTCAACGGTAAAGTAAATGTTTCATTTTGATGATTCTGGTAGCTATTTAAATTTCGTGTACTGATATTCTTATGATAGCAAGCGCTCGGTTTTAAAACACAATTTTGTAAATAAAAATCATGATATCAAAGATCAAATAGCCAATATAAATAAATAGACGATAAATAAAAAGAGTAGTGCTATCGCTTCATCTCAACACCCCTAGTCTACATCATAAATGAATAAGCTCTTTTCGTCATTATTTTTCCGCTGAGCGAAGTTTTTTTCGCTTTGAATGAAAAATCCGGTCCGCCGGAAATTATCATTAATTATGAATCAGGAGATTTTGTAACAGCCGCTGCGCCCACGTTTATAAACTGTAAGAGACAAACTCTGTAATCTCGTTGATACATTTCCTTTTCGAAATTGCTTCATTAATAACAAATACTATTTTTTTTTTATTTTGTGCTGTAGTTGTGTTGGTTAGTGTCAACAAAATAGTCAACCGGATCTTCACTCTTCTTCTTTTTAACATAGATATATTTACAAAATAACATTATTTTAAAAAATGTTTTCATTTCTTGTTTCACTTGTAACACAGTGTATTGACTAGCACGGAACGTCAAGAATTTTACCGCCAAAAAAATTCCTGCTTACAATTGTTATAATAATTTCACGCCAATAATAATTTGTAAGTAATTTAAATAAAACATTACTACGTAATAAATACTGACGTTGTATTTTCATATAATTGTAATATTAAATTTACGTTTAATATTACGTTATAAAACAAAAAATTTAATCCTATTATTTTGGCAAACAGTCGTTACGTAAACTTTGCCCGCGGCGATTGATCTTTTCTTGAGCGCAACAAATCAAAGTGGCAAAGACAAGGGCCGGGTAATGCGCGCCAAGGGCCGACCCGCCGGGATGGATGGCAGCGTCCTTTGCGGTCGCTACTTACAAACGAACTGAATGGACCGCGCTAATGTCTCGAGTCACACCAACCACACAATAAATTTGTTGTAAATATCTATCTGACGTGTTTAGCATATTATTTTAAAAAAAAAAGTATTTATAACATAGAGCACCATTCTATAAATGCGTTATAAAACTATAATTTTTCTTTTCAGTCGTTTCTTCATTTTGAAGGTTAGATTAGTAGGGGTGTCTTGAAATGCCTTAACAGAGTCGATGAAAAGCTCTTTCCATACCATCTTATCCTCTATTTTCCGCAGTGTAGTTAAAGAAATGATTTATTTTGACGCTTGTGAAACATCAATTGTAAATACAATAAATATTCAAAAGGATGGCAGTTAAACTCCAAGAAGTAGTAGCAAGAAATTGGACACTTATTTTTTTATTACATTAACACGTTCACTGCGGCTTGAGGCCGATTCAGCCTCATGGTAGACTTTGCACTGGTGCGGCGCGTAAAACTCGTGTTTTTTCTCTAGTGCGGCGGCTGTTTACACTCAACCGAAACATGAGGCAGAAAAGGCCTCAACCGCACTACTAGGAAGTTCAGCTTGAGTCTGATTCGGCCTCAGCCGCACCAGCTGAAAGTTCTTCAAAATTGGGCCCGCAGTGAACGTGTTAAATATTATATCTCGTGAGCAGATGAAAGCGGAATCGAATGTTAAAGAATATTGCTCAATTTAATAGTTATGGAGAGTCATGTTATTGATTTGACTTGATCAGCGGGAAGGTGATCGCCTACTTGGTCTTTAATGGCCTAATTTCCTTAAAACAAGCAATTTGTCGAAGTTATCTGGTTATCTGCATGCGATGTGGTCAACAATAGGACACGTTGGTATCATATTGGGAAAACAGTGGTTAACTTTGATTAGGTTAAAACTTCTTCTGTTTTTTTCATGGCCCTGCATTTATGGCCTGGTTCTACACCTGTAAGTGTAGGCACGTTTTATTATGCTTAAAATTTAATTATTTATTCTGTGCTATTATTATGTTAGTATTATGCTATATATTGTTACGCAAATTAGTCCATAAATTATTTAAAAAAAAATGACTTATGAAAATCTCATACAGAGTCATTGGTTATAGATGTAAAAGCTTTAAAGGAGTGAATGTATAACTCATTTGCTGTCAATTAATATATGGTACACTATATTAAAAAATCAAAGGATTCAGAAATAATAAACAACTTGATGATGATAATATATAAAAAAAGTGTTTTCAAATTCGGATTACTATATATTGAGATTAATTATTGTTTATTATATGTCTCTCACTTTGTACTGCCGGAAGTTAATGGCCTTTCGCATTTCAATAGAAAAAGTAAAATAATGTAACGTATTTCCAAGCTGTCAATGCATTCCAAGCTGCTGCAATTATATAGGCTGATTATAAATAGTTATGAAAATATTAAAGGTCTATGATGTCAAATAAACTAAAAGTTCACCACTTTAAAACTTTTACTCTTATAACTAATTACCTTATTAATATCTCATTTAGAAGATAAAGGTCTTTAAATGTAACTTTGAGTAAGAAAACATTATCACATCCAAGATTTCCTTGATCGCTACATTTTGTCTAAAGCAGCAGACAACATGATTTGTGTGTGGGACGGGTCCCGGGGGCGCTTTTCCGTATTTCGCTAACTCTGGACCGTCTCCTTACAATTTATGTGGAGGATTTTGCTGTCCACTTCAAACAAACATTGTGTTAAATTATAATATGAACCGGAGTTCGGGGACAATTTATTACGTAGTGTACAAGAGTACCTTTTGAATTTAAAAATTGTTCAAAAGTTAACCATAAATATATGTCATATTTATTATCACACTAGCTGCCCCCATAGGCTTTGTATTGAAAATAAATAAATTGTAAAGAATAAATTTAATGTTATGATCATAAATAACCATTAAAAAGAATTAAATAACCACTAAGAAGAATATTTTCTTGATGATCGATAGACTTTAATAATAATTTTGTTATATTGTCATTAAAATGAAAATATTAATAAAGCTTCGTATTTCAAAAAGTTAATAGCATGTTGCTGTCTGCAAATAATGTTAGTGATTTCATATTTTATTAATAAGTTGGGTTTAGTTGCAAAGAATGCTTAAAGGCATCAAGTTAGCCATTACACAACCTATAAAAAGAGAGAATAAATAAATAAATAAAATTTTCTTAAAAAATTGTTCTATTTCGCATACTGCAAGACTTTAGCATTTAATGTTATTATATTTTCATTAATATACTTTATGTGTGCAAGACATTATTTTCTTACGCGCCCATTTTGAATTTATTTAGAGTACATTTTTGACATGTATAGAGAGGTGAAAGAAAAATGTATACTCTCTTTATAATTTTACTTGTGCTGTGAAGAAAATATAAAAGAAAATTTATTAATTGGTCAGTCTTTCTCGAGATTTGCACTTAGAAACACATTTAAAGAATATTATTTAGAATATATTTTATTAGATCATTTAGCTTTAATTTCGAGGAAATGTGCGACTTATTAATAGAATTTTGTTTGATACTTCTCTATATCTGTTTTAAAGTAGTATAGTCGTATGATGACATCTACATTATTGGTTATAACGATTTTAAGCTAATATGTAATGATGCTAATATATACTAAAAATATGTATCAGACGGTTTTTTCCACTTTTTTTGAATGAAAATGGAAATGGTCTGGGTAAACATTCAACATTGGAAAACTTCCAATCAATATAAATTCATGGTCGTTAATTCCCGTGAACGCAGTCATTAGTCCAGGCTGCGTGCGAGGCAGAAAACTTGCGATCGTATAAATCCCGCCAACACTCGCCGGTTCCCATCGATATGATTAATTGGGGCTTTTGGATCACGACACTTACGAACTCATCTACCGGATAAGGATATCGCTCGTACTATTTCTCTTTATTAACGATATCAACAAAGAGATGATTTATTAGTTAAAGCATTCGCTTATCATGAAATTGTTTTTTTGTCAACTTTTCATGTATTTATGTGGTTACATTATAAGAAAACAAGCCTTAGAAAGAGCAACAATAAAGTGTTAGAGCTAACTGACTTAACACTTTTCTTGGGAACATTGGAAAAAAAGCTCCAGACTAACCTCAATATTCGCAGAAAGTGGTAAACTCAGTACGATTATTTTTGCAATTTAAAAAGTGAGACAGTTATCAACCATTCATACTACTCGAATCATATATTTTAGCTACTTGCATAGCACATTGTCTTACAACATCTTGTAATGGAGCAGTGCCATCGAAATAATTTCTATATTTATTTGCGAAAAAACAGCTGTTCGGGCTATTTGTAATTTAAAAGCTAGGGAGGTTTTTTAAAAGAATAGTATTTTAAAGGTCGCCCCTGAATATGTTATTAATAAAAAATATTTATTACCAAAATTTAAAATCTTACATAAAATAATGACAGACATAAGATAAATACAAGAAATAAAAATAATCTTGTAACACCTAAATTTCTCTTTCAAAAAGTTAACAAATTCTTCGTGGGTATGAGCATACGTATTTATAATAAACTTCCACGAGATATCTTAGTCCTTTTTTTATTAGTTTTAAATATAATATAAAAGGAATATTATTAAATAAATCTTTTTATAGTCTTCAAGAGTTGTTTAATTGATCAAAATGCGTGGAATTTGGTTTGTTGACGAATTTACGTGATTAATATTATGATGTACACATTAAGAATTGTTTTATTTCATTAAGAAAACACAGCCTTTGAGTTTGTGAACGGCTCTTCTCAGAAGATTGGCATTTTGAGCCGATGATAGCTCACTACTTAAAATTTTAAAATATTCGAAGGGTTAAATGTGCTTGCAAATGCCTACTTATAACATAATATTTTACATTTTAATTTTAAATCGAATTTATTTATTCAACGTATAAAGTTTCATTCATTAATCCTGAGTTATTTTTAAATAATATTAATAATTAGGTGCAAGAATAATAATGAGAAGAAAATCTATTAACCAATTGTACTGAGACACAGTACTGATGGCTGCCAGGCCATTAAGGTTCTGAAGTGTTGACCTGGCAAACAGTTTAGGACGTCTACTCAGAAGATATACAAACGACCTTACTAAGGTCGACGGGAGATACGGGATGCAGGCCGCATCTGACCGTTCTCATTAGAAATCAATGGGGGAGCACTAATTCCACCTGTGGAAAGCCGATTCCTTTGACTGATGATAATGATGGCTGTTTTAAGGCAATCGTGGCGATCTTCCAGGAAGGCGTATGCCTTACAGTGAACATCGGCTGAAAAGAAGGGGAAGAATGGTAGCATTAAAAGAAATACTTTTTCAAAAAAAGACGTACCCTTATGTCGGGGGGTTGTACAGATACATAGTCCAGTCCTCATTAAACTTTACATTGTTGTAACATGCTTATTGCGAACGCGAAATAATGTGTTAAAGAGCCGCTACACTCCGGTCGCCGACTCTATCCATAATGAACGATTCACGCATCGGCATCATCGCTACCTATAAATAAATATGGCGGCAAAAATGGCGCCAGTTTATCAGCCGCCGGAAGTGGACGCTGGGGACCGGAATCGGAGTAATAAATGTTATTAGATAGCCGCTGGGCTTAGTTCGGACTGGGATTATACGGTTTTTTTCGGACTCCTTTCGTACACCGACGGCTTTTGTTAATGTGTCTGGGTTTGAAAATAAATTAGTGGGGACGAATTCAAATGAGCGGTTTGTTGGGGTTAAACACTTTGTAGTTAAGCGGTTGATGAGGTCTCTTTATGCATGCATAGGTTAATTATGCTAGCATATAAAAATTGTTCTAACCTATTATATTATTTTTTAAAGATCCTTCATGTACAAGATCTTTCGCAAGCTGATAAGATAAGAACTTCACAGTTATAGCTATATACATACGTACATATATTTTAATTTTGTTGCTTATTTAGTATATTGCATCATTAATTACGTATATATATGTAATATATTTATGTAAGCAAAAATGTTTTACACACCTTAAATAATCAGATGCATAAAAATTTCTAATTTTAACGCTTAATAGTACTATTTTAAAACACGTGCTTCTAGCATGCTTTTGTGAATAAATAAATAAGTACAAATTAAATCGTACGGATAACCGTTTTTCCGTTTTCTTTTTAAATGAGGTGTTGGCTTAAATTTTCCCATTGTTTTTTTTTTTAAACATGAAATGATGTTCATTTTATCGATATTATTTTCCAACTTTTAAACATGTAATTCAGAGCTGTAAAAGAGCGAAAAACGTTTCCTCGGTACGAAACTATACGAACATAAAAATAGTTCTCGCAAATACCAGCCGTGTTTGCTCAACGCTACAGGCTGTCAAAAGCATCGGTAAACGATCCTCGACTGTTATTTACCTGCGACATGGAGGGAGCAAATTGGCGGAAGCGATATTTGCAATCTCATTTTTACAGCTTTACTCTCTTTATAACCAGAGCTATAGAGCTCTATTTAGAACGATGCAGACTTTTGAGTCTATAAAAGTTCGATCTGTTCAGCTATGATCGAGTTAAATGACCGGCCGTTTATTGTATTTGCTTTATGAGTTATATTCGTGGGCGAAAAATATGTTATGTGGAATGATAATAGCCTTACGACTATAACGATTGTTAATCTAACTCGATCTACATTGATTACCGGTGTAACCAACGAGAAAAAGTTACATCACAACTTATTTCGTCGTCAGTTAAACCATCATTAAGCTAAGTTGGATGAATATGATTAAATAAAGTTATTTATGTAATTCTGCAAATTTTATATTGAATATAAAATAAATTGGTCAATTATAATGCTCGATTTGTCGGAAGACATAACATACACGTGAAAGGCGCACAATTATATAAATCTTACAGTTATAAATATGATGACAAAATACAAGAAAATAACTACATCTAACATTGTATATTAAATTTGGCCACTAACCAAAATCATTTCATTAAAATATGTATCTTTTTTTCTTTATTTTTGGTAGCTTACAGGTGATCATAGTGACCCCCACTCTCCATTAACGGCGTCTTATTGTGAGTTATCTCCATGTCTCATCATCTCCTATTCTTTTCGGTTTTACACGAAGACATTCTAGAAAAGCAAGCACTTGATTTTTTCACGCCTTGGATTTTGTCTTCGGAGTCTTTTCTCTTCTTTTATTGATTGGTTAATCTTTTTTGAAATAATAATTTGGTTCTTTTATATGTTCAAAGTATGTAATAATTTTGCTTCCTACTAATTGAGCTAAAATTTTCTATTAATTTATTAATTTTCATTAAGTAACAATTTTGTTTAAAACTTACAACTTTTTATTATGAAAATTATATTTTCCCTATAGGTATAATATAGTGATATAGTTTCCAATCTATCTGTTTAATGAATTTATATCTTTCGTTCGATAACTTTGTTTACTTAGAAGGCTAGATATCTGTGCGCAGTTATGTATACTCCGTGGGGTAGTTGGAGAGTTATGCCCGATGGCCGATAGTGTCAATACTGGCGTGCCTCCAGCAAGAACGAAACGTAGTCTGTTTAAACATGAAGCTACTGTCGTACATACAAAGTTATTAGTGATGTCGAATACTACATATTTGTCTCTATATGAAAATACTTGTTATGTTTACATGTTTAAATTTTATAAATATATATTAGATGAATACGATTTAGTATTGGCTTAATATTACATTTAATGTTAAATTTATGCATAATGTTCCAGGCGATCAAACAGAGGATCTAAACTCTTTTGTACAAAATTGTCGTAGGTAATTTTAAACCTGAATGAATATCAAACAAAGTTTTGTTCATATCGAATGTCGAAAACAGAATAAAAAAATACTAGATAATTTCATAAAAATAATTTGATAAATAGAATGATATTTAAAAAAAGTATCCGTTAAAAACAACACAAACAGCTTAGTTAATTATAAAACTTATATTCGATCATCTCTATCAGCATCCCGTTCTGGCATGTATGAAACAATACCTCACAACTGTTGCAAATTTCATCATGTACGTGTACAAAACTACGTCTGTGTGCGTGGGTAAACACCGGTTTAAGCCTAACTGGCCTTAATGAATCGTAATGGCCCCTATAATTCGCGGCGTAACTAACTGGCCATGTGGGGAAGCCTACCCTCCTTTACCCCTTCACCCCTCTGTCCCCTATATTTGGAATCCGGCCATATCGCGTATGACAGCCGTAATTCTCTTTTTGAAAATTTTCAGCTCAACCGATTCGTTGGAGCAATTTGTGGTTACGTGTTTAGGTTTCGTACTGGCAATAACCGATTTATTATGCAGCTATTAACAAATAAATTCTCAATATTTTCAATAAATATTTTGCTTTCTGGTTAAAATTCGGAAAGATAAATAGCATTATGCTTACAGCTGCTTGAATTGTAAGAGTTATTTGCCATGTGCAACAGCCGTCGCCCTAAGTTTAAACTAAAGCCCAAAGGAGGTCGTTATTCCTACTGTAATTTATTTAATTGCTCTGTGGCGGTAATTATTCATGAAATTACGGCAATTACGTCTTGGGAAACAATTATTTATTATACAAACTTAAGTCTTAATTCACATTTTATTTCATATTGCTTTAGCAGATAACAAGATGGACTGTGCTAATTCTTTCAGTTAATTTGTTTGTTACGAAATATTTCATGTAAATTTAAATTTTTTTCTAGTCATTATTGACATTAATTATTTCACAGTCCGTGTATTACATTAGGTTCGTTTTATTAACCGGTAATCACTAATATTATCAATTAATGAAAATAAAAAATGAAACGGACTTCGTATCAATTTAAATAAAAGTTTACAGTCCTTTATAAAGCGCGTAATTATGGATTAAACAAAGAATAATATTAATTTTTGATATTTAATAAAAATAATATTAATATAAACAAGAGTGCTGCAAAAATAATGAAAGTATATACATGAAGGTACGTAATTAGTGCATCGTAGATTGGGGAGGGCAGTTAACGCCACGTGTCGCGAGGACTAATTTGCTTGTCTATGCGAAACACCCATTACGGAGGCTTAACTAGATGGCGCTGTTTAAGAGATGCACTTGTCCTTTGATACCGCATTAAATATCTTTGATGTGCTAATTTCTCAGCTCACAGTAAACATACATAGCGTTAAGTACACTGCAAACTGTAAATAGGAACAAATACAAGCAATTGTACGAATTCAGATTTTTTTTATACCGTTAAGCAGCTTATTGTAACTAACAAAGCTCTTCCTCCCCAAGTAAACTCATGCTTTCAAAAACGCCGAATATAATTTTCATTGATTCCACAATCTTTATTGAGTATTTACTTTATGTTTTTGATATTTCATGAAAATTACTTGTTGCAAAATTTATCTAACACTTAGTTTTATTATAAAAATACTTAGTTTTAGGTGTTCACTTCCTTTGCATGGCTAATTTCATCATGAATAAATAGCTGTAGTTTGAACATATGCGTTTTTTATTGAACGTACCGTTAATTTCTTTTGCTTAGATATTTACTAACTAATTAACTTTTATAGAAGTTTATAAATTTCATTCTTTGATGACATTTACTCTACAAAAGGAATATTAAATTTAAATTTTAAATTTATGAGCCTAATGATTCCTGAGAAATCGTGATGAGTCGGTACATAGAAAATTCTTTAGTACTTTTAAATTTCTTCTCAAAATGTGTTTTTCATTAGATGACTTCATAGAAGACTTCATTCAGAAGTTGCAAAAGTTTATGGTTGTACAAAGAAAATGTAGTATAATGATAAAAATAGAAAATATAGCAGATAATTTCAGATAACAATATTGCCTTTTTATTATTTATTTAAGTTCAGTTTAAATTTTTTTTATACATGTTTTCATATATTTATTTCGCTGCTTAAGGAGAAGGATGCTGACGGTTGTACCACATTTTGTTATCACACTTGCCAAGGACATACTAGACTTACATATCGTTCTTTTAATTAAGTATAACTACTTTTTCTCAGAATTTTCTTCTCATGTAAATTATATGTGGCGCTTTATCACAGATTTAAATTTTATATTAAATTCTTCAGTGAAAAGTACAAAACGTAAAATACAAAACTGTGTCCAAACAAACGAAACGAGCATTGGGCGTGTGCTTCAATCTTCGTCGTGCATATTAATCACTGGACGCCATCTGACGCCGCCGGACACTGGTCTTACAGCGGGCTCCGTTTAAATTAAAATATTCCGGACTTCGAGCCCGCCGCCGTGCGACATTTGGTGGTAATTGTCCACGATCATTAATTTATCATATCAAAAATAATAAAGGCTTATACGCTATGTCTATTTAATTAAAATGCGGTGTTTACGCCCGGATATTAATTGCTTAATAATAAACGAGTATACATAATATACAACAACTACTGATTGAAATGTTTTTTTATTTTTATTTTCTTTTACTTAATACTCTGTACTGGTAATACAAACAAATACATGAAATTATAATAACTTGTCTATATTTCGCAGTAGGCGTCTACAAAGATGATGGTGGTGCTAATAACTAAAAAGTACTATGGGCGGTCTTATCACTTAAGGTGATTAGGAACAGAAAGCCAGACTGCACATGCAGGTAGCGGGTAGTTTATGTGTATGCGATATTTTAGAATTTAATAATTATGCAATTATTGAATTTTCTTTTATTTTTTAGGCCTTATTTTATATAATAAAACTTTTCAACGTTTATAATATATTAATAGCAATATTATTTTTTTAACTTTATTGCGATTATAATACAAATTATTTTATGCATTCAATATTAGTGATACTATTCACAATTAAAATAAATATATTGTTTATATATTAATGTACCATAGGTTTCTTAAGTCAGAGAATCGTTGCGTCGCTTGTATATTTATATATATATCTCACGAGTGGAGCACAGGAACGTGCCAAACACGGCTACAAATGGATAGTTAGCAGGAACCGGCCCGCGTTGTACCCTCCTACGTGATAAATTCATTTTTGGGCAAGGTTTAATTTGTTTGCCTACGCAACGCTATTTGGAAAATGCCATTTCTCATTGAACAGATTACAGAGATTACAAATTCATTAGGGACGCCGTATCTTTTGTTACTTACACAGGATACGACTAATTGATATTTTAGGCAAACGTATTATTTGACATTTTAAAGATATTACCAAGATAACTGTTTTAATAGGAAAAAAATAATGAAACAAAAACAAGTTGATTTTTTCAACATTCGGAAAAAGCATTGTAACATTATTAATATATTTATTCAAAATAAATTAGTTTTAAAATTAAAAAAATATTATTGCAAAACCAACGACTGAGACTACAAAGATATTTAGTTAAGGTAGTATATATTTCTTTATGTTTTGTATCAATTTGTTTGGTAATTTAAGGCTGCTCAGAAAACACTGGGTGGCGACCACTAGCGGACTGACGATGTAATGAAGGTTGCTGTCAAGTCACTGGATGTAGGCAGCGTTTATGCTAGCCATCTTGGCGATCTTTGGGTTGCTACGCCTTGTAGTGGGCGTCTATCGGCTGAGAAGAAGAAGGAGAAAAAAAGAATTTGTATCCGAATGATATAAAACACTACTATTATTTAAATGACAAGACTTAAAACTGTTTTATTTACATGTTAGAATTTTTTTAGGTATTATTTTGAGAAGGATTTGTTTACATTTTTTTTTGATATGCCATATGGTTTTTATTCTGTTCTACAATAAAATAAAACGTGATTGTCTTTTAGTTAGAATTTTTTTGAAAATAAAAAAATACGTTTGTCAGATTTTATAGTAATCGTAAAACAAAACTATTTTAAAAAATGGAAACAAATCTTTTATTTTTTTAATTTAATATTAAATTAACAATTTTAATTTAAAGGTTAAATTAAAAGAAAATACTTATTTTACTACATAATGAAGAAAATTCATAAAAAGTTCAAAGTTAATGTAATCAATACCGAAATAAGTTTTTGTCTTTTTATGTCACTGTCTTTAAACATTGATTTATAAAAAAAATACAGTGATAGATTTATCATAAAATAGAGGAAAAAAATTAACTGTAACATTATTTTGTGTTCACACTGTTTTGACAAACCAAACTTCGAATTATCATACAAACTTAGATTTTAATTTTATTTTACGCTTTACTGAATTGTGTCTGCTAATAATATATAACGTACCCTTCCGAGTGTTATGACAAATGAGTAAGAATATATATTCAATTTTATCGGTTATTA
The DNA here is from genome assembly GCF_028537555.1 of Battus philenor. Taxonomy (NCBI): domain Eukaryota; kingdom Metazoa; phylum Arthropoda; class Insecta; order Lepidoptera; family Papilionidae; genus Battus; species Battus philenor. The sequence continues at coordinate 10,337,651 of NW_027181704.1, forward strand.
GAAGATTATATATGAACGAAAGACTTGTACATCGCAATTTGCAATCAAATATGGCTGACTACGAAGATAGGCGTAGGTTACTAATATTCTACAGTGGAGGTCAATCAAAATGTCAGGATTCCTGAAATCGTGGCCGGGACAGCGGACACCGCAGGCGGCCGAGCGGGCTGGGCGGGAAGTGCGGCGAGTGTGGACAGGAATTAATTGCGGCTCGCGACTGAGGTGTGCCGTAATTATCGTGCCTGTGGACATCGAGCCGACGTCCGGCGAATGTTACTCAAAGACGTTGATCATACCAGACCGTGTCGCCGAAACAAGACTATTTTTATATATAATTATTATTCAAACCTTATCGCCTCGTCAACAGCAAAAGCAGGTCTTTTTAAAAATATCTGTTAGAAAGCTTGACAGTTTGTTGTTAGGTACAATAGATGTATCGTGTAAGTAACTGTAACTAAGTGTATATTCGATAGCGGCTTTTGAAATACGGTTAATTTCTTGTTGTCAATGTGTTGTTATGCATAGAAAAATTAGAATTTTTATGGGAAATACTAATACATACAAACCATAGAGTTAGGACAAACTTATATCTTGCTGTCAAAATATTTGTCACTAATTAAAAGAAAAAATGTCTTTTGTGTTTGACTAATTTGGTGGCTTTCCATACTTTCGTTATGGCACGAATAGTTTCAGATTATAAGAAAAAAAGAGATAAATTGCGATCTTGAAAATCACCATTCATGATTGCAATTTATATATTTTTTCTTATAATCTTGATGAAATTAAAGCACCTGTATCACATAAATTTAGATTTTAACGATTTACGGACCTTTAACCTAGAGATAATTTTAATAAATCTCAAAGGGAAATAAAAAACCTATTTATGTAAGTAATGTTTGTTTATAATTAAAACTTTAAGTTATTAAACAAAGTGTTCACTCTGGAATACGCGACTAGGCATTGGACATATACTAGTTTTTTAATTAAAAAATAAAGAAAATACGATTATTTTTATTAACCAAATCATATCCGTTACATATATGATGGAAAACTTTAACCGTTTTAATCTCAAAGCTATATTGAACATTATGAAAGTGTTCATAGAAAATTATCGCAACTCTATTACTTCATCGGAATACTTAATCGAGGACAGGTAATCAGTATTCGGTGGAAGTTCGTTCGATTCCCGGGTAGGACGATAAGCCCGGGATTCCGTAGCTGTGTGAATTCATCTCGCGATACTTGTGACTAATCGCCGGGATTCACCTCACTCCGTCTCACGATAATCCCGAACAAATTATAGGGGCGCTTAGCTAGGTTACTTTGTTCGTTATATCATAATATTGTATCTTAGCTTTCACGCGACAAAATATAGATTCTTTGGGTGTATATTCTCGGTAGCTTTTTCTTTTTGTGATACTTACATTGCTTAATTACACATTTAAACATTATATACTTATATTATAGGATACGAACTGCTCTTGGTAAACCATAGGCCAAAAGGCAGACGCAAAATAATGAATTGTTCACCATAAGGTACATACATACGTATAATACGTATGTACATACCAATATGATTAAGTTATACTCATAAATAAATATTACGTTCGTAACAGTATCACAAGTAAATTGCTTCACGAAAATCTTACATTGTCTAGCAATATATATAAATCTTCAAGTTTAACAAATATATAGGGGCAGTATTTAGATCCACTGGTTTTATACATTAGTATCGACTAATTAGATAAGTTAATGTTATTGTGTTAATTATAAATCTAAAACTTTACCCGTATTTCGTAATTCACCTAGAAATATTGCTACCACAAACAATAAAAAAAATTGGTAAGCATTCAAATGTTGCCAAATTTTATTCGATTATTGATCAGTTAATTAATGATGCAAAATCAGCAATAGTATAATGTATGTTTTATGGTATGAATTTTAAAAATATATTATTATCACACACCTCAAAACATAGATTAGAATGCAGTTTAACAAAAAATACCGAGAACACAAAAATAGGTATAACGAAATACGTTAAAAATGCAAAGAGAAAAATAAAAAGAGAAATAATGGTGGATATAAAAGAGGACAGTTTGCGTCACAAAGCCGCATGCGGGCCTCAGATATTGACAGTAAATTTCATTCATACGGCATTAGTGCCACGCCATCAGATACAGGGATAGCTCCCGCAAACAATGTGCTAACAACTTTTAGAAAGGGTTGAATTGATTAATTTACAGAAATCCAAAAATGTCAAACTTCAAAAACAAAACACTGTAAAGCAATTTTTTTGTATTCAGTGTTGTTTGTTGTTTTCTCTGCGTTTTTACGAAAAATGTGAGCAGTTTTAATCCGTGGTTTCATTATATTATTGTATTATCAAGTGGCAAGCAGAAGTTGGTAGAGGCAACGCGGTTAGGCTCCCCTTCGTGTGAACCATCGACATTTTAAGATCGCGGGATGTCGCTGTATGCAGTCAGCGCAAGACCAGTCATCGTGATTGATAATTTTGATGATTGTATTACAAAATCGTTCATATCCTTATTATTAAGAAATACTTAGTGAAATATTATATTGTTCAATTGTAACAATTTATATTAAACATTTAAGACGAATCCTTGTGAATGGTATCGTTTTGGACAATAATTAATCCGAAAGTATTACAAGAGAATCTTTACTTTTATCAATATATTTCATTACACTTCTATTTAAAGTGTGTTTTACTTTTATTTCACCGCCGAACAATTCTGTCAAATTCATAGATCTACAGCGTAGGTTGCGGCGTAGCGGTGTCTACGCTCGTCCGCTACGCGCCCGCACTCGACCAATTTAACAGAGCTTGCCACAAAGAAACGTCGATCGGTCGACCCCTGTTCATAACTCTTTGCCCAGTTGAATAATATTAAATATTCGGTTAACATTGGTAATTAATATATTTATAAAAATATGTACGTAACTAATTTCTAAGATTAATAGACATTTTAATCAATGAATTAGTAGAATACTTTTTTTGTAAACGCATGCAATGAAATAAATAATAGTTATATGTCGTCGTAAAAATGATAAGTTAATAAAGCTACTAATTATTACAGTTTTCCTCTAGGACAATGACTTTATTAAACACGTCTACGTATTGTTACTGGTGGTGTTTTCATTACATAGGCTACCAATGTATATACTACCTTCTTTACCGTTTCCCTCTCTGTAGAAAGATTGGTGTATCCAACCCGAACTGTTGTTACTGCAATAAATATTATGTTAGTTTTTGTGAGATGGTATTTTTACACGCTGTCAATTACAAAAACATATTATTTGTACAAATCTCGGAACATTCTTCAAAGTTAAGCCAATATTTGGCAAGGCTGGGGCGACTTCCGCGAATGTGACCGGGTAATTTATTGCCGGACAAACTAAAGTTTATCGAAAGAAGGAGAATAACTTTATTATATAGTAACCGGAAGTACAGGGTGAATACCACCCACCTCCCGCTGCGTTTGTACTGTTATGCACAAAAGTATTTCACTATTTTTTTATTTTCAATCCAAAATTTGTACCAGTGTCGTAGAAAATTAGGAAAAAAAATAAGATATTGGTAGGTTTTAGTTTCATGAATTTTTAAAAATATAACGTCTATAATATTACCTAGCAGTGAATATTGAAATCAATAATATGCCAGCTATAATATACAAGAAGATGTAAAATGAACATTGTATTTTTCAATTAAATTTTTATTTATGACATTCGTAATGAGTTAATATATAAAATATTTAATAAATTATTAAAAACATAATGAAACTATACAGTCAAACAATAATTTTGAAGAATTAATCGTGATTTTCAATTATTTTGGAAACCTTTTTCATCGTTTCTGCCCATAATCCCGAGAAACGGACTGGCGAACTACGTTGGCAAATCTTACTCTTCTACCACTGCGCAGCTACACAGCTCAAAACTTTTTATCAAAAACAAAATAATGTAGTTCTTTACATATTATCATTACACGGACACTCGTTTAACTTAAAACTAGAAAATAGAAAGAGTATATATGTGTTTATTAATAACATAGAATAAAAAATCGCTAACGCAATGTTGTTTAGCCATTTATGAGTTTCGTGCAGAGGTGTATCGTTTTGCGTGATTCCATTTTTATAGAATTGAAGGCATTTCTTTGGAATGATGAAATATGTCGTGTTCGTAGTCGAGCCCGGTCTTCATTGTAAACACATTTCGGAAATCTTTCTCGTATGTCCGAAAACGGAAATCGTCCACGTTTTGCTAACTTTATTTGGAATACTCACATTTTTCCTTTGTTCCTTTTGTATTGTCATATTCTTAATTTTATAGAATAAATATTTGACGGTATAAATGTTTTACATGAATATAACGATAAATTCGTATGAGACATTCATGAAACGACAATATAACTTACAACCTAATGTAAATTGTTAGTTCGATTATAAGGCAAGTATTGGCTAGGTTCTTGTGTATAAATATTGAGAACATTACCAAGCTAGACGCCAATGTATTATAATATGTTATAACAATTGGAACATTTATCCATACCATTTGTTAACAATATTAAAAAAATCAAGTCACGAAAATGTAAAGTTATATAAAAATCTCTCAAAATATATACTTAATAATGGTATGAACATTATGTCGAGGGTGCCTGAACAAATGAAAAGTGTCCAATAAAGTTTCATTTGGCGTCGGGTGCTCGCTACAACACAGCCTTCTTCCAGATATGATACTGTCAAGTCCCCTGCACGCTTCACTGAGCTTATTCACAGAGACGTCTATAAAAAAACCGGAGTTAACTGTTGTTGAATTTTTCTTAACTGAATATTCGATTTTTCGGTTCTTTGACAAAAAGTATTATAACTTAGACATGAACAGATGTTTTGATTTTATATTTTTAATTTAATAAAAAGCGAGTATATGACACATATTAACGTATGTGTGTAAAAAGACTATTTGTTATTAAAGTAAGTTAGAAAACACTTTTTAAATTATGTTATAAAAGATAATGTTACATGTTTATTCCTGTTGATTGGTGGAATTTAAGATATAAAGACGCGATAAAACGTAATAGTTCAAAATATAAATAATTTCTCATTAATCAACATCAAACAAAAACAAGAGGTGAAAAAGTACTAACTAGTTTCAAAAATGAATTAAATAGAATTCATATCATACCAATTTTAAAAAATCTTTCCACTCAAAAGAGTTAATGAATTTTATGTACAATATAATATTATATATATTACAATGGCTACAAATCTTTAATGTAGACTTTCTTGTCATCCACCGAGAGTCTTGTCACCTTTCTTTAAAGGACAGACAATAATTCGTAATGCAACGAACCGAATTTGAAAATAGCACCATTTGACAATATTCATCTTTAATCTTATTAGTTAAATTTTCCGGAGGAGCTATACTGTGCGATTTAGACTTGACTTGTATAAGGGTCACCGAAGTTAAAATATTAATTATAACTACTACATATTACTTCAATTTTTGTTTAATTAATTTGGCGTTAGAGTTGTGTTTCTGGTGGTGAGATGTCCTATTACTTGATTTCGGCTTGATGATTTATGGAACGCTTTGTATATAAAACCAAAAAATATGTATTCCTTTTTATTATAATCAATTTTTCCACTTGCGCTGGGCATATACGGTCATCTGTGAAGAGCGAGTTCATTGTACTTGTCTCCGATAAAGGGCCGTTGTATAACTACAAAGTGATGTCGAATGAAGGATACAGTCGCTCCGGGCGACGCTTTACCCGTCTCCTATGAAAATTTTGTCAAGAGTACGGTTAAGCTTTCAGCTAATATACATTTGTGACCACAAAGGTGCTCTGTGATCTCTATATTTTATTTTACTAATAATAATACCTTTGAATTTTGTAACTGCGTAATAAATAGTTTGCTATTATGCTAATATTTACGAAAATTATTTTAGTTTTACTAAACAAAATTATTATTACAGAACTTGATTGAGGGTAATAGGATGTCTTTATTCGAGTAATGAACGTTCACAGTAAGATTCCACGTTTTCCTTTCCATTATTAAATGCATCCCGAACCAATCTAAGTAGATATTCTCTAATAACAAAAATAGCGCACGAGTTTAATGATTCCACAGCTGTCTCAATATATATTGAACTTTTAAGTTTTCAGAATTCTTTACCAAAATTCAAAAGCCTCTTTCAAGTAACGTTTTCCAACTTTGTTTTGTGTCAAAAGATTATTTTTAATTATTTTCATTTCAATCACTTCACTTCTTTGTTATTAATTTTGTACTTTAATATACCATGTATTTTCTAGCTCTCTATTTTTTTTTTAAATGCTTCTGTATCTCCCTAAACTTAAGCCACTCATTGCTTTATATTGCATTTTAACAGTAATCTTTTTGGAAAACTAAAAAATAAATAAATAAAAAATATGTTAATAAAATGAATACTAAAAACTGTTAACACTGATTATGAATCTCATACTATAAGTATTCAAATTTTATAACACTTTATATCAAAGTGTAATAAAAATACGAATGATCGTATAAAAATTCAAGAGGCTACTGACTAGCCATGAGTTAATTAAGTTATATCCCCGCCGGGCGATCGAGCGCTCTGTACGGCCCCTTCCCTACACCACGTGTGCAATCTGAAACAATGCAGGCAGCTGATAAACCATAGCCAATTTTTTCTGATGCGGCTCGTAAATACGTTTTGGCTCGTTTCCGAGCAAACCGGAAAATATGGCCGGACACTTTTTTCATTTTTTCGTCTGCCACGTAGTAAAAAAAAGTTGTCGAGTTTCCAATGCGTCTCCTTTCTTTTGTACAAAATTGCCCGTAAAGATATTGGTTTAATCCGTTGCGGAAGTAAGACCCTTTCGTTTTTCGCCGTTTTCCGCGATGATTTAGTGGAACGCGAGATAGGTAGGAACGGTATAGAGCGTCAACACGTGTTAACAGCGCCATAACCGTGTGAGTTAACTGCCGAACTTACGGCACTTTGTGAAATATGACGCGCCCCATAACCGGCCTTATCACTTTACTGATTTTATTTTATACTACGTTACGTTATCAACTTTCTTTTCAGTTAACATTAATCATGAAATTTTATAACCTTCTTATTTAATTAGTAATTAGGTAATGAAGCGAACGATTTGTTGTCTATCCTCTTCTCTCCCGATTAACTAAAGACTTTCATTATCATCATCATCATTACAGCCATAGGGGGTCCATCGCTGGACAGTGGTTTTGTCCATCGATTTCCATTAAGACCGGCAGGAATCGTCCTGCTTAGGACGTCTTCCGACTACTTTAAGGAGATCGCTTGTCCAGCTTGTGAATGGATATCCTCGCAGATCCGTGGCCTATACTCAGAGACCATTTTCAATTTTCTAATCCGCTGGGCTATATCAGTTACTACTATTTGTCTACAGATCTCTTCCTTGATTCGCTGACCAACTGTGAGCTTGTCTATGAGGCCCGAAGTGAGATGTCACGTTTCGCTAAAAACTAAATATGAAAAGAAATAAAAAAATACCAGGTCTTTTCAATGAAGGTAGAAAAATCATTTTAAGGGAAACAGATGTGTTAAAGGTATTATTTATGTCAAAAGGGTATTATTGGGTGTTCCAGAAAAAAACTTTGCGAATATTTTTTATTATGAACCGAATCCAGGAAAGACATAAAATCGAAATACAGTATCAATATAGAAACGTGTTAGTTTCACAAGTATTAGTAATATCGAATACTTACATAAATAAAGCATTTTATAATAAAAAAAAGATATCAATGAAAATAAGATTTCGCAATGTCTAGCTTACTGGTCGGTGTGGTCATGCTATAAACATTGTAAATGATGGTCATGTTATTAGAAGGCTTATAAGTGTTCATAATAAAGACCTAAAACCTCAAATGTAAGTTAATTTTAGAAAAAAAAACATGTTTAAAGGTATAATTTGTACAGCTGATTAGCCAATACTTTTCGTTTCTCGCTTATTGCGAAGTAAACCGACTCTGATTGAGCAAACCACGTCGTTATGACGTTGTTAGTATAATTTCCCAACTTCTTAACGATTTCCTAATATATTTACTTCGCTAAGAGCGATCAAAACACGAAACCTTAAAAGGTCTTTGAAATTTTATTTCATCATAAACTTTTCATTTAATTTCTTCATTGGGAAAAATTAGAACTTATCGAGTTTTTAATAATCATTAACCCCCGCTCGCACTTGTGCGGTTTCACTTGAACTTTGACCAGAGAATCCCGTCGACTGCCCATTGTGAAACACGATCGTTGCCAAACCATTTTCATGTTTGCCTGACGATTGATGAATTATTTTTGTGCGTTTTCTCAATATTGTTGATGACGATCAAAAGCTGATTTCAATTCAAAAGGCAGCAAAGCAAAAAAAAATACAGGAGTATATTTTGGTATAAAATACAATAGACTGTTAATAATCTTGTAATATTTACACTATTAGTATATAACACTTATCTGAGGAAAAGGAGATTAATAATGGTACCAAGTTTTGTCTTGTTATAACTTAAATTAATAATGTTATTAAAAATATTAAATCCACTAATGTCATTGGCTGTGGTTCGCTTTCAACTCGAAAAAATTAATACTTGCGCAATTGTATTTGACGGTAGATAAAGACATATCGTTAGCGCAATAAAAAAGTATATTTACTTCAAATTTAAAGTATTTTTATAGTATTATCATTTATGTATTCATAAGTATTTATATATAAATTTATTTCTGTAACATGACATACAATTAAACTTATACATTATTATGACCATATAGAATAACTGTGGATTAGATAAAATAGTAATGTCCTGTGCACATAGTAAGAATTAACTTTTATTGTGATCAAAGTCGGAAGATACTAGACACAGGCCGCTTCCAACCGGTCCTATTGGAAATACACAAGGGAGGTCTATATCCAGCAATGAATGTCTTACGACTGAAGTAATGGTGATGGTGATGGTGATAGGCAGTACTTCCAATCTGCAAAGACACAGTTTTTATAATGTAACAAATTTTTAGAACGTTAATTATGTGTTTTATATAAAGGTGAGAATGAAAAAGTGTAGGTGTGTGAGACATTGCAATGGTGTTGATAATTTAAAAAAATATTACCGATGTAAAGACTATAATAATAGTAGACCTATATATGTAAAGCCCGCTATATAATCAAAGTAGAGTTAAGCCAACCCACATAAATCGTAGCATTAATTTTACTACACAAATGTTACATTTTAGTAAGTTGTAAGCAAGTTAGCACTTAGTTACACGTCGACATCGCCCTGCCTTGCAACTTTAAACGGCCCACCCTTACCGCTAAACAAATTTGACAGCTCAACTTAGCGAAGATTGTACATACACGCTTATACAATTTTACGATTTACATTTTGGAGCTATGAATATAGACTTTAAGTATAACGGCATAAAACTGAATTTTAATCAAAAATTAATTATTCATCTGTAAATATAAATTAGCGTTTACATTTAAGTTCAAGCGTTTCTAGTTTTCATTGTACCTTTGAACATTATGTTAGTAAGAACATCAACATAAGGTGTTTTTGACATCGTTTTCCATCAAACGCCTTATTAGGGAATGTCAGGTTAATATAAATATTATATTATTATTTAGGACGTTCACTTACGATGTGCATAGACAAAATGGTTAAGATCGTCAAAAAACTCTTGATATCAGTCACTGCCAATCAGAAATCAATGTGCGAATACTTTGTTCAGTTGTGTCAACGACACAACTGGAATGTTGATTACGATAATGATGTTATTGATTATTGTAATTGATTTTTATTTTTTTTTTAATATCATACGTTTTTGGGAGAGATGACGAGAGCGTAGAGATTAATTTTGATTTAAACTCCGCGAGTCGGAAGCTTTTAAATTCGCATAAATACAACATGTCATGGATAGCGGCCGCGTTCGACCTTTATCAATTACAAAGAGGACCGCGCGTCAGAAAAATGCGATGTAAAAAGGCCTATCATTGTTAAATATTTGCGTGTGTAATAATACCATCGGTTGAAAACTGAGAGCCCGTATACGTGTCCAAGCAATATCCTTTATAAAATCAAATTAATTATATATTAATTTAATTAAAGTTCTCTTTGTGCACACACTTGGCAAAAATGTTAATTGAAAATTGAATATTTATGTCTAGTCTTTTACGATGTAAAAACTTTAAAATTATATTTCTGTCAATCCCCTATGAAAAATCAATACGATGTGGTTTAAAGAAATCATCATCATGTTCATCAAACGAAGTGGCATGTATATGTATATTGTATATGATAATCGAGCTAACAGGCAGGAGTTGGTAGAGGTTTGGTGTAGAGTGTATAGTGGGCAAATTTTTAATCAAAGATATGAATAAGTTAGACAACAAAACAGGTCAGTAAATGATTAAAAAGCACTTTTCTTTATTATTATTATAAAAAAATACCTAAAGAGCTTATTATAAAAAAATAAATTATAAAAATTTGTGCTTAATAGGTATAACGTTGTCTATTTACAAAACAGTAAATCAGATTTTATTCTTAATCGATACGTATAAACAATTTATTTAAATATATTCATATTATCATCCACATAGTACCATTTACAGCGACTACAGCGTCCGAAGAGCCTATTTTGATATAAACTAGGAACGGATTAATCTCTCCAGTTCTTTCACAAACTTAAAAATCCTTTACATTATAATAGTTATTTTTTCCAACTTTTCGTTTAATGAAACTCTTTAATTTATTATAACATGATTCAGACATTTTACATGGCAATCACAAAAGACTTACTAATTCCATGAAACCTAGAGAAGCATGTAATAAAATTTTCTTTATATCTACATATTATATTTTTATATAGTAAAAATTTATAATCACAGTCATGGTTGTAAAAATTAAATTAATTTTAGTTTTATAATCAATTATTGAATTAATTTTCTCTAATTAAAAGGCAGACGTATTTATGTAAACGCAATATGTTATCGAAATACCAAACATTGCGCGCACAATTTGCACTTTGACGAATTTGTTGAGCCCTACTCGATGTTTCAATTCGCCTCTGCGAGCAACTCTTCAACATATAAAAGTGGAAAGTTTAACAATCGTCGCTATTTTATTAAACGTTCAATTGTTCGGATAAAAGCGAATCCGATATCAATACTGACGATATAGTAAACAATTCTTTTGAAGTATACATTTTAGTAATGTTAGTATCTAGTTACGTTAGTGTCTTGTTTAAGTCAGGTCTCTCTAGTCCTGACTTAAACAAGTCTAGTAATATAATAATTCTCCTACTTTCTGCATAGTTTTTCACGTTTCTGAAAGACGTACATACCCCTCGTATGGCTCTCGCTAGTTTCCTTGTATGGTATCATTCTATAGATGTCGGCTGTTGGACATCTGTATGACGTCGTATACAGAGGTGTCAAGTGATATGCGGATCCTATACATGCTTTTTTGCCCTTTATTTTGCGTGTTTTCGTAACAATATGTCTAAAACACTTTAGCACTCTTTTTAGGCTGATGAAAAATAGTCTAGTAGCAATTTTGAGTTGCTTGATAACAACAAAACGAAATAAGATGAATCACTTCTTTACTTAAATGAGTCTTACACTTGACGGGTCGGCATTTTTTAAAGAAATGTATAAAGGTTCAACTGGAATTTCCGTACAAGGTTGTACGAGAAGATTAGTAGATGAACGAAAATAACTGTTATAGCCCAGCGGATTGACAAGTTGAAATAAAATGGCAAGCAGCAAGCAAACTACATAGAGTAAAGACTAATAACTGAAGTCTTACGATTCTGGAGTGGAGACCATAGATCGATAAGCGTAGGACTTCCACATACAAAACTCACCACCACCTACCGGTTCTATTGGAAATCTTTGAGAGAAGCCAAAATCTAGCAATGCACGTGCTTCAGCTAAAATGATGATGATGATGTTAAAAATATAACTTAATTCCTTATATACCTGTTTCTATTATTTTACTTAACATTTTCGTCTATATTTCTGTATCTTAAAAACGATTAATACCTATTTTCATCATTTATTTAAGTTCTAATCGTTAGTTGCTTTCTTTTAATAAAAAAAAACACTATTTGTATGAACTTTTATTCATTATATATATCTTTATACTCGAAGTATCTGTTCTTTGGTGAAGTTAATAGATACGCAAATTCATCTCGTCTATAATTAAAATGGTATTTGTAATAATAAAGCTAGGAAATGGTAGCAAATGTGATATTTAATTACTAGTTGCAACGTGAAATTATGAGCGCTATAATGAAAAGTCGGCTCGGCGTGAAACAGATTGCAAACCGCATTTTGAAATAAAATTTTAATATATTTAATTACAAGTGGCTTAACAAACGAAAAATGTTTGCTCATTTGCTGGCGTACATGATAAATTGTAAATTACTTGGAAATGCGCGTTTTGAGGCCCCGGCCGCGAGTTTAAAATTTAAAATGTTGAAACAACAGTGCGAGCGAAATTCACGGACAAATAATGAGGGGCGAATTAAAAATGCAAAAATTGATTAATGGACCGTTGCGTTGCCGGGCAAATATGTGCGTAATGAGAGCTCGCCCGTGACTGTCCTCCTTACCTGTCGCACGCCTCATTTGAAACTCTCAAGTAACACGATGAATAATTCAATTGTAATTTTTCTTCTGTAATATCCTTTCGAGTCATTCATTGCAAATAAACAAATTTATTCGAATCTTACACTAGTCTTTTCATATTAAATGATTTTATATATGGCAAAAACTTAATAATACATAAATTAAAAAAAAAAAAACAATAAAAATGTAATGTTACTGCCGACGCATCCTTATTAACAAATAAGCGTAAGAAATGTGTTCGAGTGATAGGACTTTATTGTACGTTTTTATGGTTTTTAAAAACGTACTCTCTTTACGTATACAATATTTGAAAAATTAACAATGTAATCTGTTAGTAATGATAGTACGTCGTGAATTCATTGCTCGTGGTGGTCAATTTGAGCAAATAATTTAGCATCGTTCCTACATTTAAGAGGTTATCGCTAATATCATAATAGCTTAATATATCCTAAGACTGAAGTATGGAGAGTAGTCATCTGTTTCAACTGTAGAGAGGATAAGGAGGTGGCGACTGTTACAAACCTATAATTGCTTATTGCTGCTGCTGCTGTTATTTGCTGTAATACGTGGTTTATTTAACAAACTCGTATGTTCAATTATTGTATTTATGTAAATAAATATGAATCGCCAAATAGCAGAGCCCTTCTCAAATTTTGTGCTTCATGTTAAGCACAAAACTCGGGGACGGATCAACCAGTTTGACTGTTCTTTTTTAATTTTTGTTAAACCACGTGGAATGTTAATATAAAAAGAAAAAACAGCAAAATATCAAATAAAAAAAATAACATTTTCCCTTTTCATGCAAACCACAGAGTAAATTAAAACACCTATATCTGTATAAGAAAATACTAATTAATACATTATTACTAAATCTCGTAGTTTTATAAATAGATAACTTATGATTTTATATAGGCGGATTATGAATATTTGTTATTGATAAAGATAATAAGATATTAAGAAAATACTCCGAAGCGTATTTTATTTTTAGTTTCTATTGGAGTGTCAATAGCCATTAAGTTTTGCTGTTAATATTATGATGACATTTTTGTTAACCAATTTGTTTTATAAAAACATGGGCTGGTAACAAAATGAACGATACTGAATAAGCAATAGTTGGCGCACTAAACAGAGCAACTGTTTAATTATGTCGTAACTGGAAACCGTAATTTATTAAAGCCAAGCGCCCCGCGGCAACGGAAATCAACATGCTCGAATTTGTCATGAACTGCAAATCAATCGCAATCATGGCAATATTCAATTTTAACATATAAAGTATTTATTAATATATAGTATATATATAATGTTTGTAACGACACGTTATTACATAATAATTGATTTCATTTTACTGTCAACTTTGAATCATTTATAGTGATTAATTAAATACATCACGAGAAAAATGTCCGAAATGATAGTTTGAAACTAAAATCCTAATAAGTAATGTATCTTTGTTTATTTTTTATAGGACATCAGTTTTTTGATGTGAGATATAACTTTAAAAATCCTTTAATTGGTTACATCGTAAAAATAATAAATAATATTTCCTTCTTTTGACCCTCTTCCTGATAACTCAACCGTGACACTACTGTACAAAAACTAGATATTTTCTTCTGTGTTGTCTCCATTTTCCACGGTTTCCTGCTCTCTTAAAAAACAGATATACGAATATGTCTAGTGTAGAAATTACTTTGTGTATCACTTGGATTTTTTGCCCACGTGTTAACTTAGTTATATGACGATTTTCGTATGAAGCATTCAAAGTAAAATTTTGTATGTAATTACCTAGGGCATTATTTTCTACTTAGTAAACCTTTCAAGTGTACATAAAAAACGATGCCAATACTAACATTATTAAAACCTTTGTTTTTGTCGACTCTTGCCAGAACACTTTATATAAGTTTTTGTCTAAATAATTATTACTCGTGCTGAACACATGTTTTTGTCATAAAAAGATACGCACGTCATTCTTCTGAATATGTTTCTGGTCTTGATGCACCTATACATACGTAGTTACAATATAACAACTTCAATACGAAGGCGTCCCGCAGTACCATTAACACGAACAAAATAAACCACACGGTATCGCGTGCCTAATGCATATTAGGTGTCATAACAACACAGCAAACGGCAACCTTCACTCTAGATGCATTTTATACGCTGCCATTCCGCAGCGAGATCGCTGCGATAACGCTACGCCATGCAACAATGCCTCGCTAAACACCGTAAACTTGTGAATTATTAATCGCCTTATCGAGCCCCGCTAAAACCTAACATGGCTCGCTTTATGAAAAATGCAATAAATCGCCCCCTTGATTTATTAGGAGTGGATTTTCTGCTAGTGCAGTCGAGTAAAATTGCAAATTAAACGGTTTAATATTGCCTTTGATTGCGTTCGTGATGTACAGCAAATGCTACTAAAAGGTTTTTTGTTAACAATTTTAATAAGCATTTGAATTTGATTAGTTACACAAGATGTTTTAACCAATAGTAAACTGTTATCAGGCCTTGATATCGTATAGTACATGCTTATTTTCTAGTCCTCATTTATGTGTTCATAGAATCGCAATTGCCGAAATTAACAAAACACGAAATATTTTTCGACCTGCTTTGCCAAGAATGTCTTGAAGTAATTTATAAAAGTTTTAATTATAATAGTTGATTAAATTAATTTGCTATACATATTAAAAAGAACTAATCAAAACATATCTTTCAAAGACTGAAAAACTGTATATATAGTAGGTTTTGCATCAATAAAAATGTTATTTAGACAAAGGCACGTACCTTCTTAGCTATATACATTTATTTAATTAGTCGTTTATTACTTAAGGTCAATTCATCGTTCATATCGTTGGTCGCCAAGTCTACTAGCCTTTGATTTTTAAAATGAAAATGAAATTTTATTAAATAGTTTATCACCTAATTTGTTACATGTATTTTCCCAAATGAAATTTTGTAAGAGACTGATTTAGTGCGATTGCAAATATATACATAATTATTTCAAATCTATACTTATATAAAGTGGTAAGGATATGATAATCATTTTGTATTGAGTTCATAAGCGACTTCTATAATACCAGTGTGTTAAGTGTTTTCATTTTGATTTTCAGTCGACGTTAATAATTGATAATTTGATATAATATAAGTCCCAGTTGCCAGAATGTATGATAAAAAAAATATTATTTTAAGTATAAAATAAATATCCCAAAGGTTCAATTTATTTCTACTCGTTAATTTACGAGTAAAAAGTTACTTAAAACAAAACCAATATTCGCAGAAACAAAGTATACACTATGAATAATTTGCATAGATATAAAGAGAAATTCACTCGTTTAATAATTCGTATACAACATTTTAAATTTACCAAAAGCTGCGACTGTAAAACAATCGGTAAATTACGCATCGTCGCAACCCTTTAGCCAAACAGAGCGCAAAGTAAGGGGAGGCGGTGCGGTGAACAAATTCGCTAATTTTATCTGGAGAACTCTACTGAATAAAGATATATTAGTGGTCCGAACAAAGATAAAGGAATAAATTGTGGACGCGATAAATCAGTAGAGGATGGTTTTAATTATACGTCCGCCGGAACCTCTAGGTTTAGGTTGTGCCACACTGGAGTCCAGTGTTTTCTAGCACAGCATTAGAACGAACACCTAGAACGTGCATATTCTACGAATTTCATTTATTGTAATCCGGTACATTATCATATGATATTTTTTGTAACTTTCTAATACTAAAAAATGTATTATTTGGGATATATATCACTTGTCAACTATTGTAAAAATCTATGTAATTATTAGTAATAAATTTTATTAACCTTATGTCAAATATTTACTCTAGCATTTCTTAAAAAGAAAATATAATGATTCATGGCGATGACAATTTTTTTTATATTTATGACGTCACCGTCGTAACTTGAAGAATGACTCTGAAGTGGCAATGGGCGGTGCACAATGCTCGTGCAACTGCTGACCATTGGGCATGAAAGGTTCTCTCGTGGCGACCACAAGCCGGTAGACGCGGCGTGGGTTGCCCTCCACTGGGAAGATCATCGACGTTGTTAAGGTCACGGGATGCCGGCAGCGCGAGATCGGTCAACATAACGATCTTTGGGGAAGCCTATACCTTGCAGTGGGTATCTATCGGTTGAAATGTAAAATTTTCATATTGAAACAAGATTTTCGCGTCTATGCAAATCGTGAATAATTTTTTAATATCTTATTTTTGACATAATGAATATTTAATTCGTCATTACGGGATAAATATATAAAAAAACTTACTTTAAATTTATGAATATACACACGTATTTGCGTAGGCATAAAGAATATGAAAATTAAGACTTAATACTAATAATAATTTTTTTTTATGAATAAAGTCATAGAGCTTTGTGATTGTGAACCAAATGCAATGAAAGCGTTGATGTTTGGACCATACCTGTGGTGTTATTAACGTCTTTTGATATCTAATAAAAAATTACACTTAATAATAGAGGTACTAAAACAAAAAAAATATAAAAGAGATACAAGTGTGTCTCGTACCTTATAAAGGGTTGTGCAATGCCTGGAGGCTAAATGTAAATAAAGTTAATTATTGCTAGTTAAGTGATTTCAGATATTGTCGAATATATTTCCTCGGCGCTCGTTGCTTACCTTAAAGTTTAATTCAGAATTTACGACCTAGTACAAATTTGATGCAAGTCATTCTAAGATTAATTTGATTTTTTGATGTTTTTGTTTATGTTTATTATTAGTAGGTTTATTTATTAATTGGTTTTTACATCTTAATCAAATGCTTATCTACAATAGCTTCCTTATAGCCAGTTTACAAGTAACTATTCAAATTTTGTGAGTGCGATAATTTATAAATGAAAACAACTTTTTATGGCCTTCTAAAAATAAAAAATAAATACTATATTGAGATGTGATTCCTCGAATTTAGTGCTTTCTGGTTAAGAAGAGATGACTCTTAATTTAAGTTACGTTACGTTTCCTTCCGTTGTTCTTAAATTCGCTCAAGTTTTCGGCATTTAAAATCCAAGATATTGTCGTTGTTTTCATAGTTTCACGCTTTCACGCCCATAGACGCCTATTACAAGGAATAGGCCATCCCCAAAGGTACTTATGAGGGAAGATACAATAATCGCAACACTTGGCAGGCGATATCATGGTACACATTGAACGCTACTACCCGTCCACTAGAAACCTTTTTGTAAGCAGTGGCCATCCAATATAGTTAATGCACAATGCGTTAATTGTACATAAGATTGTACCTCAAGAATAGAACCCGCGACCTACGATCACAAGTCTCTGTCCTCTACCGCCGGTGTACCAATCAGAGATGTAGACGTCGATAACAAATGTTTATACAATTATTAAATTTCTTATTCTATGCGTTAATTTCTAGAAACTGCGATGGGTCATTTGTTCCTTATGTAATTAATTTGTCCACAAAACTATAGTCTGAAATATATTGTCGCACAATCAACACATTTTAATGATTTTAGTGTCACTATATTCTACAAAATCATTGTTTAACATAAAGACCGTTCTTTAATAATTGAGGATATTTATTTATAAAAGTGACGGGACAAGCTGTATGCATAAATATATGTCACGACGATTGTACGTCTTATTAAAGTTACTTCGTCAATAATAATACTGTACCCATTAAGAAAGTATTTAGCTAAATGCCTATTTATTAATTTATATACACTTTTTTATGAAGTCAAATACTATCCTCAGCAGAAATCGTGAACCACTCAATGAATGGTTCAATTTATAATTTTATAAGTTAAAAAAGTGTAGCCAAAACAGGCTTTATCATATTTATTGTAATCAACATGTTGCGTTCTTTACCATATTTTGAGCAACCTTCTATGATGCGGGGCCATAAGAAAAGTTTCCAAATGTATTTTAATAACAATATCTGCCTTAAATAGAACACAGGTACTAGTTCAATTTTTACTGACAGTTCCCCGTCTGCTTCGCGAACTATATACAATTAATGCCCCCTCAAATCCCTCTTTGTATATAATTTCATAAAAACTATTTTATCTAATTTCTACTTGACTCAGCTAAAATGTTTACCAAATTTTATTGCATCGTCACAAGGTCAAATCATAATTTTTTTTTTACAGTCCTTAGTGTTAGTCACTGCTTATTTCCTCACGATATAATCACTTCATGGCTTGCAGACACTAACGATATTTTAATTCACAATGCAATA
The DNA here is from genome assembly GCF_028537555.1 of Battus philenor. Taxonomy (NCBI): domain Eukaryota; kingdom Metazoa; phylum Arthropoda; class Insecta; order Lepidoptera; family Papilionidae; genus Battus; species Battus philenor. Next base: position 10,356,549 of record NW_027181704.1, read on the forward strand.
CAATTGTAAACCGATGACAAATCGTTCTCATAATCCAGAATCGTGAGACCCAATGTTCTATTTTGACACCATCAACAGAGTATGGAAAATGAATTAAAAACGTTTTAAAAAAAACTACCGTCACGTTTTAATTGCATCGCTAATTATATATGGATACAATATAATTAAATGAAATAATAAGTTAAATTAAATAAACTATTCTAACTATACGTTTGAAGAACTGATGTTTACCAAGTTCAAGTCTACTAATTTACATGATAGGTACATAACTTTGCTTAGTTATTTAAAAACTAATATTATTGTTTTTTTTTTCTTTCGATGGTTATCTCTATTTGTATTATTGCCAGATATGAAAAAAATAATAACTGTCGATTTCGTGGCCCGACATTAAATTAGCATGCTCAGGACCCTACTCTGTATCTTAGGTACGACTAAACGTTTCGTATTCATTTTTGTATAGTATTAGCATGTTTTCAAACCAATCTGACTACTTATTGAAGTACCACGGATTCTGTTTTAATTAAAAGAACTGAAAATTATTGTATTATAAAAGTTTTTATACCGATTTTTATCGTTTTGAGATTACTGAACGAGTTAGATAATAGTAAGAAACAAAACTTAATTATCAAAAAATTTCGGATTAGAAGCGGCCCGTATCCAGTGACTAAAGAAGACCCAAACATGGTGATATGTCCACCTTATGGGTGGACGTTGTACATAACGCTTGCTCGTCGTGACCTCCACTCCAGGACCTTAAGGCTCATTAAACGCATACTAGAAGGTTGTTAAGATTACTTTTTGTACACTGCTAAACTGTAAAATCACGTTTATTTCTCAAAGGAAACTCCACAACATATAAAAAAATTAATGCACCGTGACATATATTCATTATAACGAACGATATGCATTTTTTTGATAAATGTTTCCAACGTTAGTTCTCACAGCCCTAAACCAAAATAGACAAGTCAGCATACAGAGAAACAACTCACAAAGTGAAGTGGAGTTACACGCGCCAGCTATTCGGAATCTCGCTTTGATTTGCGGTACGCGATCCACGAGTGTTATTTTAATTATAAACATCATTAACCTTAATTAGAGCATTTCGTGATTTCCGCGAGACTGCCCCAATGTCGGCTGCCTGCACTCAGTCTATTTTGAATGCTCCGCCGTCAGGATGCAGTTCCCCCCGCGAGCTTACGTGTTTGCTAAACTGTGTGTCGATGGGGCTGGTGCTTCTAAAGCTTTTGCTCTGGCAATTAATACGCGAGGAAATAAATAAAACTGAGCCGTGTTATTTCGCCCCGTTTACGAGGACGACAAATTGGCCAACTTGAAGCAATTAATTTAAGTATACGGATATGTTTGCGCTAGGGTTGCTTGACTCGAATAATATGCATACGATTTTTACGACTACGGTGTTGGCAACATTAGGAAACTAATAAGTAATAGTTGACGTTCGTTGCCGTATCCAAATTTTACGGTTAATAAATGTTAAAAGAAAGCTAAATTGAAAACTTCGCAAATTTACGTGAATATTCTCAACGAAATAAGACTATAATTGTTTTGAAGAAACTTTTTTGAATGAATTGGATATCTCAAAATAACTATTGATTTATTTACCTGTCAAAGGTGCTGCAAACCACAAGAAACGACGGGACTATAAAATTAATTGCTTTTTTTAATTAAAATTAGTTTTATGTTAATTATTTTCATCCATGAAAGGTAAATTACAGAATTCATAAGACGTTTCATCCTGTTATTTGTCGATATACCAATATTCTGAAAAATTTTTAATCCATTTTTCGTGAAAGTAATAAATACTGTTCAAGAATATCTTTTTAAAAGTAGTTCAAAAAGAAAACCATATAAATATCGTTCTAGTTTTTAATGCTTAAATTTTGTTTTTGACAGTTAAGCGACATACACAAAATATCACATTTATTAATCATATCCCGACTAACTAAAATTATATTAAATGCAGATTGCAGTAAATTTTTGTTAGTTGATTTTTAGAAACAACCGTCGCTCAAAAAAATATTTAGGACATTTTAAAAATACTACTCTACTGCACTTTAAGGAAGATAAATATAAAACATAATTACTTCAGAATAAAATATTTCACTTCATCATTCATTACGATCATCATTTCAGCCGTACCACGTCTACTGCCGGTCATGGACCCTATCATTCCCACATATAATTAAGCAACTAAGTTTACATGAGTGTAAATATAATTTCCATAGATGGGAAAATGTAATAAGTATTTAGCTATTAATTGTTATTTTTAACTTTATTCACCAGTGTATATATTCATAAATTACGAACATATAAGATTAGTTTTCAGTTTATGTAAAAAAAATAAGTATTATTAAAACGGTGAGCAGAAATTAAAATTAAAATCGCAATCGAGAATTATTACAAACATTTGACCTAAATTCAAAAAGCATACTGAGCGACATGTGGAACCTTCCAGAACATAAGCACACAGGTACGATACTGATGGGTTTTCACGTAGAGATAAGCATGAGCTAAACGGATCCCGACCGACCTTATATCGCCTTACATAAACTTACTTTAGCGTATTTATGGTTGCCGGGTGTCGGTTATCAGGTAACATTATACTGGATTTAAAGCCATAATACTATTAATATTGATTAAAGTCTTACAACTTTGAAGACAATATAAAATACTTCTTTAAAATAGACGTAGTGTAATAGAATGACTCACTAGAAAAAAGTTCTATTAATTCATGTACAATCGAAGAATTGCTCAAATTTGCCTAATGTCATTTATATAAATAAATAAAATATAAAAGAGATTTCACCTATGTACTCATCACGATATCTTTGGAGCATTTAAAGCATGGAGACGGAAAATTTGGTATTTGGTAAAGGTCGTATTTTACGAAATTTCATTTGCAAGAGGGATTGAGGAGACGTTCATTAAAAAAATGCAAGTTTTCAACCTAGAGCTCTTATTGGTATTAAACGTGGCTATAGTATTTTTTGGTATGTTAAAAACTACTTACACAAAAGACAGTGGGAGAGAGCGAGTTGTTTTGGTACATAACACTAATTGAGAAGTAGAATTTTGATTCATATAATTTTCTTTTGCCCGAAATCAACAGAAAGAAGTCTAAAAGAGAATTTTCTTCACGTATTTTCTCATCAATTAAGTAGCTAGCGTTTTAATTAAGGTGTTAAAAAAGGGCCATTATCTCGGCGTATTTATGTACCGCCGGCGCAGCAGGCTCCTGGACATAAATCAAAGCGCGAGACAATGCTAATGCTGGGGAATTAAAAAATACTTTGGTCGGGAGCCCACTCTGAAATAAAGGACTTAGCGCAATCTTTGCGGGCGGTTAATGAATTACTTTTGCTAATTTTTAATCGGGACGGACTTGGATTTCTGGTGTCATTGAACAAAAGATGAACAGAACTAATACTTTTACCTTTGTCTGGACTTTTAGTGTCGTGGTATTGTATGTTTTGACTCCACATGTCATTGTTTTCCTTGTGGCTTTACAGATATACGAAGTCAGATTATAAAGCTAAAAAGAAAAACCGTTTTTGTTTAACCTAATGTAAATACGTACTCATGCGTTGTTAATGTAAACACTAGTATTAACATAAACTGTAATGTTTTTCGTATGAATTTGTGGTAACGTTAAAATAAAAAGAGTACAATGAAATTACTAAAGAAATATTTATCTTGACCATTTTCTTCGTTTATTTTCTTTAAAAATTATACTTTTAGACATTGTTTTAAAAGTAACTTTAACTTAATAACTTTTCGTTTCTGAAGCTTATCGCTATTTTTTATTAATTTTGATGATTTTTCCTAGCGTAGCAACTGTGCTGTAACTTAAAGTATCTAAGCATTGTAAATCAGTTTGAATACATTTATTTTTTATTAATCAGTTTACCGAGTTCATCTCTGTAATCCAAATAAAATGTAAGACAATTTTATGATATACACTCGGTCGGCGTGACCCCCGCCGACGTCTTAATTAATCACCACAGATTAAACTTGAAATACGAGCTGCGATACCGGTAGCGGCACAGCGAATGGACTTTTAGTGAATATTTTTGTTTCATTTACACTCATTGTTAGTTCAAAAAAGTGTCGATCGATGATCACTTCCAGCCGCTACTAAACTTGCGCGGGTTTTTCTACAACATCTTATTAGAGTTAGATACATAGTAAAAATCCCATGTATCTATGAATTTCTAATATTTGCTTTTACGCAAACATGCATAGTTCCCTTGTTGTGTCTAAATATTTGACTGAATAGCATATATTTTTAGTAAACTATAGTTAACTATTTTTATAATTTACCAGACTGACAAAATTTAAAATATTTGAACAATAACATGCGATTAAGAAAGAAACAGCCAAGGAAATTTAAAAACGGTCACAAATGGAAATGATGCGGAGAGTAAGTTAACAAGAATATGGCAAAATGAAACTCGTAAGAACTCTAATATTCTCAATTTCCAAACCGAAGGAAAATCTACACTTTTGAAATGTTGTGCTGGTGAAAGATGCTGGGCACACCGTGGACTGCTAGGGAAGCCAACAGATCTGTTCTCGATCAACTCCGTATAAAGACCAGGGTCTCCACCATCAGCCATAATCGGATTCTGGGCTTCTTCGGCCAATTAGCTCGGAGTCAATCAGAGAGCCTTGATAGGCTGGTTGTTAAAGGATAATTAGAGGGAAAGAGAAAAAGATGGCGATCATAAACGCGATGAACGAACTCTGTGCAGGTGGTAATGGGCCTACAATAACAGAAGTACTCGAAAAGCAAGTCATAGATAACTGTGGAGGTGATTGGACGAATCCTAGACCAAAGCTTTCCATAATATGTACTACCTTCAGCTATGAAGATATCCGGAAGAAATAATAGTTACAATGCGTTTCAGCTTCTATATTTAAATTGTATCTCACTTCAAGTACTTGCTTATTATTTTATTATCCACTTAAGACCACATTAAATATATTAATAACAAGTATATGTCATAAAAATAATGTCAAAAGAACACAATTTGATTACAACTAGTTTCAAAATAGAGCTCTCTTATAATAGTATTCTTCAACATATAGCTGCTCAGAACCCTCTGAATAATGTCTACAACACACTCGGATTCTATTTTCATTTTTATTTAAAACCGTAAAGTAAACAATGATATTTCATAGATATTATACAGGAGTATATTCTAAGACCGTACACAGTTCCCAACAAGAGAATAACTAATTTTATGAAGTACAGAGAGTACAAGCTTATCACTTGCAACTGCCAAATCTCATTAAAAGCTAAAGAATTCTGTCAAGAGCGAACATCAGCTCGTTTCTGATAGGAGCTTTCAAAGAAGGATTTGTAAAAACTAGCCTAGTCAGTAAAAGAGAACGCCAATGTATTGCAATTCCGTGCATCAAATCCGACCCCTTTCCCTACAACGCGATGTACTCGGCATTCTCACGATGAACACATAAAATGCTAAGAAGGGACGTATGTGCGTATTACCTTATTCGAACAGTAGCCAGTTCTACAGCGCATTAGACCTATCTTATAATATAATTTACGTGGCTGACGCACTTCATTTTAATGCAGGATATTGTTTTTAGTACTAGATCGTATCACTTACCATCAAGCGAAACAACTACCATGTTTTGTAGTTAAGGATAAATTGTGTTATAAAAATTTTAATATTAACTTTAGTTACGATAAGATCAAATGGAAATGTGTAGAGAAAGGGTCCTGCAAGTGGAAGGCCAAAATAGAGATGATAATGATGAGAAGTTAATTTTTTTACCAAATTGTACTCATTTTTACGTATTATGCCAATCAGTTTTTGTAGTATCTTAAATAATAATATGAAAATATTAATAATGGCTACTTGTATACAAATAATGTAAAGGGGTAATGATGTAAGTAACTATTTAGAATAATGTTGCTATGAAAACCTGTAACATCATTAGAGTGACGTTGACTTTTAGGCGACGAAAATCGTAGTTAAAAATTTCGCAACATCTATTTAAATAATATCTAAAATGGTCATAGTGTTTAAAAATAGAATTTTTCTCGTAAATATTAACACTAAAACTATACTATAAATATTGTTCCATACAAAGCAAAACTCCAGAAGAACTTTTATTTGATAAGGAGCTCATTGTATAAAAAAGGATATATCGAGGATTTTGTTTCAAATCGTGAAAAGCTTTCTTTGTTTCTACGTTATGAGCACGAGTCATTAACCTAAAATTTTCACTGGCTTTAGTACCCAACAAACCTAAAATGAGAAATTTAGGTACATATTTGTCGGATGATGTTAGAGTAATATTATAAAGTATTTTCTATATTAAATATTTTCTTCTTAACATGACAACGAAAAACTTTCGACCTATTCAATGATCCAATATTACGTTAAAATATTAATTATATGTTGTTTTAATATATTCTGTATTATACATCTATATATATACTCTAAAATAATAGAAATAAATTCACCAAAGCCAATATTATACAGGAAGTGCCGTACAAAAAATTATATAAATAATTTGTGCCATTTTTAGTAAGTTCGCATTTTTTTAGATGTCGAGTTCTGAAAATTAACTTATTTTTTCTTTAAATTAATTGTTATACTAGTTTATCGCATTAGATATCTTGTTATAATGCTTATTCCTGAATAATTTATATAAAAATAGTGTTAAAAGCTGTTACGTGTTTTATAACAAGATGCTGTCTATATAAGTTCTGTACAGACGGCAGAGAGAAATACGCTAGTATGGAGAGTAGCATCCAGTGTGACGTTCCACTGGAAACTGAGGTTCCTGTCGGTGGGCGTGGCACACCGATGGGCGGGGCCTGTGTCCATTATCACTTCTGTTCTGCCCACTGAGAGGAACCGCCTCTTCTGGAGGAAAAACTCGTGACAGGTGGGCGGAGCGTATCTCTAAAGTATCGTCGTTATGGGCACTTTATCAAGTAATTTGTTAACTTCCATGCGAAGTCAAAATTTATCTGGTATCGGTAAATATTCATCTGAAATGTAGAGGAATATTTAACATGTTATTTTTTAATATTTACTACCATTATTAAGCCTTTATTGAACTACTGTTTTAATATAACACATATAGTTGCAAAATACGAAGTTTCATTATCAGAAGCAGTTCAAAAAATAAATAAGCTATCAACATAAAACAAAGTATATTTATGTCTTCGAATATATTTCGAATATTGTATAAGTAAAAACATTATAGGTAATGACAACATAGGATCCTTTCGGACGTTTATTTTATTTAGGTACGTACATAGCACAATCTAATACATATTATTATGAGTTTTATTCAATACAGTATAAATTTAAATATAATAGTTTATTTTAAGCGTATACGGCCTTGACCATAATTATGCTAGATACAAACATATTTTTGTCTAAGCGGGCTGGTTTCGGCAACTTAGCGGCAATGCGCTCATTTTGTGTCGTGGTTGGTCTTAATCAAACCCAACTCCCCGAGAAAACCCAGCAAATCCTTGATGTTGCCGACGATCTCGGAGAGGCACCATGGTAGATGGGTAGTCCTGTAGGATGCTACTCTTGTACATCTTCTATTGCTCTCTGTGTTTACTCTTGGTACGCTCCGCTACTAGAGATCTGACCTTACCCATTGGTAGTGGAAAGAGGTGCTCCGAGCCGTAAACGACCATGATGGAGCTCCTCCGGGCTAGGTCATCTGCAACATCGTTGCCTCTGGAGCCGCTCTGATACAAGCATATACATTTAACTTATACGTTAAAATATTACTATAGTATAAAAATTAGTAGTAAAACGCTACAATCTATACTAATTAATACTAAACCAGATAATAAAAGATCATGAACGCCAAATTAATTCTTAACAAGATAATGAAAGATTATTTAATTTTGAAAAATAATTCACAGGAATCTTACATCTTAATCTAATTTTTAAATTGTTTTTGAAATTTCATAACTCGAACTGAGATTGTATGAAATAAACGTTTGCGTGTAAATTCTAAAAAAAGCAATTATTTACAATTAATTTTAATCATTTTTAATCAAAAGCAACAATTTTTAAACAAATTAATGGTGAAAGATTAAAAAAAAGAGTTAAACTAGACAGAGGAGTTATCAAAGCATTACAAGCGAGCTTTACATCAAGAATGTCTTTGTGAAAATTGTTAACATAGGCGCGCCACCTTGCATACTAAAACAATAATGCTGTGGCTACGTAGGTAAGTAACTACCAAATTCTTTGGTTTTCTATAGTTACTAACAGAAGGCAGAAAATAATTTAATAACGCACATCAAAATAAAACCTTATTTAAGAATAAAATTGTATTAATTTCAATTTGAAATTAATGTATATAAATATTTATAAACTTAGTACAAAATATTAAAGTACAAATTTTCCAATATTCTCGTCATTAAAAAACTTTTCGGCTTTTTACTAATATTAATATATTTATATTATATACCAACAATATGATTTATTTCAATAATAAATGTTCTTTAAATAAAACTACATTAAAAAGAAGCATACCAAAAATAAGGAACGAAAGGTTATGTTAATTTATAATTATATATTTTAAGATGGAATTTGCCAAAAAAAAATCTTAGCAACATTAATAATGCCTCAAAAAATCATCACCTGATTTTTAAGTTACATAAATTTATTTGTTTTTCTGTAAAATAGTTAGGTATACTTACCATTATGCAACCAAGTGTCATGTACTGTCGGAGGTTGGAATTTTAACCCTTTACAAGAATTGTTATTGAGACGTCAGCCCGCTCCCTCCTTTATCTTTGATGTGGAGAAGCCCCTGCCTCATTTTATCTTATCTGAATATTTCATCAAATAGATAACAGATAACTTTAAGTTGAAATTATTTTACCTAAATTAAATAAATAATTTTAATATTTTGAATATAACTAGAAATGTACAATTTAATATCATCAGTGAATAAACACTTTTTATTATTGTAAACATTACTATTTATTATAATCAGTATACTAGAATATAAAATTTGTAAAATGCCCAGCCGAGTGACGGAAAGCGAGCGTTTTCCGTCGCCAAAAGTTATATAAAATTTAATTATTAGCTGGACTTTTCCTGTCATTTTTGCAAAGAAACACATATTTTATAATTTACTAGATTTTGAAACGAACTTTATACTCCAAAAAAATATAGGCTTGTTACTTTCCAATAGAAGAAACATAATTTGAGATAGTTTAGAATCATTACTTTATATTATATTTAACACATAGTGACAGGTGCAGCTGTTTGAACGACAATATGAATTTTTTACAATATATTTTTTTTGAACAGCAAAATATTTACATGCTAACACCTTTCCTCGCTAATTCTCTTTTCTTTTATTTTATTTCGGCCATATGAATCACACGACTTTATTATTTTTCTTTCGTTTTAATAATAGCGATACATATATAAATACAAATTAGTCAAATGAGTTTATTAGATTCATAAATATACCTAAAAAGCAATAGCGTAAAATTTTTGTTTACGCCGACGGAAACATACCAATCATACCAAGTTCATTTTTTCAAAATTGGTCATTTTCATGTTACAAACTCAATCAAATAGGTTCTCACGCAGCCGTTATTTCCGCAGCCAAAAGTTTAGTATAATAACATATTGCATTGCGGTTTTAAAAACGCTATACTATACGTTACTGATATTACTGAAAAATCTAACGGTGATAAACGAAAACTCAAGCTGAATGAGAAATTTAAACCCACCATGTCATATTTTTGTATTAAAAAAAAACATTGACTCGATAAAGAAAACTACACCAAAGACTGCTGTTCGCGAACGCTACCCGTATGATGATCGAAGCAACTCGTATAATAACCGTAATCAACATGTTATATTTCCTTTATCTTTTGTAGAGAAATGTATGGCTAAGCAGACTAAATGGTTTCGCCTTCGTCAAATACCGTCGCGTTTCATGCACGGAGCGTATCATCTGCGCGAAAATATACTCTTCGATGTTTTAAATAGTGTACAGTTGGATGTACAGTATGCAATTATATTGGTAAGTTATATAATGGTCTAGTGGACATAGTCCCATACATTTCAATACAAAGAATACGTTTTTGCCTTTTGTATTGTTTTTTTTTCGGTTTGGTTGTTCACAGAACAGAGCCCGATAGGCACTCAGGCTTAACCTCGTTAATTTAAAATTTCCTCGGGAACCTCGGTGCGGTCCATCTCATGAAATATTACCGGACGTCGTGCTCGTAGATCAGGTAGGCTTTCCATGAAGTATCTTGGTGTAAGAGCTCCCAAGAAGGTATTTCGGCTTGGGCCTACCTTTGATACTTGTTCAGCGATGCAATTTAAGAGAGCCCGAGAGTGCCGAAACTCGATTTTGTTGGTTACTACTAACTATTTGACGTTACTATTACTTAGAAGAGCGTAAGCGCTGAAAGAAGTGGTCGAAGAATATTTAGCAATGCTTCTGTTTACGATGATCGGGCCTGATATGCAAGTATTACGATCATGCTGCTATATTTCGGTATGTTAAAACAGGCAGATTCCTTTACGTAAACAATGAATTACAAAACAAAGGAAATGAAACATTAATTTTGCATGCTTGCAGATGCTTCTAAAGCGTATATTCACGTCTAATTGGATAGGATTTTACCGTAATCTTGGAAGGTTTTATCCCTAATTGAACTCGTCGAACGTTAGAATAATTAACCAAACGAATGAACGGAGTCTGATTTACGAGCGGGATTTGAGACAGAGACGATAATGGAGACGCGCGATTTATTTTTCAGCGACCCCACTAAATTCTTATCGATTTTGTAAACGTCTGTTTAAGTTATCGTTAAACTTAAAAACACGCTTACAAAGAACTCTTTCTTACTTAAAATAATATTCATTCCGTGGCGTTAGATAAATCGATTTCTTTGCCGTTAATTTAATTATTATCCCATATGACTGATTGCTTTGTGCGGACGTAGAATTTAGCGTCATCTGTTATCAGTGATTAGCCGACTAATTGTCCGTTAATCAGTCGTTAATTACCGAGAGCGGGTCGCGCGTGACGTCATTATGCGAGGCTAATGCCGCGCGCAATCACTAATGCACTGTCATGTGCCACTTGATCTAATTTGTCACGTCGCATCTCAAATTACATGTGATTTGATGCACCTTCGGGTACGTACTAACGGAGGACAATGATCTGAGCCTCAGTGTTTTCTTTATTTTTGGTTACAAAACATAAAAATGAGCAAAACAAACACCTGATAGAAATATACAAAAATAAAATATTTGGTTGTAATCTATGGAACTCAATATAACATTAAATGAATATTGCGATTATTGACCAATGTAGCCGAAAGAAGTTATAGAAGTTGAAGTAGACGTTGAGGACACAGAAGTTAAAGTAGCAGCAGGTAGCCAGAGCGCGAAGAACAAACGGGGGCCTTAAGTTTTTGGAGTTGAGACCACGGAATGGGAAGCGCAATGTCGAACGTCCACTCACAAGGTCGACGGATAACTTGTAAGTAACTTGCAAGTAGAAAACGCAGCCCACCTCTAACTGCCCTCATTGGAGATTGGGGAGGCCTATGTTCAGCAGTAGATGTTGAAATGATAATGGTTATGATGATTGCAATTTGTTATACAGGTGTCAGCAAATGACTAATATTCAGTCTGTATAAAGTAATCACTCTGAAATAAGTTACATTCATTTATTTTTGCGTCATGCTAATAACTTCTGGCAATGCAAAATCTACAAGAACAGATAATAAACAATGATAATTTTTTGCTATCTGAATTTAGGAAATGCTTTTTATTACTGTATTATCACTACGTTATTTATTTATTACATAGCATTGTCAAATACATTAGTTGACAGCGAATAATGTAATCAATCACCTCTTTTAATCTTTTTTAGCCTGTTCCCAATATCACACTGATTATCAGTGTTATGTTTTCGGAGGTATTAAATTGTTAGGTTATAGATCATAACAGAAATACTATTATGTTTTAAGACGGTTACTAGTTAGTTTTTTTACTTTATTAAAATTTGCACTACACCTCTACTCTAAAACGGCCAAGACCTTGTACTACCTCATTTAAAGTTTTTTTTTTTTTAATTTTCTATTTACTATCTCAATATACATAACTATAGCTTATAATTGTTTTACGTGGACTACTTATTAGTTAAGACCTTCTAAACTAGAAAAAAAAAGGTTTTACGCACTACAGTTTGAGATTGTTAAAAAAAAGATATTCCTCAAAAAATATTTTCATTTTGTATCTTAGGTATTTTGTTTCTACTCTTGTATTCCAATTTGTAATTTTGGATTAAAATTTATTATTATATAGTAATAATTGTGTAATGTTGAAGAATTTAATTAAAATTAAAGAAAATATTAAAAATCAAGTTTAGTACGTTTTTTATTATAACTTTAGTACCAAGTTTGAATTCACTGTATGCGAATAACAGACATTGTTATATTGCTTTCTGAGGGTTCTTCCAAAAATTACTTTATTTACTAAAGCCCCGCGTCTTAATTTTCATCGCTGGGAGTCGTAATCCCCTCCACAGATTCTACCATTGGGAAAGTTTTCTTGAGAAATTGAGTAGTTGGTTACCACATCTTATTACTCCTAGACTTTTGACTATTTAGCTCCTGTGCCCTCCAGTAGTCGCATTCTGCTTTAAATTCAATGTCGATGAAGTTGTCGGGTTACTTTAACACTTTAGCTGATGATCAGCGATGGCTGTTTTATGGTCGGGTTTAGTCTCTCACTGTCCACCCATTATCATTATGTATCTGGGCATGAAACTGACATTGCCCTATTGGCTGTCTCAAACAACATCCGCGGAATGTTATTCTTGAACGTGGTCATGGACACCACACAGGGAGAACCAGGATACCACACAGATAATTAAATTTATGAAAAGTTAAATAGATAAAAACACCAAATCCTTTTAAATGCTTATAAAAAGTAGATGTCAACATAAATTATAAAAATATTTATTTCTTGATAAAAATTAATTGTAAATATCATCCGTAAATATACTAAATCAATATCGCATCGACATCGCCTTGTAATTAATTAACAACCGACCTAACTATTGTCATTAGCGTTATGAATTTGAGCTGCGAGAACGACAGCTTGCCCATTACCGAACATCACTAATTCAAAACTACCTATTCTACAGTATTACAATAGCCATAACAATAACAAATCGAATCTCTTACATAAATTCTTTGTTTAATTATTATTATTATTTGTTCGTCATACGCAAAACTGCTATAAAGTAATATAAAGCGTAGTAATTTTGTAATGGAATTACATTTACAAAAATAATAATAACAAAAGAGTGCATTACCATACAAAATAAACATGTGCCAGAAGTACCGTCTCAGTTCTGTTTTTAAAAAGCGATTTTAATTTTGCCGATATCACGAATATTACTTCGGCGATTAAAACAGATTTCCACTACAAATTCAGTTTCGAAGGTATTCCTTATGTTCGACTGAAACTGTAACTTACAGATCCGAGCATCCCGGCGATTTAAAGGACCACTCTCTATTTTTTTCTTCCTTACATCATCATATATACACATCTATCTTATATTCGCCCACCATTAATAGTTTTTAATATTCATATGTTAACAAAGTATGTGCTATAGTACAATAAACAATTTTTAACATATACGTGATCCTACAATACGATCACGCTGACGTGAAAATAAGCAAATTATTTTAAATCATCTTTACTTTCAAAACCTTAGGCTTATATGAAGATATTCTCTAGAGCTATAAATTAGTAAGTAGCCAGAACTGAATGCAATAGTCAATCAAGAACAACAATATGTTTTTACCGTGTTTCACATATTACTGTTAGAGATGTATGGCAGGAACTCGCACTATGTTCCATCATACCATGTTTATTTCATCTAACACTGTTTTGCTTCAACGTCATCATCATTTTCATAATTTTAGCGTCAGGACTTTCACTCTGGGTATAAGCCTCCGCCATATATTTCCAATAGGATCAGTAGAATGCATCCTCAATCCAGTGTTTTTCGGCAACTTTAACAAGACCGTCTTGTGAGTGAACGTCCCATACTGTGTTTACTTAACCGTGGTCACAACTCAAGAACCTTAAGGTCCACTGCCACTTTAACTTACCAATCCTCTGGTATATGCAGGTAACTGTTTCGCCTAATAACACATTAAGAAATTTAAACTAAAATTCTTCAAGGCCAACTGAATATATCTATTCCTGCACTAGTTATAATTACAATACAACCTCTGCAATGGTTAATTGGTTTCCTTAATATCAGTTTTTTTTAACCTGCCGAAATATGAACCAGTGCCGCTATAAAAAATGCTATAAAGTCGTGAACTGTACGGAATGCGTAAATAAACGGCACACCATCGTAAAACTGTCGAAACGAATGAGTTACTTCGTCGAATAGCGTTCACATTAAGACTACAAACAAAAGATAACTAGATATATATTTTTTTAAATGAACATACTGTTTTCGAGGGCACCTAAATTAGGATTAATAAAGGTACGCAAGTAAAAATAAGGTAGATTATTATAAAAAAAACTACAGAATTTTTAACTTTTTAGCATCATCATTTCATATCAGCGGTAGGACATTTACTGCTAGATTTAAGCCTCCTTCGACTATTTCTAACAGGACCGGTTGGGATTGACCTGCATCCAGCGTCTTCCGTCTACCTTAAAATGGTGCTCTGTATACCTTGTGGGTCGTTTTACACCGCGCTTGCCGGTCCATAGACCGTGGAGTGGATCTAGAACCTCAAAGCTCGAGCGGCTATTACTTCTGGGTGCTTTGTGATATAACCACTACCGCTTGAAGTCGTTTCGAAAGGCACCAAAGGCGCGGTAGAGCTGTTTCGGTAAAACAGAAACTTTGGTCTCCTCTAGCCAATACATACTAAAGCTAGGGTTGTCGCCGAGATGGGATGACCAAAAATGAAGTCAAGCAGGCGAGACCCACAGTCAAGTCTATCATGCTAATCAAAGAGGTGAAATTGTCATTTAAAGCTCGAAGGCATTACGATTAATTTTTTAAAAGGTAATTTTTTCTTAGATTGGTAGAACTCTTCACAAAGTTGGAATATATTTGGCTCAGGCCATACCATTTTGAAGGATTTTTGTGTCACAAACGCGACAAATCTCAATTTTGGCCAAAATCGTTCTTCTTCTAAATTTTTTGAAAAAAAAAGGTCGAAAACTCAACTCATATCGTTCCGCAACCATTGTATTCTGCTAAATCGGCACCGTGCGATTTCTGGCTATCCAGCGAACTCGAAAAGCCAATGATGCGCGGGCGCCGTTTCGACGCGATTGAAGAGAAAAAAACTGAATTAAAGAAGGCCTTGAAGGCTATGCGGGAATTCTTCGGTCAACGTACGCTTATGAATGTTTTAAATTGGTTAAGGTTAAAGGGATACGTGACTATGGCAGAGAAAAAGCGCGAATTTTGAAATTTAACTCTGTCATCTTTAATCACAGTTTTGGAATCTCCCCATTTTCGACCAACAGCGTAACGACGTTTTCGGAGATCAAAGAGACAATTTTCTTCCTTGTACCGTCAGTGTTTCGTTTTTTATACACATTAGTCCACCATCAACAATCAGGTATTATTTAATTATGTCTCTGCTATAATCAGTTGCCAACAATTATGCAACTTTATAGATAAATTAATAATTAAAATTAAACTTTGATACCTGTGATGTTAGGTAGCTCGAAGGGCAGTGGGTAGCATCCGATATATTATAGTTGGGGTTCTCGAGCGGCAGACACGAGCCGGCAGGCTCGGTGTGGGTAGACCTCTGACTTGGTGCAATGACGACATATTTAAGGTCGCAGGAAGTCTCTGGATGCGAGCAGCGCAAGACCTGTCATTATGGGGATCTTAATGGAAAGCCTGTCCCTTACAGTGGGCCGTTATCGGCTTTCATGAACAAATTAATTAATAAAGACGACTTTATATATACATAATTCTCTTTTTATACATTGAAATGCTTCTTACCTACTTACTTACGATTATCAGACTATAATAGTAAATAACAAAAAAAAATTTATAGACACCTTCATGTACAATTTCGTACTGAGTTTATACGGGCAGTAATATCAGGTGCACGTAGGGTTCACGTGGGCATTAATAATGATAAATTAAAGTCATTAATTCGTGAGGATTAAACGCGGAGGACGAGTGCGCGGCGCCGATAACCAAATATTAACTCAATTAGTACGGCGCCGACGTCCCTGCATTCAAATGTCTGCTAATCCTACACGACGTACTGAAACCAGCCTACTGGAATTAGGTATGGTCAGACTCAGACGGAGGACAGATTAAGAAGTAAAATGCTCACTATTTTATCATCATAATTTATACGTCGTGCACAATATTCAATTTTGATTTAAATTAGGGAAAGAAAGTAATAACTCAACTAGCAACTGTGAAAACCTCATGTGAAATATTTTAATGTAATCTGTTCAATAATATTTCTTTATCAATATATTGTAAATAATATGTAAGAATGAAAGTTTTATTCTTATTTATCAAAGTTTAAGTTAAAAAATATTTATACTATATAACCACAAACTAATAAGTTTATTCGTGCATCATAGTGTAGATATGTACATATAATTGTTTATAAGTGCAAAACGTTAAAAGTGTAAACGTATTGCTAGATCATTTGCTGTAATTAATTTACAATACGCCCGGTCCGAAAGTTGATAGTTTTGGAAATAATAAATTACGTAATGATAATGTAGTAACAAGAAGATTTTTCAAATTTCGAATAATATATTATATTTTTATTATTTACTACGTGTTTCTGTTAAAATTGTACATTGTTATGTTGATATGTCACATTATTTTATTTATTAACACTTTTATACACCATAGACAATAAATAGAGAGAAAAAAAGAAACAATTCATATGGTACAAGAAGCGGTCTTATCGCTCGAGGCGTCCTCTACTAGACAAGCCTGTGGATGGAGAGGAAAGATATGAAGGTAGAACTTTTTGACCAGTCGGAATTCAGTAAAAAATATAAATGAATAAAACGTATTTAAGTCAAAGTTTATGTAATAGTAACAAACAGCTATTACTTAAAAAGGTGAGCATTCTGTTTCATACACTGCAATACGTCGTAAAAAATTTTTTGGTTATATTTCATCATACATTTTTAATATTTTTACTACTCCGTTTTTTTTTTCATGTTACTTTTACAGTACCCACAAGCAGGGCAAAGATCACCAAGAAAGAAAAAACTTCATCAGCAAGAGTTACAGAAGCGTCGCAAAACCACGGCAACAGATACGTAATGAGGACTGCTGTCCAACACCAGGAGGAACGGAGAAATAGTTAACCCGAGTCACATAGAAGTGTCACATAATATCCAAATGGCGCAATAGTATGGACAGAGACAGTAGTAGGAAAAATTTCCGATCCGAGGATCCGAGATACCTATGATGGACGAAGCTGTTACAGCCCCAAAACTGTAACAGCGTCTAAAAGAAATTGAAGAATCACATCACAAATTCATGACAAATTCACGTATCACATCACGAATCACAAGTTCACGAAATAGTTCAACTCCAAATAACACAAACTTAAGTAACCTAATAAACGACGAACTTAAATACTGTTCTCTTTTGCTCAAAAACATAGTTAATATTATTTTTTAATTATTTTATGTATTTTTAATTCAAGACAAAGTGGTTAATTTTGTTGGTAGTTTCTCTCTTTAAAAGTTGCAAATCATTGATAATTATAAATAACTGAAAAAATAGTACGTAATAATAATGTCGTACATGCTTTTTATGGACTGGTGTCAAATTTTTGACGAATAAAGAAAAGACGAATGTTTTAATTCACTCTATGGTTTGTACAGGAAAAGAATAGTATCGTTTTCACTAATTTCTTCATAAATCCTTCCTATTTATTTTTATTTTCATAGGTGTAATTTAAGTTGAATTATTATATATTATTATAAAAATATGTTACGAATACAAAGTTCAATTGTGTTCATAATACCGAAGCCTTGCACAAAAGCATCCTACTCATGTACACAACGACGTAACTAATTAGCATTAATTGAATTAATAGCAGTCAATAGTAATTACCGAATGCATTGTTACATGTGACAGGTTTCGGAGAATTTCAGGCTGATGCTCAACATTATTGTGACATACCTTGATCACATGAAATGCTTGGTATTCACAATCCTTTGTTACATTTTATTTAAATTTACAACTAACGTCAAGGGTAAATAAAAAAATGGATACGACACATCTCTCAAGCCCATCACAAAAATTATCCGAGCTATGGTTCTAATGGATTAGAGCCGATTCATTTTTATTTCAAGAAGTAAAAAGAGAATGGAATTGGTTATGTTTAAGCTTTTTATTTTATTTTTTTTCGGTTCTATAGTCTATAACAATGGAAGTCTGTAGTAGTGTACAGATGATTTGTTTCAATGTATTTACGAAATATTTTGTATCTGTTTAAATTTATTATTGGTACTTCTAGTTCAGAAGGGTTTATTTAATTAATGTCAATAAAACGAAATCAGCAAGTATTTATTATAGGTAATAAAATAAAGAAAAATGTCAGTTTGTCTACAATATTGAACTACTTAAATAGTAGCTTCCTTTTAAAAAACGTGTCATAAGCCAACACGCGGGCTCAGCGCAAAATTGTGGGATTTTTTGATCCTATGATATATCGGTTGCCTCGCCATACTTTCCTTCACCATTTGTGAGCAATGGTAAATATACAATATACCTCAGAGAAAGCCGCCTGTTTGAAATTGAACTCGCGTCCAAAGATCGTTTAACAGTCCTTTTAGACTACAGCTGCTCTTCTTACCATTATTTAATACATGCTGCCCTTAATAAAACGTAATATGTGAGGTATCAGTACATAATTTTATTAAATAACTAGCTATTCTATAGCCGACTTTGTATTGTCAAAGTCTTTAATTTGTGCTAGTTTACTAGAAAAATAAATGAAAAACGTTATTTGACTGGTGACTTCATTTCACTTATAAAATTAAGTTCTGCATCGTACTACAACATGTTAATTACATGCTTTTTATTTTGATTGTAGTTAAACGTTTGACAGCTTAAAATATGTCTTTAATTTACTCTACGGTTTATATGGGAAAAGTGTAGTTTCGTTTTTTGTTTTTTCCATGTTAGTTTTCTATTTTTATCTCCATAAGAATCATCCTCGTTATTTAAGGAAAACACTATCCTATGTGGTCATATATTCCATAACATTAGCCTGTTCAGACGAAAAGAAGATACAAATTTTGGTACGAGTATTACGTCTTGACAAAACAAAGACTTCAAAATATCTGCTTATCCACAATGAATATTTCGTTTCTAATACATCTTTTTTTGTAACATCCCATGAGACAATATCTGTACGGTCCAAACCAAGACTGTGGTATACCTGCATAAGTTAGATCACGCATTTTGAGATCTATTTGTCAAGAACAATTTCTTGAATCTGCGCAGACGCCTTTAATGTCTCGTACATTACACTTATACACTAAAACTTTTATTTGCTAAATACATATACGTATATATAACAGTCATTATTTGCCATTATTCAAAACGTATTATTCCACAAACTATCGACAGCCTTTATACAACTAAAATATGAGAACTAAGAAGAATGAAAGACCCACTTAAACTGGCTTTATTATGCATGTATTACAATAACGACGAATTTGTTTTTTGTTGACGTGAAATAAAAATAACGTTCCAATCCACTACATAACAGCTTTTAAATTTTGAGAAACATTAGCACCTTTACCGAATTGAAACTGGTTACTCGCATTTCAAAGTTCTTGGCACCAACTAAATGTTTTAACGATTTTTTAAAGAACCTCATATTTAGCGCAATAATTTGATGATATTCAAATTTGATATAGATAATTTTTTCTCGACAAGTACAATAGTTAATTACCTTTACATTTGTTTTTTAAGCAACGATCTGATTTGATGAAACATTTCGATTCATTTTCCAATAGGGCATGCTTGGTTTTTTTTTTTTCTAAAATACTCGAGCTTTAAACGCGCGGTACGCTACAAGGCAATTAAAATATTTGTACATAGCCCTCGCGCTTTTCTAATTAATTGCCAATGGGTGTATTTATAACATAATATAACTATTTTAGGAGTATGCGATAAGCGTGATAGGAACTGAATCATCACCATCATTTTAGGCAAAGAACGTCCACTTATAGACGTGAGCCTCTCTTATAGATATCTAATAGGTCTGATTGAAAGCAACCTGTGTTCTGCGTTCAATTTTTCCACCTTGAGACTTCAGCGGTTTGCGGTACGCTTAACGTGACTCACAATGAAAATCGAAAGATAAAGGAAACTAAAAAAAAAGTAGCGATCTTTACGGAAGGCCCATGTCTTGCAGTGGTAATTTATCGCCTGAAAAGAATAATTCAGTGTAATTCAGGAGGAAGCACTCCTAGACGTAATAATTAACAATATTAGTGTTAAAAGCAATTTAATTACAGTAAATATTTTTTTTATAATCAAACTAATAATGAAATGTACATTAATATTGTTCTTAACTTCCTCTTTATTTTTCTTAAGCAAATGTTTATATAAAACAAGGTGTTTTGACATCCCAGGATTTGACGTCACACTTAGGCAATTGACCACATCATCTACATATCCTTGAAAGAACAATTCAAAAGGTGGGTAATTGCCCCCACTCTACCAACATCTCTAATAGGTTTTTCCCCAACTAGTGATATTTGCTAGTAAAAAGGTTTAGTTCGTTACCTTAATTCATTATTTACAATATCTATAAGAATGTTGACTTGTTGACTTGTCACCCCTAATTCGGAGTATAATCATTATCCGAAACAAAGTTAGTTACTTTAAATCTATCTTATATACAAAAATAAATAAACGAATAAAACCAAAAGAAATCCGGTATAATCTTAGGGTTCAGAAAAATTCCAGTTTTTTTCGTAATAAATAAAATAATATAACCTACTTATATTATTTATTTAACGGGAATTTAATGGAAATTGTTTATGATTATTAATTGAACTGTTTCTCACAATAATGATTCTGCACATTAAGTTCATAACATTTTTACTTTAATATGATGTGTTTTTCTCTTTTAACGTTTAGGTGTTAATTCCTAACACTGTGATATAATATTTAAAATGTATTAAAACCTAGACTGTTAGTTAGTTAGAAGTAATATGCAACAAATTTTACATTTCTCAATAACAGGTTAAGGAATATTGTTAGGAATAAAATAACCCGTGATTTCAATGGACCGCCGGATTTTGCAATGATAAATCATAAAGCCTTTAACAATTTGAAAGGCTTTTCTTTATAAAACAAACGTACCCAACCAAAAGCAAACTTAATCCAATACTCGAGTGAAACGAACTAAGACGTCGACTCAAACAAATTATATGACATAATGTCGTTAATTAGAAACCCTCCTTTGTAACTGAGGGTGGGGTAATTAGGTTCGGATGTTCTGAATGGGCCCTTTTTCTGCTCGTTACGGCTGAAACAAAGGGGCAAAGAAGTAAACAGACCGTATTCAGGCTACGATTTGCATTAGACTCGACTAGAGTTGTTGTATGGATTTAAGAAATAATTCACACAGCGGCTTTCGCAATCAGGAATAATTTACTCAATCGGTGGTTTCTGGAAACAGACTAAAGAAAAGTACGATTTATAATAACTTCAAAATCTATACATATTTTCTTGGCAAAAATTTATCGTAAAACGGACACGGTGTAGCGTAGCTAATATACCACGTGTTAAGATTAAATCTTTAAACATATAGTAAACGTTGAACATTAATATAATTATTTTAATTAAAAATAACATACTTTTTCATACAAAAATAATTTTAAATACTAATTACACTAAACTAAATTTACCTAAAGTAAAATTTTGTATTTATATTTCAGCCGTATTTAGAGACGTACAGCGTTCTATATAAAATAATATTTACAAAACGCTTGCTAGTTAAAGTATTACATAGCAAAATGTGACTAAAATTTTTAAAAATTGACAATTATACCATAGCAGATATAATAGATACACATCGAAAAATATTGGATGTAAAATAATAAGCACTAAATAAAAATTTTAGAAAGACGTGAGAGCTGTTGAACAGAAAGATCTGACTACGTAATATTAGGGATTTCTTCGAGATCTTGAGAGCGACTAAAGCAGTATGCGAAAAAAAGTGGGATGCAGACCTGACTGACGGGCAGTAAAAGAAATAACACTAAAAGAAGAAGTAGAGAACGTTTACGATCATGTATTCAAAGACACTGCATTCAACAGTAAAATTAATTATTATTTTTTTTTAATCCAAGTAAATTTACAAAATAATTAAGAAATATAAAATTTATTATAAATTCCGCGATATTTTCAAGACGTTACCCCTTATGGATTTAATTGCGTCGCCATTGTTTCGGTTGATTTGATTGTGTATCTCTACGGAGCGCAGTTAAACAACAAGTTTTAACGGAGAGGATTTTGATATTGGAATCTTACCACAGTTAACGCAATGTCATAATAAAGACGGAATATATTGTACAAAAAGCTATTATTATTGTCCTTTTTTTATATTTCTGTAACATAAAAAAATTTTGTAGTATTTTAAGTAAAATATTTTGTTCGTACATAGACTGGAAATAGCATTACTTTAAATAAATGTATATAGAAAATATTATATATATACAAATATATCAATAAAATGTACAAATATTCCTCGATGGATACAAATCGACTGAAAGAAATGTCTGCAACGTACCAATGCGTAGCGAGCCGCACGTCATGCACACTTTCTCCAACATTTTCAACAAACAACAACTTGCCCTTAATTGTGTTTGCGATTCCTTTGGAAGGCTCTTTTGACTCGACTACAATTGTGAAAACTCGTTTTGAAACGACGTTAAATACGACCGAATTCCAGATAATTAACTCAGATTACGGTCTCCGCATATAATTCGCTTTTGTTGCAGAAAATTTGAAGTAAAGACAAGAATTTAACGCACGGCGACAGTTTTGAATATTTGAAAATCTCTTCTTGTTCTGTTTCTGTTATTGTATATAGTCATTAACTATTCCCTGGTCGTTTTGTGTGACCCGCACTATCTTTAATTGTTGTAATTTCTTAAAACTCATTCTTGGTAATTTTTAACGTGCCAAAAAATATCTACTCAAATTTTATACCTAAAAGAGCTATAGATTTAAAACATACATTTTTAATGAAGACTCTTTCAACCCTTGGGGTGATGGGGGGATGATCCTTTGATGTGATTCTTAGCTGACTTCTGGCGAAAAGAAAATTCCTGTCAAATTGCATATCTCTAATCATTGCGGTTTCACAGATATCGTGATAAATCAGTACATAGGAGGAAGTTTCTAATAATGTATATAACCTTGAACGAATTAATGTACAAGTGTTGTAAAATTAATTCTTATATTATAAACAAGCAATAAATTCAGCGATTCCCAAACGTCAAATATTTAATTTGAAAACAATAGTTCGACCACCGTTAAAAAATCCAATATCGAATAACTTAAAGCCGATGCAAATTCGGAAAAATCTATTATAATCTGCATCGCACAGTGCCGGACGCTCTTTTCATTCGATGCCTTTTGTTGCCGGATTCAATTAAGTTTACATCGGCGCCGAGGTCAGTTAATAAAAACCGAAGCCTACAAAAATTGGCGCGTAAATCAAATTCAATAAAGCGCAGCACAATGGCGTGGGACGGGCACCGGGAAATGACGCCGTCAAACAATGACTGCCCGCGAAGCGCACCAATCAACTCTATATTACATACATGCGGGTCGTCGCTTTGCATCCCATGATTTGCTTGTTAAACGATTAATGTAACGCAAAGTGCGAGGAAAGTAGTTTGAAATGTTATTCATGATCCGACATATATTAAGGTCATTGATAATCGCCCGATACTGGCTGCTACTAACCGGTCCTTTCGGAAATCTAGGGAGGAGGCCTTTCAGCAGTGCATGTCCTACGGCTGAAATTATTTTTCGTTATGCAACTAGTTACTGTGTTACTAGGTTGTGTGTATTGTGTTACCGCGCAGAGGGAAAAACCTGAAGGTGACCGAGTTCGTCATAGAAGGATGAGAATGTCTCGTAGCGAGTACTCATTCTCTTGTTTCAGCAAGCTTACTCACCTACTGAAAACGAGGTGTAAACTTAGCACAGTTAGTGCCCTGTTACTTCCTAATCCGCGAAAAATCTCATCCTCTTCACGTCATCCTCATTGGAGAGTGTCGTGACCCCCTCCCCGCATCACTTTCTCCTTGGCGAATCCGCGCAATCGATTGCAATTCACGATTATGTATCGCACTACATCGTACTTTGCTCTATAATATTAACCCTAGTAACAACATTTGAAATGTAAAAAATAAGCTATGTGATATTAAATAAAAAAATTATTTATTAATTTTATTACTTTTCATTCGTAAAGTCCTTAGCGCGTGTTAAAACAAGAGAGGAAATGATTGATCTTCCACCGAATCGGGGTTGCGTGTGCGAAAATCACGGACAAAGCAGTGAAAGTGTGCATACTGCTGGGCAATACAATATTAGGAGAGGATGTTTGCTGCTTCACCGTGCATATTTAGCGTAGATTTATCTGTAATACGCAAATTATAAATATTGAAAAAAAGTGCTATAACCATCAATATCTAACAATGATTATAATCTTTAGCATGCATAATATCGATGCATCCCTTATTATTAGTTAATCACAGGTCATTATTTTAAAATGTCTTATTTTACTCATAAGACAATATTACGAAAAAAAACTGTTTGAAAACAACTAAAATAAAGAATTTAATCATTGTTCACTCTGTTATTAAAGTTTAGTAAATACAAATCTTGATTAAGGTGCTATAACTAAGATTTACAAAAGCAGTTGTTTTAACTTTAAAAACGAAACGAAAGTTCCAAACGATTTCTTCCAGCACCTATTGCTTATTTAACAGTCTCGCAGTTAGTCACCCTTTAACATTAAGAATTCTCGTCCACCTTTCCACGTCTCCGAATTAATCGCCCGAGAGCGTCTGCCTATTAAAGTTTCTTCACAAGTTGTTTAAGAGGCTCAACTCGCTTTAAACTCTACAGATAATGTTAAACATTCATTTAAGTGCGCGAGCTTCACCCAACTTTCCAATTGTCGTATAAATCTTCTAATTCTTCAAGCGTTTAATATTCATATCACCTTCGTTCTTCCTCGTTCTGAGCAGATATGATTAAAATAAAACTGTGAATAAAAACCGACCTTATTGCAAGCCTTTAAAGCTGACTTTAAAACTTCAAAAAATGATTCTGGAAACTCTTTTACTAAGACATTCTAGAAAATTCGAAATTGCGCACGCAATAATGTACAGATACTATTATGTCAATTTTGTCATTATTAATGATAATGCGCTCTAACGCGACGATTAAAACTTCAGAGGCACCCCAATTTATCATATAAATGAAGTTATTACATTATTTGGCACAAAACGATAAATAATAAAGTCCTTAAAATATTATGTCATATTTACTGTTTGTTAGTTGTCAGAAGACGTAGTATAGAGGCAGCTACCATCCGGTCTTATTAAAAATCCATTGTGAAGCCTATGTCTAACAGTGGACGCCCTACATTTGAAATTATGATGAAAATATTCTATGACTTAGTAATATATTGAAAATATTGTCGTGAAATTTTTCTTTCATAAGTATTAGTAACTTAAGTGTTTAAAGATTATTTTAAGCAAAAAAAATATACACTAATGTGCCAAAAAAATGTTACGTTTTTCTTTCATCGATAATTATTTTTTTTACACTTTTTTTTACTTAAATTTGCACCGACAAATGCCTTCAAAGTCAATAAAAGTCGGTCGAGGTAAAACTTTAGCCGTTGTCGCAGGCCCCTTAACGTCTTCAATATATCCCATGGGACTAAAATTCGACACAGTATCGGTATAACAATTTTATATGCTCTCTTATCTTCATATAGAAGTAATTACATAAAAGTTTAGTAATAGAAACGCATTAACACATTTTTATTAAACGTTCAGTTAATTCAAAACGTTGCTATATGTACATAAATGCTGCTTATTCTCAAAACCAGTAAAAGCTGTATGGTATGTGTCATAATTTTGTTTGATTTTTCTATGTACTTCTTATACTGAGTACAGTGGAAAACTTAATACCGATATCCTCAGTAATTTTTTTAGGTACAGAGATAAATCAATTACATTAATTAGTGAAATAAATAACAGACGAATAAGATGTCGTTAGAATAATCTAAAATAAATGTCTAAATACATTGAATTTTACTAAACTAAATGTTACAAAAATAAAAACTATATAATTTATAACATTTAAACAAACTAGTTATATATGATAAAATAGATTCTGGTTATTGTGATAATTCCAATTTCAAGCATTAAAATATACAATATAAAGAATAAAATTTACTAAAATTATTTACTGTAAACATAAAATATTTTAATTATAATTTTTAAAATATAATAATTTGTATGTAAAATAAAAATTTGTATTAATCTCAATCAGTTATTCATATTTTGTAAATAAATTCATGATAAATACAGTCGTATCTAAACTAAATATAAAATTTCATTGTAAGTTTTACAACTAGGTTTTCAAGCAAATCGCACATTTTACGGTTGTCTTTGATCACGTTTACTGCCCTCTTAGAAAACCTGTAATAATAATAGTTTAATAGTGGACATCGTCTCTGAGCTTATGTTCCTTATTTTATTCACTACCACTAACAGTACTGCTTCTTATATACTGTATGTAATGTAGGTATTACATTCCTACTATACTAATCAAACTAAAATTAAGCTTGCTGACAAATAAATTCCAAGCCTTAATTTTAGTGTTGATTTTAAAACATTCGCAATAAGCCATCATCATCGTAAATGTATAAACTTAAATATAGATGTTTTAGAAGCTCCTTTTTTATTACTCATGCTGTCATTATTTTCTTTTGAAAAATGATTAAAATAAACAGAAGACTGAAAAAAGTTTCTTAAAAAAAATTCAGTAAATAATATTTAATGATAACTATAACATAGAATTATTATACTTATAAGCTTGGCGTCATTAACTCTTTTATAATTAATTTTTTTTTATAATATATTAAGTGGTATCAATATAAACAGTAACAGCAGAATTAAATCTCCTTAAACTACTTAATAATAATCGAGTAGTCCTTAGTTTTAAAGCCAGAACACGTAGCCCAGTAGTTGAAGTCGTTACAGTATAACCATTTTTTGCTGATACCACTTACACGACGTACAATAGTGAATAAAAGAACTAAAGTGTAATAGGAAACATTAGCGGGGTTCGCACTAAACTGGCCGCTAACTGTCTGTCCAAGTCGTTCGAACGCCGCCATATCAGCGGTTCACGTACAATCTATCCTCTCATTTATGGTTTCTTTATCCCAATAGAAGTTGTTTTAATAGTAGAGGTGTTTACATGAGTTAGTGGAAGACTAGTGGTAGATAGAAAGAAATTACCATAACTATTGACATATTAATAACATTGTATTGATCTTTGAAAATATTATTTAGTGTTACACTATAAATTATAATTAATCATGCCGTCTTGCCAAGAAATTTTAAGTTACTTGTTCCGTACTAATTATAAAATGTGGTAAAGTAGACAACGTCCTTCTGCAGCTTAAATAGCCAAATTATGTATTAATATTTGTGTTACCACATACGCAGTTAATATTTATTTATACGTTATTATGTTTGTATTTATGTGTGAAGTTTGATTGGGCGTGTGTGTCTGAAGTGTATAAAATGTAACACAGAATTTGCTCATAATAACTTTTCTCAAGGAGCCACTTTTGAACGTTTTAGAAAATAGCAAATTTATTTTTATGTATGTTGCCTTTGTGTATGCATTACTTTGTATATTTTATATTCATAATTATGCAGATTTAACATTCAATTCAAATAAAATAAGAACGTGAGACAGAAGCAGAACATAAAATGAAAAAGTCTATACTCTACAGCCCAAGTCGAGTTCCCGTCCACAACATTTCAAAATAAACGGCGTCTTTTTATGTCCTTAGCATATTTTTTAAAAGTCGACGTCCCTCGGAGCGTATTAATACGCGTTCTTTAACACCCCTTACATGAATAATTAGATGTTTCCCGGATTTATTCTTCTCTGTTATCTGTAAGACACGAGTTTTAAATTTGCAAACTCATTCTTTTCGCTTTATTGAGGATAATACATCTTCGCAGGGTTGCTATTCTGATTAATGCCTTCGAGTAGAGTCGACTCAACTTTGTCAGAGATAACGGCGAAAAGTAAAGGGACGTGACTTTGCTGATTCAATGCACCAATTTTTAAGAAAACAAGCCGAACGCAATCGGAGTTTTAAAAGAGGTTTTATGTTTTAGACGATTATTATTGGTTCTTCTACTGGCCAGTATAAAACAGCTTAAAACTATTTCATACTCTTCTTCTTTTAAATACGTTTGTCACAAGAATTTATGGCAAACGTCATACCATTATTTCTGTAAATAAGTGCAGTTAAATATGAAAATTTGTGTTTATTTTTCATTTTGTTTTGGTAAGATACAACAAATTATTATAGAAATAGTTGCGTAATTTGCGTTGGATAAAAAAAAATTAGAACCTATTGCCCGTCTGTATTCATAGTTTCTTTCAACGCAAAACAATATTTTAACACAAATTTAAACCAATCGTAAACAAAAATTTCATATACAAAACCACGACAGAAAAAAATTATTGGCTTATAAAATGTCCCAGTTTAGACAAGGTAACAATTCAAATGACATACTAATCGGAAATTGTGGAAGCATCAATGGAACGATAGGAAGTCAGTCATCATCGTCATCCTCAAGTCAGCCGATAGACGTCCACTGCAAGACCTCTAAAGATCGCCTCGATGACACCGGACTTGCGTTACCCACTTTCAGCGACCCGCGACCTTGACTATGTCATCGATCTACTTGGCAAGGAACAGTACCACATCGCGACGAAGTGTGTTATTGGTGATAAATTTAAAATCTGAAATGTTTCTGTAATCGATGAAAATTAATTTCACAACGAAAAACTCTAAGCGAGTTATATTATTTACGGAGAATAGTCATATTTATTTCGAAGATTGAAAGACCATTCTTTTATATAAAGAAAATCACATTGTTATGTAAAATAACTCATTTATTTCAGTTATCTGTTTATCGGGGGTAGTGGCTGAATCGGATAATGAAGTAAAAAAAGGAGTCTTCCCTTTTATGGTACGTAGTTCATTGCATTATGCAAGAATTGTTACCAAATCAAAAATTCTTAACAATATTTAAAAACTCGATATACTCTTAAAGAATTTTGCGCTTACTGGTCAGTTCT
The DNA here is from genome assembly GCF_028537555.1 of Battus philenor. Classification (NCBI taxonomy): domain Eukaryota; kingdom Metazoa; phylum Arthropoda; class Insecta; order Lepidoptera; family Papilionidae; genus Battus; species Battus philenor. The sequence goes on from NW_027181704.1 coordinate 10,386,081, forward strand.
AAAAGCTTGTAATTGTTCTACTGATTTATTTAATGGTCATTAGAACACAAATTACTACTATTGTACTACATTTTCTGGACATAGTTACACTTAAAAAACCTCAATTTTATGTATAAGTGAAAGTAACAGATGATAGTAAAGGACATCAACAATTATGAAGAAATGTAAATATTGTTTTACACGTGGCTATTTCTCTAAAAGTAGCCCACGTGTTTTGATATACTCTAAAAAATTGTCATTACACGAACCTCTATCCGTTTGTGGCATTCTTTCATTACTAGTAAAACTTATTATTATTTTTATCCATGTTATGTCCCCTAATGTTTATCATTCATTCTTCGACTGTCGTAATATGTTTGATAGTTTTTTCCAATCAATATATGTCTATTTACGAGGGTCAAACTGAAAGTTCTTAGAAAATCAAAAACTAAGCATTCTAGCAAGTTATTAGTTTTATTATAACTTTTCAAAATAGCGTCCATTTACATCAATACATCGCTGCATTCGATGGAACCATTGAGAAAAGCACCTTGCCCACTCGGCCTTAGGGGTCTCTTCGACGGCGTTTTGAAACGCAGCCACTGCTTCTTCGGCGTCCATAAAATGTTTTCCTCGAAGTTTTTCTTTTATTTTCGGGAATAAATAAAAATCGCAGGGTGCGAGGTCGGGGCTATACGGCGGGTGACCCAGTAATTCCACGTCTGAGGTCGCCAAATAGTCGATCGTTTGCCTGGCGGTGTGCGACGAGGCATTGTCGTGATGAAGGAGGATCCTGCTGCGAGGTCGTTTCTCTCGAACTTTTTCCAAGACAAGTGGCAAACAGTTGTTAGTGTACCACTCTGCATTAACCGTTTTCTGATCCTCTAAGACAACTGTCGCGTAATGACCTGTCTTTCCGAAGAACGAGGCCACCATCTTTTTTCCAACACTTCGACCTCTCTTCACTTTAGTTGGCAACTCTTCGGAAGGAAACACCCACTGAGCAGACTGTCTTTTGGTTTCCGGATCATAACAGTAAATCCAGCTTTCGTCACCCGTTAGTATGTCGAACACAGCATTTGAGTCACCTCCGTTAAATTTTTGGATCATTTCTCGGCACCAATCAACACGGCGGAGTTTTTGAGCCTCGGTCAAATTATGCGGTATCCAGCGGGCACAAAGCTTCCTGACCGCTAAATGTTCATGGAGGATTTTGTGCACTTGACTCATACCTATGCCTAGACTTGTCCGAATCTGCTGATAGGTCACTCTTTTGTCAGTCTCTATCATACGCCGCACAACACTGATATTGTCTTCAGTTGTCGCTGTAGAAGGCCGTCCCTCACGCAAATCATCGGTGAGATTAGTTCGACCACGTTTGAATTCATTAAACCAGTTGTAAACTGTGGCACGAGATGGGGCTTCATCGTGAAAAGCCAATGGAAGTCTATCATAACTTTCTTGTTGACTTATATGACATCGAAAGTCATAAAAAATCATTGCACGAAAATTTTCTCGGCTTAAATTCATTCTGACGTGCACAGACAATTTTCAATTTGCCGCCAAATCGTAAAACAAATGACAAATGAATGAAATTTATACTCAATATTATTGGTAAAGAGTTCTATTTTCAAAATTTAAACTTATTTTTTTAATATAATGCTTTTAAGTTGCCAGTTCTAAAAACTTTCAGTTTGGCCCTCGTATTAAAACCTTGAAATTGTTTTTTTATCGATTTGATGCTTTTAATCCAAAATAGATCAATAGAATTGCGTATAGTTTTAGAATTGAAGACTATAACATATGGACAATACATTTAAAAAAAAAACTGCCTGATGAATTGAATACAGTTACTGATAGTTTTCTCTTTTAGGGAATAAAACGACACCAGTGATGTTTTAACAGATGTCAATTATTTTGCTACTAATGTGAATGGATCCTTACTTCGTTATGATTTAGCAGAGATAATAGTAATGTTTTTGAACAGGGTTTCATATACTATCAAGACGCGTCAATACTCGATGAATCCGGAGAGCGGTTTAGACGTGGCGCTGTCTTAATCCGCACCAGCTGGCTTATTTCTTCTTCTCTTGACCGACGTGATTCTCCGCTAGCTTTTCCGCAAAAGACTTTGCTCGCTAGACTTGGTACTGTGAACATTGACTCGAATTACAACTTCAATGAAGACGAGGAAGAACAGGAACGCGAGGTATATAAATTTTCTTTTTAAGCAAGAAACGAATTACATGAGTCGGATCCGTTTAGTTCGAATAAAATCCTTATACATTTATTTTAAATGTTTTAGCATATTAAAGTTGAAAGCTACTAAAATTCAAAAAAAAGTTGCATAAACTCTCATTTTTAGTTATAATGAAATCTGCATTGATTATCAGATGTAATTTACTTTATTATGATTAACATACTAGTCTACCAATATCCGGGGCACGCTGTACTTCCACCTAACTCATAAAACAAAAAATTATCTGGGGCAAAATTAGCATGTGTTGTTAGAGAGAAAAACAATTTTTCGGTAACGGTTGACATGTCTTTAAATTATAAATGTTTCTAACACCGAAAAGTAATTTATTTTATCTATTTATACAGGTTATTCAAATTGTGCAGCCTTATAACTTTAATTCCACACAATGGTGGTTTTATGATGTCAGTCTGGTAAAGACTCTATTTCCGTTTAATATCACTTCTGTCATTGCTCCAATAACGCCGCAATACAAACGAAATATAGATGCAAAAATGTGCAAGGTCCTTGTTTATACGGTAAGAAATTGTATTATTACAATACCATATATTATTAATTTATATAAGTCACTATTCCTCCTTATTAATATTTTCAGAGGAGTAATAACAACGTGTCGGAAGATAAAATTTTGATGCAACTGTCGGTTGAATTATTATCACCGTCAACCGACTGTGGTGATCATTTTCATGCCGATACAATGGTGTGTGGGGCCGATAGCGACGACAACAAGAATTTCAACTATGAATCTGATTATTGCCAAGTAAGTTTTACATTTTATTTACTTAATTCAACTCATAATAAACATTTTATATAAATGAAAACTTTTAAAACCGAACTGTCATAATAGTTTTACCTGAATTTTTTTTTCCTTTAGGGGAACAGCGGCGGACCTCTACTCTGTGAAGGCGAAGTAACAGGATTGCAAACTTACATAAATGATAACTGCAAACAACCTCATCTCTTCCAACATCTGCCTGCTTGGGAAAATTTCATTAATTGTGGCATCGATGCACGCTGTTTCGAGAAGTCATGCAACACAACATGTGCAACGATTAATAAAGACAATCCTGTAAATGAAATTATAATCACAACTACCCAAGAACCTAAAGTCATGTTAGTTTCGCATTCTGAGGCTGAATATTCTGTAACATCTACTGCAGCATCTACTACACAGGAAACTGATAAAGCCCCTGACGAAACTGATACTGTCCCGCCCACTTTGACTACGATTACGGAAGAAATGACAACTGTAGCTACAGTGACGGAAAATGTTGTTGTAAATAGATTAGAAGAAGATCGATCAACAACATGGTCTGATAATAAAGTTAAGGAACGACCAAAAAGTTTTGATTCTGCTGAAGACTCCGATAACATGGAAAGAAAAACAAACGTTGAGGCTCAACAGCAAATGATTATTACAAAAGATTTAAGTTCTGGCAGCTACTTTCATGAGCCCCGGAAACTGTTTCTCAGTGTTTTAACTTTTGTTATTATAGTTGCTTTATAAACTGCAGAAGTTTTTGGACAAATTTTATTTTAATTTTTGGGTGAAATTATACGTCTATGATTAAAATTGATTACTTTTTAAATCACTTGAATGTTATTTTTTAACATAGCGAAATTAGAAGCTATTAAATGAATTTGATTACAGGGAAGAACTCACTAAATTTCGTAAATTACTGAATATTATAAAAACACTGTATGCCTCAATTAACAAAAGACTTACAAATAAATCTTTTCTAGAAACCGATAAAAATAATCACATATTTAGGAAAACTTAGCTTTTTCACTACATTATACATACATCTATTATCGAATACTTGCTCCTGCTGGAAATTACGAGCAAAATTGTACTCGTGTGAATTAATTCTATTTCGTACGGTATTAAAAATTATTTTGTCTATCTTTTATGAAAATAATAAAAAATATTATTGATAATTTTCCATCCTAAATATTGTACGTAACCATCCAAGCATTAAAAGCTGGCGGGCGGGTTGTAAAAGATGTGGCGACGCGGGAACGTGGTAGCTCTCCGTCAAAGTTTTCCGAATAAGTAGAATTAAGTAAGGTTGCAAGCTTAACGCCTCCGCAGTTTGCTCTAATAGCATTAACAAGTTTCCAGACCGTATTGGGGAAACTTGAGCTCGTAATGTTTTTAATATCCTATGACAGTGTATCGATTCTTTGTAATTTTTTGAAACCATTTTTTTTTTCTTATTAACGAAGACTGTATTTGTTCTACAGCATGGTATAATATCTATAAAATACGAGATTTACACCTATGTACCTTCTCATCACGATCTCTGGAATCATAAGGTCTTGAAACTAAAAATATTATTCCTATTGCTGATAAGTGGTCTCGGCTATGCACGGGTTTTTATTAAATTCCACCAACAGATTGACGTGCATTCATTAAAAATGCATATATTCAAATTACTGCTCTTATAGATATAAAATTTGGCCACTTTTTTGGAGAGGTTAAAAATTAGCAATAATTAATTCACAAAAAGTAGCGCTGGCAACGCAATGCGAGAAGGACACAGCTAGCTGGTATATGAAAAAACGTTAAACATCTTGGCATAAATCATTAGTGAAGTAAATATATTAATACCTCTGAAGTAATAATTGGGTGCAACGTTTCGCTGTTAATTATTCGAGAAATATTATATATTTCTGCCTTTTAGCTATCGTTTTAGATCATCGACATGTGAACGAAAACATTGCTATCTTGACTTCGCATCAAGTAGGTATAGACAGCGTTGTATCTTAATTAATCACTTCCAAATATAAAACTGCCAGCCTGTAATAGTTCTGATTCTTTGCCGCTAATAATTGTTACCGTACCGTTGCGCTTTGATTCAAGATGACTATGTATTAATAATATTTAACAATATAATCTTCTTAAACTTGGTGTTGAAATAAAGCACACACGCTGCCAGTGATCTAATTAGATCCGCAAAAAATTGGTATTGTGTGATTCCTTTCAGCTGGCCTTTTGCCCAGTATTGATGGACTTCTCCTCACCGAACATTGACAATACTAGTAGACTCTTTTTAGTTCCCATATGTGAAGGCATATGTAAACTAAAGGCATGATATGTCAGTACATGTAAACAACAAATATTTTATTCATCAACTAGTCGCATGAACTTCCTTTTAAGAACAAGTGCATGTATTGGCAGGAGATTAAATTAATAATTCTACTAAGTAACACTATAATGCATCAACTGATACGCAACTTCAAAACTTGTGTCACACACAGTTACAAAACTATTAGAACGACAAGCACGTTCAATTATATATATATATACACATATAAAAGTAGTGATATGTATGGTAATCTTAGTGCAACTGGGGAATAGAAAATTTTGTCGTATATTTTACATACTTTTTGTCCTAAAAAGAAATTGAAATGAAAATATCCAAATCACAGGGACATTCGTGTAATGCACGGGACGGAGTAACTATATGGTATGATGTACACAGAATTTTGCGTTACACTGAATACAAAATTTAAATGATATTACATACAATATTGCAACAAGTTTCAGGTTACCTGTCATTATAATTTTCCCATAATTGTACTCGCGGTTTTCCTTTTATTATTTTTTGAGATTAATAATTAATCATGAATTTTTTTACTTTCGCTACGTTGTTACAAAATACTTATGTTTTAACATACTCTTCTTTAATAAAACTGTAATATAACCTTAACAACTATTTTTAATAAAGTTTATATATCGTGACGAATAAATGTGGCATTTGAAACGGACTAATATTTCATTTTACACTTAATACTTCAGTGTCGAATTTTATTAATTGTTTATTAAGTAAATATTTACAGTAAAGTGAACGCCGTATTTAACTTTGCAAGTAGTATATGTAAAAAAACTTCTTTGTTTTGTTGCCATGATTTAATACACATTTCGTACTATACTCAATTTATACAATAGTTATAGACCAAATATCGAGAAAAATATTTCAACGACTTCGCAGAGAAAATCAAGAAGAATAGTGTTTCAGAGTGAATTTTCTTTTCCAACTTCCGAAGTGTAATGGAATTGAAATGTATCTTAATACGACTCGATGTGTTTAAATTCCGAACGGGGTTCGCATCGGAGAACTGTTATGCATATTTTAAAGTTAAATTTACTTACAACGGACTTAAACACCGAATGTGAATTCAACGTGAATCTTTTTGTGAACTTCAATATGTTTTGAGATATCGTAGAGAATTAATAAAGTTGACTGTTAAACTACTGCTAGGAAAAGAAGAAAGAAAGCATTTCAATTTTGTTGATCACACTTAAATTTAAAAAGTAATTTGATATAAGAAAAAAATGACGAGATTTATGACTCTCGTTGGCTATAAACTATCAATAATTTATGGACTATTGATAGTTCATAGCCCAGCACACTCGAAAATTGAAGTGGTATTGGACAAACCACATAGCGTGCAGAACTGATGACTGTTGTGGCCTTAAGACTGGAGACAACAGACCGACTTACGCAACATAGCAAATCCACTTACATCGCTTACAGACAAGCTTCAAAATCACCGGTAAACACTGGATGCTAACCGGTTCCATTGGAAATTTATGGGATAAGTTTATGTCTAGTAGTGAACGTTCTACATCTGAACTGATGATGATGATAAAACTAATCACAATTTTCATTATTATTTATAACAAACATTTTACTAGCTAAATAAGATGAGACACGTCCTTCATTATTCTTCTAAACAGGAGCTGCAAAAAAGGATTTAATTGAAAAATTACGAATAACTTCCTTTTTCAAAAGCCTATTAGACACAAAAATGCTTCTATATGATAAAGTGCATATTGCTATTATCAGCTTCGCAGTTTACACAAAAATACGCCTACATAAATAATAACGGCAAATATTAACAGCAAAAATTTTGCTCAGGGAGAAAAAAGTTTTATAAACAAACTTACTGAATCAACTCAGTCATTTCAAAGTGTAAGTAATTAACACATAATGCTAGTTAGAAAACAAATGAAATTAATTCGACAATCCCATAAAAAGAAATAAGCAGTTCATGAGAGTTTTAATAATTAAAACTCAAATAAAACTGATAGCCCTTAGGGCGCATGACAAATTTAAAATGGAATCCCGTGCTCCCCTCGTCGGTACAATTTGCAACGGTAAACGCCTTACGATAACGTTTTTCTGGAGATCTTTCCTAATTGGATTTTGTTTATGAGTCATTTTTAAGAATAAATCCCTTGTTGGGGGTTAAGAACATAGAACAGACATTATTTCATTTAGACTCAATAAGAGAGAATTGAAGAAAAAGAAAAATGTTATTTATATTCACAAAAAACAATCCAAGACCGGGTATCGTGATCTTGGTTTCTTTTTCTTTTATATTTATAACTTGAATAATACACTTATAAAAAAAATTCAGGTGGCTGGGATAATGATGTTGATGATTAGCGATGTTAACTATCTGATCAACAAACAGAGACAAAAATAAAAAAAAACCAAAGACGTGATTTAATACTGTTTAAAATATTTCATCTATTTATTAATACTTTTTGCAAACCATAGACAATAAATAGAGGAAAAAAAACAATTCATATGGTACATGAGGCGGTCTGTAATCTATATAATATGTAACCTATCTAGTATTTTACTATTTTCAAGTTCGTTATAGGGGAATCAAAAACAAACATAAACATACAGAAATGATAAAGATTAAGAAAAGAATTCTAATTCAATGTGCTTTTTGGATGAACAATTTGAGATAAAACCTAAATTACTAACTTGAGTACGTTTAAGATAAACTAATATCGCTACTTGAACGAATAAGTTTTTAAATCTTCCTGAGACATTTGTTATCTACGGCCGACACTTACAAGTTCTATTTTATTTTAAGTTATTTAACAACACTACTCAATTAAGTTGATACTATATCAGGTTCAAGCAAATATATTGTAATGTACATTTCATTATCTATGAGAATTAATTAATTCTTTTTATTAATATTCACTATCCTTTGTTTTCAATCCTAGTACTCGAGATTTTATAATTTTTATAAAAATTATATAAAAAAATATAATTTAGATTTTATAATTTTATAAAAGTTACTTGAAATTGTATAGATAGAAATGAATTTATGTAGTAAATGGTATTTTGTTTATACCATTAATTAAAAAACCACCCAGACCATATTAGCCATCATTATAGTCATCATTATATTAGCCGACAGAAGCCCACTGTAAGGCTTAGGCCTGTCCTGTAGATCGAAACAATGAACGGTCCCGCAGAGCTCGCATCCAGCGATTTCCCACAACATTGGCTATGTTTGGGCTCACTCACAGCTCGTCTACCACCGGCTCATGATCGATGACACGGGAATCTTTCGGCTCCAACTACCATCTCTTGCACGAGCAATGTGCCCCGCCCCCATTACTTCAGTCGAGCAATTCTTCGAGCTATGATGACTTTGGTTCTTTATCTCGCAGCGAAACTCTGTGGACAGCTCTCTCAGTCGCTCTCTGGATAATCTTAATCCTTTTTATAATATCCAACGAAAGCCAATAGTAGAGTGTAAACATTATTTATGTACAGTGTATAAATTCTAATTTAGCTTGTAATTAAAATATTGTAATACAGAAAATTAAACTCTAAATGTCATTTACAACATATATGTGACATCTATGTATATGGAATAACTGCAGTGATGGTATCTATGCAGACAGCGTCCTGGGTGGCTGAAATTATGGTAGTGTTATAAGAGGATTGTGGATCCTCGGAAGAGTATTGGTGAATCGAGAAGTACAACAATCAATGCTCATGTTGATTCAAAATGTTTTTGAGGCTTGCGAGAAGTCACGTGACGTTGGCTTTTCAAAGCGTTTCATTGTGTATCGCATGAGATTTATCAATAAATTACATAAATTTGAATTCAAAAGAGACAAAATGAACTAAAAAATGTTCTCCAGGATCATTGATAAAATGGGCCTACCTTATGGCTCAACATTGGGACCTTTTTTATTCCTCGTTTATATTAATGACTTGCCTTGCCTTGTATGGGACAAATTTGGAATAGTTTTGTACGCAGACCATACATAATTAAATTTTTAAAACTAAGAGACGGCAAACGCTCTTTGAACAGTTGTACATTAGTTTAATTTTATTAAGTTATTACTTAACGAAATAAATCTAAATACGAATAGTCACTCACTTCACTTTATCACTTGAAGGAGTCGTCGTTAAAATCTATCGTAGACGCTACAAGACTGTCGCATTTTAATAACGGGATAAAACTTAAACGGACTGTATAAAAAGTCACTAATTTTTAGTAAAAATACCAAATGACTTTTACGAAACATTGGCACTAATAGGCAGAGTTTTTCTCTCTTTAGATCTTGTTTTTATAGGAAGCGGGTTTTCATCGACGGCTAAAAATCTGAAATTAGTGTGACAGAAACTGCTTTTTAAAACAGCCTTTATTTATTTATCATTATAATAGGCGTGCGTCATAGCTCGAATACATGAGGGTCATGCTAATTCAGCAACTTCGTTATCTAAAGACCAGAAGCTGATAAATATTATGAATTAAAAAGAAACAAAATATTTAGTATCTTATCGGATCAGTTGTTTACCTCAGCGTTACCCCCACAATCAAAGCAAACCTAAATATTGATGTAAACTAGTTAACTGTATTTAGATATACAGAGTAATTGGTAATAAATATAAATCTTTGAGCTTATTTGTCACCAAAAACCTTTTTCCAATCACCATGTGAAAACCGGTTACTCTGGAATATTTACACATCACAAATGTTTTTTTTTTTGTTTTTAAAACGTGTTTAATAACGAGTTGGTTATTAATTTGTCAAATAATACAGACGGTTCTCTGACGAAATAAAATCGCGAAAATAATAACGGAATCATTGAATCCGGCAGCACGCTCCTCTGTAGGCAATTTTCAATCTCTTTTCTATTTATGACAGTAATAAAGCGGCCGGGAAAAGTCAACAATCAATTTTGTATTTCAATTTATTCCCAACCATCCTAGTTCGTGCGGTGATAAGAAAAAGAAAAAACGCGTTCATTTGAAACGGAAATTATTGCAAGAAGCCATCAAGTGGTGTGCGCTCGGCTTCCTACGTTGTGTTCTTTTTTTTTTCATTTTCGATTTTTTCGTCGCACGGTTACACAGTTTTGATTTGTGGACCGTCGCGTCCGCCGGCGTTATTTTTCAAACGCCTCATTGTGCTGTTTACGCTCGAGAACTCCGGCCGCAAAGGTTCGTCGAGTCACATCACTTTTAACATTTCACTCTGATAAGCGTGGATACTCGTAAATACGCATAGAATTTTTTACCTCAAATCAATGATAAATTAGTACTGTTTTTGATAACTTTCATTTTTTTTTAATTCAGTATTTACTTGCGTTCACTTTATATCACTCTTAACTGAACAGGGTGATTTATTAATGTAAAAGTTTCCAAGCTGTGAATGCGTAGTTAACTTGTAATCTTTCATACCTATTTTCAATCACTTTGTACAATCACTCTAAAATTTATTATTTTCAATTGAAATACAACATATCAATATCTTCTAGATAATAAACAATAATTAATTTCAACGTGTAATAACCCGAATTTTGAAAATTCTTTTTCTTACTTTATCTCTACTTTTTTATCAAACATCAATTGACAACAAATCATATACATTCACCCCTTTAAAGCCTTTACACCTATAACCAATCATCCTATGACTACTAACGATAAAATGTATAATCAATTGAAGTATACGAATAGTTTGAAACATGACTTATTCCTTCCTCGATATCGATTTATTTCGTGCAATGTGCGAGGAAAGCTTTGTAATGGATTTTTCCTAATCTACAACATCATTGGCGGTTTTGTTTACTGTTGAAATTAAAGATGGCATCGATAACAATTCTATCAGACTGCGCTCGGCCGACAATGACGGCAGGCGGGTGCCGGGAAATTGGGGTGATTTTTCTCCTCTATACACATCCGTTTTACCTGTAGCGTTAGCAAAAAAGTTCTTTGCCGATAATATCTTTTATGTAAGTTATTTCTTCGTGTAGTAAAAATATTTACCATTTATTAAATAATTGTTGTGAATAACAAAAAATTATCGTACAAATATGAAATGTTTTTTGCTGTCTCTCCACGACGCGTCGTTTTATCAACAAAATACAACAATATAGCGGATGACATTTTTACGCTCGTGACATTCAAACGGTATGATCTCAATTTTGAAAGTTACCAAGCAGAAAAGACCTTTTCAAATTTCCGTTCACCTCTGCAAATGATGACGTCATTTTTCCTTCTATTATTCCCTTAGGTTAACGGGCAATATGATACTTACAATGAAACTTCGAATGTTATTCATTGTGATATTATGTTATTTAAGGTCATTGGAAAACCACTTCTTTAAGATTTCTTTTATTCGCGTTTCAAAGCAGCTGCCAAAGCTAATCGTAGTTTTGTACTTTAAGAGCCTTATGCACTATATTGATGTTACATATTAAAATTTCTGTTTATTAACCGCTATTCCGTAATATTAGGAATTTTGTTGTTATAATAAAAGAGGTTATATTGAACAAGGTTTTAATGGGCTACATCTTTGGTCAAATCATTGGTTTGAATAGAACCAGACACATACATTTAATAATGTACACAAATTCGCGGTCGGCCTGTGGTCTCAACATCTCTTTATTATTTAGGAATGCATATTCTAGCTAATTAAATGCGGAGTTAGAAGTAATGTGTATACAATACAAAGATCCTTTTAAAATATCGCTAAATAAACTAATTTGAACTATTCCAAATTATGCATTTCTTTTAATTATTTTCATAAACTATTTTTTTACATTTTGCTAAATTCAAATATTTCATATTTACCATTGTTTAATTATAATTAGATACAATAAACTACCTACATAGATTAATTATGTTATATACATAAATAATACACACATTTTAACAATGTTTATAGATAAACTTAACAGTAATTTACAATGTACAAAATAAACAACAAATTGAAAGACAGTCGACGAAATAAATGTATGGCTAGGCCAAAACATATCTTTGAACAAACTTTTAAAAATAATAGCATTTGATCGACGTTATTCTTTAAGAACTCAACCCTATTACGATAATACATAAGAGTGTTCCTTATCGTAGAAACTAAATAAAATTTTATAGTTACATTATTTACACAAACATCAATATTTTAGCACTAGAATACAATGACCGGCGGACTTAAACCCGCGTCAGCTTCACCGGCAATGCACCACCTTAATTAGAAATTGCCCTTCTGAGATCACCTTTCAAAGAGAAACGAATTATAAGAATATTTTAAGAAGATTTTAGCCTAGAAGAAACAGTTCATACTATAAATATTACTGACATTGTTAACTACCGAAGTTTTGGCATATTTTTGATACACATTAGAAACTATCGTCATATCTTCATCAGAACCACCACTTTTTATTTAAACAGTTTATTAATCACAAGACCGAGATTTAAAAGTTGCACGAACACTATCCTTTGACCGACACTTTCACTAATGTTTTAAATTCAGTTTTGATACTTGGCGTAAGGGTGGGCCGTATCTCACACGCGATAATCTCAGCTGGTCGCGGAGAGCCCCAGTGGCTTGAGGTGCGGCGGTGGAACGAACGCTGCAGGTGAGGATCCAGACATATTGTTATTCAAATCCCCAGAGCGGCTTGATCCATTCATTAGACCCATTGCGTTGCTTGTCTGTTAAAAAGAAAGTTTTAAATACTATTATAAAAACACACGAACATGCTTCTGGTTCTTTACCAATAAAATTCATAAAAACAAAAACCAAAATTCAAATCAGCTATGCATACGCATTCAGATTTTCATAGAAATCTCTGAACTAAATCTTGACAAAAATAAGATTTTAAAAATAAATTAGCATCAATGACCGATGTATTTACTACATATCAAATATTCTTTATCACTAACAGTGATACCGCCATTGATTCGTTAGGAATGTGCAAGTTAACCTAACAGAACTATCGTTGCATAAAAATTCTCTTTAGTGAACTATTCGAACATCAAACTTGTGATATAACAACAATTAAATTCCTCTTCTGTATAAGACTACATACTCGTATGTTAGTACTATTTAGTTACATAAATTTACAATGAAAGACTCTTGATCAATTTTTTAATTTACTTTGGTAATTTTTTGGAGCATAATGCAAGAATAGCATTTTTTTTTTAAAAATTAACATATCATTGCGCTGAAATCAATGTATTACTGGCAATTTGATGTACGAGTATGTTTTATGTTAAATAGTGACTACTAATAATCATTAAATCACATTATCAAAAAAGTATACTGCTTCTTTTAGACAAGATTTTATTGTGCTACCTAAACCGCTGTACCACGTCTTAGAGCACGCGGCGAGACGATATGGGGGAGTATTGGCCGCTCCGTTACGTCAGTTTATCGTCAAAACTTACGGCGACGGCGCTCTTGCACTTTTCATCTGTCCCTATCTAGCCGCGTTTTCCTAAGGCGCGATACAACGGTTTAGGTAGTGCAAAAGAAAAATTATTTTGTGATTAATAGTTCAATTACCGGAGGCGGAGAAAGATGAGTGGTTTGCCTTTTAAGATGAGCAAGTGGCGGTGGGTTGTAAGCCATATTCGCGAACACCAACCGTTCTTCGTAGTCGTACTCACAAAGGATCTTGTTTTCGCACAAATAGAAGCGATCGCCGACGCAAAATCTGTAAACAAATAATTCTATTACACTACAATATTGCGTAAATTTATAAAAACAGAAACAATGTTTATGTTAAAGATAAACCTTGGATTGTACGAACAATTAAATTCTAAATTAACAGTACGTTCCAGGGGAAGATAAGGCCGGATACGTGCAATTAATTAACTTCGAAATTTCCAACGATTCTGACGGATTCAGATAGCTGGACTTTGCACACATCGATAACTGTACTTGCTAGTCAGCCAGACAGTCAGGCGGGTCTGTTATGAACGAAGCAAATTATGTATTGATAGATTTGCGTGGATACAACTCTATTTAATTGTACAAATAGTAATGGATTAAACTATTTTTAAAGAATTATGTGGTGGTGTATTTTTATATTTCTGACTTTTGTGCGCTTTGCTCCCGGTTTTACTCGTGACCCATACTACCTTAAAATAGTTTTATTCATAAATGTTATTCGCATAAATCTACGTCGTCATTCAAATAGTCACATTACTCCAAAACGTATGTGGTGTGTCCAATAAGAAACTTAAATAACAGTCTAATTACCTTACAACTAACTGACACTATATTCCTAATTATCAATATCAATCATTGCTACTTAATCTTGATTAAATATACTTAATAAGACTAGAGTTTGACTGTGATTACATCGTGATATTAGGTGTGAATACAACCTTAAGTAATTATATAAAAAACACACTAGTTACGGAAAGAAGTTATTCTTTCTTCATTTCAATACAACCACTTTGTATTCAAATGAAAACGCCGAAGAAGTATGCAACTCATTTGCTGTGCCCTTTAAAAATGCTTTCAAGAAATGTCCGTAATAAGCGGTTGGATACCCAGACTTCTGAGCTAGACAAATATAAAGTTAACCTAAATAAATTTTGAAAAAAAATAATACAACAGTGAAACTGGATCTCATCATATTTACAATCATGTTAACATAATGGGCCTCACTGGCAGGATCATGGTCACTCAACTTGCCGTGAAGAAGACTATGCCCAGGATTTCTCTATAAGATAGAATTAGGAATGAGGAGATCTGTAGATCAACGAAAGTAAGTAATAAAAAATAAACAAATAATAAGCCCGACGGCTTGGCAATCTGAAGTGGCAGTGGAAAAACTACACAGTATGTAAACATATAACAGCTAGGACCTTGAAGCTCTGGAGGCTGGAGATCATGGAACGGCGGGCACATGCCTATAATATGAACAGTTGATCTTTGTTAAAGTTATGATATGACATTATTATGCTATAGATATTGCGTCACAAAGTATCCGCATGTTTACGTCTTTAATATATATTATTTTCTATTTTTTAATAGTTTGCGTCTAATGTAACAACAACATGTACGGATTAAAACAAATAGTTGGTGTCATACAAAGAAGATAAAAAGATATTCTAAAATTATTTAAAACCTAAAGGTAATGTTCCTACTATTGCTTACAACGGTAGCTCTTCAATCCACAAGGCGGATGCATTAACCGGGCGGGCAGGGTGCATGAAGATCCAATTAGTAATTCTCCACGGCCGGCGCGGCTAATGCGCCCTATACCTGCGCGATACTAAGGTTTCTGTGTAAATCGAATACCGCGACGCGTTCCGTAACGTATTAGTAAACAACAAAAACTATTTAGATAGCATCAAGACAGAAAACAAGCCGGAAAAGTGCCAGAAACGTCGGAGGAATAAAATTTAGTATCAGGAGTGGAAAGGTCAGCGTGGGCAAGGAGCTGCGATAACGTCACGCGAGCGCGCATCCCTCAATGTGGCAAAACAAAAGGTATCGCCTTCGACTAGCCACTGGCCGCCGGAACAGCCGGTGATAACACCAACCTTATCTCCCCTTCTTCCCTCCCCTCGCCCCCCTCCGGCGTCTCCGTCCAACCCGCCAACTCTTTTGTTTCACTTGTCACAAAAATTAAGCGCAATAGCTCGGCTACAAATGTCTCTTTTTTAAGGGGCCAATTTCCACCGCAACTCAGTCGATTTCGCCGCTCTTAATTAACTTTATTTCCTGTTCTCCCCGTCCCCGACTTTTGTTTTTCGGGGGTTTGTACTTTTTTTTTATTTCGCTATTTTTTGTCTGCAGTCGCGTAATGGAAAAGATGTAGAACGAAATTTTAATGACTGGGTGCAAGTTAAGCTTTGTGCGAGTGGCCATTGTGTTGTGTCGCCGTCGACGCCAAGTTTGACGTTTTACGTAAGCGGACGTGTCTATTGACTGTTTCCCCTCAGCCGTAGAACAAAATCGTTTAAAAAGCAACACCGGTGCGTCAATCAGAGTATAAATAAGTAAAAAGTAAAAACTGTTTCGTAAGCTGATGTGGCTCGACAACTGCGATTCGCGACGATATTTAAACGACATCTATTAAATAACTTATTGGATTACAGTCTTCCTGTCTATTTATCGTAACAACATTATTATAAGGATTCTCAACTATGAAATGTTACAAGTTTGTATAGTTTTACCATGAACATGTATATGAGATTTATAACAGGAAAAAATGTAAAATTAGGGTTAAAAGAGTAGCTATGGAATTTGTCTCCAGATTTTTTTCGACAGAATCAACATTCCGTACTTGGCAGTTGTAGTATATGAAGAAAATTGGAACCAATATTAATATGCATAATTGCATATTTATACATGAATTAAATCAATGTGTCTTGACTTTTCTAAGGTACTCAGCAAAGCCTATTCGGAAGAAAATTGGCTCTATTGTATCAATTACTTTCTTCAATATTGTTGTGATGATGTATGTACTTTGAAATAAATAAGGTTTTATATACTCAATAAATCTTTTATTTTGCATACAGTCCATTATAAATTTTAAAGAGAAAATCCTGCGCTTGATCACGTATGCACTTATCATTATAATACATGACTCATTATTCCAGTAATATAACGTAACACCGACCTTGATCTCTAGCAAGTAAATCATATCACTGGTCAACTATAAAAGCTCAAAATGGTTAACTCTAAGATTTCATTTGAAATTTAACAGTTAAATAACTGCTGAGTTACACTTTTAGTTAATCTTAATGACTTAGAATTAGGTCCATAAACGACACAATTTTTTTCGAGGCATGCATCAAATTTTTTCTTATACCATGTAACATTTTAAAATAAAATGTATCTAATTTCTTCAGTATATTCACTCATTTTATCACAAATTAAACCAAGCGAAAGACTGCTCGAAAAAACAATTTAAAACTTGATTTGAAACTTAAAAATGTAACCCACAACCAACAACTAGTACCACTATAAAGTTTTTACTTGATGTTTATGAAAAGAATATTTCCTCGACCTAATACTTTCATTATCAGCTTTATATTGATAGGGCGTGTTACAATCAAGTTTACGCCTTACCATTCTCCTTACGGCATAAAAGTAAACTAGTTTATGCGCTGATTAAAAATTAACTACGCCTAGACAAACAGTGGAACGTTAAAATTTGACAGGACAGTACGACGTAAAATTTGTAGGATTATGTCTCGCAGGCTGACAGATTTGGACAAGTTGGCGGTGGATGCGTGACACACGGACGGCGTGCGATCAACGTTTCCGTGGCGCTGCGTCCGCGGGCAACCAGATAGCTGCTAAATAATTTACCCGTTTAACGATATTCGGCTCTGATATCTGCCGCCCGCCCCACCGATCCGACAGACCGCAAATTGGATTCAGATTTCTGCCCGCTATGAAATTGATTCGTACGTGATATTTAATAGTTTCGCCCGGCAAATGTTCAATATTTGTAAATATAAGTATGTTTATATAATTATTAATACGGTCTCGATTATTTAATTACGTTAAGTAAGGTAATTAAGGTTAACAAAAAACCGACCGTTTCCAAACTGCCCTTTTGGAAATCTATGAGAAACGCCTGACCAGCAGTGAAAATCCTACGACCGATGATAATGTTTATGTGTTTTAATAAATATTGATAAAGTTCAAAATTTCAAATGAGTTCTCAGAAAATAATTATTTCATTTCTGTCTTAGATCAGTATCCTACTATTTTTTAAACAGTGCTGGAAATAAACAGAGAAATCTTTGGGGAAAATTATTTTCATATTCAAAGTTTATTAAGAAGTTACATCTCTATTTAAGTGGGATCCATCTAGAATATTCTAGAAGCATCCCCCTCATATCGCGTTAAGCGTTTTGCAAAGAAATGTTTTACGAACTAAATCCGTAGTCGAATGAATATACAATTGGGTAAAACTGTCGCGCGAATGTTACCAACACTGGAAAGGTCCACAAGTGACGTATAAACCATTCAGAGCGACTCCAATCTTCGTGGCCTCTCTATTATTTAAGCGAACCAAGTCCGGTGAAGATTGCGTCTTCTAAACTATACCTGTACGAGTACTTACCAGTTCTTGCACAATCCGGACGGGTCGGATGAAAACATTAATTTACAGAAACTTGTGATATTGGAATGCATTATAGCAAAAAGGAAAAAAAAAATATTTAGCTAATAGAAACATATTCAATCATAATGGTATTAACTCCAGAATAGCCATAAGCAATACAGGATTCCATTTAAAATCGGTATACCTGCTTATACTCACACTAATTTCGTCCAGACTTCTGGTTAATTAAAAAAAAAACTTTGCACAAAATTTTTAATCATATAAAGTTTAAACTAATTTAATCGAGAATAATATAAAGATTGCTAACATAATACATTTAATAAATTTTTAAAAGGAAAATCGTGCGAATGCTTGCTTTAATAAACATATTCCATGCATTCGAATCTCCTATATACCGAAAAATTTAATCGCTGTCTTTGTTCCTAGTTCGTGCCTAGAATTCGCTGGATTAGCCCCACAGAAACTGTCTCTTTCGTTTTTTACATTTCGCTATATATTTTATCTCACTCGTAAATAGGGTATTCCTCACCGTACTTGTATTCAATCTAAGGTCCCAATTCAATTTTCACGGACACGGGCGCCGGTGACAAGTTACAAAATTAAACAAAGCAATGGCACGAAACAACTTAAATTTTCGTAACATACCGAGTCCAATTTTGTGTGTGTTTTTTTTTTGCTTTTTAGATTGTAGTGCTTGAGATCTTTAAGCGATGATAGAAGATTCTAATGATATACTACTCAAACTAATAATATTACTTTTTTATTTACTTATTAACAGTTTTAACTTACGTACTATTTAATTTTATTTTTTATTTGACTGGTCAAGATGGCGGGAAATCGATGGAATTTATGACATTTTGGCTGGTCACAGCGCAAGACCTGTCATCGTGGCGATCTTTGAGAGCGACCATTGCTTTGCAGTGGGTGTCTATCGACTGAGACAATAACAATGATGTACTTTTTAACAACTTTCTATTCATTTGTAGCGTATTATTCTCTAAAGAAGCGTTTAATTTTTAAGTATATTTTATATATTTATTAACTTTTATTTTAAGGTCGTAGTCAGCATAATTACGGCCAGCGTACAAAACTACGTAAGTCTACAAAAGGCAAACATTTTTATAATTGTGTATGTATGAAACTTATGAAAATGTGTATAATGACGTGCTGTATGTGAGCCTTAATAAAATAAAATTAAGCTGCAGGGTGGACCGAGGACATAGTCAGTTTGCGGTAAGTGACAAGTGGCCTCCTCCAAATAAAGAGGCCTATGCCTTGCAGTGGCTATCTATCAGCTTACATGATAATAATGATGACGAAACATATATACATATCGTAATAACGAAAGAAAATGCGAAAACAGCTTAAATGTGAATAAACCTTACAAATAATTGAAACATTGTCAATTTCTTTTTTATTTATATAATGGTCGAAAATTCTCTTAAAAAATCAGTACAAGCATTTTATGCTGTAACAAAGACTATCCGAAATATATATTAAAAATAACAATTTATTTTAGTATTTTAAATGAATGTAGTTTATAAAAATAATAATAATAATAAAATGGTAGTTTATTATCATTATTATAATAGAACTCAAAGAAGAGAATATATAAATAAAAAACTAATTAATAGTAATTAGTTATAACTTTATATTTATATTAGGCAATTCGTGGCCACTACATTAAATCATAAATATTAAAATAGAATTTTAAATAATCCAAGTGAAAAACATTAAAAAAATAAAATCCTTGCCGTTTGATGGTAGGGAATTTTCAAGGGTGACTAATAAAATAAAAACTGTTTATTACAAACCTATGATTGCACTGTTGACAAGCAAAGCATTCTAGATGATAAACATTGCTGCGTGCGCGCATCACCATCTCGAAGGCAGGAATCACCTTGTTGCATGCTGCGCAATACCCCGTGTTGCCAAACAGCCTGTCACAACAAGTTAATAAAAGTAATTATTTAAATATAGAAGCAAATTCGGGAGTTAAAAGAGATTTTTAGGAACCGAAAAAAAATTATTATAGTAGTAGTTTTTTTTTTCAACCATTACTATTGTATTGTAACTAGCATGTTGGACTCTTGTAGCAAATGGGTGATAAATTCACTAAAAAAATCGCATAAACATTAAAAAGATAAAATTGATATTTCTATAATTTTCATTCATGTTATTTTGCTTTTTTTGCTTTTATATGATTCAAATGTATAATACTCAGCTCTGTAATCACATACAACTTACAACAACTTTTAAAAATGAAACAAGATATTTTTCTAATATCATAACACATATAAATAATTGTTACGGTTCATTTGACACAAAAATCATAGTTCTAGTCTACTGAAATGCACAATTTTTCTATTACGTCAATTTTGTTTTATTATTAACAAGTTATCTAAAACTGTTTAAAGAAAGGCTAAATATCTATTACAAGAAATTTCCAAAAAATTAACAAAACAGTTTCCAATTACATTTTGAATTGATAAAATAACAATAAAATTTTTATTGGTAACGCTAAGTGCAGTAAAAATTGTATTCTGAGTCTGAAAATAAATTGAAATTCAGCATCTTTATCGTTCTGCATCGTCGCCTTCTCCATAACGCTATTTATTTTTAAATATCGAACAAATTGATTTATTCTGTGGTAAATTATTCTAAAAATTGTTTTTTTTTCAAGACACTAGAGATTTATCGGAAGTAATATTTAAATTTAATAGGTATCGAATAAAAAACTTAGGCTACAAGGTTATACCTATTCTCTAACTATAAATCAAATCTTTTTTTATTCAGATTTATTAATGCTTTAAAAATAAATCTGTTGAGGCAAACTTTATAATTATCCTAATGAAGGACAATTTGTTCTATGACATTTCGTTCGTTTTTTATCATTAATTAAAAAGAAATTAACTAGTGGACAAAGGAACCCAAGGCCGTTGGGGTCGAAAGGTTCGGAAGTGACAACCACGAATCGGTAGACGAGGCGTGGATTAGCTTCCACTACATCGACCGACGACATAGATAAGGTTACGCAAAGTTGCTGAATGCTGGCAGCGCAAGACTCGTCGTCGAAGCGATTGACATAATGACTAACAAAGAAAAGTCAATATGAAATTTAAATTTACCTCAAATAGTCTCTCTTACACAGAATTAAGTTGGCACGGGTGTATAGAGTTTGTCCTACTTCTCCAAGGCGACAGTCGCAACAGCCGCACTTAAGGCAGTCTTCATGCCAAAGCTGATCCAACGCCTTCAGTAGATAACGCTCAGTAATCACTTTACTACAGCCAGCACAGATCTGTTGTGGACAAAACTTTATTATATTAAAAGTAAATAACCATATGTCGTGTAGAAAAACTGATCGCTCGGATCTTAATGTTCTAGAGTAGAAACGACGATAGCCTTAGTCGTTGAAAAATGCTGTAAGCTAGTCGCTTTCAACCGGTTTTAATGGAAATCTATAGGCGCAGTCATTGCCCAGCTGTGGGTGTTCTACGTATGAAAGAATGATGATTATGATGAACCAAATAACTTAAAAATATAAATATAATTGATGACATGGTCATCTTTCCTTAAGACAAGAAAATCTTATTTCCTCAAGAAAAAGTAGTGAAATTTAAGTTCTGTTATAAAATAATAGGTTTTTTTTTAATAATAATTAGCGTAAAAACCTATTTATAAATGAGAAGTTTATAATAAAAAATATTAAAGAGAACGTTTTTACCTGTGGCTGCGGAGCTTGTTGCAAGGAGGTCGTGGCGGATGGCTGCGAGTTCGCAGGCAACGGGGAGGCACGGGACTCCTTGGTCACGTCCATAGCTAGCATGTGCGCGCCCAACCCCGGACTGCCGCTTGCCTGCTGCGGCGTCCGTCTCTCACACTGCTGACAAAGTAAAGGACTTAATTGAGGCTTCTTTTAAACGAAGATTACGCACAATAATTGCAGCAATTAATTTAAAAATGTTTCTCTCCTCTCTAACGCTCTTGAATTAAATAACACAACTGCACTCGTATTGAGCAATAGCTCAATCCGAGGACTCCTCTCAATTCTAATGTGACCACTCACTCTATGTAGTATTCGCCGAAGCAAGCAAAGAGTTTAGATGAAATAATTGGATATTTATTTTATGCGTATTTATGATGTTGATTTACGCCCGAAGACCAGTAAGCTTTTGTGATTTACAATGTATTAACATCATCATCAAAATTACAGCTACAGGACGTCCATAACTGGACAAAGGGCTCTTCCAAAGATTTTTAATAAGATCGGTTAGAAGCGGCCCGCATCCCGCCTCGTGGGTGGACGTGGAAAATATAATGCAATATGTACACAGTTTCAATGAATTTAATAACAAATTCAAAACATAATAAAAGGTGTTTATTTAAAAGTAAAATAATAATTATGAATCTATTTGTAATCTTTTGAAAAGCATACTTACGTTTTCGAATGAATAATCTCGAACGAATTAATCGTTTCATAAAAAGCTCCCGTAATTCTTAATAAAATTTCACACATTAATAATCAACGATAATTGATCTGATACAAAGTTTATCCGCTCTAAGCGTAAATAAAAGTAGCTTATCAGGTAATCACGTCGAATCCGCGCTACGGTACAATTCATAAGATCGTCTCGTATTACGGCATAAAATCCCGAACCATGAAATTTATCGCTTGTGATATTTCACGAAAAAATTAGCACAACTAGTCAACCGATTAATGAGAACGTGAAACACGACTCGAGGTTTTCGAACTATAACAAATTATATACCTTAAAATATCGAATAAATGGCAATAAAAACCGTAATTTGGACCGCGCGAAAGAAAAAACAGACCCGTACTAAGCAATAAAGTCAAGCACGGAGCGTTGTCACGGTTAATTAACACTTTAAATACAAACATTTTTCAATTAAATTTTGGCGGCGACTGCAATACAGATGGTATATTTGTTTACTTGCAATCACCAAGTCATCTAGACCAATTTTAAAATCCATTTTTCCGGAAAATATTAACAAGATTTTTCAAAAAAGCGATGTCTGAATGGCATAATCAAATTTAAATCTAGTTTAGTTGCACTGAAATTATTTGCTGCAACTTCCTTTATTCTAAACGTTACAACCGACCACTTTGTAACTACTGAATCATAGAGTCGACGGAAAACTCTTTCGATTCGTAATAATTAAGCGTCGTACTACAACGTCTTATTCACGTCTCGATATGAACAGAGCGTAAAACTTTTTACCAACGCATTGGCTAGTTTTCTGCTACAATGAGAACGAGCATTAAGAACCAGCTGGGTAAAACAATACCAAGCATTGTGAACCCCGTGACAAATTGCTCGAGTCGTACACTTTTGTATGTTTTTGAGAGTGCCCCGATCGGGCGGCCATAAATAATAGGATACGGATATTGAGCGGAAGTATGCACACTGCGCTTCAAATTGTGTCAGTAATTGTTTGTTTATTCTATACCAGGAACTAATCAACCTATTAGTACCGTGGATGAAAATTTTGATAATGAGATAATTTAAAATGATTAGACGAAAATTTTATTTAACATTAATTTGTTTTTTATACATATTAAACGGTATTTCAACAAGTTGTGAAAAAGATCAATGTTTTATGTTATCGTTATAAGAAACAAAGGAATATTAATCTCTTTTGTCTTTACCGAAGAAATTTTACCTTTTGTAACCATTTGAGGTTACGGAATCTAACTATTGAAAAAGAATCAAGAATATTTTCTATGCTTAAAAGTGTTAACATAGTCTCAATTTAGCATGCCATGTGCACTTTTCTTGTAATCTAGATACAGTTAGTTTTGTTGTTAGAGGCGTTAAAAAAATGTTAATATTTATGCCTGTTGTAATTTACAATAATCTAAAATACAAAATATTAACCACAAAATCCTGCCAATTTTCGGACAGATATTTCTAATGGAATTATTCTATAACACGATGACAATCGTACGGTGCGATCTCACTATTGACGGCTTTTTCCACGTAAATCTCGTGAAGGCTTCGTGAATAATTACCGTCCAACTGGTGACAGAGACACGCCACGGCACTCCGAAAACAAACCGCGGCGAATGCAATGGAATAGATTAGACGCAAAAAAATCACGCCTTCCATTAGCATGGACTTTCGAATGTCAATACGCATGAATCAGGATTTAACACACGTCAATCGAACCAACAATAAAAACTATACGAAAGTATTTTCACGTCGATGTCGAAGAGCTATCATTGGCTCCATTAATACGTCAATGTGGCCTGGACTTTTGATTTGTTTTTGTTCGTTAATCCTGTTATGTTTTATGCTCCTTAAAATAGTATAAATAACACAAAACTGAAAACGGAATAATCCTGTTTTTTAAATGAACTGTTTATAACATTTTAAGCTATTCAATTCTTAATAAACACGTGCGGATCCAGACAGAATTTTTCATTTTGAAACATTTTTCTGAATCTTACTTTTTAGGGATAATATATTATATATATCCTGTTCTTATTAAATATTTGTTCCTTTAAGATTTACGATATATCTTTTTAATTCATTAAATACCTTGTAACTACCGTTATAAATTCAAAATTAGTAAGTATTTATTATCGTCGTACTTGCAGAAAATAAAGAGACAACCGCTGTAAAAAATATTTGATTACCTTTCATCTTTTAAGATTTAGTTTTGTCCTTTTTCAGTAGATTAGTTAAAGAGATTGTATATATAATTAAAATGTTTTCGTATCTAGTACGTATCTTCGTAGATGTACGTATGCAAAACAGTATTGGCCAGTAGTACTATTCAGTCTAAATTCCAGGATTCTCCACCCGAACCGCGAGGGACGGCGCATCCAGCATCCACACCACGTGAATGATTAACACTGAAACCGTGCGAGACCAATTACGCGCAGCCGCACTCCAAATTAGAAACTATTTTCGCCCATTAGTGGCCAACTTCATAATCAATTACACGTTAAAATTTCACAGCGCTGTTTCGGGAGCTCTGTTTGGATAATCGGAGTTTGTGGTCCCACAGTGAGCTATTTGGCGGCTTGCGTAGGTCATAAAGGATTTTATTTCGTTTTTAACAACATTTTAAGCAGATATTATTGCAGTTCTGTTTACCTTAGTATTTTAATTTCATAATGATAAATACTCAGGCTGATTTGTTATAGGTGTAATAAGTTTAAATCTCTTTTACTGCCAATTAATGCAAGAGACGCATTATCAAAAAGTCAATTGTTTAGAAAATATTAAATAGCGTAATGTCAATATATCATAAAGAAGCGTCATCAAAATTAGTATTAATATATATTAAAATTAATTATGGTTTTTACTATCTGTGCCCGTGGACTTTGTATTACCATAGGTAAATTAATGTAACATATTTCAGAGTGATCACTTTATACAGAGTGATTAGATAAAGTGAAAAAGCTTTAAAGCTTTTTACCAACTAATGAGCCACACACCTTAAATTTTTTACTCTATTTTTTTCTACTTTCAATAACTAATCTCTATATATTTAGTTAATTCTACATTTACATTATTTAATTTTAGTTTAAATTGTTTTTACAGACATTTTACTTTGAAACCATCAAGTAAATTAAAAATCCGGATCATGATCACATGTCACAAGGCTAAGTAACAAGTTGCTTTACCAAATCGCTCTGAAGCCCCTCTGTATCTCTGTAATTCAAAAGAAGGATCCTATTGAGTAGCGTCTATTACAAACAACTAATCTACGAGGCATTTTTGTTGCAGACAACACTAATAGGATTGAGTGCACTCTGCTAATCATAATTCATCAGCGAGATTAAAGAATAAGCGCGACTGGGGAGATCTGAGGCGGTCTCCCCTCGCGCCCGGCGTGTGGGAGAGACAATATGATTGCCACACCTGCGGAAACACCGGCTAAAGTAACGAGACGAGAGCTAAATAATTCAAACAACCGACGTTACTTTTAGATGTGGCTCAACGTTATTTTTGCAGTCCACTATGATACGATAGCAGTTTGTGGCAGAAAGTTTTACGATCTGTTATTGTACCTTCAAATAAAAATTCTCTCTGTTTTATTTAAATTCTATTGTCAAACGTTTATTTTAAAACCAGAAAATATTTTAAATGTTTAATTTATAACTTTTTCCTCATTTACAAATCGTGACTTGTTGATTGCAAAATTATATTTTTTATGAATATTAAATATACGTGCTTTGTTTGTACATGCGGACTTCCAGTCAGAACCGCCGTCCCGTCCGGCATAACCTGAGCCTCGCCTCCTTTTGTCTTTATGCGTTGTAATGAGGTAATAGTTCCTTTTATTTTTTTATTTTAAATTCACAGTGACACACACGATAATTGAAATAAATAATTAAAATCTCGTGAAATTATCAGATTATATATAACATCCTAGATTAAAGTCAAAAAATTATTATTGTCATATTTATCGCAATTTAAAAAAGATTTTATAGATTACTTTCAATATTAACGACACAAATAAAAAGGTATCTATAAAAAAAATCTTGTATTATTTTAATACATGTGGTAGAGCATACTTCCGTGCAATTTAAAGAGGGCGGCACTTATTTAGCAGATTGCTTTCCTTAAGTTGTTCTTTAATCTAGCGATGGGGCTGAAGTTTCCGCACAGATCTACGTTACACCCTCGCGCCTACGACAGCATCCTTCCAACAAAACTATTGTTTCTTTAATCGTGCATATTCTCTGATTATCTCGCTGCGATGTTATGTATGTAACAGGAAAGATGTCTGCTTGTATCGCATTTAGTGCGTTTGAAATTAAATCCAACTCACTATATCTGTTGTCATTCATGAACATTATTTTATAAGAACGTCCGCTGCTGGACACAGGCTTCCTCCAAAGATTTACTAATAAACATGTACTTAAAGAGACTAGAGGCTGTTAAGTTAACGTTGAGTTTCTATATTTAGTTTATTTCTTTATCATTAACAACAAGAGTAGTAGAGAAAGAAAATAAGAAACTACGTACTCTTAATTTACTCACATAGAAGGTAAGTGCCAGTTCTCTCTACGCTTGATGTGTAGGTTGGGGAGCGCAGTTTTTTTTATTCAAGTCACAAATCGCCGTGTATATTTTTCCCTTAGCCGCCTCCAAGGACAACCGCTGACTTTTCTTTGCGCCGGTCCACCGCAGCACTATTATGTATAATACATATTCTGCGGTAAAATTTAACTTTCAACGAAATTTTGATTTTTTTCTAACTCGTTAAATTCTAAACGACGTTGTAGCAGAGATATCGCACACTTCAATCAAGACTAAATTAATAGCTAGTTCGGCTATATTGGATTACCGCCAGCACCCATCCGCCGCACTAATATAACGAAATTCAAATATTAATAGACTTAAACACAATCACGGATGGCCGAATAATCGAGTTAGCTGCTATTCGGTTAAACCCCTATCGCGTAATCTGCCCTATTGTCTGACAGTCGTTGTGCCTGATCATGAGGGCCGATTATTGTAGCAATTTCGTGTTTATTGTTTTCAGGTGTCTCCCGTCAGCCCGTGAAGGAGATCCGAACAACACAGAGAAACTTATCTCTAAGCGAAGGAATTTGACTAAATGCATTGAAGTTCTTAATTGTTCGACTTGGATATATATATGACAATGGGACCGGGGAACTGTGAGTATTATGAATATATAAAATTAGTAACCCCATATGTTTGCATTTTGGCATATTATAATTTAAGCAGACCTTAGATAAGACAAGAACTTTAGCGAGTATTATATTTGTTTTTTAAAAGGAACTAAAACACAATAGTTTAATACAATATAATATTGTCATTAATAGCTACACATGATTGTGTAATGTAGAAATAGGGTTCCGTAATGTGGGTGGTTATTAGAAAAACAAATAAACCGTAAACCAAAAAATCATTTGAATTTGTTGCAATGCTACAATTTAACGATGGAATTAGCACAAAAAAGCAAACCACTTAACAAAACGTAACCATACATACTACAACAAACTATATATATTTCCATTTAGTTATAAATTACAAATTCCAAAATAAAAACATTCATAACGAAACAAGTGCATGCTAAAAATGAAATTTAAAAACAATAGTCTACTCATTTGTGTCTAAAGAGTTCGCTATAAAAAAATAATATTTTTATTATAAGCGACGTAATAGAGAATGCGTAGAGTAATAACAGTACTAGACGCCAAACACGATACCCTAAAGAATATACGTCGAAGAAGTTAAAAGTTTTTCCTCAGATGCAACCGAAAGGCAGAATAGGTAGACAGAAACACCGTCAAAACTGCCAAAAACAAAACTATAAACTTCGCCTCAGAGCTGGAAACTATCGCTTTATCTATTTCAAACGTCTAACTCGTTTTGAATCTAACAATTTATCTCGGTATCAATACAGATATCATAAAATTGAATTAAGTAAGTTTGTAAATAACTAAAAGGCGGCTAGATTAACTATTTAGATAGATAGATTTACCATTTCTTCATTTTGGTCGGGATTTCTCTACAAGAAGGAATCGGGTATGAAGAGATCCATAGACGAAACATAATGACGAATTTTCGAATTAACAATTTGAAGGTGCAGTGGGTAGAGCCCATAGCGCGCAGAACTGGTGACTGCTGGGCCCTTAAGGTTTTGGAGTTGAAATCATGGACCGGTCAGCATAGCTGAGGACGGGTGGACGTCCTAGACTACGCAAAGTGAACTTTGTTAAAGGCGTCGAAAAAGCTAAAAATCTAGATGAAGGAGTCTTGTAGAGTCGTGGACATTCTGCAGGTGAAGTGATGATGAAACATCTTTTACGTTTTTTTGTTTTGTGGTCTCCTCTCCAGTATCACAAAACATCAGCGGCTATCTGTTCCGTGCGCTGCCGCTAAAACTTGCCAATTTTTTTTAATCTATAATTGTATCGATGTAATGCTGATTTCTAATTAAAATAACTCAAAGTTATTAAAATTCTAACACTTTCTCTGATTGTGATAACATTCCAAATCATTTTTAAAACCATTAGAATTAAAAATATAAAATAGTAACAAAAAATTCATATTATGTTCTATAACGTCGTACAACGATAAAGATGTAAGATTGGCTATAACCGATTCTGCTTATACTTTATTACATTATAAAACAAACGTCTCGAATTAATTATGAGTCGGTGCAGTCACCATCCCTATCGATCGTAAAGAATCTTTGATGGCTGTTGTAAAATGTTCCAAATCGTTGTCATGATAATTTATGAAGCATGTTTATGGATGAATTTATGACATTAAATTTTGTGTATCTCCTAATATGTAG
Source organism: Battus philenor (assembly GCF_028537555.1). Lineage (NCBI taxonomy): Eukaryota > Metazoa > Arthropoda > Insecta > Lepidoptera > Papilionidae > Battus > Battus philenor. The sequence continues at coordinate 10,415,786 of NW_027181704.1, forward strand.
TTATATACACGGATACAAATACGTATGAATGACAACTCGCAAAACCTAGGCCACAATAAATTAAAAAAAAAAACAAGATTTTTGTTATTAGACATTTCTGTATTTCAAAACCGAATTTTTAATTATTATATACATAATTGATAAGATACACAAAAGAGTAAAATCAAACGAAAGTGGTCTATAGATGAACTATTTTCTGTCTAAATTCTTCCAAAAGTAACTCGCTCTATTTTCTCACTATTTATTGCATAAAATAAAATCTTAGATACATACTTCTTGAAATATTATAACATTTCCTACCCTTATAACCATAATTTTAAATAAGAGCGTAAAATAGTAGTACCTATATCTCTAGCAAATAAGTCTCTACCAATATCAAATTAAAGACAACATCAAAAATTTATAATATTTAATTTCTGCTTTAGTAATCAGGTATATATATTATATACATTTATAGTTTATAGTTTTTGAGTGGTCAATTTTCTAATTGTACTTGATTCAACCATTATTCTAACCGACTAAAAAGTCAAAATAACTTTTAAATTCTTCCGTAGTGTTTTCCCTTTTAAACATTTTTTTTAGTTCTGAGGTAAATGTTTTAATAGTTAACAATGAATTGATTGTACATCCCTTTTATAATCCACTGAGTAGCGCCGCACTCGCAATCGTCGCTATTAGCACATCCTCAAAGACGAGAGCAAAATTAGTAAACGGTTCGCACGGCGAGGGGCAAAGTGAATTAAAGCAACCGGGAGCCTATTACGTGAAGTGAGTTATAAAATAAAGCCGCGGCGAGTAAGTTCATACATTACAAGCCGATAACCAGACGAGACTTCTGAGACACAAACCAGTCCCTTTTAGTGAAATTGAAAACTTTTTCTGTTATTCATACCGCGGCCACGACACCACTCCTTTTAAATCAATTGCCTTTTATAATTAACTTTACTCCATTATTGGAGTGCAGTCCGTCGTTACCGCAATTAAAATTCAATCGAGATGTAAATCTATTTGCACGAAACGTGTTTTCTAGCTGAAACGATCTGCGTAAACTGTTCTCGAGATAATCGTTACTTACACGACTCGCCCCAGTTAAACTTTCAATAATTTTATTATAACTCGGAGGTATCTGTGCGAATCGCTCTTCAACGCTTCATATTCTCTTATATTATTCTTTATTAAAGTTAACGATAGTTGTTCGTCGGTAAAACCACTCACAAGTTTTTATAATATCGAAGCAGTGAGTCAATATAACATTATGCAGGCGCCCTCTAATGCAATGAACATTCTCGTTATCGGGAGAGTGCTGCTTTTACCTAATTCTTATTAAACATTTATTAGCTAAGACAAAAGCTATCGAAGGTATCGGTCGCCATGTTTTATTTATGGCCCTTTATGGGATTGGTATTTCGTTGTGTAATATTAGCATTTATTTCGTGTTCTTTGAAACTAATGTTATCGACGGCAAACATCGGTTTTAGTAATCAGAAATGAATTTAGAACGTGCTTTTAATATTGATGAAGGACTGTCGGTGCAATTTAAAGTAATAAGAATTAGAACGTCGTCCTTGTTATAAACGGAAAAAAACTATTAGGTAGAAAAATTTAAGTAAGAGGTTCGATTAGCGGCTTAGATCTTGGCGCACGGACGCCAGAAATAGTTTTAATCAGAGGTATGCGACCCATTAATTAAATTACGCTCACCATGGGCTCGGCTATAAGAAAATTGCTTTTATTTGTGGGGAGTCACTCAATTATACATTCATTCATTTGTTGGCCCATCGAGTGACTTCCACTTCATTTAATTATAATTTAGATGTTTCTTATTAAATTGTAATAATTTTAATATTAATTTAAACTCGTTTCTCTTCGTCGATTACTTATGCTTTGCCAAATACATTTTGTAACATGCCACACATATATTGTAATAAGAAAAAGTTTGTATTGAGCTTAAAAACTGTACACTAATTAAAAATGTATTGATAAAATGAAATTACTATTTATTAATGGGATTTTTATACATAATTGTTATTTACTAAAAACTAAAATTTATTCAAATGTATTCTATGCGCAGAATATTTTTGTAACAGAGTTTCCAATATATTATAATTTATGTACATTCCGTCAACTATGGAATAAAATGCCCATACATCCGTACGGTGTTAATATATAACTTTAAACTACAATCTTTTTTATAATAGTCGCAGTAGTTTTTGTTAATAACTTTTGTGAATATCATTTCTTCGTATCCCAGTATATCTTTAACAGCATTATATTTTTTTAACTAAATATTGAACTAAGTTTAGGTAATGAGATTTCATTCATAAATGCAATTTAATTACATGTAGTCGTAAGTAAATTCTGATAAATCAAACATTTATTTAATAAAATTTGAATTACGTATTAATTTATAAGTAAAACATTTTTCGAAGAGCAGGTTTTTATTTATCCTAAATATTAAACTAAAATACAGAAACCATGTACTTTATAAAAATCTAGGTCTTTAACCAGTTTCCACGTGCTTGTGTTACCACTGTAATATGAAAACAATTTCTCTAAGTAAGGTCAATTAATTCACCCTTCACAATAATTATACATAGATACTCCGAATTGTGAGTCAAAAGTTAAAATGTTTTGTTTTAATTATAAAAAAATTTGTACTTATACGATTATTTTGTTTTTACATTCTATTATATCTGAATTTCGCATAGTGGTTAAAAACTGTTTAATTTATCGAGATATCATTTGTATAAAAATATTCTATCAAATTAAATACTTCTTTACATATTGAATAGTTAATAAATTTATTTCTACTTTCTGAACGATAAAAAATATTATTTAAAAAAGCATAAACTTAAAAGTACTTTCAGTAAATCAATAATGCTAATGTTATTTTCAAATAATCGATAGTTTTAATTATTATTCTTTTAACTGAAAAAAATCCGGAAACAAAAACGGGTTATTATATATATTTTCGGTTTATCTTTGTCAGGACGTTTAATTTTCATCTCCACGTATGATAAATGAACCTTAGACCTTCTTACGTTTCAAATCGGAAGAGTCATAATCCTGTTGCAAAAGTTTTCGTAGCCGTGACTTCTTGGAGAAAAACGCGCTGACCCTAACAAGCAGTAAATGTCTCGGAATAACTGAGAAGCTAGTCGATCTATACGTTGAACGGAATTCCCACATATTCTTGGAATTCAAGAAGCAAAACTTGCTGAAACAAAACTCATTGCGCAGTCAATTTTATAAAGTTCTACTTTTAAAAAATCGTGCAAATCACCTCAAAGATTATATCAGAGTAACATTACGTGACTAGTTTCGATGACAGAATAACGGCGTGATAAATTTGTATATATTATATTAATTACATTCAACTAATTACGGAAAGCGCGTAAACGAATAAATAAGTGATAATACTATTAATAATCGTTTAATTAAGCAAAGTTGACTTATAAATTTTAATTATCAGTAAAGACATTTAAACTAACAGTATAAGGTTTATAGTTCTGTTTAATATTAACTTACAGTTGCTATATCATGTATTAGATAAATTATTATTAACATTTACATGAAAAATACAGTGATCTGGTTTTTTGTAGGCCTACATCCATATTAATAAAGCAAAATACCTCGGGAAATTTTCAAAATGATTCACTATTATTACGAATCATGCATAAATACATAAATTGGATACTACGTGCCTATGAAAGGTAGATAATGTCCAATAAGGGACACAATTTTACACGACACCTTGAGTGTTGTATAAAATTGTCTGTTATTGGACATTATCTATGTAGGGTTTACCACTGCTTTGGTTATTTGTCGTTTGTCTATTATTTACTTCAACATCATATATATACTATCACCATGGATTTTCAAAAGAACCGGTTTGAACTGGCTTCCGTTTTCCTTATTAAGATCATCTGTTCACCTCGTGCGTTGACATCATACGCTGCGCTTACGGAATTGTGGACTCCAGAACCTAAAGCCCCCATCGGCCATCTGTTCTACGCGCTGTGTGGCCTGGCCTGCCCGCTGCTACTTTAATCATTCCACTGGGCTACATCGGCTATCTTTGTCCGTCTACGGATCTTCTCATTTCTGATTTGATCTCGACAACCAATAGAGAGTAATCCGCTTCGTGGCTCATTGAGCGATTATTTGCTTAACTAAATCGCTGATTCCTCCGCTAGTTAGCCCGGGATAATCCGTTAAATATTCCACCGGAATGTAAATAATAGGATGATAAATATTACTCCTGATTCAGAGCTTGCTAAGCTCTCACTCGGCATCAATGGACACTGGTGGACTGGGTACAAAGGCCACTTTGAGCAAACCTCGACTTGCGTTATCAATCAAGACACGTTTAGGATTTCGATTCTAAGATGCCCAATAGGGTAAAACCCTCGACTCTATCAGGCATCATTTCCGAATTGAATTTACTGTTTCGCAAGAGACCAGACTGAAATTAACTTTAGATTAAATAATAGTCATGCAACTTTTTAATTTTCTTTAAAAGTGTAATCAATTGAATCCGAAAAATAAATCCTGCGCTTCTTTAACAAAATAAAAAAAAACATAATAATTAGACCATTTTAAAGTGATGACAAATATTTACAAATGACTAACCATTACGTATTTGTAGAAAAATAATTATGCTTAACATGAGAACAGCGTGCCGTCGTTATCAAGCCCATATGCTTATTATTACTTAATGTGTGTACTTTTTGGTAATTATAACATTTTTACTATTGAGAACAGTTTTACATTTTTTAGAAAAAAATGTGCTATGGAATGTATAGAAAAATGATTATCAAAAATATTGGATCATATGTCCATACATAAAAAAACACTCACCGGAAACTTTTACTGTAAGTTAAACAACGTAAGAGAACAATTGGGCACGGTTAATAAAACAATCTGAGATTTACACATTAGGAAACAATAATATTTTAAATGCTAAATGTTCCAAAGTGACAGCACATTCCCGCGTCGGTCGCGACGGCAGTGAGACGTGTTTACAAAACGCGCGCTTTGTAAAAACTGAATGAATGGACACTGCACTCTATCGTCTCGCTTCCTGCTTGTCATGATAACACCCCACTAACCATGGTCGTATCGCTGTCCGCATTGTACCTTTACTTGTATTCAATAATACATAATTTTTAATTACATTTCAAAAGTTTAACTTCAATATTTATTTTCTAAAAGTAGACATAGTTGTTTTTATAAAGAGTACTGAAAGTAACACAGACACATCATTAAAAATAATTATACAGGTTAATTAGTTATACGTTTAAAAGCTTTAAAGCAGGGAATGCATGACTCATTTGCCAGAAAAAAAAATTTAAAAGCTTAGACCACTATTTCTCATCACCTTATACAAAGTGATCACTCTGAAATATTTTTCATTCATTTATTTTTCCTATTGGAATGCGACTGGCCAATAACTTTTGGCATACAATGTCTGCATGGATATATAGTAAACAATAAATAATTTTACTATGTAGTATTCCTCATAATGGATTAAAAAGTTTTTTTTTATTAAATTCTCTTTTATTTGTTTATAATATCTGAAACTAATGACTTTTAGATAGGGTTTAAACATTCACAATGTTTACACAACTACATACAATCAAAGGAAATATCTTTTAAAAGAATGAACTTAAGAATCGTAATACAATTAAGTGAAATGACAATTTGAAAATGTGGTAAAATTATTTGACAGGCATTTCAAACAGTCTTGTAACTGAAACCGGGACATTAAAAGAATGATAGTTTATTTTCGAGATTGTCCACGTGTACGTGATAGAAAAAAGAGTAATATTATTTTTCAATTCCCATACAAAGGTGGTCGGTGTGCGGCGGCAAATTGGTTGTATTGTCAATTTGGGCAGTGCGTGCCGGGGTGCAGATGAAATGTTTATTTTCAATTTCCGCCATTTTCCCGCCGCGTCGGCCGCAGGATTAGGATGTGAAACAACGCTATTGGCGAATAGTTTTGAAGATGTCTCCCAAACATCCGATAGTATAAACAACGATATTATTCACTGACCTCATTTTAGATCATTTATAAGAATTAAAACAACCGCCACTCGAATGAAGTTCTATGAAAAGTCTAATATTTATTTATTTTCTCATTTTTATACATCATCAGGACATAAAAAGATACTTTTTATGTAAAACTTAAGAACTTGTAATAGGCAAAAAATAAAGTACAAAGAGCGGTCTTTAGCAGAATGCGTTTCCTCGTACACTACCAGCAGTTTTAAATATTATTGAATGAAAATTAAATTAACTACCGAATTGTGTTAAATATGATTTATTATAATGCCCTCCAAGAGAGCACCTATACTATATTCAAATTCAAATTCAAAAATTCTTTATTCAATATACGGTTGATAATATCTCTTGTTGACTTCAAGTTGAGTCTCCCACCTGTTCCGATGAAATGCTTTTGACCGTAGAAAAACAGCAGAAACTCAACGAGACTGCATTTATTAAAAAATTCCCAGATTGCATAATTCAAACATTGAAATGACCTGGAGTCGAAGACATGATATGAAGATATGCTATTTTCTATGACGTCATTTACAGTGGTGTAACCCTAAGCACACAAAAGTCATTTGACAATTTTTTTAAAACAAACTTTCTCTGGATAATATTCGTTAATATATATTTTAAAAATGACATATAAATAAAACTTCTGTATCCATAAAACTTTCCATGTTCACCTAAGAACTCTCTTCTAATGAAAAAAATGCCTATTGTTACCGTTTCTAGTGAAATACAGTCCGGTTGCGTTACGCACGCGCAACATCGTTTCTCAGAAACAATAAAATTGTATATGTTATAACATTATCCTTAAGATCACAGAATCCACCACAACATTAATTTACACGAATGTTCATTATAACTAATAAATAATTTCTAGTTAATTCATATTATTAACATAAACAATAAAACAAGACTTATGATCTTTGTTAAAAAATTTGCGGAAAACTAACTTGTAAAGAATGACACGGCAAAAAACATGCCATCTATAAGCTACACAGATCTTCCACAGTTATGTAATCTGTAACAAGGTTTAATAACTATAGCCAATAGTTAATGCCCGTATTGAGCGCTGACGTAATACAAATAAGTGCCGAGTCAGCAACCAACTAATTACAATTAGCTAAGAGCGTCATATCAGCAAAAATCCTTTGACTATAAACTACATACATATGTATATCCAGAGCGTAGCAACCGCAAAGGAGACAATTACATTACATCGAGTTGCAACGTTTTTCTTATCTTGTTTATCTGAAACAACTTAGTCTTATTTATTTTTTAAAAGTTTTAATCCCTAAACAGTAATATAATAGATGGTACTCTTAAATATTTAATTAAAATTAATGTTGCCATACGCCATACAAAAATGAAACACGGATTAAGCATTAAGAATGCGACACGGGTGATCATTGTTTTGAAATTAGATGCCGAATAGAACAAGACTGAACATATTTTTAGGCGAAGGTCCTTCTGTGCAATAAAAATCTAAACATCGAGCCGTAACTTGGCGTCGCATTCGTAAATGCGACAAGCACGCTGTTACTACTGAATTTTTTTCATTTTTTCTGTTCTCCTGTATGGCGTTGAAGCGTGAACCTTTACAGAATCGATGAGCAAGAAAGTTGAAACCTTCAAAATTGGGGTATATAGGAGAATGCTGAAGGTGATAATAAAACAGTGGTAAGGAGCATGAAGAAAAAATCATAAGATACAATTAAAACAAGAAAGCTACAATATTTGGACCACATGTTGAGAAACTCAAAACACGAGATGCTACAATGTATAGTATAAGGTAAGATTCAAGAAAAGCGAAGAGTTGGTAGAAGAGGATTATCCTTGCTTAAAAATTTACGTCAGTGGTTTGGAAAGTGCATCCGTCCGAACTTCAGAGCCGCAATATCCAAAATTATGGTAAGTAGGGCTATCTTGATCATCTTGACATTCGTAAGAAGATTAAGGTTATTGTCATAAACTGTGTGTAAACATTACTAAACGGGAGAGGTGAATAATTTATTATGTAGTTGTTTATTACTTATTATTCAACGATGAATGATTCGAAGGCCCGTGATCTCATCGATTAAAAATAAAAAGAATGACTTTCGAAAAATAACGTACTTTATGTAATAATATTAAATTTGTGGTAATTACTAATTTATTTAGAGAAACCTTGTTTTATCTGTTAAAATGTCGAATTGAAATAAATAATAGAATTATCCTTTAAATGCAATTTTTATAACAAGAAAAGAAGAACTGCGAACTATGTTCAGTAGTTACCCGTGAAATTCAAGCAGAACAAATCGTAGCGGCGAAGTTAATAATTGCGTGTAATCAGTGAAGAGCGTGATGCACGTTTTCAATCCGTTTCAGCGACCTCTAGCGGTAGGGTTAAGAAATTGTAAATTCGTAACATTCGTTCTGTTCTCAAATTCTTTTCAATACAAAAGAAAAAACCACGACGACCACGATGTATTTTTAGAAAGTCGATATTGTAGAATATTTTTATCGCATAAAATATGAATAAATAATTAGTAGTCCGATTACTAATTAATTAGCTGTATTAATTATTTTCAGAAAAAAAAGTCATTACAAATATTGAAATAAATAAATTTCTAAATCTAGTTATGTGTAAACTTCAAATAATATTATCGGATAAAAAATTATGTATGTTTATTACATTATGTACGTCACATACATAATGTAAGTAAAATAAAAAATGAACATTGGCTATTAACAAGTGAATTTTATAGGTCTCGTATGAGTATGTACACTCTTCTGTAAAACTAGAGAATGTCGCAATGAAGTCCGCAATTATACAATGTTAAAATAAATATATATGTGTGAAATGTTACACAGTTTGTTTGTGAGATTTTAATCAATGATTCGGTGTTTTGATAACTAAATTCCAAGAGACTTTTTTTTGCTTTTGATTCGTTATGAAAATCAATCTAAACGTATTTATATACTCTATATTGGAGTAAATGTACGTAAAATATTATATAAAATTATTTCATTAAATATTTTTACTGATGGCATTTATAAAAAAAAAACTCACCTGTAATATCATTCGTAATTTTAAAAGTAAATTTTCATAAAAAACGTAAAAATTAAATACCATTAATTAAGTATTGAAAATAGTTGAACATGGTAAATACATTATGCGAAAATAAATAATTACGAAGATTTACAAATACTTCAACAAGTCAAAACTACTTGAAACTGATTAGAAAGATGATGTTTCCCACGCTCAGTACATAAGTATTGCAAGCTTAATTGCTAGAAGTCTCCGTTGGAGGGCAGGAAACTTAAATATTAGCACATTTTATTATCCGTTGTTTGTTGAAAGCTTCCTTTGAAAAGACTTTGTCGACGCCGGCGGCGGTTTCCTAGATAGAGGGTTACTACTGATGGGTATACAGTTTTGAATAAAGTATTATATATCATTTTATTTAATGGACCATTTATGATAAGAGTTGTGAATTGTTCTTGTAGTCTTTCCTTTACTGAAATAAGTAAAACGCTGTGGGAATCTCAAATAAATTTTATGCGAATTACTACTCTACTTACTACTTATTTTTTAATTAACACATTATTTGAACGATTTTATATAATTTGTGTATATAAAACCTAACTTCCCGACAATTTTTCTAATTATATTTATATAATATATTACCGAATTCGATTTCAAACATAATATTTTGTAGACATATGTGATTTTTATTTATTTTAATTATCATTATAAAGAAGAGTTAGTATCTTTTGATTGTAGATAGCAAAAGAAAACATTAGGTTACATATAATATCTTCTTGAAATAACTTAATATAAAAAAATATCTTCTTAATATAACCTCCTTTGGGTACTCCCAAAGGAAGTTATATTAAGGACTATAAAAAATATTTCGTTGTTATTAACCAAAGAGTTATACAGATTAAATGGATTTTGTATTAGTTGTTATAAAAGGACGTTTAGATAACTAAATATAACAAGAAATGGATTTACGTTATATTTCGGTTTCCCACAAAGAGCGCCATGGTAGTGCATGTTTGTCAACATTATGCAACAAACGTCAACAATTTACTTGACATTCTGTTTGAAAAGGGCTACCAACAATTGTATGTCATTTTGCCTCGAACCAGGAAAGGCCGGCACTTAACGCAAATAGCTGCCAGTATGTCGATATAATGGCATGCAATTTTCTCAAAATTCTGTCCACCGTTACTCAGAAGTCGTTAGAGCATACCTACAGCTGAGTCAGGCCTTTCGTAGGTAGTAAGCTGATATAGTCTTGTTATACACTACACGGCAGACTTATGCATATGCATATAGGTAAATATTTTTATTTCACTTCATACATATAACATCAAATTTTACGACTATCTAAGTCAGAACTAGTCAGCTATTTGCAAACCCGTGGTCTAAAAATGAGATTCTCAGTTTTTTTAACACATTAGAATATCATCATTAAAAAAAAACAAAACAGTCTAATAATAATTCTAGAATTAGCATTAAAAATAGCCATGAAGTTTATAACTCATTCTTACTAAACAAAAACACATAGGTGGTGATTATGGAAGTTTTAAAAACTGGCCAGTTTAAAATTAACATAAAAAAATGTTTTAAAATTCGAATTGTAGAATTCTATATATCTTTTCACGTACATCACATCACATTCCGTCGCTTATTACCGTGGATACTAGACGGATGCTTGCAAAGTATATATCTTGACCGAAGCCCAAAAAGCCTTTGCATTGATAAGTGTCGTGAAATGCCACAGTAGTGCCTCAAAGGCTTTTGGTGACATTGTCACAAGTGTCAATAGTTGGGTCTGTTGTTATAATCTTTAACCGAATTTAATTATGAACTAAAAACAAGCGCAAAGAAATAGATGATCGTCTCGTTTTTTGGTCGGAAAAGCATTATGCATATATTGCTCAACAATAGTTCTCGAAAACAAGAAAAAGTTAAGTATAAGAGATACACTAACATATATATTCCTGTAGCTTTGGTAAAAATTCATCAGGGCAACGCGTCAGCGTGTTCGGCCAAACGAACAACCGAGTATTTAATTATGACGGGGGAATTATTGTGTCATTCAGCACTTCCGATATTGCGCAGAACAGAAGTACCTGCTTCTTACAGAGGTTTTACAGAATGTTACGATGCATAAATTGTCACGGGGAATATTTTGAATAACAAAAAATAATTTCTTCCTTTAATAGCAACCATCGTATTTTTAAAAAAAGTATGCTTATCGTATATTTATAAAAAACATATAAAATCGAAGATACGATCTAATCATTCAAGTATGTTTGAATCATGTTTATTTTCCGTGATAAAATTCACCTTTAATAGTTTTTAATTGACAGCTAAAATCTAAATAAGAAATAAATTGACTCTCCGACGATGTTGTAGCATTAAGTATACACAAAATTCGGGCGTCAACGATGGCGCGAATGCCAACGCGTTACAGGAATACCAAACGGGACGGTCGCGGGCTTATTAACTCTGCCCGTTAATTAAATTATTAGAAATCTCGAACCGGACTAATTAACGAAGAATTCCAACATTTCGGTCCACCTATCGACCATTAATTAAAATTGACAAAGCCGCGAGCCGGCGGGAGCGTTCGCCAAATATCGCTCTATTAATGAAATGATCACTCGAAACTAATTAAATTATGGAGGTAATGGTGCATGCGGATGATACCGCGTACGACACCTGCACTGTGCTATTCCGCGAACCAGAGACAGGGATAGCTACATATTTCTTTGTCCTCCCTCATTAGCTTTGAACCTTATTAAAACATTCCATGTGCATGCATGTAAAATGGACAGGTGCTACATACAGCTCTAAAACAGTGTTAAAAGCTAAAATTGCTCAATGATATAACATGATTTATTGATTAAAATATTAATTCCCATTATATTTATTGGAAAAGTAAAAAAACATACATTTGTATAAGCAAAACATATAAGAGGTTTTTAAATTGTAATCCACTATAAAAGTACTTTTACTATACTACACACACATGAAAATATATATATATATATATATTCGTACAAAGATCATTGGCCACATAGCCTTACGACTCATAAGTTGGATTAGAAGAATAGGTTTTCAGATCAATTTCGAACTCAAAGCCCATTCTTCCAATTGAAACTGGTAAAAGAGTTGACATATACTATAGTGCCCTGCCAAATGTTATTATTAAAAAAAAATCTTTTTCATGACATCGTCTTTTTAACACAGATAAATAAAGATTTTCAGTGATTGTAATTTAAGTTAAGGTTTGATAAAAATCATCATCACTTTCTTCAACATTTCAATCTTAGAGCGTCTACTGGTGTACGGACATACGCCTTCCCCATGGATTTTCTATAGGACAAGCTGAAAGCGGTCTACATTCAGCGGTTTTCGACCACCGTTATGTGCACTGCGCTGTACTACGTCGTTTACTTTCGTTCGTCAGGTTTGTAATGTAAACAAATTGTAATTTTACGATTACCGAAAATCTGCGAATGTAGGCACTGGAGTTTATATATATTTTTTTGTCATATACAGCTTCGCATTGAAATTATCAGAGAGTATACACGTCTAAAGAAACAATAATTTTGTTGGACAGATGCTGCAGGTGCGAGGGTGTGTCGGAGATCTGTGTGGAAACTTTAGCTCCATCGCTAGATGAAGCAATGTTAAACGCACTAAATGTCCCATACCATAGTCAATGACGCGAAATCGCTAGAGTCAAATAGCGTAAGATTGACCATTGCTTTGCGGTGAGCTTATATCGGCTTGCATGTTGCTGATAATGATGATGACAAGTTTATCTTTAAAAGAAATCTATAATTTTACAAATAAAGCTTTGGACAAAAATAGTAAGCACTAAAAAGAAATAAAAACACAGTAGAACCGTAAACGTATTATGTCAATATAAAACGTGAGGCAGAAATAGTTACAGTGTAAAGGCACGGCATGACGCTAGGCGCAGCCACATTAAAATGAGTAATTATAATAAAGCTGATATGTCCTCATAATTAACTAAGCCTGATGAAGAGTGCTTTGACGATACCGGGACACTAACAGCGGCTTTAGCGCTTTAAAATTCATAAGGGTTATTTTATTTTCTATTTGCATAAAGGATAAACGAATTTGATAACAAAGATTAAATTATAAAGCCTAGTAATTCACTTCATTATTAAAAAAATGTTTAAATAAAGTTAATGATAAAATATCTGAGAACTTAAGAAAAAATAGCATTTATAGCAAATAACAATCAACGCTAATTAGTTGTTGCTATATCTAGAAATAATACCTATTGGTGGAAGTAAAAGGAAATGAAATAACTGAAGCTTCGGCTTCAGCGCTTTATCGCTTAGTGTAACACTATCACAGCAGCACTAGCGCTAATTAGACGGAGTGACAACCCACTCCTGCCATAAAGCGCTGCAGATTTATCGCTACAGATTATTTATATTATGTTTATTAGGCCTTGCCCTTCGCGTCCTCCGCCCAGCTTTCCTGCTAATTGAATTGCAGGGATTTTTATACACAACGACACCTGAAATGCGTCATACATAATTATATTTTTTTTATCTATGAAGCTTAGCGTAGTCTATCATATTCTCTGTCACAAACCACTCTTACCTCTATGCTTTTAGACATTTAATTAGTAATTTAGCTATAATGAATATCACCTTATAAATTTCACGTAAACTAAATTTAATAACCATTAATATAATTTTTGCATTAGTGTTTGCGTTAAGATATTTTGTCTTTATTAAAACACAATTTAACAATTATTAACAGTTACATGTTGTATAATTAGATATTTTCTTTAAGTAGAAATGAATTAACATGAATTATAATTATTAAAGATAAGCTTGTCACATCTTTCTGTAGGCTTCATAAAATCAATAACTGTTTCATTTAGCACAGTACGGTCTTTGAATTATCATGCAATAAATTTATGAAGATCATTTAACAAAAACTAAAATTGTGGTCGTAGAACGCAGGTTCAATTCCCGGAATACAATCTCATATAATTCACACTGTGTATATTTAGGATTACCACTGTTCACAAAGTTTCCAAAAGATCATTCATCATCAACACTACAATCGCCAACGCGCCAGCCAAACGTGGCAATTGTGGTATATATCCCTATATACCTTTGGGAAAGACCTATGTCTTGAACGGGGCGTCTATGGGCCGAAGCAAAATCGACAAAGACTAGAATACTATACTGCATTATAATTATTGTAAAAGTTAAAAGTTCTTAAATAAATCTCGTCTGAGTTTCTTGTGATCAGAAGTTGCAGGATGTCATTATAGGGAAGCTCGATATGATTCTAATTTCTATGCTATGACATGCAGAAGTGTTCACTGTCAAAAATGCTCTCTCTTTCTCTCATTTGTAATGCAGTATGAATAAATAAATTCAATAGACTTTTATTTATATTTACCGGCCACACAGCCTGTCGTTATTATCCCCTTTATAAGATCCTTAAGATAAATACATAACACTGCAAAATTATTCAACAACACGCAAGACAATATCAACGCTTATAACCAGTTACAATTCACTATACCAAAAGCTTCCCTGTATTAACGAGACCGACCGAAATATGGTAACATTATTCAAAAGCTAGCACTAAATATTCCAAGCCAAGCAATTCTGTTTCTTATTACTACTAAGCTAAGATACAAATTGTTTAAGGAATATAAGATTACTATGAGACGAGCCGAGAACTTCGTAGACGTCAATTATCCGAGCGACCTGAACGTAACACTGCTTGCTTTGTAATTAACATGCTTACACCATAAATCATGACGCACTAGGAATACAAGTTATTTTGGCAATCGTTCTGATTATGATTAACGTCTCCTACACGCTAGTGATAAATTGACAAACGTAAATAACCTTTATAACACTAATTAGCTGCGGGGGAAACGAATCGTATAAAACCTATAGCTTGTATGAATGAAACTATGAAAACAGGTTATGACTAAGCGCCGATAATACTATGACACAGTGAAATAAAACCCCGACCATTGTTAGTTAATGAAAAATAACTTTGTTCGACGTGATCAAAATAGAAACTGGTCATATTATGTTTCATTGTAATATCACTCTTAACCTTAATCGAATATTTTTTTCCTGTTCAAATTGGAGATTGATGGGATGGGATGTTATTAGCAATCTGTGTGAAAAACATAAACACAATATAATATTACTCAATATTATTGTATTATTTATCTATAAGCTTTCTTAATAATAAATAAATACATAAATCGCTAAAACTGTTTGCAAATTTTATATTAATGTGACGTACAACATATTTGACATGTAACCACTTTAGTAAACTATCGTCTAAATAATTACAATGAAAACATTAGAATTCATACACATTCGATTTGAAATCATTCCATATGTTATTCTTCACCGTTTCACACCCGTCTTTTACAATTGGTTTAAGCACATATATAAAATTACATATTTTATTAAACGTATTGTTGTTAGATAATTCGTGTATGATTTGTTTAATAGATAAATAAAAATTGAATTACTCTCAATAGCGGAAAGTTTCGATTTTGCTAACCGGGCTCTAATTAAGTAATAATACCTAACAAACAAATCAATTATATTACGTAGGAATTTTAATATTGGAGTTTTAAATCCATCGTTAAAATAAAATCTGACGGCTTAGCAACGAATAAACAGACGCTTCGTATGGAATATAGAATAAAAGTAAAACGTTTCTAGAAAATAAAAAGTCTTAATTACAAACTTACGTAATGAACATGTGTAAAAAATGCATCGTCTGGCTTTGAAAGTCCAAACAAATAGCGACATTATGTGTGTGATAATTAAAATTTAAAGTTCAGTGGCTGCAGAGAGATCGCGCGATGTCCTTATCCATGGGCGGCGCTATCCCGACTTGTATCTTTCGTTGATTTGTTGCCTTGGTCTGTGGAGTGTGTTCTGGGGCTAATTAATTTTAATTGGATCGCAATGCATCTATTGTATGCGCAGGACTTTTGACCCTCGAGCAAGGGTCGCAACGTCGTTGAAACGTGCCACTTTAATGTGAAATCGGTTATTACTCTTTCAAATATATCATATAATATATGGCAATTGTTTTTAATTATCATTCATATGCTTAAGCGGCTTAATACGGAGAGGTCGATTATTTACTATTAAAAAACACTAAATAAAAATAATTATGGCCAAAAATGACAGCCCTGCAATGAGAAAAATTGACGTTTCGGGTATGGTAGCAATCATTAATATTTCGCAGTAAAATGTTGTGGACGGAAGTCAATGAAAAGAGTCAGGTGTGTTATAAGTGAGTGTATTCTTGCATGTGAATAAAAGGAATGCAAGGCTACTCTTGGAAAAGTAGTATCGGGGACGTCACTTATAAAAGCGGGCATTGATATCGGAGAGACACTTATGTGCAAAAAGTTTATCTGATACAGTACCCGTATATTTTTAGAAAGCCTTCATCGCACTTTACTCCATTATGGTAATTGCGATAAATAAAAATATCGTTTCATAAAATAACACCTAGCCAAACATCCCATTTTTTTTCGATGTGCTAAACCATTTAATTCTGAATTCCATACATTTATATTTAAAACATTACATTTAAATAGTCAAATGATTTATCGTCATCACCGGAACGCAACGGGCACCTCCTAAGGTCGCCGGAATGACCGATCTTGCGCTGTCTGTGAATGATAACAGTTTAATAATTCAAAGCTCAACAGTAACTGTTATGCTGATAACATAGCATTTTACCAATTACTTTCCGATCACTGTACGAAAAAAGCTAATATTCTCATTGTTTATCATTCATGATCCTTTGAGAATTGTTAAAAACGGTTGAACGAAAAATAATTAAGATTGAATCTATCGGGTGAGCATATCATCTATTCACTTCTAATCCGAGCTTTACGAGGCAGGATTGCCGTTCGCAACAGAATTATAACACTAACAACAATCGGCGTTAATTTTACGCTCGTGCGCCTTCGCGAGCAATCACACTCACAAATTGAAATAAGGCAATTCTATTCGAATGAGATATGCGAATTAAATACAATGTCCCCGCTATCGCTCTATGTTTTTGTTTTCGTTTATAAATGCTATAATTAAATTTCGTTCTAAGAAAACAATAGACGTAAAGGTTCCAAAAATTATTTTCTTGAACAAGTTTTGTTTATTATTAAACTGTAATAATACGTAAAATTGTTAGTAACTAGGCTACATTTAGCTGACTTAATTATTATAATCTACTTATTTGTAAAGTAATTATTTTTTAACTACTTCATTAAAAATATACTTGCTGCAGAAAAATTTATCCAAACTCACTGGAATTAAAGTTTTCAGTGCCTTCTTCAGTTCATCGCCGGCATTGTACATTGTACAGTTAAATATTCTCAAACGCACACACGCACACACCTACGCTCTTACACCAGACTTCCGGTTAGTTTCGGTAGGCCAACAGTACATAGTAAACATCCATTAAACACCTTGGGAAGCTATGAGAGGCTGAAAATCAGTGCTAATCGCTGCAAACAAGCTGAGCCGACTCCTTTTCTCTTTATTATGCATTAAACAGAATAATCTATTACAATAAGTGTATTATTAAGGCAATAAAATAATTCATATATATTTAATTAAAAGGCTACATGTGATATCCACGAGTTATAAATTGCAAATATCTAATTTATTAAAAAATGTTGAACCGCATTGAAGCAGATAATATAAATTACTCCATACAAATCGCTTAAAAATGAAGTATGATGTTAAGAATTATCAAAACTAAAATTATTAAGCATGAGAATGTACTGGTATCAATGAATGAATGTAGATGTCTAAAGCATCTCATGTATATATTGACTTCGTTCATTCGCCGCGATGTATTATGTCCGACTTGACGCGAGTACACGAACCGCGGGCGGGCTGAACCGGTCGTATAAAAAATCTGATGAATGTACGCAGTATCCTTGTTTAATCTCGCGAACAGGCCTAATTGTCCGCGGCAGTGACTATGACAGTTGCGAAAGGCACCCGCCAGGGGGCGGTGACACGTGACCCGTCACTCGCAGGCAAATTAAAACATTCTGCTATTATTTCGAACTCGCGGACTATACAGATACGACAGATTATTTTAAACAACATTCATATTCTATAATTATAAATGAAGGACATTTTTACGTAGAAAAATAAATTAATATAAATTTATTAATATTTCGTAACATACAAACAGTTATAACACTCATCATAAGAAATATCTATACACAACGTGTAATATGTAGAATTTCAATATATCCTTTAATTCTGACAATAAACACTACTTAATATTTATTTTATGTTCAATAACATCTCAGTACGAATTCTTAAACGTAACATACGTGACCAACAAGGAGATAAACGAAAACTAAGGCTCATACTTTATTAAGAACGTAAATATTAATGTTATTACATTCACCAAATATCTATTTTCCAGTATTGAAATATTTTAATCAATTCCAATGAAACTTGCTAAGCCAATAACTAAAAAATATTAAACCTGACAGATTGTGTGTATCTAATAGGCGGCAATATATCGCCATGGCCCTGTATCAACGTAATATCGGCACCGCCGTCGGCGTAGAAATTTTAATAATTAAAAATCACCCCTACGCAAAGGGAACTCCATATGCACATTACGATGTATAGTTCTTTTAATTATAACTGACAGAAAAAAAGTTAACTAATAATAATATCCTATATTTTATTTGGATAACATACAAATTATGTACATTTTAATAACTTTTATTATTGTGATTTAAAACTCGATATTTACTTTCAATATATTCATTTCAATATAAACCTAGTGAGTAATGTGAATTTAGACCACAAATATTTAAAAAAAAGATCGATAACGATGTTCGAATTGGAAAAAAATTGAATATTAATAATTACTTATTATAACTTACCATTTAAAGTAAAATGATGTTTTAAAAATATTCTACAGCTTAAACTTTATTGTTAATATATTTTACTAATAGCACTTTTTTTTGTTTAGGTATAGGTAGCCCAATGGTTGAGAAGTGGGACTTGCGATCGAAGTTTGAAGGATCGATTTCCCGGTCACAATGTTAATTAATTCACTTCGTGCATTAATTATATGGGATTGCCACCACTCACAAACAAGTTTCAAGAGAATGAGCAGCAGTGTCACTTGCATATCATAATACGTCACTGCGATCGGCAATCGGCCTGCTAAGTCTAGCGATTATTGTATATCCCCCATAGATAGATATCTTTGGGGGAGGCCTATGCGGCGCAGCAGTGGCCGACTCTGGCCTAAGACGACAAGGACAAAATTTCCATCTCGAATATCTTAATGCTACTTATCCTTTTAGGATAAGGAATATATTTTTAAATTCTTGAAACAAATCGCGGAATCAAACTGTAAATAATTCATTATGTAATTTAAAATAAAAGTATTTACAAAAGCAAACGCATATATATTATGAGTCATATTATCCCCGATTATATCCGAATAGCATATCTTCATTATCATGTCTACCAAATTTTGCGGGCACACGAACCATTAATTAATCCTGGAATTTAATAATAACAGATATCTGTTACGAGAGCAAACAAACTATTTTTAATTTCCGTTTCATTTAAACGTGCATTGGGGCAATATAGAAAAAATAGCAAACATTCACAGCGAATCCAATAGGCTAATCGTGAGTTATTAAACCCCTCGTGGCGCCCCACCTGATCGCCGCCCGCTATAATAGAAATACCAGGGACTTATTATTAAAATTTCTGCTAAATTGCTCTGCGCTTGTCTTAAATTTCGCTGTGAGCTCTCGTAGGTAAGCTCTCCCCGTCGTACACTTGTTATTGCAATCTTACGTCACTTATAAAAACGATTAACATATGTAATGTTATTATATTAAAGATAAAAAAATGTTTCGATTGTTTTGTAAGTAAAATAAACACAAGTCAATATAATATTTATAAAAAATGAGTTTCTTATGTACACTTTACAATTAAATGTACTTCAATATGAATTAAGTAAATAGTTAGAAACTGCTGTGAACAGAAAGGATAAAATTATCGATAAATAAAAAAATTAACATTTTTTTAATTTTTAATATTTAATAATTTTAATCAATCAGTCGAGTTTTAATTTTGTTGTATAAATTTCCGGCCGGCTTAACAAAAGGCGGATTGATAATGTTTCGAAAATCACTAGAAGAGAATAGTTGGCCAAGAAGAAAGACGTGGATTAAGTCGGAGAATTCCTACGCAAAAAGAGGGGTCCAAATAAAAAAAAAAATTATTAACAACACTAAAAATAAACATAGAAGTATGAACAACATTTAAAATGTACATTTTAAGATTTTGGTGTCCATATTCACATATTAATGTAAATGACTGATCTGTACATAATACAGACAGATAATAAATAAATGTTAGAATAAATACCGAAGAGATATGTTTGATCATCATCATTTCGTGGAACTTCCACAGGTGAACAAAAGCCCTTCTATAGATTTACAGTTCTAGACGTCCTTCGCTGCGCTTGCCGGTATATGATCTGACTCCATATCCTTAAGGTACAAGCAACCCTTTGTTCTGCACGCTATGTAGCCTACTGTTTGTCAGTCACTTCAACTTACTAATCCCGTACGACGGTTATTTTTGTTCGTCTACGGATCTCCCCATTCTTGGTTCTATCTTCATTCTTCATTTGTTCTTCTTTTTTTGTATTCTTCTATCTTCGTTAGGCGACTATGGGCTAAGCAAGAGAATTATTTAATCCACGAATAATTAATAATTAATGAAATGTGTCTCTTTGCATTAGGAAACATTAATTACGCCTCGCACTTAGTGAGTTCCCTTTAATTGTATTAAAAATCAATAGTACGAACAATGAATATTTTATAACGAGCAGGTGCGGTCATTACCTCAATTAGATTACATTGTTTGTATGCGACTCAATCAGCGGCAGTCAGTGGTATTATAATAACAGCAATATTGTTGGCCCGGTTCTGGGACGTTAATTAGGTAAGTGCGTCGAACGCGTCAGTCGCCCGACTAATTAATTGAGCGTATTATTGGTGCAACGCCTAAACCTATGCGGTTTCGGTCACGAGTTATAGGTACGGATTATATTTGTCTCACGTGAAACGGATCTTCACACTGTTGCCTTCTATGGACTTGGTATTATTAAATACTGGTCTTTTGTATTGCAACTTCTGAACGCAAATTTAAACGAAAACAGAATTGAGTGGAAATGTATGTTCTACGCTTTTGTACGTCTACTCTACGCTGTTATTTACAAGTCATCATTTTAGCTTTAGGACGTGCACTACTGCAGAATGGAACCACAACCGGCTGGAAGCGGCCTGCATCCAGTCTTCCGAGGGATTTAAAAAGGTTGTTTGTCTGCCTTGTAGATAGACTTCACTCTCCCTTCATCTTCTCAATCCATAGGGCAAATGATAAGAGAAATCCTGAGCATAACCCTCTTTATGGCTCCTTGAGCAATTCTGGGCTTGCCAAAGATCCTTAATGGAATAAATAGACACCAAGGTCGTTTATATTTAATTTTGCAAAAATATACAAATCGGTTTGAAAGTCGTTGAAAGCCTTCAAGTTTAAGCGGATTAAGTACTTCGCGCAAGTCTCCGTATGTGGAGTAGCAGATGTGACACTTGAAGCTTTTAATTCGTAATTAAGGCTTAAGAAATAAAGCGCTTGAGCACATGTCTTCAGTAATCTATGCGCTCGTATGGGTTCACGGCGCGGTCGCATTTCTAAACTCTAATATTGAATTACACGACGTATATTAAGTTACATAATATCGTTTGTAATAAACATAAAAACATTTTTAATTATAAGTTAATATATCAGTCTGGGGACAAGGGTCTTAACTGGTCATGTCAGTATACTTTAGGTGTGTCATCTTATTATAGTCCTCTGTGCAGGGCATGCCCGGAACAGGAAGAGTGCTATACACACACCCACCTCGGTTCACCAGGATGCGTCTCAGCGGTCGCTCGAGACTTCAAGGTTCTGCTGCGATTCCTCGTGGAATTGGATTAGATAGATTGAAATCAACACCGACGCAAAATGAGCGCAGTGTGCATTAGTTACGGAAACCAGATCGTTAAAACAAGACCAGTAGATAGATTATTTTTACGATTTTTATGATATTTAAAAGAGAATTTCTTCATATAACCATAATTACAAAAGAAAGGTAATGATGTTTTCAATTGTCCTTTCGCGAAGATCTTCTCTGTAAAAAGTTCTAAGTAACCTTTACTTATCGTCAATTTTATTAATGCAGATATTTTGTAATGAAAAATATCATCCGGTGGCATATCATTGAAATGCATCATTCAGTGTTTTAATTTGACACGCTTAAAGAAGCGGGATACTGTTTCAAAAATCTATCTCAGCATTTCTTCCATACTAATGGCGTATTTACCCTTAGCTGATCACCCTGTTCTATGCGTCGCTTCCCGTTACGGTCATTAACAATACATTACATACAATTTGGCCTCCACTATCCTTTACTCATAAGACGAAACACCGTCAGCAAATTATTATTTGCTTACTTTTTTTTTAAATACGTATGGTTAATAAACAATAAAATTCCTTGTACTAGAGCCCTCACTCATTAATCAGGGTAAGTACACATTTTGTAAAAGAAAAAAAGAAAATTTTTAGTTATCATTCAAATAGTTTGGAGCAATGGTAGCCAAGCGTTAGAAGAAACTTGCGATCATAGGTCGCGGGTTCGATTCATTGAATACAATCTTACATAATTCTCTTTTTCAGTATTAATTGCATAGGATTGCCACTCTTCGCAAACAAGTTACCAGAGGATCAGCGGTAGCGGCATGTGTACCATATTACCACACTGCTATCCCCAACCCGCCTACTAAACGCGGCGATTTTGGTATATTCCCAAAGATATCTTTGCAGTGGTCAAACACGTTATTCTAAATGTGTGATATTTTATATGAAGTTATTTTCTGTGTAACCCACAACACACAAACATTCATAAACAATTTTTGAAACTACCATTTAGGGCTTTGTAAACACTTTCAGGGATCCTATTATAAAAGAGTACGCATTGACTATAAAGATGTACTAACTTGAAGAAATCGTCTTATAGATAAACAAATTTACAGAATTTTTGTTCACGTAATATAATTTACAACATATTACAAGTTTCCTATTATTTTGAATATAACTTACTGAGCACTATATGAAACATTAATGATTCATATTGAATTAGTTGGAATGTCATAGAGTGTATTCAATAACAATTGGGTTAAAGATCTTTTGGTTAGTCAGGCAAGCAGTCATTTGAATATTGAAATATCAATGTACTTCGCGGTTTTCAAGTTGATTAATTTTAATTATTAACGAAAAATTTTGAAAACTGAAAACAATTGCTCTTTTTGGTATTCCCCTGACATTTACTATTATATTTAACTAATATTAGTAAGTTCGGTAAACAACAGATTTAATGTTCTACTATTGCTTTTCATTCCTTGACCGTCGCTCCGTTTTCCCAAGAGGATGTAGAGCCGTTTCGTTAGCACTAAAATACTATTACTTTATAGTTTAAGTGAGGATGCTTTCCAATGCTTCTGTAATTATATATACACAAAAGAAATTAAAATATTAATTGTGTTGAAAAATAAATTTCTAATTATTTTTTTTTTGTGTTTATAGATGTTATAACTTAGTCTTTAGTTAAAAAAAAAAACAATCTTCTTATTTCTTTATTTTGGTAATTAGAACGGGTGGATTAAATTCTAATGAAATAATTATGTTAATACTTATGGAAACAGTTTATTTTATCATATTGAATTATATGGAGAGAAGACAAGCCTTAGATGCCATGTTAGAACCGTCGTAAACAGAATTTTTAGGCATTTTAAAAATATTTAAAGAATTACCTATGTTTCAATCAAAGTACAAATCAATTATCGATAATGGATCCATGTCCAACATTTCATTATATCCATGCGTGCTACCGATCCATGAAAGTATGTTAACCATCCTGATTCGATCGCGGCAATTAGTTACGAAATTAATTTGATTTCCCGTAATTCAAATTCAATTTTCCTGCAAATGTCCGACGTTAACTACTCGACGTAACGCCGATTAGGTTAAAAATGTATTAATTAATATATTGAAAAATAATAATTATAAAATATTTATTTCTATTTCAACACAGAAATATAATTTAAATGTTATAGGATCGTCATTAAAGATTCAAAATGAACATTTAATTCGAATGTAAAAAGAGGTACTATGAAAAACAAAAAAAAATTAAAAATTAATTTTATATAATAAAAATCAAAAGAATCGATACAACGAAATACTAAGTAAGTTATTGATCGACGTTTGCGTTTACGATTATGCGAGCCAACAATAAAAACATCAAGTAAATTTTACGTAATTAATGGTATTTATAATATGGGCAAACGTTATCAATAGCGCAGACAATCATTTATTCAGTTCATCAACAAGTATTCACAGAACACCAAATTCCGTTATGAATAAACTTAATCAGTCAATTCAGGATGTACCCTTAAAAGGCACCATTCTCTACCTTTCAATACTCACTCGGGGGGTCACAAAAAATGGTCGGCGCATGTTTTTAATTAAAGCTTTATTTTGAAGCGCGAGTAATTCACACAATAGCTCGTTGTGCGACAGTGCTATTGCATTACTGGCACTTTATGGTGTGAATGGATGCCACACGATTATCACCCGCGAAGGAATTTGAATTTTAGTACAATAACATTCTGAACTATACTCCCTTAGCATGAATATTATTATTGAATTTATTGATTCTAAATAAAATGTCAGAATTGGTTTCATCGATTGGCATGACCTTCTTGTTGCAATAATAATACTTTATTTTCTTATATGTCAGTGACACAATATAAGATTAAGGTTATCTTAATTTGTTTTACTAACATGAGAATAATATTCTAAGATAATGATCAGTTATATCTCTATTCATAAGAAATCACAAAATATTAATATAATTCTCTAACTTAAAAAAAATATGTCGTAAAGTGTTTCTAACTTAAAAACGACTCGACCAATTCAGCTAATCTAATTTGTTAAATTCTATTCTGTTAAAGGAAAGAATATGAAGAAGAAACTCGTTTATATGAAATAAAAAATATCAAAATTTAATTAAAAATTATAGCAACACATTTTCTCTAAACAAACCAGAGAGTAAATTAAAATACCTTTAACACATTTGACGTTTTAAAAAAACCGTAGTCTGATTATCTCTGGTACAAAACATATTTTAGAAGTATTCGTTGTTTGTAATTAATACAAAAGTTACTCTGAAATACGTATAATTATTTTTTTCGAATTTGAGTGTGTCTCCACTCTGACTGAACATGCCATGGCTCTACTGTCAAATGTTAAGGCAAATATCTTATTCTCGTGCACAGGTACAAGAAAGCCTTTACCTGTGTAATAAAACACCTTTATTAAACGCTATAGTACAAGTAAGACAGACGAGAGGCCCAGCGTAGTCTGAAACTGCGAGAGGGAAGTCAGGCGTCTAGTTTCAAAGAGACGAGCTTCCCGCGTGGGTTCGTTCTAAGTGGATTAATTACGAGGATGATCTTCTACCTAAATTAGTTTAACAGGCATATACTGTTACACGCTATTATCTCTGTATATACATTGTTTCTATTGTTCATTTGCATATAGGTGACAAAAAATTTTGATATTTTTCAAAATTCATTCTTAATAAGTATTTTGCATTTATACTAATTTGAGTAACAAGAATTCTATTTTAAACTTTATCTATTTTAAAACTATATCTCTTCATCACTCTTAAAGGAGAGTTGTGTATAAAAAAGTAAGATATGCAAATGTAGTCAACAAATTTATTTATTTACCGAAAAAAATATTTTGTTAATTCATGTAATTATGTTCATAGCGTATAGTTATAAAAGACAAAACTGTAAAGGAGTCAAGGCACGTCTCATTAATAAATCTTAGAAATAATAGATAAGGTAATGGTAATGATAATGTAGTGAGAAAAAGCGTTTAAAATTAATAATTTTTTACTATTTCTCACTGCAGACTTTGTACTGCAAGAAGTTATGGGCATATCGCGTTCCAATAGAAAAAAATTAGTAAAGTTCATTTGCTTGCAAAAAATTTTTAAACGTGTACACCTATTTTGAATCTTAACTGTAGAACTTAAAAATCAGAACACAGAAAGAAAACACGTGAAAAAATATTTTTTTCGTTCTTTTTTAAATATTTTAATACTAAATTTCTAAAGAAATATGCTAATCATTATTGCACTTTGTTAAGCTCTCCTAAACGACGGCTCGACAGCTGGCCAAACATCGCCAGTTCAACCATCCGTATTTATAATGTGTGGAGCAAATATTGAGCCATCAACGGAACATATTCGTGGTCAATTTACCGTGAAAACTACGGGGGTCTATAACAAAGTCAAATATTTAAATAATTGTGGTAACTAAAAACCCACTAGGTAAATCCCATGGAATAAAAAATAGAAGTAAAAAATGCACTCTCACAAATTCACACATCATTCACATTTCATAATTTTCTTTTAAATGTACTGATAATAAAAATGTACAACTATTTAAAAGTAAATAAAGTTTTAGTATCTAAAATATTACATAACTTGATTAAAAGAAAGAAATTTAGGTAATTAAAAGAAAAAGGAAATTATTGACCGAATATTACGTATTATTATATATTATTATATACCGTTCATTTGCACAATTTAAATTACACTTAATGTTGTTTAATTTACACTTATTTTTAGTGTTAATATCAAAAGAGTTTCAGCACCGTAACAATAGCGTTATATGGCATCCTCAGGAATAACCCTACCGCCAGATCACAATAGCAACCTGATCTAAATTGGCTACTAAATATTCAAAACCAATACTCCGTACGAAACATACACTGGTAATTCCACAATGGCGGGCTAATTCAATTTGAATCACACACAATATTCTATTAATCGTGACGGACAGGTGTAATCAAGCCACACGCGCTTGTTGCGGCCCGCATTGTAGTATGGCTCTGCGTGTGACGTCACCAGCGGCCCTGTATCTGACAACACATGGCTACTTCTCTGTAACTAAGATTTTTTTAAATTGATTTAGACAATGGCGTCGTTATGAACAATGAATACGGTATTGCTTCAACGTTATATTTAAAGCCTGTATTATAATATTTAACATCGTAATACCTACAACGTTTTCGTTATTATCTTGTATTAATTTCTTGTAGTGTTGATGAAATGAATTATTTTTTTAATTGAAGGCAATAATTTTCATAATAATATTAGAAATAGAACACAATACACGGAATTATACCTTAACAGCTGCTGTCACAAACACCACTAATGAATAAATAATCCAAACAAACAGATAACAAGAGATGCCAATTAAACAATACACTAATTAATTCCAAACATTGGTGTAGTGGACTTAATTAGAGTACGCATCATTATTGAACGGACAGTGGACACAGGTAACCTACACAATACAGATAAAATACAATAGGAAAACTAAAATTATTAACTACTTTATTATGAATCATATTCAAGTTAGCCTCGCTTGTGACTTGGACTCTTTTTCTGTATACTACAGATTTAGATTTAATTTTGTTCTCATGAAGACCTTTTTAATTTTTTCACCCAATGTTTGTTTGCGGTTTTTGCGGTTCGCTGTTAAAGTAGGTAATCGAATCTCATTCACAAAGTAAAAAAAATACAGCTATACAAGATTTTTGGAGCTTATTTTATAATTTTTTTTTAAAAACGTTTATTGGAATGGAAACTACGCCTATTGTCTTTAGAACATCGGTTGACTTAACTAAATAAATATGTACATAAATTCTAAAATTATGTACATAATTTATGAATCTAATATAAATAATACGAAATAATAAACGTTGTAATGAAAGGAAATAATAAAAATTGTCGTAAGTTTTTTTTTTTGGTTTTATCAAGAAGTGAGTGTATCTGGTAAGGAATAGTTAATCTTACAAATACTTTAAGCAATTGATTGTGATGCATGAAATAGGTAAAAAAATGGTGCTACAAATTTATGTATGTGATCCACATTTGAACACTATGGAAGTAAACAAATTAATAAAAGTACTAAAGGTACTTTGTACGTACCGGATGTTCATATATATGATTCTTACTAAATTACGATAAAATATTAACTAATTATTTCTGTTAAAAATCTGTTGCTTTACCGCAAAAGCTACATAGCAAAACCGTAACATTATATTTATAGATAAACTATCAACTAAAGTAAACTTGAAATATAGAATGCTCTTTAATTATTATCAAATGGCATAAAACACTTAAATAACTGTATGTAAATTCTTAAGAAGTCCATAAGTCGTTTTATTACAATATTATAAAGAAGCCACTGTAGAGTACAGCGTGTATTGGCAGCGGCTTTTTTAATATCAGAGGCGAGAGCTGGCCGCAATGTCCCACGAAACATTTTCCATTAATAAAACGCGAAAAAGGAATATTACATATGAAAAAGACATATATCCGTATCGCCGGACCCGCCGCTATCTCCTTGGAAGGTAATAACTTCTTTACAAGTCCAAAGTCCGAGGGATTGAAAAGCAATTTCAGCGGGACACCCCGCCCTCGTGCCGACCGGACTCTCGCTATATTTCTTTTTCGCTACTGTAATTCGCCTTTGATTTAATCTCGAGAAACAAATCTTTGAATGTGAAAGTTTAGCGATAGGCATCAGTGTAGCTAGTTCTACTGATTGGCTTCCATCCCCGCCGTGCGGTGCCTTGCTGCTCCAACGATTTAAATTGGACACCGCCAATGTTACTACACATTTGATGGTTCGACGAGATTGTTTTTCTTATTTTGTTACATCAAATTTCGTTAAGCATATGTAAGATGATCCAATATATACGAAATTTCCATAGGTTTTTCAGAATGATTTTTATTTAATACTTCATGTAACCTTTACATCACTACTTACACAACGTTTATTATTAAAAATTCCTATACATAAAAATCAATAAACATTTCGAACAGCAATTAATAGCCACAGGACCTCCATCGCTGGACATAGGCGTCCCACAAAGATGTCTAAAGGGACCGACTGGAAGCGGTCTTAAACCATAGTGCTCCGAAAGCCTAAACAAATCTCTACTGCACAGTTTGTGACCTGTTTAATGCCACTTCAACCTGCCAATATATTGAGCTACGTCAGCTATTTTCTTAACAGTTACAATTTAACTTTATTTAAACAAATACGAAATTTTAAATAAAAAGAATTTCAGTAGCTATCCTTTATTTATATTATACCTAAACGGAACTAGCGTAACGAACTAGAGTTTAAATAAACTAAATAACAGATCCATAGATCCATACATATTGAGTGTCGACGCCTCAATTTGTAACGTATCAGTAAACTGGATAGACGCGTAACTTAAGCTAGTTTACCCGTGAGCTGTGACGCGTCTCGTATGTATCGGCTTACCCTTACTGCCTCGTACGCCTGACCACAGAATATACTTTACACCGACACAGAACACTGCTCTTTAGTCCATTATTATCCTGGATACCCAGTATCAATATTATACGAAAACATTGTTTAATAAATATAGTCTTTTAATATATCTATTTACTGTCACAAGTAACATTGAATACAGGATGTTTAATTACTCAAGTAACATCTTTAAAGAGTTGAACGGATAGCTCACTTGCACTCAATTAATATTTAGTAAACCCTGTCCAAAAATCAATGTTTTCATAAATAATAAACATCTTTCTCAACATACAGAAAGAAAAAACATTATTAAAATTGGAATTGCTACATTTTAAAATTAGTCGTTGTTAATTGTCCGTCGCTGTGTAGACTTTGTACTGCTTGCTAATTGTATTCCAAAATAGTTTTGGAGTGATCACTTTATGCAGGGTCATTAGAAATAGGTGTAAAAGATCTAAAGTTTTTTTGCTGACAAATGAAGCTACGTATTTACCTCTTGAAAGCTTTTACATCTATACGCAATCATTTTTATAGCTAACGAATTATTATTTCAGCTATAATTTTTTTTTCTTAAAAAATGTTAATAAGATATTTTAACAGAATTTACTTTTAGGAATACTGACTTATTGTATAGGGTTGAGACAATGTAGAATTTATGTTATAACTGTAAGGAAAAAATGTATGTAAACCCCTCTCAATTTGAGTGTAGGCGGCCTCGTCCGGTTGCCCGGCCGCAGATTGCTATCGGCTAAACTGTTCAGAGCGCCTTATTTATATAATCTAACTATTTGCGAGGGACACACACCCTTGCAATGGTTTTCTCTTTTCTCTAAACGTTCAGGAGTTTGCGCAAATCTGTTTGAAGCGAATAGTCATTTTTAGCTTTGAGGTTCAATTTTGTATTTACGAAATGAGCGTTCGCATTTTGCATCAATGTTAATATTCACAGGGCGATTGGTTATAGATGTAAAAAAAGGGATGAATGAATTACTCATTTGCTGTCAATTAATATACGCTATACCCTGCTCAAAAAGCATTACCAAAAATCGAAAAGCTGCAATTTAAAATTAATTATAGTTTTCTATATTTCTTTGCAGACATTGTACTATCAGAGTTTATTCGCTTATCGCATTACAAATAAAATAATGTAACATATTTCAGTGATAACTTTATATAAATTATTTGAAAGACGGTGTAAAATCTTTAAAGTGTTTTATTGACAAATGTCCTATACATTCACCCCTTTTAAGCTTTAACATTTATAACCAATAAAGACAAAAAATTATTTCTCAGGAGTCAATAAAACTGATGTACCATTTTGTAAATTTAGTTAACTTACTATCTTAATAAAACTATTAATTTTTGTGACGCATTTTTAATAGTAAAACACAAATATAGGCTAAACTCCTTCAAAACAATATCAAAGCACGACTTCCCTACTTTTAGAAACTATATTTAAATACCAACTCATTTTAAATGTTAACATGACTCTTTAGGGTTCAAGTAACAACGTTAATGAGAGTAAAACCGTGACAAGGGGTTTTTTAGTTAAAAAAAATCTTTAGAATATTTAGCGTACCTAATAGAATTTCCTATTAGGTACACTAACATAATTCCCCAAATAGGGATCACTACAAGGGGAACGCTACTCAAGCGCTCCGCGACCATTTTCTGCGCGAACGAAACCTTATATTGAATACAATTGTAATAGTGAGCGCTTTCCACACTAGTCGAATTTTATTTTACTTTTTTATTTTTAAAGTTACATTTTAGTGAATTAAATTCTAAAAACTGTTTTAACTCTGTTTGTAAACAAAAACTATTGCATGTTTCAATTATTTGAGCTGTAAAACGTTAGCTCCTGGTCAATGACCTTTCCCACAAATTTTCAACAGGACCAGTTGGAAGAAGCCTGCATTCGGCGTCTTTCGACCGCCTATTAGGTGGACGTCCAAAACTGCGATTGCCAATCTGAGATGTTCACTCCAGAAACTAAAGGCCCCAGCGGCCATCAGTTTTGAACGCTGTATGGCGCGCCCCATACCTCTGCATATATATTTTTACACATAATATGACAGTTGCCGTTATTCGCTTTACTACAACGATTAAAAATATTTTACTTTGTGAGAAAAATCATTTTCGCAAATTATAATATTCGCTCGTTTAACCGACGGCAGTTGTGTTCCGAAAGGTTCTTGGCGACCAAGGACCGATAGATGCGGCGTAGTTAGGTCCCTTACTAGATGAATCGACGATATAGTCAAGGTGGTGGTAACACTCAAAGTGGGTAGCGCAAGATCGGTCATCGTGGTAATTTTTGGGAGAGTCCTATAGCTTGCTGTGGGCGTCTATAGGTTGATATGATAATGATGATGAACGTTGTGTAAATGAATCGCGTCTTTTAATAAATTTTGCAGTTATTTACATAAATTTTGTATTTGTTAAAAACAGTACTTGTTGCTGCTATGTATAAAATACAATTCATTTATTCAAAATTAACTAGAAAGGTAACGATGATTTTTTTAACGGAAATTTTTAATCTAGAAGACAAAATTCGCCCACTGTGGCGAGCCCCGCGAGCTATGATCGGGCCATTTGCTACTGTTTTCAATTTGTCGACCGCGGCCATACATCAGCGGCGGCACGCAGTGGAAACACCGCCGGAACTTTAATACACTTACGGCTGACATTTTTCCGCCCATTATGCATTCTTCTAAACCAATGCTTTCTGTAAATACTAGGAAATTCGATTTACTAAGCGCAATTTGTTCGTTCCTAGAAACCTTGTTACGTTTCCCTGAATCAATTTTAACCGCCATAGTTTTTTATATATATCATTGTTATCTAAGTAAAGGTATAGCACTTTCAACGAAATTCTTTTCATTTTTAAAACGATCTCAGTTTTTACAACTATGATATTTTCGTCGTTATCTACTCACACAGTGACGTAAGTTCTTGACTGATATGGATTGCTTTTCGACGATAAAAATGGAGTGAAGGGGTCAATGCGTTAATAGTTCTCAAACATTTGCTGTTTCAATAACAAGTCTGCATCGTTTGTCAGGATAGATGACGAATGCACGCTTTTGATTGTGTCTCGACGAACATGTTGTGCGTACATTTATCATCATCATCATCATTTCAGTCACAGGACGTCCACTGCTTCACCTATGCCTAGGTCGCTCCCGGGTTTCAATGTCAAATTTAATGGGGCCGGCTAAAAATAAGCTACCCTTTAATATTTACAAAAAAACATTATTATTTTCATTTATATATATATATATATATATATATATATATAAATATATGTTTTAATAAATTGTAATAATAATTAAATAAATATTCTTTACCGTCAATTTATCTACTATGTTTGATCTTTTATACTGATCTAAATATCAAATTATATCCGCTTGTGGTGACCATAAATGTCTACACCATTACATAAAAATTCATAACCGAACATAGAGCACGGCATAGCTATTCCAGTTACACAACTGACTTTAACCTTAGACTCTCGTTTATTTTTAATTTATTTTAATTTTTATTAGATTATTATATTATTAATTTAATTATTATTAGATTTCAGGTTGAATGACTATATATTTAAACAAAGATTGGTCAGAAATCAAAGGAAGTAAACTTAGTACGCGCTGCAATAACAGACGGTAGCGCCGACGAAAACGCAAATTGGCGGCGCTCTATGCTCGGGTTAGCGTTCTAATTTGGACGTTCTGTCTCCCGACTTGTTTGACGAGCAGATAGATACAGACTCGATAAACAACGTCGATATTATGTGGTAGTCGACGTCTATTTCCCGGAAATGTTAGATATTAATACAGAAACCCTAAAATACCTTCATTTATAACATTGGAACAGCACCATTGCATGCTATATTAATTAAGCATTGATTTAATATATAAATTTAGCAGTTGGATCTTAATTAAAAAGACCTTATAAACAAAGTATAGCCAATAACGATAAATATAAGAATGATTTAATGTAAGTAATAAAATTAACGAGTACACGAAAGTAGTGGACAGACTATATTGCAAACAGAACGGATGAAGCATTAAGATTCTGATGTTCACCACTTAAGAATCTTTCGAGGACAGGCAAGCGCAACGTGGGACGTCCACCGTAATGATAACCCGTGTCCACCATTCGTGGAGACGCTGCACGCATGCCGCTTTGAACCAGCACACTTGGGAATCTATGGTGGAGACTTTTGTACAACTTTGGTCGTTCTACCTGAAGTGATGAATAAATGACGATTTATTAATGAAGTTGTGATGAGAAAGAAATCCTGTTGTCTTAAAATTAAAGAAATATAAAACATTCCAAACAGAACATTACTTTTTTTTTGTAAACACGTTATAAATTTGTTTATTGTAATAAAAGTATTTAATGTCAACGCAGCTACATAACATGACACACAATTCGCAATCGTCCAGCGCTGTCACGGCGGTGGGAGTCAAATAGTGCCTGTTATTAATTCCGCTAAATTGAAAGTCGACACTGTTTCGCTGTTGACTCCGTCGATGATTAGCCGTACGTTTTGAAACTCTACCTCGCCGCAGGGACGCTTTGAAATCCGCTCTTTCATATAACTATTCGCATTTTATTCGACAACCCAACCTATTCCATGACAGTTACCTGTAATTAAATTAACTTTACAATACTCTCGATCGATTTTTTTTGTTTAATTATACAGGACACGAATAGTTTATTTTGTTTTTATGCTAAAACTTTTTCTCTATAGTAATAAAAATGTTTATACGTAATCAATTGTACTTTTTGTCATAAAAATTACTTAAATATAATTGACTACATTTTATTTATTCATTAACTAAAATAGATATTAAGGTTTTATATTATATTTTTCAAACGAAGCAGTCGAAGTACATATTGTACTGTATAAATTCTATGTAGCCGATGTAGGAAATTATTTATTAGACACATTTAATAAAAAAAATAAAGCGATAACTACTAAACAATGTTTTAAATATTAATTTAAAATTAGAATGTGTAATTTTCTGGATTAAGTCAGTAGGCAACTAATTAATTAGTTGTGGAATAATATAATTATACATTGTCGTATGCATTATTTTTATTCGGCGTTGAAGGATTTAAAAAACAAAGTGCAGGAAGTAACAAAACAATATAATGTTATTGTCTTTTTATTTTTTTAAAGTAGCGAATAAAATGAAATAGGTATTTTGAATAATTAATTCCACCGTCCATCATGTAAGCAGGTATCGCTAAGCGCTAATATCGAGCGGTACTAATTTCGAGGGCAGTTGCTGCTTGCCGGCCCACTGAACGTTCAAATTACCGTGGTGGTGGACGCAATTCCTGCCCGTTCATTACTGCGTCCCGATGTTTGCTACTCTACGAATGAAGTGCACACCATCAGAGGAAATGAGCACTTTCTGTGAGGAGGGTATTAACCTCGTTGCGAATCAACGTCATAGCTACATACGAGTGTACGCAATAAAACTCTTTCGTTCACCGATTACACTTCTTTAAATATTACGTCAAACTCAATTAAATACTATCAGCTATGTTGGTTTAAACTGTACTTGTAATTTTGGTTTTAATTATTTTGTTTACTTCGCACTTAATCTCTCACCTTCGACCTTCAAGCCTGTATCAATATGTAATTAAAAATAGCACATGTCCAATTTAAATTATTCATTTAGATAATTTAAAATCAGTAGAGATATGTTCGTCGCGTATTCCAATATTAATTTACGCCCACTCAAATCGCAAATCAAAACTTAATTCATTCTCGATAAAGACGGGTCAAATATATTTAATGATTGCACTTTGGTATATTAATAATATTCATCATAACTCAAATGTTATTTTCATTTACATTTTATTTATTCTCTTTTTATTTACGTGAAAACCGATACCAAACTATTTGTTATAAATGGAGGTTACATAATGTAAAGAAAAAATTGATGGAAATATTTTACATGTAATACCTATATATAATGAGCCTCACGGAACCAAAGTAGTAAAAAGTGGACACAGTTTGTTTCCCTACTTAAAGCTAAGTTGACAGAATTTACATAAACCTCACTGGCCTATTGCATCGTTATAAACTTAGCTCGTTCTGCCAGAGCGCCCCAATCGAAATGGGCAATAAATGAGTAACCCCTGTTTTTGATGAAGTTTTCAAAATTTGGTATATAACCCAGAAATTTTTTAGCTAAAATAATCAAAAAATTTAAATAGCTGAAATTCAAAACTTTTAATTATTTTGTTAAAACTTATAATAATTTAAAATTTCAGATTAACGTAATTAATTTTTACTGATTTTTTTTACTTCATGTTATATAACATTTCTAGATGTGGTGATTAAACTGTTTAATATAGTTTACTCGTTGTTAATAATGGTGAGTAGGCACATAATTAAATTTTATTATTTTATCTCGACAAATGTCAATAGCTTATTTACATATTTTAAGTTTATTACAGTAATTACAGATAAAACTTTCTTGTCTCTCCTGTTCTACGCATATCTTGCGTAAGGGGACATTTTTAGATAAGTGTTTGTAAAAAGGTCAACTTTTTTCATATCAGCGTAGAAATTGAAAAAGCTCAGAAAAAGCGATGACAAGCAAGCACTTGAAAGTTTACTTAACGATGCGAACACGATAATGGGAACCGGAGATTATCAATACCGGCGCATTTTATCTATTTCAATCACCCTTTAGCCTCAGTATATCACTTAATGTATAGTATTTTATGAAATCTTTACAGAACTACTATGATTATATTAAGCACTAATTATTTACAAACTTTTATAAAAGTACAACGGCGAACTTAACGCTGAAAGGATTTTCTACCAGTTAAAGATTTGGGTAGTGCAGAGATATATTAATGAAAGTAGACAAAATAAGTAAACATCATAAAAGAAAAATGAAATTACCTAAACATGCTTATCAAGTCTACTAACTATTATAATATAGAAATATAACATAATTTACATGTAAGCGCTACATATATACGGACTCATCATGATATCTCTAGAACCATTGTGTTAGAGACTTAAATTATAGAAATATTCTTTTTTTCAATAGTAACATGAGGCTGATAACTATACCTGCTCGTGCGCAGGTAGAGACTTCGAGAATTGCTACTTTTTTAATTTAACTATTAGTAGCCCGTTAAAGCCGCCTCTATAGTTACATAGCTAAACATTAATTATAGACAAACATTTTACTTCTTATAGACAAAAACCCTTTTGCCAAAACAATATTTATTGTTGAAAACTAAACGTTTCTTATTACTCATACTTTTAATTTCTCAATTTTTTCCATAATTTTCAACCATTATGAACGTTTATTGGATCAGATAAGTTAATTTCGATATAAAAAACGAGCTAAAAAACTTAAATGTATGTTTCTTTTTTTAACACTGATAGAACTGAAACGCACAAACAATGTTATGATCTATATATTACACAGAGATAGCAAATAATACCGATAATAAATGTAAATAATGTACGTCAATGTAATTAAGTCGACGGCACATAGAACGATAAATTAAATAACTATATCTCTTATCAATGAAATATTTAACTACTTAATTAAATATTCCAAGTATAAAATATTATTCATCAATGTTTGAATTAGCTCGGAAAACTGTTAAGCCGTTAATGTATTTACATATCAATGTCATATCGATAATAATAAAACTTTACACAATTTTATTGAAGAATATTACAAGTACTTCATCTTGATTTTTAAACTACAACCAAAAAACATAACTGAAGTTATAACGAAAGAGTTTAAAGTTAAACAACGACTACGTAAAAACTGTTTTTGCTCAAACTTTTAAATGATATCTCTTAATTAATATGGAAGAGATGATAAATGAAATATTAGGCATTCTTTATCAAATTTATAAAAAACAAACGAATTTTGTTTTTTTATAATCTCATTTATTATATTATGTGTGGTAGAGGAATGGTTATCGAAAAGTGTATATATAGTTAGAAATTTTTAGGTCAGAATGAAAAATTATAATTAAAAAGGTAAGAAGCATGGTCTTAATTACGATAAAAAATATCCAAGAAATGTTACAAAACAAAATGAAAATATTAAAATTACCATGATCGACAACATCATTTCAGCCATAAAACATCCATTGGCCTCCACCATAAGTAATAAAATAATACCTAAGTTTAAAAAGTGTTAACAATTGAGGCGTCAGGAAATAGGTACGTATTTACTTATCACAAAATAAATGCTTTGTTAACGAGTCTGGACACTTTGGTCCTTATCATTATGGACATTTAAAATTTCAAGCAATATAGGAGATATAACAAATCGTTGTTGATAACCCTTCCACAGCTTATCATGAACATAATAGACCAACGACTACTTTACTTTACCTAACTATGATTTATACAGAAAATTAAAAAAAAACGCTTATTTTGTTCGAAACGTTTCAAAATCAAAATCATAATGATTTTTATATCTACTGTAATCTGTTTAACTTGTTGTACCGGACTAAAACCTAACAATAAGATGGCTTTTTTTAAAAAAAGTGAAGATTATTCACCTAACCTTTTCCAGAATTAAAAAATGAATAGCTTTATTAAAAACTAAATGAGAAATGATGATGATAGCAAAGAGGTAGAAAAAAATTATCTTCCTCTTTGCTATTGATCATTTCTTATCTGATATTTAACAATTTTACAGTAGCCTGTTTGGAAATAATAGAAACCGTACTAAGTATTGAAGCACTGGAAGCCCAGTGGTAGAGACCTAAGACTTGACCGCGATTGTAGACTGTTTCGATTCCCGGGATATGTTTATATCGTATTTAGTTTAAACTTTGTGCATTAATTATATAAGATTGCCACTGCGCACAATCAATTTACCGGAGGATGGGCAGCAGCGTTCTCTGCGTACCATAATACGACACTGCGATCGCCAACTCACCTACCAAGCGTGGCGATTATGGTATATCCCTCCATACATATCTTTGGGAGAGAATTATGCCATGCTGTAGGCGTCTATGAGCAGAAATGACGGCGATATCATAAAATTAAGATTGCCGTATTTTACATTACATTTACATTATATGTTCAATTATTATTTACCTAATATATCCTTATTTTTTCGCAAAGTATAATTTTTAATTAAGTTTGCTCAAATTTGATGGTAGGTAACTCTCTTGTCAGACTCCATCATGTGCCGCATAGCTTCGATATGAGTTTCAATAGTCGCTGATGAAGGAAGTTCCTCACGCCGAGCATCTCAGAGATTAGTACACTTAAGTTTGAACTCGTTAAACAAGTTGTAAGTAGTAACATGAAATAGAGCTTCATCACCACACTGAAGTGTATATTTAAATTTCAATTATTTTTAAACTGTAAACTCCCAGTTGTAAAAACTTTAAGTATCACCAAGATACAGAAACATTCATGGGTTATCTACTTATTTTAATTTCTGGATAGTCTTAACTACTTGTGAGGATGTGAATAATACCGTGGTTTTACACATTTTTTCGTCCCCATCTAGGTTTTTCTCAATACATTTATGTAATATTCGCTTAAACACAACAGCAAGTTCATATCTAAAGTTCGAAACACACAATTTTAAAAACACAAATATGTAACTAGCTATTTTTAATTCAATCATTTAAGTAGTGACAGTTAACGGCTTCGACAGCTTTTTGTAAGATCCCACTGAATTCAATAACAAATTATCAAGAGTATGGCGTTTTTGTTCTATACGTGAATAAATCTAATTGAAGTAATGAAGGAGGAATTTCTTAATTAGTGGTGTTTCATACGAGCCATGGGCACACGTACTGTACCGAAACGGGTTAATTACGACCGATAACTCTTTAATTAACCTGCCTAATAACAGAGTATTTGCATTCGAGCCGCCGGCGTAAGACCAATTAGGGAGACGTTGAAATCGATCGAAAATATTGTTTCGTCTACATACCTAACGCTAATATTGGCTCAAGTATTAAGTAATAGTATGATTTTTGCTGTACACAACTTACATATACAGGGTGATTGGTTATAGGTGTAAAATCTTGAAAAGGGATAATTCAAAGCTCATTTGTCAACATAAAGCTTTAATACCAATTTTAAAACGAAAGGATATTGTAAACGCTTTTTCGTACTATATTATCATAACATTATTTATAATTTCAGATTGATTTTTGGATAACTCAAAACTATATATTCACTCCTCAAAGCTTATATACCTTATAATCAATCATCCTGTATTAATAAGTATTTCAATAGAACGGGTCTTCTACAATAACAAACTGTAGTAATTACTTTTACAATTTTTATTAACTTGTTGTTTTTAGATACTGGATGAAGGTCGCTTAAAACTGGATATTTTGAAATTATTTGGGGGAGGCCTATGTTCAGAATCCAAATGGACATCCTATTGCTAAAATGATGATGATGTGTTTTATGACGTAAATTTATAATTAAGATGAAATTTAATAAAAATAATAAAATAAATAAATATTGGTTTAAATCGGTTTTACAAAAATCCTTTTTTGATTTCAACCAGGGAACAGGTGGATGACCATACAATTCTGATGTTAATTTCTTACAGATTCCGAAGTCCGTGGGTAAAAAAATATCTGTTGAAAGTTAAAAATTGGCTAAATAGCCAATGTATAGTGTGCAACATACTAAATGGTTCGAAATATAACGTTAAGTAAAGATAATGCTATAATGTAAAATAAGTGTCATAAAGCATATAGTTTATTGTAACTTTATAAAAAAAAATTAACACAAAAATGTTGACTTTACGCATAATGAAATATAAATAACGTTATTTCATATGTTTTGATATTTTTTGGCAAACGTTACAGTTTTTTTTCTAACAAGCTTCTAATAGTACAGAGGTACTACTAATCATTTGCTTTAATTGCAGGAAATGATAATGTAGCGAACTGAATTGCATAGGTTCTTCACTTTAATCTTTTTTCACAGTTTTAATGATCTTTAATTATGGTTTACTTTACTGAAATTATTGTCAGTAAATAAAAAGAAATAACAAGAATAATTTTATTTTTTAAGTTACTGTTTCAACAGCTCTGTATTACTAATACCAAAATTTGAAATTCATTTTTAAAGTACACAATGCTAAAATAAACTATGAATATAAAAATTTCTACAAAGTTAAAAAACGCTACAATTTAGATTTTTTATTACCTATCTATTCACAAAATATGTCATTTTGTAAAAATGCACATGCCCATTTCTCACCTTAATTTTTTTATGAAATCTTGTCTAATTGAATAATTTAATCAAAAAATAGATGTTCATTAATCAATGATTTTGACTATGGAAATAAATAATGTATAAGTCACTGTGCAGTTTAAAGACGATTTCCACATAACGTTACGCCATATAATTAATTTAAATAAAAATAAAATATAAAGATTGAACAGTTCAAATGATATATCGTCCTCAATTCTAATTTATTGCCCTCCACGTAACGATCAATCAATAGCACCGATGCCACACAAATAAATTGCACGATATTACGCGAATATGCTGTTATGATCGGCCGTCGGATGGACGCAGAGTGTATTGACAAACAAATGCATGAAACTACGTCATTAGTCACGCCACCCTGGGTTATCTCGTACTGTCATACGGGACGCTCCTAATGAGTCGACCGAATGTGAAACGTCTTTCTAATTACGCGCCTTGGACGTATTGCTTACTGTTGGCTC
Source organism: Battus philenor (assembly GCF_028537555.1). Classification (NCBI taxonomy): domain Eukaryota; kingdom Metazoa; phylum Arthropoda; class Insecta; order Lepidoptera; family Papilionidae; genus Battus; species Battus philenor. The sequence continues at coordinate 10,457,176 of NW_027181704.1, forward strand.
CCGATCCACATCATTATGCTATTTCTGATAAATTACTTAGTTTTATCAAGTTTAATGATTCCAACTAACAGAACACTAGGAACGGATATAGAGTATTCAAAAATAGTTAATCTCCACAGAATATATTCAGCCTTCAATAAATCTTGCATTTGGTATTGCTTGAATTACCTTAAATATTTTAATGATTTAAAATTATTCGATGAATGTTTATGTCAAATATTCTTTTCTATTGTATTTACAAATTAATCCATAATTATTCTTACTGTTATAAAAATACTCACATCGCTATGTTAACTGTGGTTTCTAGCTTGATCAGGAGTTATGACTTAGCATTTAGAACATTTACACAAAACGCACCAAACTTAGTTTTTCTACTGAATGTAGAGAGTAAATGGAAGTAGCTACAAATAGGTAATTGTACATATCATTTATTAGATAAAAGCTTCAGTGTTACATTATTTTCGTTAAATAATATGACAGGCCAATAACTTCTGGCCATACAAAGGGATAGAGCAGTAAGCAATAATTAATTTTAATGTGTAATAATCTGATTGCCGTTAAAGCCAAAAGGTTCCCGAGTGGTGACCACGAGCCGGTAGACGTTGCGAACCCCTCCACTAGTGGGACCGACGACATAGTTAAGATCACGGTAAGTCGCTGAATGCATACAGCGCAAGACTCTTTATCGTGGCGATCTTTGAGGTAGACCTTTGCCTTTCAATAGGCATCTATCGGCTGAAAATAAAAAAAAGAAGAATTGAATTCGAATTTCAAAAGCGTTTTTACATAATATATTATAATAAAGTTATTTTTATTTCTCAAATCACAGCTTTGACAAAATCGACACTAGCAATGTGTGATGTATATATATTTAAAATATGCGAAGCCCACACGTTTTTTGTAGCGGCGCCAATTAATGATAATTAAAGGAAAACACGGTGAGGAAACATTCATGTATGGTTATTAATCAGAATTATTTCAAAACATATGTAAACAAATTGTAACCAATTAACAGGTGAAGTAAAATTTACCAAAAAATTATTATACACTTTTTATATTGTTTGCTATTATAATTTAATAATAAAAAATATAGTTAATTAACAACTTGTACGGACTTCGTAGTATAAGTTAATAAACTGTTGTAGTCTAATTGAAAAATAAAATAATATTTCAGAACATTTAATGTGTTATAAATAGACTAATTACTTAAAACCTATTCCGTACACTGCAAAGTTTTACTAGTAATGTTTTATATTATGATTATAATGTTTTCGCATGTATTTATTTTTTTATTATTTTACTGGCGAGCATATATAGGTGGACACTAACCTACTTTTATAATTGCAATAATGACTGCGATCTTACTGATCGCAATTTATACGGTAAACTATGGTAACATTAAACTTCTACTTAAGTTTAAAATAATTAACAATGAAATAAAAGAAAGACTCTTTTCTACTTGGCTATCTTTTGTTGAAATAATTATGTAAACTGCCATTAAATTGAGTACAATATTTTATATTTACATTAACGATAATTTATTTTTTAAATAGTAATTTGCAAACGTGCATAATCTGACTTATTTCAAAGTGAGCGGCTATATTTTGTAACAGGTAAACTGTATAAGCAATTTATTTATAATAACACAACACTTATTTTCGAAAATACAGTAAAATTTGTAGCACTTCGCTTTGTGCACCGTGTAACGTTAATTATTTATTACGACCTTTATTAAACGCATAATTAATTTCATTGCACAAAATGACATCAAATTAAGATATTGAATGTGTATTTATGTAAGAATACGAGCCATGACAGTCGCGACAGTAATTAAATAAGTAACAAGGGGAAGAGGCAACGTCGCTGAAAAACAAGCCTCACCAACAACCTAATTACTGGTGACCTTCCACAGGGCTTCCAAAGGCGATGAAATTTACAACCGACTGTTGAATGTTTACAATTAACTTTAAATTTTAATTTTTAATTAAATTTAAATTTCAAAAAGATGCTAATTTTTATAAAGGGAACCGAAATAATCCTTTCATTTAATTTAATTATTCCAAATAAAATACAGGTGAATTGAGATTTTAGGTTAAAATTATTAAACCTATGGATACATAAGATAATGATGAAAAATATAAAAAAATAATAATTTATTAGGAAAAGTTTTAAGTAAAACTATAATTTTGGTGATGTTAGACAATGAAATTTATGAAGATTGTGTTTTATTTTTGACAAATTCCCGTAAAATATTTAATAAGCTATACTATCAAACGTCGTATTTAATTTCATTTTTCCTTATAAACTTTGTTAATGCTTTTTTTAAACTAACCAAATACGTGCATAAATTTTAAAATATACCACGGCAATATCACAAGCGAGCCTGTTAAATTTTAAAAATAACAAAAAATGTCACCTAACATGGTAATTACAATTTTTTAAGCGAAAACCCTAACGCAGCGTCAACATCCGTTTCTCGAGCTAATTTGTTTGTAGAGCGGCAAAGAGAAGACTGGCTGGAGCGGACCAATTAGTGCGCCCGGTGACCCCGTGTGTCTCGAGCAATCGTTACTGACAACACCACGTCGTTAGCCCTAGTACATGAAAACTAGATTAAAAAATAAATACAGACTATTTTAAACTATTAATACGGACGACAATCATTTTTTAAAACAAAATATAACGTTAAGTCAAACTAATTTGGTTAATTTGTAGAATATACTATCCGTTCCCCACCCGCTGTGCGTAGCGCATAAATCCCGTAAAATATAAATAAGTATCAAACGCAACAGAAATTCAGCACAATTTAACCTATAGTTTGAAATTATTCATTTATGTAATCTCTGAAACCCCCTTGCGGGTGGAATTTCGTTCCTAAGAAAAACTCTGTCTTTAAACCTTTTGTCACACTTACCAACAATAGAATATTTTCTATTTTTCAATATAAGTAATGTTAGTAACATCTGCTGTCGATCATTTACCACGGCTTCTACTTATAAAGTGACCTGTTATATTTTTAACAATACAATAATCTTCAAAAGAGATCTAGTCTATGCCAAAAGTTTTATTATTTATGCCAAAATGACGATTGATGACAACCCGTGCGCGTAAATAATTATGTAACACTAATTACTGAATATGTATTTTAAAATAAGCAAATATTTTGAGTATTTCTGTTGAAGTAACTATGAAAATCAGAATATTAAAGACGGAACTACCACTGTGCGCAGTGATAGTAGTACTATTGGCCAGGCAATAGCATGCGAACAAGGTAAGGCTCGGGCCACTCGTGTGCCCTTGAGTCGAAACGCAAAACGGGTGTTATCGTCGAACGAAAGCAAAAGCCGAAGACCCTTCGTTGGTGCCCTTGTGCCTACAAACTAGAATTGATAGAGCTTTTTCCGAAGAGATTAAAATGCTCGGCAGCCTCCCAATCCGATGATATAGAACTGTGCTTCCGTGGGAGCCATCGAGCATCGCTGCCTTAAAAAAGATCTTAAGCTAAGCACCCCCTGTAAATTACCAACTCAAACACGAAAAAATTTAATTCAAAACGCAGTGCTGCCAGTTGCCACTTAGGCTACAGTAAAAATCCGCTAAAGTCAAGATTATATCATAAAATATATGAATTTCGATAAGAATACAATGCTGAACATGTCATCGTGAAGAGATTGAAGCATTGCATTGTTACAAGTTCACTATTTTCTGAACGACAGTTGCTTCAAAACCATAGTTTAATTACCTGCTTTCTTAATTATATGAATGGCTATAATAAATTAATTTTCAAAACATGTAAATAATTTATTTATAACTCTACAAAGTGTGCTAATCCCACCTGAAACCTCACACCAGACTCTGTCACCGGCTACCGCTTGTCCAATCAACCCTGATTAAATTGTCCTAACAGCCTCGTTAATTAAAGCCGGTTATTAATTAGCTAAAATTAATTAATGCAAACGCATCATGCTACATGCTGTGTCGAGTATTGTTATCTTTATATGAAAATAGATAAATAAATAAAATTTACTTCACTTCATAATACACGATCGTAGATTTTTTTTAAGTTAGATCTTCTGGTTTTAAAATCTTTAAAATGTAGTAATACAAAACGGAATTCTCATTTGTGTTTCCGATCGTATATATCAATGATCTAATAAATCTTTAATAAAATGTTACACCAATTTTTTATGCCATATATTGAAGAACAAAAGTCAATTACGTAATCAGGTGGACATACGATCGTTTTAAAGTCGTCGGAAGCTCTAATCTTTCAAGTTTTTTTATAAATCAATGTAGGAAGATATCCACCAGTAAATGCTCCACAGCTAAAAAAATGATTATTATGAAATTGAAGAAACGCATAGGAAATTAGATCGCTATCTAAATTTTTTATATAGAAATTTTTTCTATTTTTTTTTTCATTGTCCTAATATTTATATTTATCTATACTTCTATACCAGTGCCTCTAGTCCAAAGAGTATATGCTCTACACTTTTACTTATATATAAATCTAAAATCTATAGCCTAAGCTATCTGAGAAATGAAAATACAAACATAAAATAATAATTAAATTTATCTTACTTGACCGCCGAAAAATTTAATAAAATCAAGAAATAATCATAGTTTTTTCATTTTCTGGCCTTACTTTTCTTTGTAATTACTATAATTGTACTAACTGCTCCTTATACTTTTTTAACCAAGCATACCGGTCCGAAATATTTACTATCATTTCAGATGTAAAATGTCCGTGCCGAACAAGGGCCACCCCTTATAGACTTCCAATAGGACCGGTTGAAAGCGACCTGCATCGAGTGACTTACAATTAATTCACTCTACCAGACAGGCAGCGCCTAGTATAGTGTTTTGTTTAATATTTTTCTGTATTATTGTTGTAATGGGCCTTTAGTGCTTCCTAGAATACATATACCACGAGTAAAATGTGGTATGGCATGTTGTTACAGAAAAAAATATTATAGCAGCTTTCGTTAGTAAAATTCCCTTTTTCTATTGTAAGCGACATAAAATTAGAATAAGATTTTTCTCTCATTTTTTCTAAAACAAAAACTCTAGTTCTGATGTGTTGTAAAACATCTCGCCTCTAAGAATTTTTATGATTCATAATTGGGAGAATCGAGAACTCTTTGAATCACTTTGAGACATCTTTGAATGTATTTTTATTTAAAGAATATTCACAAAATCCTGTCAAATAACCATCTGTATTCTAATAACATATATTTTAAAATAAAATGAAATTACTTCTCACTCGCGACGTATGAGATTTGATTCACAACTAGATTTAAATTCACAAAAGTAATTAAAATAGACAATTTTTAATCTAGACACCAAACTAGCACCTAGGCACAAAGTGACATTAATGATCGATGCGTCGAAAATGAAATTGAATATTTACATACTTATAAACTTGAAGATTTCATCACAATTAACACAAAAAACTGCCGCACCCGTCCTATCAATGACATGACTTTAAGCAATACATTTCAATTGACAGCGACATCATAACGCACTAACTATTACGAAAATGATTTATAGCGCGATTTAATTTATTGATATTTTTATGAAAAATCAAAATAAAATGACAGCGAATATATTTTAATTTTAAAGTTTGCATTATTTTTGGTAGGGTTGTAAATTAGTCATAATATGAAAAACTTAGATTGAAAACCAATAAAACTAAGATATTTTCTCGAGTGGCGGCCACGAGCTGGTAGATGCGGCACCTGTAGGGCCCGCACTAGTTGGGCCGATGATATAGTGAAGGTCGTAGGAAGTCGCCGGATGCCGGTAGCGCAAGATCAATCATCGTGGCAATTTTTTGGGAAGATCTATACCTTGCATTAGGTGTCTATCGGCTGATAGGTGTTTTACGTACATTGGTCTCTTTGTTTTACACAATATGTAGCTTGATTTTCAAATTAATTGACCTTCTAATATTTAAATAATATTTACTTATGTGGACAAAAATAAACTAAACTTTGATAACTAAAAAGGGTGTAGAATAATATTCCATTATTATAACTTGAAACCATTTACTCATCACAATATCCCTGGAACCATGAGTATTAGAAAATATATGAAATAGGTATTTATTTCTCCAGGAAGAAGTCAGCAAAGAATGGAGTTTGAGAAATTCCACTCGGTTTAGGAGACATAAATTGAATAGGATGCATATTTTAAAACAAATATCTCTTACATGTATAAATTTTAGCAAAAAAAATTTTGACTTATTAAAATTACCGAAACATTTTTTAAAAAACGGCTGTGCGGATCTTGCGGGCGGGGTACAGTTACTCTAAAATAATTGTGCATTAAATATTAATTTACTAATGACTCATTTCCATAAGGCAATTCTTTCTAATTACTGTTGACGAAATATGTTCAATCTCCATGTTTGAAACAAGGTTACCATTCTCCATATCTCCATTCTTTAATCCATCTTTCCAAAAAACTTTATATTATTTACGTCGTTGGCAATGTGAAAAAAAGTAAATCATACGAAAACCCATGACCGTTACACAAAGAACAGCTGACGTACATTAAAGCTTTCAAGGCGAACGTTAATTCGTTCTGTAAACAGCCATTATGTACAAGATAAGCAATAAAATGTTGTCCCTTAATTGTGCCCGGTAATTATAAGACACAAGAAGCAGTGTATATAATTAAAACGAATGAAGCATTGCTCGCTACTCTCTCTAGTCTAGTGATGTAGCTCTAATGAGCCACTTGCTAATTAGAGAATAAACAAGCCGGATACGGGATTCTAATTAGCTTTTGGGACAACCGTGTCGCGCTACTGCAATAGTCATACTTTTTAAACGAGAAAAAAAAATAACACTTTGTGGTTCTGATTATATATAACCCGTAATATTTCAAACGATAACATGAAATAGTTATAAATAAATATTAGATTAAACTTTTCAGACTTTAAAATATATTATTAATTCCTAATTCATTTTAAATTTCTTAATAAATTGTAAATTTAATACGGGAAGTTTTGTGACTAGTTATGTAAATAATTATAAGCATCGTTTTAAATTCAGTTTATTAAAATTAAAAGTGACGAACATTGAAAAAGTTCTCTTTAAAAAAAGAACAGTCGTTTTTTACTCGATAACAAAGCGTCCATTTTTGTAATGTTTTTATTTTAATTAAATTAAATTTATCGCAGCTGAACTAATCAAAAGCAAAGGTACTTTTTTTCTTTTATTTTCCTAAAAGTTTAATTTTCATCTATTTAAAAAAAAACATACAGGACATTTTAAAAAAAAATTATCTTACTATAATTATACTGCAAAACAAAATATGTACGCCTTTAAATTAATTTAAGAAACTTTTAGTTATCAGATTTTAGACAAGTGAAACCGTTCAATTATAAAGTGCTTATTGAGTTGTGACAAACAAAAAACCATTTCTGCTAAAAATAATTATATTTTTTGAGCAATACATTTATACTTTCGTTAATAAAAATTCTATCGGTTTATGTTTACATTTTACTTATGTCTATGGGAGTGCAAGTTTAACAAGTAGCGCGTACTTTTTTGCGTTTTTTGTGAAACTACAAGTTTAATATCACTTTGAAAAACTAACCTTTTCAAACCTTTTTATTTATTTCAAATGATTTACGATTGACTTCAAACAAGTTTTCTTATCAATAGAAATATAAAATATAGTATAAAAAATAAATTAAGATAGGTAAATATATATTATTTTTCCTAAATGTTTGAAAAAAAGATATTAACTTGTTTTTGTAATTATACCTATTTTTCTTATAAAATATTACAAGTTTTATTTAAACTATTTTTTAAAATATCTTTATCAATAATATATCTCTTTCTATTTTAATTACAATTTCTACAAATCATTAGGAATTTCCCAACAACTTCTTATCGGTGTATCGCATAATTAAAATTAATATATATTGCATATGCACTTTGTTTATTAAAATTATAAATGGTTACGAGAAGTCGGGTAATATTTTTTTTTACTTTATTGCGATTTTTTAATATAGAATAAAATTTCAAAACAATTGTAGTATATATTTTAACACCATTTTTTTTGCGCAAAATTAATGAAGGTTTGGCTAGTTATGCACTAATTTACAGTTTTTAATAGACCGAAAAATTATCATAGATTTTATCATAATTAGTTTATAGTATATATTAGTTTATATTGATAATGTTCATGTTGATCATATCATACAAGAACTAACGATTGTTCCATTATTGGCGTAAAATATTTAAAATATTAAAAAGGTTAATTTACTATTCAGTGCCATCTTTTATCGCAAATACTTAATAAATTATGCAGCGAACATATACATTGGTTGGAATAAATCCATTTTTAATAACAGAAATTCTGTCTGCAAAGTCGATTTTTATTATATATTTTTGTTATAATGCAATTTGTGCAAATAGGACATAAATATATATATTCCGTATTTCGTTACCATGGTAAACATGTTTCTACCTTAAGTATACAAAGACATGTGCCTGAATTAAAACTATATGTCTATTTTAATGTAAAGCTCTTGTTTCAGCTTTGAATTTTCATAAAAAGCGATTGGAATTGTTTCATAAACCAAGGATCTGCGTCGCAATATTGAAAAGACTCGAGATCTAGTCTAGAACCGAGCTGTGCAGATCATTAAGCGGGCCGCTTCAAAGCTGTCGCCGCATTACACTAATTGATGCAATTAGAGGGATTGCCGAACGGAAATAAAAGTCGGCTCACCTTCATGAAACGCCGGCCCCACCAATTAGCCTAGCTGCTTGTAATTAGCCTCTGGAGCACTCTTTCAGACGAGAAGTCTCTTCGCACTCAGTTAGATTCACAGCACAAAGAAATTGTGTTCATTTTTATTTTTAACGTTTAATAGACAGTTTCTCACAGCACCGAAAAGTTTTTTGCGCGATCGTGCTCGTATATCTGGGATCCGAATAGACGTGCGTTCCCCACGAGCAACTTGAAGCGAATGAGCGGGACGTCGTAATTCTAGGCGGGGAGTGTTGTCCTTCCTTTTCCCGTACCAAAGTTAACCCATTGCGAAGCTTTTCCCGCGCAGTCTATGCGGCTGTTGCTACCTTTTCGAACCGAAATGACGCTTAACGCTGTAAGTGGGCAGATTGTGCGGTATTGCATTTAGGCCTAAATAAAAACGATACCGAATCAAATTACGAACGGACGAATGCATCGCAACTTCTTTCTATGATTTAAATGCTAATTTTGTTATTAGCAACTGGCTCGATTGATTTCATTAATAATTTAAAATCTTTACGATAATTGTTCCATGTGCATGTGTTTGTTGAATCTATCAGTAGCTGATTTATAGATTAATATTTCAATGGTAGTTATTCCCAGAAGTCAAAGAAAGTCTATATATATACATTTAAAGGGAATACGTTCTATATTCAGAAAACTGTAGTTGTATAAACATGAAATTTAAAAAGCAAAAATAACTATATCGTCAAAATGACTTATTGCTACATACTTCCAAATCAAACACAAGACCACAGAATATTCCCATGTAATTGCAGAGTGCATTTCGCTATCGCATGAGTTGCATGCCATTCATCATTGATAAAACTAGTTGGTGACACCTCGTACATTGCATGGCAGCCCTACCATCGTCAGCCGGAGGGTCATCCCTGTTGCACACATACCCTACTGTTAAAGCTATTAAACTTGATTCAATTGTGCTTTTTTAAAGTTACCGCGTTTGGTCATTTGTGCAGATTTTTAAATGTATCATTTTTTATCTATTACCAGAAAAGTATTTACAATAAACCGGTTACGAATAAATCTAATTTATTCGTAAATTACAATTAAAATAATCAATATTAATTAATAATATTGATTATTTTAATTGTAATTTGAAAATGTTTAAAATTTTGGAATTTTGCATTAAACTAAAACATTCAAAATAAATTGATAAAGAGTTAAATACACTAGCTCGCGTCTTACTTTCTTTAATCGTATCATCATAAATAAATATTCTACATTCCAATTCTAAAAATTTATAAAGATAGAGGTATACTACGGTAAAGTTTTCAATTAATTTAATTATATAAGAATGTGAAAGGGTGGTGACATTTAACAGTACCGCCGTGTTATAATTTTTTTTAACCATGCTTTTCGTTATTCAGTCAATTAAGGCACCGTAAAAAGGGTGCAGCACAATTTGATTTATAGCCAAAGTACTGTATAATACAAATTAAATTAAAATTAAGTGTGCATTGAAAATTACAATTAGGTAGGTGGGAAGACTATGTGCACTTATATATATGATAGAAAAAAAAAACAATCATAAAGGTTCTTTTACAAACAATCACAATTAAAATACACTTAGGTTTTATTTTATTACAACATGTAATATTAGCACTTTACTGAATTTGATACCTGCAACAATCGCATTTTGTGCATACTACACATTTCTTTTATATTTTTAGTCAGGCTAAAAGTTTTGATGACTTTATTCTATAAGAATTGTACCAACTCTGAAAATGCAAATTTAGGTATTTAATACTTTTGAAAAAGTACTTCTATTTAAAATGCGGAGTGAACAAAAAAATGCTGTTCTGTAACATTTATAGCTGAAGTAATATTCTGATTTGTGATTCACACTAAACTTTAAATATATCGATAATTTTACATCAGATATTAAAAATTACCAAACAGTCTTAGTGATGTTACTTATTGATAATTAATTCAAATTACACTAAACGCTTTTGATTATTTAAAACCTTAGCTTCTTAATAAAAAAGATAAGGATAGGTTGGTATTTTTCTTAAATAGTCGTCATTCGTGTAAGAACTACAAAATTTATTTGTTAAAAATTATGTAAAGTTCAATATTTTCTATCCTATATTTGTATTATATATATTATATTTAACAATCTTTTTTAAAACCAGTTTGTTTGCGTAAGGTGTACACCGGGAGTTATAAAAGAGTCAGATAAACAAGCAGTCGACGCCACATTTGATTTGTCATTGGGCAGAACAGAATAGTACAATTTAAGGGCGCATGACATGAATACGCTAAAATTCCTAAATAAATCGAAGGGAACGCCTTGCGTTTCTGAATCAATTTGTGATCCATTCAACACAGGGCTTGCTGGCTGCGGGTTTATTCCTATTTCATATCCTTTTCATATCGATAAACGTGACACGAGAAATTATATAAATGTATTTAATTTTCTAATAAAAGTTAATTCTCATTTAGTTATCAGGATACATTAAATTTGTATATTTAAAATAAGTATTTTATATTATAATGACTAAACTCATGAATTAGTCGATAAGAAATTTTAATCGTCATTAGCTGTAATATCTATTGGATGTAAAATAAACGTCCTATATACAGGAGGGTAATTAGTCATAAGTATAAAATCTTGTAAAAGCAGGAGGATATATGGCTCAATTGTCATCAAAAAGATTTAAAACTTTTGTACCTATTTTAAATGATTCTGTATGTAGTAATATCTTTTTCATATGTTATATTTATTTATTTTTTGATTGGTATGCAGCAGGTCAATAACTTCGGGAAGTGTGAGGTTAGCTAGGACAAATTTTAAACAATTAACAATATTAATACGTAATAATCCGAATTTCGAAACGAATTTTTCTTACTAATTTACATTATTTTTTAATATTGAAACCATTGATTCTTAGATAGGGTGCACCATATATTTAACTTTAACCAGACTTTTAACCCCTTAAACTTTTACACCTGTAACCAATCAACCCGAGTTTCCATTTTAGTACTTTTTTTTAAACTTTATTTATTTCAAACGTATTTATTGCAACAATTGTTAATATCAAATAAAAAACAGGTTATCGTTGATGTTAAGATAAGTTTAAATACGACAATTGTTTAGCTAGAAGTAAACATGAAATATCTGTTTAATAATCGTATGCAACATTTATTATGCTGAAAGGTATTTGAATTGTCATACGTTATCTGTAAATAGATCTTGGAGTTAGCAAATCATTGCATTAATTAATTATAGTTTGCAGTACATGAATTATAGTTGGTAAACATTGTTCATGAAGAGCTGTCAACGTATCCTTGCAAATGTCAAGCGGTTATATGCATAAATAAATTAACGCTGCATCCAAACCATCGATAAATCAAAGGAACATCACTACGGAACAGCGGACCCGGACCGTCGGCCCACATTGACGCATTTATTTTCTATACTCGCTTAATTTATTGCGTGTAACTCGAAACATGCGCGCTCACAAATCATAGCGGCCCCGCGCGCTTTCAGCGACGTTTTGTCACCTACTTACTTGAAAGAAACACAAGCCCCTGCCCGCTATTGAAAGGTATACAAATGATTTCTTAATTTGTTTCTTGAAGCGAACACTTGTAACTATAGTGGCTATGGGAAATATTTCGATCCATAATAATGAACCGATTAAAACCGAGTAAACTTATTTATAACATAGTAGAGACTTGCAAATACTTTTGTATGTTTCAAACTTACAGAATAGAAAAAGATAAAAAATCTAAATAAAAAAACAATAATCATTCTGAAAGTCTACTGCTTCTACAATACACAGATTATTACGTATTACTATGCTAAATTATGAGTTGAAAAACTTAATTAGTTTTTTGTTCATCATTTCAACCGTAGAACGTCCTCTATTGTGCTTAGGCCACGCCCACAGATTTCCAAAAATACTGGCTGGAAGCGGCCTGTATCCAGCGTCTTCTGATGACCTTAAGGTTGTCTGTCCACCACATAAGTTACAGTTATTTATTATTTCGTTAACTTTTATTAATCTTCAAATATATTTTCTAACTTAACCATAAAAGTATTGATATAATGTGAGGTTTGCCCCTTTGTATTTCGTAATCTTCATTGTCGATTTATGTGACACAGGCCATTACATTATTTATTTCACCACAATAGGAAGCTCAAAGCACTCAGTTCGCTTAGGCGGAAGCTTTTGAATGACTGGGCACAAGGATCCCCATGTAACCTTCGCTTGAGCATTCAAATCGCCTTTACGATTCCTATTCGAGGGTGCCCTAAAGAGCTGAACTTCGATTCGATCAGTTGTTATAATTAAATTATTGACAGAGCTTCTGGAGTTAACATTAATATTACTATCACTTCGAAAAGCGTTTACGCTAGAAGAAGAATTAGCATTAGAAACTCCTGCAATGCTTCTATAGTTAATAGGAATAAATCTGTCTGGCACTTGGCATATATAATTTGTATTATATTGTTTTACTTAAGCCATTAATAACTTTTGTCATTCCGATCAAACTTTAAATTCATTATACTACAAATAAGAGAGTTCAATAAGCAAAGATGCCTTTACACATAAGTGGTGTTAGGAGCACATCTCCAAAATTATTTCATCTGGTCTGTCTGGCATTCGAGAGTCGTCTCCGCAGTTTTTATGCCCTAAGTCTTCATTTTCTCAGTTGTTATATTTGTCATCATCATTTCAGCCGTAAAACTCACTGCTGGGCCATAGGTCTTTCCCATATTTTTGCGATGGAATGGGTTGAAAGCGACCTGCATCCGGCGTCTTCTTAAACCTTAAAAAGTCGTCTATTTACCGTGGAGATGGATGTCTGGCGCTATCATAGTCGTCTTTGGTCCCTTCTCCAAAGCCTTAAGAAACCAGCGACCATCCGTTCTTCGTGTTATGTATCCTGCCCCCCTACCAATTCAACTTCCTATGTCGCATACTTTCGCTTATCTACGGATGTCCTCATTCCTGATTCGATCTCTCATAGACATCTCGAGCATATCACGACTGTAAGCTTGTCAATAAGGGTTAAAGTAAGAAAACAGGTTTCACTTCCATATATCATCACAGGTAACCACCATTGATCATTGACCTACGTTCTGTGTTTATGCTCATTACGTTAGCTATTCCCATAGATTTACGAAGAAGTTATATAATAATACTCTAAAATTAAAAAGGCAATGTATCTTTGCTAATATAATTAACTTCACACGTAATACAGGCAACCTTAATTCAATCACGGCTTATCCGCAAAACGTAAAGGAAAATGGCTTAAACGTTTCCGTTTCGAGTTTCATTGAAACCGACTTAAATCAATTAATCATTCTTATCGGGTTATTTCACCGACTTTTTCCGCCGAGGGATCGACGGCTGACCATTGAGCTGTTGTTGAGGAGAAACGGGGTCCATTGTGTGCCGTTTTGGGCTATTGTTCGGAACGATTGTGCTAGAAACAGATGATGCCTGTGACCGGTCCCAGTAAGCCGACGATTAGTCTTCTTAGACATTGAGTCTTAGTTTTTTATATCATTATACAAAAGTAGCGTAATAATTGAAAAACAATTCAGTAAAAACCAACTTATTTATAATCACAGGCAGTTATATCAATTGATTAACCGATTAGATACACCTATGATTATCATTAATTGAGATGTAGAATGTCCTATTTAAGACAGCGACATATTATCAGTTGGATGCAACTTTTGCAACGTCGTTTGTTCACCTATTGTATTTTTTTTTATTGTGTGATTTGAAGGATCCGGAATCTTCCTAAGAAGTCTCAAATCGCTACAATCTTTTTTATCACCAGATTGGTATGTAAAAATGACAAATTATTATTTTTGCTCTCCAATATTAGTCTGTAAGGAGTTCGATGTGTTGAACTCCTCACAGACAAATATTCAACTGTTACGTAATGCATTGAACATCTATATAAAATTTTATTGATAGTAATATTGTCATTCCGCAAATTAAGAGTAATTTTAATTAGAGTCCTCCTAAAGGCTTTAGCAACAGTGACAATGTTTAACTATGAAACAAATAAAGCATTGTTAATGATACTTACACTCCCAAAGCAAAAATGATAATAAAAAACAAATAATTCACCTTTAAGAGGTCTAAGAAATCATACATAGCTTAACGTACTAAAAATTCTAAAGTACAAACGTTATAATTTGCAAGAAAATGTCACCCTTAACTCCACAAATAGCCGGCATTATACCCACCCCCTACTTAGTAACGTCGCTTACTAAGTCCCGGCAAGGAAACAACGAAACAGGAATTTGCATAAATTAAACTGAGGCACCTTTCGTCACTGAATAAACTGTGCTAACGAGAACTCGCAGCGCAGCGACTCACGCGATCCGGTTCAGTGAAATTTAACACTTTTTTTATTAATAAGACATTACATACCTACATGTTATTTTTATTATTCTCATTTATTCTCAAAGGCACGACAAAAAGGTGTCGATGAATAAATAAAAAGTCTAAACAATTAAACTAATAATTTTAGATAAAGTAACTCTACATAACATTTTATAAATGGCTGCAAAAATCGCTATAGTCTAAAAAACAAATTAACTAATTTCAACAACATATTTCTGAATGCTAACGCCATCTCTGGAACAATAATGAAAACGTCTTCGTGTGTAATGTAATGAAAACTAATCACGTATAAAATATAAGTAGAGTAAATGTAAGAAAACATACCATCTTGATAAACTAAACCAAAAAGTATTAGTTACTTTTATAAATGTATACGATGTTTATGAAGTGTATTCTTACGTTTACGCTGGTACTTGCTTTCGTAGCCGAACAACGTAGTTCTTTAAGTTCTATTTCTGTGCCCTAATCTCAGTAAAGCAACAAGTTTCTCAATATAACCAATAATCCTCAAAAATATTAAAATGAAGCATAATAAATATTCTTTAAATAAAATATCATTCTCGGCCGAATATCTTTCACGACAACACAGTTATGTCCAAAAATAGCATTTCAAATTTGATCCTGTTATTACATTTAAACTAGTTATTTTCACTATATACATTATGGTAAGTTATAGGCTTAAAAGTTTTAAAAACCTTATTGTATTGCTCATTTGTTTTCAATTAATATACAATACATCGTATCCAAAATTAACGATTACAGAAATAATAAATAACACAATGCCAATGTCGTAAGAAAAATTTCCGAATTAAATGTTAAAATTAGTTATTGTTTGCTATCTATTCCTGCACACTTTATACAAACAAAATTATTAACCTGTCGCATTGCAATAAAAAAATAAATGAATACATAACGTAATCGTATTTCAGAGTGATCACTTTATACAGGTTGATTGGAAATATGGATAAAAACTTTAAAGCTCTTTGATGGCAAAATAGCTATACGAGTATATTCTCTATTTTAAAGTTTTTACGTCTATAACCAACCACCATATATACTGATTCATATAATAAAAACCGTTTTGCGATGTCATAGAAATTATTGACGAAAGTATTTTTCTTCAATAATTAGCTAAATAAATATTTAATTTAGCTGTTTCGTACATATAATATAATAAGGTATGTAATAACAGAATTCCCAAAAACATCAGATGTTTCTCACGATAACTCAAAATCTGGCGGAGTTTGGTAAGTAGCAAATGATTGTATGTAAAATACCTTGAACCAAGTTGCCTACTTATTTGAATTTTGTTTACTGGAGTTGTTTTAATAACATGCAACCCCAACTGCCGGAGAAATGAGCGAGCTTTATACTATTGCATTAATTATCATAAGACAAAACGAGTTCTTAATTAGAATTTATAAATATTTTATTTCCCACGCAACGTCTTGAAGAAAATGCTGAATAATTATACAACAAATCACGATTTTATTATAGTTTAATGATATTAACAACAAAATTAAATGTTTTAAATAAAACACATCAAACATCTGTAACTTTTACCGATCTACTTCAATAAAGATTTAAAGATAGATTTTATGAAAATTAACTTATTATCCATTTCTCTAGAAAGATAAGTATGAAAAAAAATTATACGACAAGATAGTCTTTCGATATGGAATAATAATACTAATTATTCCTACGTCAAACTTATTTACATATATTTTTAACTAAAAACTAAACTAAAACTATATTTAAATCAAACACAATGCCACTCTCGAGTTCAAACACACGAAATTGATATTTTTAAATTTTTTCGTACTATCTCTGCTGAACTATTTGCGTTTTAAACTGACGGATTGCTATTTAAAAATATATCTTTATTTAAACCCATTGAAAACTTATTATTAGATTAACTAAAGATTCATTATAAAAAATTAATCAATTACAAGAAAAGGAATAAAAAGTGTTGATAATAAAATAAAAAATTACAATAGTTACCAGAATAACCTTATAACGGTAAGGTTAAACTATTGAATAAAGTTTAATTTCAGCGTTGCACAAATCTATAACAAAAACATTTCATTATGAATAATAGCGAATGACTAACCATGAAATGCTAATGTTATTGCTGCTAGAATAGGTAGCTTTCATAAATATCTGGTTTTTTATGAAAAATTGACTATAAATATTGACGATAATCAATTTATCAGAAGTTTACACACATTGTTTAGCTCTTTACGTTTTCAGTATATTATAACGTAACTCTCAGGACGTACAACTGAAGGTAAAATACGTCTGATTGATTGTTATAAACACTGTGACGTGGCTTAAAATTACTAAATACAAAATCGCCCTGTATGTATATATGCATGTATAAATACTTTGTAAGTATGTTTTATAAGCACTAGATAATAAGTATACTATTCATCTGTATCTATAACATAAAGAATTGCATATTTAAAAAAAGTCTTTAACATCTACACACCTACACCACTATTTATCTCTACATGACCTTGCCTTGTCTGGTAGAAAATGCCAATAAGGTATAGGAATAAATTCGTCACTAAATCGCGTTACGGTCATCACCGTACGATTTATTAACTTTGTTTTTATTCGCACAATTCATTATTTGAAAAAAATAAACAACCAACAAAAATTTTCATCACAATTACTTAAAACTATTGCTCTTAAAAATTTTAAAAAGACTTAAAAGGTTCTCAGGCGGAGGGCCCGCCGCTTTGCCCTCTTTGCGTTAAAAAAAACTAATAAGATACCCATTACTAAACTGCGACAGATTTATTAGAAAAAAACAGTATACTAGTACTTTTTAATGTCAGTCTTACTTCCATTGTACTAAACATAGCAGAGAGTAAACAGTTTATACCCGATCGAAACATTTTACTAATCAGAAATTTTTTAACAGTACCCGGCGATAAATATTGCACATCGACCTTTGGAAAGAGACAATCGGCTAATTCGACTTCGTAGAGCACTATCTCTGTCCCACATTACCTATGTGACCTTTCGTCAATCGTTGTATTTTGTGCGACAGATATAACGTAAAACGCAACGTAACGCAAACATAGTATATAAGTAAATATAATTAAAAAAGAATTTTATAAGAAATAATATTATCTGTCAACATTTAAAAAGAACTTACTTGAATAGTGGCAATATGCTTAAATTTAAACGATTAGAGAATAATAGCAAACTTGAAATTCGTACAATTCACAATACTAAAACGTGACAAATCGTAAAATTATCTACGGGGATTAATTTAACGAGATCAGTCTTACCCTACCGCCGAACCATACAACCATGGGAAATGTAAACACAGGGGAATCGGGGGCATTATACTTATACTAATCCACAAATTAGTTGACAAATAGTCTGCAGCTATAAAAACATCCCATTCACATTACAAGCGCTTCGAAACAAACCTGCTGTGAAGCACAAAACGTGATAGCGGGAGAAGGGAGAATCCTTTTTTGAGTCATAATTCTTTTACAAAAAAAGTTATGCCTTGTTAGAGATAATTTTCAATTAAACAAATATGACATTTAATAATACTTTTGTGGACTCAAAACTCGTCTTAAAAAAATTTTCTACCTATCATTCTACGTAGAAGAATTTCTTCCGTTACTTCTCCCAGCGTTAACACTTTTCAATGTGATAATAGTATCAGCCAGGTAATAGCAACCGACCAAGTCGAGGCCCTCCCGAGCGCCTTTTATCGGAATGCCTAGGCTTGTTCCAGTAAAAGTTTGCGGTCCTCCGATCCGGTGGAACTATGCCCTGTGAGATGAATAAATATTTTTTTTATTTTGTAAAATAGCTTTGTCGGGAGATTACCACAAAATAATACAAATTCTATGAAAAAGATCAGCCGAGTAGTTCGTCAAAGCACAAAATAAATGAAGTCGCCCGACCTCCATTCATAACTTCAGACCAATCGTGGATTCAGCACGCAGCTACGCCATAAAATTAAATAAATCCGTTATTTTTCAGGCTGAGCAACCCGCGGCCCGATGGTCAATCGGGCAATACCAGCATCACACGATAACGGCACACATTTGTAAAGATTTTACCGGCCCAGCCACCCAAGACTATTCCGCTGTTTTGTGGCCATACGTTTGCATAGACTGCCAAACGGTATAGAAAGAACAATTGTTTTATGTATGTTAGTATTTATCTACGTACAACTTAAATGTTTTTTTTTTTTTCATTTCACCGGTATTATAAAATGACAGCAATTTGACAGCAACCCATCTAGATGAGTATAATATAATCAAGGTCGTGAGGGGCCGCTAAATGCGGGCAGCGCAAATCTACTTATCCTGCAGGAAGTAGTTTGTTAAATATATCCGGCTGTCTGCAGGCGAAATGGCCAAAAAATGTAGGCCTCGTTTATAATATATTAAGGAGTCTGGTCTTAATCTTAAGTTCATCGAATATGGGCTTAAAGATATTAAAATGGTCCGATAATTGAATATGGCAAATATACAATATTTTTTCTATGAGAGATAATATTTCATCCAAATTTTCAAACATATCTCAATGCACTGTTCCCTTTTTTTACATCTAAGTTACAATTTTTTTTGATTTTGTATAATAACAGAGTTGTAGTAGTAAAGGCTTCAAAGAAGTAAATGCTCATTTGCCGTCCATTGATGTGTGGTTTCAGAAAATCATAAATATCCTCTGTCTTATACCTTAACCTAAATCAATCAAATAAAACGTAATCGTAATATAGTAAGTAAGTTATTAGCCTTTCGCAGTCTAATAGAAAACTTAATCTAGCTAATTTCAAGTTTATGACTTTATACAGAGTGATTTGAAATATGTGCAAAAGTATCAAAGCTTTTTGCTAACAAATAAACACCTTCTTTAAAACTTTTACATACAAAAAAAATCTTTATCAAAGAGGTTTTATTATTATTTGCAACGAATATTTAAAAAAATATTAATTCCGAAAATGATTGAATAGTATTTTCCTATCGCCGATTCTAGTACCTTCCGAGGTCTGCGCAAACGGGTGCTCACTGCCGAGGATAATCTGCGAATAAATGAAAATTGATTTTAAGATTGTGCCGCCCCACCGTCGGCGGCTCGTTGACAAATAACGAGGCTTTTCTACCTCGGCCTACACATTAACTTCTCTCGGACTTATTTTCCTGTTCATATTACGTAGTGATAACATATTAACTTGTTAAAATTACTAATAATGTCTGTGATTTGCTATCCTAAGAATAAATCGATGTACTCAGCTAATAAAATATTTTTAGGCAATGTTCCACCTGTAAATACTTAATATAATATAATGCTTAGTTGCTTGCCGGCTTGCTTGTTGATAGTACTCGAGTATAGAATAGTACCCATCCTCTCCTATTGTGGTTGCCGTAAAATCTGGCTAAAAAGCAAAAATCTATAATGCAGTATTGGGCGCATAAGGTTAAAATGATAATGATAATGATGAAATTACTTACTGTGTATAACGTTACGTATATTATATTAGCCACAATAAAACTATGTGGAAAACTGATTTTAATGGGAGTATAAATAAAAAAACTTCATCTTGCTTAATAACTTCGAGCTATGAATTGCAATCATACTGCAATGATTTCTTATGTATATTGTAAAATAAAGGCTTTAATTTAATATATAAATTATTATTTAACATTGTATGTTACCTTTGAAAATGTGGTACAATAGACGTTTTTGGGCATTATATGTTTAAGATAATAAAAAGTATAAACTTAAAACCATATATAAGTAAGAATAAACATGTTTAATTTTCTTTCTTTAATCGTGAATGTGATTGCTAAAGCTAAAAGTGCCTAAAATGCATAAACAATTATTATGAATAAATAGTATAGCAATTTGGAGAAAATGTTAATTTAAAAGACAAATTATAAATGTTTTAATGGTGCACGAAAACTAGTATTTTTTCCGTTTCCAGGATTTTATCGTATCGTTAAATTTTACCAATAAATATACATAAATTATTGTAATTATCATATTTTTGTTATATCTATGTTGACTTGTTTGTTTTGGGAATAATATAATATAAAAATAAATAAAAGTAAAGAAGTATATGACGTTTTCTTTTATTAAATTTTGTGTATCTTCTATAAAAAAAGCAACACTGAAAAAATGTCGTTAAACAAGTTAAAAATTTTACACATTTATCAAAAAAATTCGCTACGTACAGGGAGGGAGGCGTCAATTAGGCGGGGGTGGTTACACGGCGGGCGCTCCACGTGACGTCACTCATCTGCATCAAAACCACCGCTGATGCAAATTTAAATACAGTTTAAGCTCAACTTTTTTGTAACGCGTATTTTTCATTCCGTGCGTCAGATGGTTCTCGGGAATTTTTAACGATAAAATGATACTAAAACGTATAGACGTATAGATTTTTAATGAAATGAATTTGTCATTATTTTAATATTTCAAACTGAACTGTGACATCTATGTTCGCGGCCGGTGGAATAGGTGATACACAATAACATCTATAAATTGTAGCCTACTTTGTAACCAATACTAATAACATAATATAATTGTCGATGATATAATTCTCAAAACTACTGAGTGTATAAGCATCGTAAAGGTGAATACGTTGTGTATCATTCTATGAAATAGATATAAAAATATTTTGAAAAAATAGAGATGTATATATAAACAAAATATTTTAATAATTTGTAATTTACAATTTCACGTTTCACTAAAGAATGTCAAAATAAATTAGCACAAATGATTAAATGGTTTATAATTACAAAAACACAAATCAGAATAATATTTCGGTGAAATCTATGAAGAACAATAGCTGTGAGTTAATTACAATTTCACGCAGGTCCCTCGAGCACTAAAATATTCGAACCACGTGAAGGGACTAACGAAATTATTCTCAACAGATAAATTAAATACGCGTTAAGGCTTTTGTGACGCGACTTCTAACTACTGATTCACAATGGTCTGTATTCATTCAATTATAAAAATTGCAAGTTGGGGCTGCATTCGGGCCCACTGAACGACGGAGAAATTATGCAGCGTGAACACATAACCTCACGAATCTAATTGTGAACACAAAATGGCTGACTAAAAAATCTTCGAGTCGTGGGAATATGACGGCCGGATAATGAGGTATATCAAAGTCTTTTCTACTGTTCGATATTGTAAGAGAGGGACATGATTAAGTTTAGGGGCTTAATATCCGGTCGAAAGCTCGCAAGACATTAAATGCAGTTTCGGATGTATAGGGTTGCCAATAACCTTTTTGAATAAATTAACTAACATGATTTATCAGTTTCAGTTACCACTTGTTCTCTACACATACATATTAACAAATTAATAAATACTACATTTTATACCATTACAACAGTTTTATTAATTCTACACGAAAATGCCACATATATTATTTTTTTTACTTGACACAATTATTACTCTTAAAAGTAAACGTTAAATTTAGAGTATATTATTGAAAGAAGGATGCAGGCCACTTGGTGCCATATTAAATCTAGGGGATCCCCCCTTGTTGGTCTTGTGAGCAGTAGACATCTTATGCCTGAAATGATAATGATTCAAAGACGGTTTTATTTCTGTTATAATAAATTTTAATTGTTTTATTAAATTCACAAATAAATTATATCATTTATTTGAATAAAGCTAGTATTGATATATTTACTATTATATAATATAATATAGAAAAAAAACGATGAAATAATATACATAATATAAGCATAGCCCTATTCGCTAGCTACGCACACTGTCTAGTAACGAATAGGTTTCGACCACTGTAACAGTAGGGACGTGCGCCACCATTGCAATTCTGCCAAATAATACCGTTTCGTAAATTCATTTAACAAAGCGAAATTCAAACTCTATCGCGAACGAAATTAGGTTCTATTTATAGTCCAACATTTTGAAGAATTGTAAATTTAATTATGTCCTCTAGTTATTAAAGGGAGAGACGTGTGTATGACGTTATAAAATAAAATTGAAGCCGCAAGGGCGCTCGACACGGATCTAATTAAATGATAAGTGAGATCTAAGATTAATGTGCTTTACTAAAGAGATCTGGATCCTTAATAATTTGCATTCATATCTAGGTCTGCTCTTACAACTTTTGGACAAAAGAGACACATCAGAAATTAAGAAATAGGCTGTCTGTAAATTGGTAAAAGTAATATAAAATCTCTAATTTTTTTCTCACACATAAATGTTATATACACTTTCTTAATTACTTTTCATAAGTCTATGATGCAAAGAGACATTTTATAGGAAAATTCGCATCGCTTTTTTCTGCCTCTAAGCAGAAATAAATAAGTAAAGTATATTCCGATTCATAAGAACGCCTGATATGTTATGGATAGTATAAATAATGAAGAATTTATCGCCATCATTATGTCAGCTATAGGACGGCCAACATTGACCTCCCCTTATATCCCCCCTTATTCCTAACTAGACCGATTGGTAGATACCTGCATCCGGCATCTTTCAACGACTTATAGGTAACTACACACTTTTTTAATATTCATATATGGGTTTGATACAAAATAAAACTATATGTTTGTGTTTGTAGGATTATTACTATGTTTTCCTTTCTGATGTTACGTGAATAAGAAAAAGTATTACATATATGCATAAAATGTGGCAAATACAAGTTTACAACTATAATAATTTTGCATCAAATCGCTTACGAGGAGACTTTTAAAAGGTTCTCTTTCTCTCTCAAAGTCTTATCACTTACTATTACATAGGATCCTTTTTCTGTAAGGTCAGAGATCATTTGCTATAATGCCCATACGCCAATTATTGCCTGTTAATCGATATATGTTACGTAATAATCTATATGTCACCTAGAGTAAACATTACAGAAAATACAATAAAAATAAAATACTAATGACAATGGGCAAACGTATTTTCGTACTTTGTTTCGATTTGGGACTAATTTCTATCGAAAAATAGTAATAGTAAACATACTGTTAAAAATCGTTTTACAAAAGATTATTTTAAGAGATAATAAAGTGTAGAAATTAATTCCTCTAACTATATTAAACTATATTTGTAAAAGTGATGATCAGGGCACGTTTACTACACTCGAAGCTTTATTTTAATTTGACGAATTTCGTTAATTCCGTAGAGGAGCATAATTTGATCTTAGTTTTTATCTAATTAGACTCTTATGACATTCTTCACTGAGAGACTATATATTTAGACCTATAAGTTGTACTTGGCCCCCATGAATACACATTCACATAAAAGCGACATATTATTTTTGTGTGTAACAACTACACGATTTACTGAACCGTATGTTTTAATCCTGAAAGGACCATTTCTATATATGCAGACGAAAAGATATTTATTTATCTTTATATATGATGTATGAAAACGAAAAACTGCGTAGGTTTCAGTATTTTAAAACTCTGAATAACTCATCGCATCAAATATATGATGACTAACACGAAATTATCACTACATTTCTCACAAATGTTTTTATATCACAAACGTAACATAAAGTTTCATCCACACATTCATAAAATAAGCCCATACACGCTACCAGAATCTAACATAAGTACCCGTAATGACGCAAGATTTATTTAACTAAATCATTCTCACGGCACTTAAACAAACAGCTGTAATAATATTTATTTATTCAACTATTGAATCGTTGAAGCCGGACTTAATGGAGTGTAATCCCGATTTCATATTAACGCCTAAATAAAGATTAGGGGACATAATCGCCGATTCATGTCCGGAACACAATACGACTTATATTAAAACTTATATTTCATAAGTAATATTTTTGAAGATTATTTAAACTAAAAAAAATCTTTAATTAATTTAAAAATTAAACAAAAGAATTATAGAAACATCATGGCTACCATACCAAATAAACAACTAATCAAATTTGATGTAAATGTAATTTAAATAAACTTTTGTGCAGTCAACATTACTTATCTTTTACTGTAATTATAAGCATTAAGTAAATAATAGTACCTAGTTATCATGGTGAATTCCATCAATATAGACTTATAGAAAACTAGATTCCGTCTCAGATCGTTTATAAGACAAAATATAATCTTCTAAAATGCAGGGTGATTATTATAGGGAATGTTTAACTCATTTGCTGTCAATCAATGTATGTAACACACTATTCAAAAATCAAGTTTCCAAAATACTCAATAACGTAATGATAATATAGTAATAAAAAGCGTCAGCGAAATTATGATTATTACCTATTAAAATTAATCATTGTTTAGTTAAGTTATTCGCCTTTTGTAAAGATAAATTAATGTAACTTATTTTAAAATGATCATTTTGTATAGGGTGATTGGGAATAGATGTAAAGGCTTCAAAGCTATTTACTGATCTATACATTAACCCATAATGGCTGTACTTTAAAATAAATACCAAAGTGTCTAATTTTTAAATATTCACGGTGGTTATCTGTTTTATTAAGAATTTAGATGAAAAAATAGTCCAGGGGACGGCGAACGGCACGCGACTCACACGCGTCTCTTCCGTGGTTTATCTCGCTGTAAGTACGAAGCGTGCGTGCTGCCGACGCGCCTGTGGTCACCATATAGCCCGATTGCACAATTTATGCGACAAATCCTATAGTGTGAAACCGCATAACACTGCACACGCAAAAAGTTAAACGATGACACTCTCAAACTATGATACATTGATTCAATTCAAAGTTTATAACAAAAGAAGTTTTTAATTACAATCCTAGACCAATACAATTATAAGGGATTGATTGATACTGGAAAATCGTAATATATTTTTAAAGATGTTTAAAAAAACAAATGACCGTTTGTTGTAGACTCTTCTTAGATCGGAACACGTAAGAAACCCTCGTATTTAAGTCAAATTATCATTATCATTATTATCATTATCATCATCATTATTTCGTCATTTCATTTTACCACTGCTGGACATAATCTCCGTCCATGAATTTCCAATAGGACTGGCTAGAAGCAGCATCCAGCGTCTTACAGGTGGACGTTCTACGCTACGCTTGACAAGCCTTGGTCTCCACTTCAAAATCTTTATACTCCAACAGCCATTAGTTCTGCATGCTATGTGACCTACCATAACATGGGGGGAGGGGCTCAATTTAATTCAGATTTTATCAAACCGAATTCTTTTTTCATGACGTACATAAGAGTTCGCAATAAAAGATTTCAAATTTAAAAAAAAAACATGAATAAATTGACAATGCGAATTATGAATTTGGGACTGTCAAACAGTGACTATCTAATTTAACTTTACTGTGTGAAAAACGAAATGAGACACCAAATAGTTGACGTAGACGTATTCTATCAGTGATGTACAAACCTAGATTTGCTGCTTATTCGAATAATTTTAATTAATTTTCTGCAGTCTACACATTTGTAAATAACATTACATCATTACAACTAAGCGGCAAAGAAAAATATATCGAATAAATAAAGTTTCACAATAATCAGCTCCAACAACGACAAGACTTGAATTAATGTAATTTAAAATTTTCTTACTAATTATTCTTAATAAATGCAACAGAGTTAATGTACGTAGATATTTTTTTATTCATAAATGGAAAGAATATATACAAAACAAACAGAACCAAAACAATATAATACAGAGTAAGCGTAGAGACATCGTCCCAAGTCTCAATAACCCGTACCATAAATACCTACATACCCGTCGCGCCACATCGCTCATTTGTACTCCGACATTTTAATAATCGCATATTTTTATTCATGTCGCTGACATTGTTTGAAATAAGTATTTTTTATAAAAGACGATGTTTCATTTAACAATAAAATTTAATTACATAATAAGATCAAAAACTGTTTTTCGTATTGATATTTGACATATCTTTCACCAGTAATTAATTAAATTATGAACTGTACTACAATTTTTTGAACGAAAATGTTTTATATATAGTGTTTATTTAGTTTTTATATTAAAACACGTTTCTAATTTTTGTTATAATCCCTAATCAATATAAATTAAAAGGTTTATTTATGATCAAAGAAAACATATCTTAAGTTGTTTATCGTACGCACGTTTTAAATAATAGAAACATAAAATTCAACGAATACATATGCTTTTGATAGAAATTGTAAAGAAAAATGGGTAAACCCATTGTTGCTTGATTTGTTGCTTTGACTGCAACCAACTTCGCGCACCCGAGTCGACTGTACTCCACCCGTGTCTTTAGAATTTTAATTAAATTGTTCATTGGCTCAATTAAATCGATTAATAAAAGCGAAGTCGCTGGGAAATGTTATCCTTATTATTTAATCACATTCAGAGCGTAATACAATCATTGTGGCATGCTTAATGAATGCAATGTATAATTAATAAAAGAGTTTAGTAGAAAAAACATAATAAATACATCATTAATTTTTTATTGCTATTTCGAACGTTGTGTATGGACATAATTAGGAATAAATACTTTGTAAATGTTTTAACGAAGTTATACCATTAGTAACGTTGATAACTCTCGAAGTTAAAGTTATAAATACTACCACTGTGTGGCATTATACGCCTTAAGTATAGACGACTAAAAAGGCTATTTAACTTAAGCTACTTTGATCCTGCAATAGATGGATGACGAAGTCATGTCTTGAGTTTTTCGGTCAGATTTTGCTGCTTATCCGTGGTTTTCGTATTCTATGATTTTATCTCGCGTTATTAACTACAGAAGATGATATATCTCGTTACGTATTGCATGTCCAAAGTAGCGCATATACTTTTTAATATGTTATAGCTGGTCCGACAAACCTTATACTGCTAGCATTCATTGACTTGTTCACTTAGTAGAAGCAGTTCATATAAAAAATAAATAAATGTAACATTTTTTTTAGAGTGATCACCTTATTTATTAATTAAATGTGAAATAGATAGTGATATATTTATTTTAATACGATAAACGCTGCCTGATGCAGCTGTTAAACGACGATCCAAATTTGCATCCCGTGAACTGTCAAACAGGCGAAGTTCAAAGCGATTTATTTGAACCTTCTATTATACAAAGTATTAGGAAGTTTATAAAAAAAACAAGTTAAATGAAATCTGTTGTCCTCTTTAAGTTGTGGCGTGATTATTTTAATCTCCGTTCTCTTATTGACTCGCAACACAACTCTGTCGACTTACTCTACTAGTTCACAATATTCTTAATATCCTATATAAGTACACCAACAATTCAAACGTTTCCAGACGTTCAATCAAAATACGTACATGTACACTATCAAATTTCTTTGTTCAATGTCTATTACAATGAAACATTGAGTCATTTCTATTGCATCTTTAAAAATTACAGAATAAGTCAAAGCAATGCTTTTAATAATATTTACCTTTATTTCCATACCTTTGCATCCCGACACATTGCATTAAAGCTGCAAACAAGAAAATTGATTTTACCGCGACGTACCCCGTTCGGAACGCTGTAGCGGAAGTATTCCTGACTGTTTGAGACTGCACACCGAGGACAGAGACCTAATAGGGCACGCCTGACTGACGGTAATTATTGAATTAGCAGATTTAATGCACCGCTGCGAACGTCGTTCATAGTTTTCTTTACTATAAACAACGTAAAATAACATTTGTTTACGGCAGTGTCTCCTTCGAAAAGGACGTCTAGAATTCCACAAGCTCGCCTTTTCTTACCTCGTATACTTGCGTAATAAAAACATTACAGGACTAATTAGAAACAAAACATAAAGGCATTATAGGGCTAATAAAAGGCAAATTAATAACGATTGAAATTATTTACGCCGCAAGCGAATGCTGACATTTTCGAAAATTTTCATGTAAAACACCCAAATGAAAAATGTCAACAAGTTATTTATGAGTACATTGACTACGCATTCAGTCATTGAAACCATTACGATCCATATTGGAGATATAAATTAAGGACAATTAGCTGTAGCTATAAATCGTTTGAACATAGTTGGCCGCTGGGGCGCCTCCCGTGGGCGTCATCGAAAACTAATTTATTACCTTTCTTACTCAAGCCGCTAATACTTTTCGACTTATACGTGTATGACATAAAAATCATTACTACACGTAAGATATTGAAAAAATTACAAACATATATTATCGTTAAAAATAAATATTAAAATACGTATTACAAACGCCATCTTGAAAGTCTGATATGCTTTTAAAGACCCCAAATTGAATTAAAAACCGATATATCGTACACTTATCGATTCTAAACATTCCAATGTGTCGCTAGTCGAAACTCTTTCGTAACACATGTACGCTCGCAGTGAAAGAAAGTTTTAAATAAGGAAAAAAGGAACGATCAATCACCAACAATAGTACCAAAGCTGCACCCTTGAGGAAAAACTCGAACTGGTGTTGCTGATTTATTGGCGTAGTTGGAATTATCGCCATTTGCAATTCTTACCGCGGCAAGTTAGCAAACAACTTGAGATAACGAATACGACTGGATGGGAAAGTTGGACGCATTCTTTACATAGCTTCTGTTATTTACTGCATTTTAAATGTTTGAATAATTTTTAATGTTACGTTGATTTATCTTATGATAGTTGCATTATTTAATTCATATGCATCGAGGACAATCTTCTACAGTGATCATCACGAGATCGAGTCAGGAATGCTGAGATCTGTAGACGAACGGAAATATCCGACATAGCCCAACGTTGTTAACCCACAAGGTGTTACAGCCGCCCACCTTGTTAAAATCGTTAAGAGACGGTGGATGCAGGCCGTTTCCAACCGTTTTTGGACCCGTTCGGAAATATTAGGGGGAAGCCGTTGTCTAGCAGTGGGCTCTATGGCTGAAATGAATAAAATGATGATGTAAAAAAAATTGCTACAGCATGTTATCATATACTACACAAGTTCACTATCTGATAATGTGTCAATTTAAATATACAAACTATTATATTAATATCATCTAAAACGAGTACGTATTAATAATATCCGATCGTTACTTGCTGACTATGTACTTGACATAATTGTACGTCGTTTTAAAAACCAATTGACCGTTAGATCATCAGTAATCGATATTTTATGTATAAGCAGTACGTACGTCTGATAAATATAATTCTGTAACTAAAATACCAGAGTATTTAATAATTAAAATGTAATCTAACATATTTCTTTGCAGTATCTTTACACGAATCATATAATGTAAATATCCATTGACATAAGCTTACGATCTACATAAACAGTTCCAAAATAACGAAGTTCTTTAAATAGCTTTTTTTACTAAAAACAAGTTTTCTATTTATGCTAAAGTATCCAACATAAATTATTTTTTATTACTATATATTTTTAACGCCTATAAAGAAATCATAAAAGATTTCCTTTTTAAATCTCTACCATATAACTTCACATTGAATTGTTTCCATTGAACCTGTGAATTTTAAAGATTGAGATCTTAATAGAGATGTAACGAGTGAGATGTAAATGAGATTAACTTCATACACTTCTTGTTGAAAAAAATGTTACACTCGTAAAAGCTATGTTTTCTTTGCACTATTTTAATATTTTTGGACCTTAAACTAAACAAACAATTATTCATTCAAAAACATTGTACTAATAGACATGTATATATATTTGTTTATTTTTACGAAAAGGCAATAAAGTTGAAAGTTACAAGTTAATTTTCTCTTGACAATGAAGTAAACGATTGAATCCCATCGGCACTAACGTGGTGTAATCAACAAACCGCCAACCCCTAGACTTTAACAATGTAACAACATCGCGCGGTCGATATCAAAAGCCCAAACGAGGCATTAAACTAAATGTAATGTCGCAACTGCTCTCATACGGCTACTTAGTGATTATCTTGAAGTCGACGAAGCCGTTACGGTCCTTTTGTGGTGGAACTTGTGAACGTCGACACGTTTGAGCTTCAAAGCGTAGTCTTACCAATAATAATGTAAAAATTACGTGTATTAAATAAGTATTTAAAATATATACATAAACTTCTTCGATTTTGAATAAATAATGTATCAAGCAATCATTTAAACACACGTAAAACAATTTCTTTGATGACGGATGTATTCGATACATGACAATCTCGTGGCTTGAAACCAGATAAACACCACGACTTCTGAAAAATGTACAAAAACTAAGTCACACGTATTTAAAATACTGCACGGCACCCTAATAATTATTATATTTAATAATATTATTATTAATAATTGATTAAAAATATTTTAACCCATTTGAAGAGGATTTAAATTTCTGAAAAATACCTTCATAACGCAATATACAAAAAATGTGGCCAGTATCCGAACAGGGATCTCGCCATTTTTTATTTAGGCAAATATAATTTATAATAATTATAATAGATTGTTTTACAAATTTCCTTTTATTAAAAAATCAATGGCGTTTAATTTATTACACAAAATTTAATTTCAGCTCTGAAAATAAATTTCAATTACCTTTTAAATAAACTTATAGATATCCCATTTAAAATTTATTATTCTTTGGTATTAGCTACTAGAACAAAGAAAACAATTTACATATTCTTAAAACACCACAGATCTTAAAAATCCGAAAATAGTTATCTTAAAGACTATCTTTAAAAAACAATTATGTAATGTAAAATTTTAAACATATTATGATTAACTAAACTATTCCTGAACGCATAAATGATGATAAATGCAAGCGAATTGATACCCTGCACGTAGTGTTGGCAATATTGGCGGCGTGGTTAAGGCAGTTAGCAAGTCCCCGATCTCATGATGGCCGCTCTGGGTCGCCACTTTCTCGTTGGTCCGATATTGAACAGTGCCAATCGCGTCTCGTACAACGAATATATCGTCAGACGCTCTGAAGAACATTCTCTAACGTTTATATTACAGAATTGAACGCGTTTATTCCAACGTGTTTTCTGCTATTCCATGAATGTTAAAATGCTTAAATTTATTTCAATATAAAATAATAAAATTTCTACACGACAATGAATACATCTTAGTTTTACAGGTAATATTAGTATATCTGGTTTTTTGGGTTCGAATCCACAGTTCAGATCATTAATATAAGGATCACATCAGGAAAAAACTAATTAGGTAATCTGTATCACTATGTCTTCACCAGGTAGAAATCATCATCACCACCATTTCAGTAGGGTGTCCTTTGCTAGACATAGTCCTCCCCATAGATTTCCTATAGAACCAGTTGTATGCGGTATTAATCCACCGTTTTCCGATGGCCCTAACAAGGCCGCTGCACTTGCCTTAAGGTCCCAGCGGTGACCTTTTGTGCACAGTACGGGCAGAATTAATTATAATTAAGGCACAACTTCTCACATTCGTGAGTAGCATATGTTTTACATGTCTTCAACATCATTATATATATGTTGACCTATGTAGAAATTAAGGAATTTTGTTATAAAATACTTTTTATTTGTGTGTTGGCGTTTTCTGGGATGTTTTTTTTCGGACAGTGATACCATGTACAAGAGAAAACCTATCAACTTGATTCGGGACGGTAATAAAAGTAAAAAAAGAAAATTGTTACTCACACTCCTTTTCAAAACTTAGCCGTATGTAAACGCATCTTTAAATTGTTGACGGCCATATTAACTCCACATATAGCTTTCGTATATGAGATATTTTATAGCATTCATATTATTTTTGTACTACCGACAGGTATGAATGTTGACTTGTAACATTAACAATAACGTTGACTTCCAAAACTCAAATAACTGCACAGACTGCAGAAAAGAATAATTTAATATTTAATTTACATTTAAATTTAAAATCTCGAAGAATATTTAAAGATTAACCCTCTAAGCAGATTGCTGCTGTCTATTATCAATACCGTCTTTTTTCGTTGAAATCGAATTAAATGTGCCCTGTGTAGGTAGAACGTAAATATTAAATATTGTAGAGCAATAGTTTCCTCGGAGTCATTACATAAAATATAAAATGCGTAAACAATTCATTTGTATTTGAAAATAATTTTAGTTATATTCTAGGCTCATAATTGATTAAATACATACAATGACCAATCTATTATACAGGGATTAGTAATAAAAAAGTCATTAACACAAAATACTATTACAATTCATAAAATGTGCAGCTACATATAAAATTTATTATAGATATTGCCAACATGAAATTTGTAAAGGCTACAAAGTTTTAACAATACTTTCAAATACGTCTACATAATCTTCTCCTTGATGAACATCTCGATTTATCATGGGAAGAGCTTTATTCAAAAGCTTGTTTTCAAAATCATTCATTTTAAATTCGAAGCATGGTTGTGTTATGCCTTTTGGTCCAACGAGTGTTGGCCCCGAAAAATATTTCGTACCAAAGTGAGGATTCGCGGTAAATGCATTTACTGTTACTTCAGCTCCGCGCAGAGCGTCCAGTATGCAATCGACAAATTCATTTATTGACCAAGCTAACGATAGTGTTGCCGATTCAGTTCCAATTTTTTTATTGATAACCTCCGTTCCTGCTTTTCTTAATAATCTTGTTAACGTATCAACTTGACGCTCTTCGACTTCGTAAGTGGTTGGTGTCATGTTGGAAAATAATGGTACAATTGTGTCATCAGAGTGCCCACCTATCACGGGAACTTGGATGTCATTTGGATCAATTTTTAAAACACTGGCAGTTAATGCTCTTGCCCTTGCTAAATCCAGGTGCGTAACTCCGAATACTTTAAAGGGATTGTAAGTAGAATATTTATGTAGAAGTGTGCTAGCAAACGGCACTATCGAATTTAACGGGTTTGTGGAAATTGCTAAAAATGCACTTGAGCTTTGTTCCGCCATTGCTCTACACAATTTTCGAACCATAGGAGCGTTAGCAAATATCATCTGCTCCCGCGTGTTTCCTGGTTTTCTATTTTCTCTGTCGGTCATTAAAATAAGATCTGAAAATCGTATCGAAGGACATAACATGCAGTCCCCGGAGAAACCGGTCACAATTGGTCCACCTGGTAAATAACTTAACTCTAACGCTGTCATGTGTACTTTTTCATCGTTGTCGTACAACTGTAGTCTTGAGATTTTTGGATTATTTTTTAAAAGTAATGCCAAGTTAGATCCTACATCACTTTCAGAACCTATGACGGATACTTGAATATGTCTCAGTTGAAGAAATCTCATTCGTGTTTTCTCAGTAATTCTAAATATAATGCCTAACGTTTTTAATTTGGAATAACTCATAATTTTGATGAAGGTAAACTTCTAAAACATTATTGACATAAAACAGAATGATATTGACAGGAACACTTCCATCAGTGTATTGTAATATACTAATAACTAAAGGAGTCTTTATACCATGAACTTCGATTTCCAAATGGCGATTATTCTCAATTTGTTAAAATAATTTATAATATTTAATATAAAAACTTACATTTTTTATTACTTGCCGTGAAGTTGGCTTACGTGAAAACTTCTGCAATACATGTTTTCTGCAATTACCGTTTATTAAAAAATACTTTGTTACGGAAAGACATAATTAAAAACGTTATTACAAGGATTATTTCCTTCTTCGGTAGCACTACATTCATACCACGCATAATTTTAAACCATAAAAAACTTTATCAACTTAAAATATCTTGATTCCATTGATTTCTATTATAATTCTTTAATATATAATTAGGTTAGCGATTTTATATGTAATAAATTTAATTTATAATGAAAATTTATTACTAAACGGCCACGTATCTTGAACAAAGTTTTGGTTTTGTAATTTTAAGAATAATTATAATTGATCAATGTCAAGCATTCGAAGTCAAATTTTTGAGTGTAGTTTTATTTATTGTTATATGTTTTAACGTATGGATTAAAGATGGCATTAGCAAGACAAATATTCAAATTAAGTGCTCATATGTGTTATTTGCCTTGTAGAAATTACCAAGTAACTATAACAGGCGCTGCAAGTTCTACCGGACAGAGCACTGCCTTACTGCTACGAACTTGTCCTTCTATAACCAAACTTGTTTTGCACGACACATTAGAGCACATGCCTGGAATCGTATTGGATTTATCTCACATTCCGTCTAAATCAAAACTAAAAGGTTACATTGGCGAAAAAACTTTACTAGAAGCGTTGCAAGGTTCTGATTTAGTTCTTGTTACTGGAGGTGTTCCTCAAGACATGGATTGTCCAATGAAATCAATATTATCAAAAAATGCTGATCTCATAAAAATTATCGCGGCAGCTGTTACTAGAATTTCACCTCTCCCATTCTTTGGGATTGCCACTGAACCTTTAAATACGCTTGTCCCCATGGCCGCAGAGGTAATGAAAAATAACGGTTGCTACGATCAAAGCAAGCTACTAGGCATTACCGTGATTGATACGCTAAAAGCGCAAACGTTATACGCTAAAGAAAATGGATTTATCCATAGCGAATGTCATGTGCCAGTGATTTGTGGCCACTCTAAAGAATCTATGGTTCCACTACTATCACAAGCCTGTCCTAAAAGTAGACTCACCGAAACTAAGAGTCAAGAACTAACAGCGAAACTCCGTGATTATACGAGTTTCGAAAAAGCATCTAGTCCCTTATTTCCTACGTTATCAGTTGCATTTAGTGTTTATTTATTCACGCAAAGTATATTAGAAGTCCTTGATGGTCGCATAGCTCAAGTCAATGCGTTAGTGGAGAACAATGATTTCGGCACTTCATACTTCTCTGGACTCGTTGAAGTTAATAAAAATGGAATCGGCGAAATGCGTATGTATGCCGACTTATTTAGTTACGAATGCGTATTACTCGAACAGAGCATAAAACAGCTACGACAGGATGTGACAATTGGTAAGAAGATACTGGAACTGGTTTAGTTTGTTAACAAATGCTCTTGTTTCCTTATGACTTTTTAAAAATCATTTACTTATCCTTAGTTCAAAGGAACTTCATTTGGCAAATTTTAAGATTTTGTTACATCGTCTCGTATGGTATAAAAGGTTAATAAACATTTTTAGTTGATCAGAATAGTCTGCTGTTTCTCTAAAATTCGACTGAATTTAAATAGCAACTTAGCTGTCACGTGGTTCTTATGTTTCGTATTGTCAATAAATGAAGTTATCAGCAATATGACAAAACATCTGTTACTTGTCTCCTCGGGTTTCTCAAATAAAACATCAAAATAAAATATATTCAAAGAATTTTATTTACACAGCCCTGGTTTTATTCAAAACAGAGGAAATTAGGCGCTAATACGTGGCGAATTTGAAAAAACTTGTAAACATTAAAATAATAAACCATTTTCCAAAGGTATATGTAGATTAAACGAATTGCTTAACACCATATATACTATCAAATCAACCACGTGTTGGCGTCTACAATCATATCACAGAGTAATTATCATTACTAATTCATTATGTATTTTAACAAAAGAATAAAACCAGATACTTTAAAATGATTACACTAAATTATTAAAAAAAATTACAGCACTTTTAGCATTAATTGATTAAGAAATACTTTTACAACTTAAAAATTTAAACAGTGATCACCTTGGTCCTTAAAATACTGCTGATGCAAAGGAATCTTAGAATATAATGACTTAATTTTCCTTTGCATTACAGTACCATTGTGTGGTAATAAATATTACCCATTGTAATAAAATTGATTTTGTTGGCAAGTCAATGATATTTCTCAAAATTACTTTTAATCACAATACAGATATAAACTAAATATAATAAAAATAAAAACATCAGAATCCACTGCCTGCAGTTAGCTAATGGTAATCGGGGCAGCAAAAGTCAGATCATGTTAATAATTAATATAGTTAGCTCACAAATGTGGCCGTTTTTGTTTTAAATAAAAAAAACATTATTGACACAAACTACTTTGTTAAAATATTGATACCTATTTGCTCTCTGTTAATATATTTCTAATTTATTCACCGCTGTAATTAAATATAGTTAAAAGATAAGCCAAATATATAGAATTAAACAATCAAAATATGAGAGACTTGAGAGTGTATCATTAAAGTAAAGGTAATTAATTTATTTATTTAATGGCAATTTTAATATAATAAAACAAATGTCACAGTAGTAATACGAAAATTATGATAATGAAAATATGGGCTAAAAAATAATTCAGAGAAATAAAAATCATTGCCTAATCAATTTTTAGTTAAATAGGAACTTATCACAGTAAGTCATTACATTATCTTAATCAACAAACTGTCTTATCCAAAGATGGAACAGAAAAAAAATCATTTATCATTTTCCTTGGTGCTTCATTCGATAATTAAGATAAAAATATTTCAATTTCTAAGACTCTATAAAGATCTCAAAAGTCGTCATTAACTAAAACAATCAGGTATTTCATTTGTAATTTTTTTTTATTCTTTGGAACATTGATAAGGCTTAAGCAAAACGAAATCATATAATCGTTTATAAAATCTTGTATATCATCGCAAACTTTTGAAATCAGTCCTATTGGCATTATAATTTACATAATAAGACGGACACAAAGTTTGTACCTAAAACATGTCTTTCGTGTGGACAACGTGGTATATTAAAAATCTCCGTAAAATACACTATATACGAAAACTACAACCATTTAGTCACAGTAACTACAAAATATATTTCAAAACCTTTTAAAAACGACTATTAATAGTAACGTTTATTATTTCCAAACTAACAAAATTTCTTACATTAATTTTGATTAGTTGATACAACTGATGTTATGAAGATATGTTCTCATAGTCTATTAAAAATAAATTGTAAACAATCCTATTTCCAAATTGATAAAGGAAAAGTTCATTACATAGTTTACAAAACAATAATATAACATTTCATTTTAAATTAAAATTATCAGTATAATTACCGGTCATGCAAACCATCAACATGGGAAAACTTACGGATCTTACAAACTGAAACAAAAAATTTAAATGTTACTAATACTATAATACAAAAAATACAATATTATTTTTAACTATACAGATGATTAGTTATAGGTGTAAACAACATTTTACACATATCACTAATCATCCAATATAAAGGAATGACAATTTTATATAGCCGACCAGTTTTGAGTGGATGAGGATATGATATCTTTCTAAACATAACAGGAACTTAAAAAACGAGCTAAGGCTTAATAAGTTACGAAAGGTAAACTAAGTGTTCAACAATAAAATGCAGCAATTTAATATCAAAAAAGGATGTACACTGCTGGACATAGGCCTCTCCCATAGGTTACCAATATGACTGGTTTGAACAAAACCATAATTAATTAGCATTTATGAAAAATAACCTTAATGAGTATAATAAAAAAGTAACAAAAAACTGAAGGGCGTAAAATAAATGTTATATTTAAATAATTACATTTTTTAATAACACATCAACTCAAAGCACAATAATGCCAAAAGTATGATTTTAGATATATTCGTCATGGTGGCACCACCTGGGAGCCTACTGCAAAAAACCTCTGTAGTATGTTATTATAGCGCTTTTTCAATAATTGTAATGTAATTTTCATGCCTGGTTACATATCTAAAAGTTAATAATTTTTAATTAAAACCTTACCACTTCATTCTTCGTTACTTTTACTCAGTTCACTTCCAGATTCGCTAACGGAGGTGGACCGAATACTGATGGATGTTTCTTTAAACTGACTGATGAAGTCAAGAAGCTTCTGTAAGTTTCTCTGCGTTTGGATTTGGTCGGCGAGCAGCTGCCGTTTCTCCTCGTTGTGCTCGTCTATGTTCTCTTTCAACGTCGCTGCTCGTGCTTCCAACTTACGTAATTCCTCGCATAGTTCTATATTCTTCTCTTGTAAACGTTTTCGCTCAGCTAACTTGTCTGAAAATGCAATTATGTTTTACAATATCATTCTGTCTTTATACTTATAATCAAAATAGATACAATTTAGTCAATAAAATTAGTTATAATTTAGGTTAGTTAAAGTTAAGGATAGTCGGCCCAAAAATTAGTTTCTAACATTTTCGTAATAATTGCGCCTAAAACATAAGATATAACGTGCATGGGACGCCAGTACGCAAGAGCCTATAAAACATATTATTGTCAAACCAATAAGAGCTGTATGCAATTTTTGAAGATCTAATTTACTATCCAATTATATGGCACACTGGTCATTTAATCTAATTGTTATATTTAAAAATTCTTATTCTTATTGAGCTATGTATTGACCCCTTTAAGGCTTTTACATCTATAACCAATGACTATGTATATCATAGTCATTGGTTATAGATGTAAACCTCGATTTATCTTACTCGACTTACCTCGATATATCTGAGCGTGATGTGAAGGCGGACAGGCGGTGGGGTCAGGCAGTGGGGATCGGCAGCTGGCACAGCAACCCTCCGAGCCGCAACCTGTATGCTGCCACACTGAGCATGACACACACCATACAAGCAGAGATGGTACATCTGTAACAAATGATAATTTTAACAAAGTTAATGTCAGAAAGGTACAACTTATATTAGTTATAACACACTAAGATTGCGTTCACATGAGTGCAAAATCTATAGTTTTCATGGTGCGGATGTGTTCTCTTGCTGATTTGATGATTGTTCCAATGGTTATAGGAATAATTTTAATTTAAGTTTCGAACACATCTAAAATCATAACTGAAATAATTTCTAAAAATTTCATTATTTATTTTACAAACCCAGGAACTAATAGATAATTATTACTATCACACCTTTTAAAGTATTCATGTGTATAAGCATGTTTCAATCTGAGAAAAGAACGATTCCTTCGAAATTTATTCTTTTACCATTTGTAACCAATTATTTTGTAATTTGTTTT
Source organism: Battus philenor (assembly GCF_028537555.1). Classification (NCBI taxonomy): domain Eukaryota; kingdom Metazoa; phylum Arthropoda; class Insecta; order Lepidoptera; family Papilionidae; genus Battus; species Battus philenor. The sequence goes on from NW_027181704.1 coordinate 10,497,071, forward strand.
AAATATGTGGTTAAAATCTAAATCCTCCTTTTCTTAATAACTATGTTTCCATTCATCTATTGAACTTTACGTTTTAGCTACAATCAATGACATTCTAGACCAGATAATGATTTAATAAAATTATTTTCAATCAGGGAACCAATTTCAATACACATCATCAAGTAATAACAGGAAAATTTATTTTATTTAGTATGTTATGTTTTCTATTACCGTTTCTTCCACAACCATGGCAGACTTTCTTGACTGGAGAATAAACAGACTCCACCGACAGACCCGCTGGTAAGGATGTGATCCAAGCTGGTTTACTTTGACCCCAAACTAGACAAAATATACACATTAATAACAATATACACAGAGTTAATAACATAAAATTAATTTCTGCTATCCGTTACTCCTATACAGAAACTATAAAAAATATTTATAGTCTTAATCCTAGGGTAAGTATAAAGAGAATTAAAGGCTTGATTGTTACAAAAAAGCAAACTCACTCTATTTTTAAAATTAATACTGTAGTTTTATTATGAATTCCCTTATATAAATATAAGCAAAGTCTAACAATTTAAATTTAAAGCAAGATATATTTCATATTCATGAAAATAGCTATTTTCCTTTTATGTCAGAAAAAATTATATAAGGGAAATAATTATACCTCTCTGTTCAGTTGATGATCCAGATGGGGATCCTTCTCGGGATGATTTGTTTTGACTCTAAAATAAAATTCAATACAAAATAATCCAATTCAATTCAATATTTATACATGTCCATAGACTTAGTTGTTTATTCAAGGTTATTGTTTAACGTTATTTCATAATTTTATTACTTAGAGGCCATAGCCTCTTTGAAAATGTTTTCGTGCATAACAAGAGAACTATGTATTCATTTCCTGACTAAAAATACACTTTTTTCAAACAAGCTGTCAGTTCTTTTAGCAATTGATCATTAATAAAATATATAATATAAAAATCAGAGTTATACTATAACTAACAAAGAAATATATATTAGTATAATTTACATAAAACAGTAAATTTAGGTAATTTTATGGAGTTTTATAGAGAACAGATTTTTACATATAATTTTCTGGGATTCCTTAATATTAATTATTGCATTGGGCCTTGGGCAGCCTACTTTATTGCCGGATTTAAAGCCAACTTAGCTTAGCATTATATACATGTGACAATTACATTTAGATATAATTTATGTGATCCAAATGAAGTAAGTTTGTTTATGAATGCTCTAAATATGTGCAAATGAAAACAAAAAATACATGTGAAAAAACTTCAGTTACAATGAAAGTTTACTATGGAAAAATCTGTAATTAGATGAGTTCTCAGCATTTGAAGATTAGAACCTCACCTGTTGTTTTCTTAACTTTGCTGAACGTGTTTGTGGTGGATCACTATGTGACTGTAGATATGGAAACTGGTTGAGCTTTTTTCGTTTCTGAAATGTATTTCTTACATTATACAGTTGTATGTTTGTAATTAAAACTACTTATCAAATATTATCATTATTCAATTATATATACCACTAAAGTATTACATAATTCAGAGTTGATAAAAATTAAACTTACAGGGAGCATTTCAAAATTTCCATAAAGAAAATCATTTCTATTTGTACTGGTAGTATTTCTTTTACGTCGCTCATTTCTTTTCTTGTCTAATAATTCTTTCTGAGAATGTGTAATTAAACCTATAAGCCTGTAAAAACAACATAATTATTTTTTTAAATACCACATTTAACAAAACTTTGTTGATACCTAAGAAAAACTTTATGATATAATTCATATGAATTATCATTATAACAAACAACAAAAAACCACGTTTTATAACTAATGCAAAGCATGCACTACATGCAGAGATGTGCAACAAGATACAGCATAATTTGTATGAAAGACATATTTTTTAACTAAATCGAGACAAAACTGCTGAGACATAATCTAAAGGTAATTAATACCTAAACCTGTGATAAAGTGATACTATCCTGACTTGAATGAGGGCCATGAGTGGCGCATGAGGGCCAATGCATACCTACTCAGATCCCATCACAAGCATTAAAAGCTGTAAAGGTGAAAGATAAATTAAAGAATTTCATTTTAATCACGGACATAGGCACAGTAGCAATGCCCACCTACACCATTCTTTTAGAAGAGACCTATGGTAATACTGCCATAGTACATAAAATTTACCAGATTGGTATTTCCAAAGCAAGTGAAATTATTGGATTAATTAAGCCATGTTAGGTCTTAAGGCATTTAATGCTGATGTGGTAATGAAAGAGCAATATTACTCACTATAAGGTTTCAGCCCATTTCGGCATTGTTAGTATAAATAAAAAAATGATAATGGGAACAATATTCCACCCATGCTCTTGAAACATGCAATACATTAACAAACCAATGACATACCTCATAAAAATCTCTTTAGGAACTGGTTGACCAGGTTCTGGTAGTGGTGGCGGTGATGGAGTAGGTGATAGCTCATGCCCTTGGGATGAATCAGAATCAGATCTACGCTCCTGCCATTCTTTATGTTGCTCAACTTTGGTTTCACTACATTAGAATAAATTTATACAGACTATACATTGCTTTGTCTTTAATATATCTCATTAATACTGTCATATTTACAAAAATATATTAATTAGTACCCTTAAGTTTATAAGGGACATCAAAAAGTAATGAAAAAGAACACTGTAAAAGAAACTAAGAAGCTGCATGTGAGAATAAGTACTTCCAACTTTAACACATTTAACAAAATAACTATAAATTTCCACATTACAGGGTTTAATTTTTACTATTTAGCCTATACACTTCATAATTTAAAATCAGTTATAATTTTTGTAATTATCATAAGCTATGTCAAAGTATTTATAATGGTTAACTTATATTAAAGAACTAGAAAAGAATATATTAGGAAGACTGGAAAATAATGTCACTTTCTTAACACATTCTATGTCGAGAAAAAAAACGCAGTCTCCTATCCAGGTCGTGTCGGTGGTCAGTGATGGTTGACATATAGACTTTCAGTTCAAGCCGCTTCAGTCAGTGATGACCGCATTTTGCGAGGGTTTTCATTTCGTTCTAACAGGCCATTGGGCAGTGCAGTCAAACTAAATCTCATATTAATTGACCCCTGCATTGCCCTCTCGCTTTTCCATATCAAGTAGGTTTTTGAAAAATTTAAGAACTTAGAAAGAAAAATAACAATAATCATACAAAGAAATTTATCAAAAAAGTCATCCATATATAATGGCTCCAATTCACTTTTGTTATAACCAAGTAATGTTTGAGTAAAAGATAAAAGCTAATAAGCAAATAAACAATTTAGTAAATTTGAAACAGATTTATGATTTTTAATAGGCCTAAAGGGAAACTTTACTGACGGTCAACACTGACCGCATTGGCAGAGAATGTGTTAAGTAAAATTTACAGGACTACATTTTTAACAAGTTTTTGTTTTTAATCAACAACATATTCACCTTCATTATCAACAACCTTTTGTCATATAGTATACAAAATTTTAATGCCGGAGTGGTAAAAATCAATCGGTCTTTCTGTAAAATATGTCGACAGAAAAGATTACTTTCCGATCCCCATAACATTTATCTGAATTTTAAAATAATTTAATATTTATGTACTTACATAAGTGATTCTTGGACTTTGTTAAGAGTATTAGTAAAATTATTCCTCCTGTCATTTACATTAAGAGGCAATTGTGAGAAATTTCTTTGATTGTCATTTTCATTTATGTTTGAGTTCTCTTTTTCATTACAAGACTTAAGTTCATGTTCTGAATCCGAAATGTTACTTTCCTCCGTATTTTCAGTTTTTATTAATATTTCATTTAGTACTGAAGGTTTTAATAACGATATAGGTCTATTTCTATTTCGGTATTGGATCTGATGATCCCGTAACTGCTGAGCCACATAACGTGTCTCATTTTCAATACTGATTTGCTTATTTCTTGCTTTAAGGCGCTGTTGATACAGTTCCAGTTCCCGACGTAATCTTTCAACAACGAGTTTCTGTAATAAATTTAAAATTAATACTTGGCTTCCATATAAAATAATTTTTATAGTCCATTAAAATATGTAAAAGTATTAAATAATAAAATTTTAATAGTAAAAAATTATAATCAACTCTATCACAAATTTTACGAATAAAAACAAACCTGTTTTTGTCCGATTGCGATAATTTCTTTTTCTGCTTCCTTTATTTTTGTAGTAAAATGCAAATTCTGTAACACAATATTTGATATACGTTGAAAAACTTATTAAAGTTCCAAAGGAAGTAGATGAAAATAGGATTAAATATTACGCACATTTTCGTCTTCTTGAAGACGCGCAACCCAAATCTGCAAGTTAATAAAATATCTTTCATAGTTGTTAAACTACTTACTACATTATAATTACAAATACGTAGATTTATAAAAAAATAGAATATTATCCAACTTCATAACTTTATCCAAAGTGCTTACCTGATGAACTCTAATTGCATTTTTTAAGTCAGATTGGGTTTTGCGAATATCTTCCTTTATTTCGTTAGATACTTCCATGTTCATATAAAATTAATGTAGTTCCGATTTAAAGTTACTTATACGAGAATATATCAGTTACACCATTATTTAAATATTTAAAGATATTTCTTCGCCAAAATAATACTCAAATGTAATAAAAAAAAACTCAACTCTAGTTTCGCAAACACAGTGTAACAATAAAACTAAAAGGAAACACTGAAATCTGAATGTTAACTACACGGAAATACTATTGAAATACTTTTTTGTCTAAAATACTTGTAAAAAGATAACATTTATATTAGAAATCATAGAAAATTACAATTAAACTTTTACTTCACTTATGTTTCACTTTCATTGATAATGAATGTAAGATTAATAAAAAAAAACCTCGTTCAATATATAGTATGACAACTCGAAAAGTTCACCAAAATTTTTATGACTAGAGAACTCTTCAACCATAACAAACAATTATGAACTCTCTTGCAGTAATAATAAAAATTTATATCAATATATATTTAACGTATAGAAAGAGAAAGCCGAAACTGTCATTTTTTAAAGTTGTTCGGTGGAAAAGTTTATTATATAATATTTGTTACTTCTCATTCGCAGTAACAAAATTCTATTGTTATATTTTATTATAATTATAAAAACTCTCTTTACACATTACTATATATATGATATTAATTTATTACAGAAATACCACAATATAGTTACATAATGATCTCTCCGATCATTTATTATTGCAAGAAATTATTATTCAATGTTAAATTAGTATTATATATTTTTAGATAAATTTTAATAAACATTATTAAATCCGGCTGTAAATTTTTAGAGATCAGTCGATTTTTCACAAACATACTATAAAAATTGTAAAAATTCATCAAGATTTATGCAATATCATTATATTATCAGAAAATTAATTACACTATATTTATTGTTAATCAATAATCATAAAAAAAATTAGAAACATTTTCAACCTAATCTCATGTGTCACTTTTCCTTTGCGATAGCTTGCCGCTTGCACGGCGATCCGCCCGTTTGACATTTATCGACATTTTTCAGAGATGGTTTTTGATAAAAAATAAGAAACGTTGCCGTTGGTATCATTTAACACAAGTGCACGTTTAGTTAGATCATGATCTGTTAAGTTGCACAAGCTAAAAATTCTTGTATCGATTATTCTTTGCTACTTTCGTTCTCGGCGTTCCACCTCGTGTAATTGTTTTGCATAAATAACATTTAAACACAATATGTCGATAAAAAGACGAGCAACTACTGATTTAAACCATGATAACTGGGATCAAGAAGAGCAGGACCAAGAAGAAATGGGTAGTTTCAGAACTGCATCTGAAGATATTCTCGAAAAGCGAGTGATAAAAACTGCTAAACGACGGTTTCAAAATGTAGAAGAGGTAAATGATGAACACTTTGCAATTAATATCTTGCATGAAATTGTGTTATCTTTTAGAATAAGTTAGAAAAAAGGATCTTTTTGTGAATCTTGTTTTTGTGGTTTAATTATGTAAAGGATTTGTTTAATTTTCTTTTTCTTATATTGTAAAAGATTGAAGACATGCTTCATAAACCTCTAAACATTACTAATTGACATTTGATAAAAAAAAGTATCAATACAAATTGAGCACCACCATATAATTTACAAATTGCTTTAACTTTTTTTCAGACTAAAAAACCAGTCTTCAGTGGCTTTAGTGGTTTCAACAAGTCACAACCATCATCCTTTGACTTCTTAGCAAATTTAACTAATGGCAACAAATCTAATACCAGTTCACCTGTTACCACTGAGAGTGCCACAAGTAAACCTTTTGGAAATATATCCACTAGTAGTATTTTTACATCATCTCCCCTTACTAGTGTTACAAAGCCCACTTTTGGAAAGATACCGACTGAATCAACATCAGTCTTCGGAACAACCTCTTCAACTGCATCAACGTCAGTATTTGGAGTAACTACTTCAACAGGAACAGCCTCTGTTTTTGGAACACCTGTTTCAACTACAGCAACATCAGTTTTTGGGACACCTAATACCACTGCAGTAACATCTGTTTTTGGGACACAGACTTCTGTACTAACTTCAGTATTTGGAACCTCTTCTTCAACAACAGCACCATCTGTTTTTGGGGCACCAACTACTGCAACTAAAGCAGATTCTACAGTAAATGAAAATCCATTTAAATCACAAATTACATCAACTTTAGTGCCAAACAGTTTCAATACCAAATCACCTGAAGTATCAAGTTCCAAAGTATCATCTACTATATTTGGTGTAGCCTCTTCAAGTTCTAACACCAATAAATCTCAAGTCACTTCAAGTAAATCTACAGCTTTTCAAATAAAACCTACAACTAGTGCTTTACAAACTACAAATATGGCACCAAACAAAAGTGAAGTTAAAACAAAAGAGAGTATTCAGAATACAGAAAAAGGACAAAGTAAAAAATTGATATACTATGGTAAATTAAAAGGCTTGAATGAGTCCGTGTCAGAATGGATTAAAAAGCATGTAGAAGAGACACCCTTATGCATACTGACACCAATTTTCAAAGATTATGAAGCTTATTTAAAGGAAATTCAAGATGAGTATGAAAATAAAAAGGATAAAATTGAACCCACTGAAGAAACCTCTTCAAAGAAAAATCCAGATCCATCTCCACTTATCAAAAGTCCATCAACTGTTAACAATTTAATTACATCCCCTACTACAGCAACTAATACACAAAAATCAATATTTGATACAACAGGAAAGACTACTCAGTCTCCGAATTTTTCTTTTGGGTTTACATCTTCACCTAGTACTAATACTACTAGTTCAGGGTTCTCATTTGGTGTTAGTTCAACACAAAGCACATCAACCACAACATCACCATTTGCAATAAGTAAATCAGCTTCTGCTACAAATGGAAAATCTCCCTTTTCATTTGGCAATGACAAACCTTTTAGTTTTAATGCAAATGTTCAGTTACAATCAAATACAGAAAAAACAAGTGAAAAAACAGAGGAAGATGATGAACCACCAAAAGTTGAGTTCACTCCAGTAATTGAAGAAAATAGCATTTTTGATAAGCGCTGCAAAATATTTGTTAAGAAAGATGGCAATTTTGTTGACAAAGGAGTTGGGACCTTATACATAAAAAAAATTCAAGACAGTGAGAAACATCAGTTATTAGTGCGTGCTAATACAAATTTGGGGAGCGTTTTGTTAAACTTAGTTCTTAGTTCTGCTATTCCTACCCAAAGAATGGGTAAAAACAATGTCATGTTGGTATGTATACCGAATCCAGATGCTAAACCGCCACCTGTACCCATATTAATAAGAGTTAAAACTTCAGAAGAAGCTGATGAACTTTTGAAAACTTTGGATAAATATAAGGCATAAACTTGTAATGTATTGTATTTCATTTTTTAAGGAATTAATGTATATAATTTATGACAAATGTATACAGTATACTTTTTTCATTAAATTGTGACCTAGTATCAATGTCAATATTAGTTTACACAATTGAAAATCTATAAACCTTATTCAACCTAATGATTTAAGTCTAAATAAATAAATGATATTTTTTGCTTTCAATTGATATTACATTTATGATATTAGTTGATTTGTACTTTAGATTGATATCACATTCCCAGGTTTTTAAAAAGCAATTTTCTTCATTAGTATGTTCTTAAATAAAATGTAACACTGAAATACATTGTAGTATTGTTAAGGTTTGTTTTATTTTGTTATAGATATCAAATTGATTTATCTTAATTTTGTCTTACAGTCTAGTGAAACTGATTTATTTTAGGTGTATTCAGACTAGCTAGCCATTAAATAGGCGTGATAAGTTATCCTAATGTTCGAATTAAGAGTATATTGACTGTTGGAAGTAATTAGATATTCTGACAAAATGTGGTTTAAAAAAATAGAAAATAGGCCCACAGAAGTGACTTTGATAAATAAGAATGAAATAAGATCATTGCAGATTTTGTCATTTATTCAATACTCAATAATTACATAGCTTTGAAAATATAATAACTGAACACATAGCATACTATAGCACTCCATAAATTACCATACTAAATAAAAATTCTATGCAATATATTTCACAAAGATGCTATGAAAGCTATTTTAATTTAAATAAACTCGAAGAACTCTCATTTCAACAATAAAAAATATGATACAATGCAATTATATACAATCTGAAAACAAAACGAAATTTCTTTTTATTTACAATGCAAAGAATTAATAAATTTGTTAGGTATTAGTAAAATATAAATTGACATTTAGCAACAAATGAAAAAAATTATGTGCCTGCTACATAATTGTTTGATGACATTTGACCTAAGCTCATCTGAATTCTTTGCATATGGATTTCAACATTATTTTGAAATATCCTCTGGTGTTGTGGCTCAAGCTTCATTTTAATTTGATCCATAGTACCTTGCAAAACACTTAATTCATAAGCATTTTGATCAGAATCAGATAGACTTTTTACTTGCAGCATTAGAGCTGTTAAATCTGTGACGAGGTCAATAATATTAGCATCCTTTAAAGTACCATTGTTGTTCTTTTGTACCAATATTGATGCTTCTTCACGACATTTTTCTCTCAGGTGAGAGGGTGCCAGCATGGCAGCTAAGCTAGGACCAGGTGCTATTTGTTGGCAGTATTGCTGAACTTGATTTATGTATTCTTGTAAATCCATATTCATTCTCTCTAAATCAATTACAACTGCAGCATATTTCCTTTCAAAATCTTCTGACATCTTTTGACCAAATGGTTTTCTTTTCTCTGCTTCACTGTTATATTCTTTTAATCTATTTATTTTATTTCTTTTTGCTCGCAATATCTTTGCCAGCTTTACTATTAATTCTAATAAAGCAAAAGGAAAACTTCCAATATTGGTGTCCATATGCTTTGAGATATCAGTACATCCAATCATGGGATCACCTTGACTGGTATTGTTGGATACTCCAGATGGTTGGTACAAATTAAAAATTTCTTGCATTACATATCGAGGTCTAAATTTTTGTGTAACTGATGAAAGGTTGATAGTATCAGGTGGTTCATTTGACAATACTTCATAGTCAGGAACTGAATGAGTTCCTAGTTTTGGTCTTTCAAAAGTTATTCTATAAGTATTATTTGAAGTGTCCACAGCATCAATACAACCTGTGAACAATCCATCTTGAGGCTTGCGCAATCGTGCAGTAACTTTGGTGCCAACTACTAACTGCATTGGTATTTCATTTGGTAAGTCTTTAACACATATATCTGCAGTTTTTCTTTGCTGAATATATCTTATTAATTTACGTTTTCTTTCTAGTTCTTTGCGCTCTTCGGCAAAAAAGGCTTGTGAACATCTCCTTGGTTTTCCCATCATTCGTCTAATTTTTGCCCATTGCACTTGGGTTAATTTGCGATTAACAGTTAACTGTGGAAATGACTCTTTGAGACAAATCATGAAATCATTTTCTCCTTCAAATAAAGCTTTATCAATATTGCTATAGAAGTATTCAAAACATACCCATTTATGGGCTTTAGGTAATTTTAACAAATTCCTAAGTCTCATACCTATCCTCTGGCCACTCTTTCGGTCAGGTGATTGATTTCCTGGTGTAGAAGATTTTTCTTCATATCTTTCAACAATCTTCTGCCCCTTTGTTGGTGTCTTTTGTTTTTTAGCACTTGATGCTTTTATAGGAGTTTTTGTCAACACCTTAGGTGTGCGTTTTGGCGATTGTCGCGGTGGTGGAGACGTGTTTACAAAGTCATCAACAAATATAAATCGGTTTTTCTTTCTTATACGGGCAGGCATACCTCTTGCATTAAGTTTTTGGACAGGTTCGCTAGGCGCAGGTTTTGGCGGTAATTTTGTGCCCACTCGATGTAGCCCAAGTGCGGCAGGTCCAAAAGCAGGTGGAGTGTCATCTTCCTCAGGTAAATCTGAATCCATAGGTTCATTTTTAACTTTATACTGCAATCTCGTAGAAATTTTTCCATCATCTTGGCTACCTTGAAGATAAAAGAAGTTTAACTTTATCGATATTTCTTTTCAAATTTTTACACTTTCTACTGTGGTATACACTGGCTCAATCCGAGATATTAAAAAGAATAATATTTTGAAAATTGTCAACATAGTAGTGTATGTCAATACGGCTATAAATTTGAATTTTTTCAAATTTTGAACCTTTAGAATCAAAATAAATTCGATACTTAACAGAAGAAGTACTTTAATTCATACTTGATTTAAAAAGAGATTTTAGTCAGGACGTTCACAAAAAGTATTTATGTCTTATTATCTGTTCAAATATGAAAGATAAGGATTTAATTGATATAAATATAAACAAACTTACTTTCCCATTTATCCGCCATATTGACGTCGTAAATTTGTTTCAATTTAAAGGTGAGAGCGCCAAGTCTACCAAAAGACAAGAAAAATATCTTTGGTATACTTTATGGCATTAGCAATCTGTGTTTCTGTCATTTACGTTTTTTTATATTAATGCCGTATTGCACTATTACATTTATCAATGGCAATGTGTATTTACATAAACTAGTTATATTTGCATTAACTCTTCGTTTTTATACTAAGGACAGTAATTCAAAAATTTCCATAGCATTAATTATTTTTTGTACATTATTAATCAATAGGTAGATACTGAAAGCTTCATTAAAGTTATTTTTATTTAACTGCGATTATTAAACTTGCAATATTAAAAAAGAAATACTATCCTGCGAAATTATTAGTTTAATTCATTTTTAACATTTGTTGTAAGGTTTATATTAAATATTTTCACTTTTCTAAAGAAATATTGAGAATAATACGCTTGTGAAAATAATTTCGTGTTTTAATGTGCGTTTAAATGAGGTATGTTATTATTCATATTATTATATTTATAACTAATAGGTATTTCCTTAATAGCATAGGAGATTTTAATTACCTTAAATATATTTCATGTAATTTATGTCACTTTTAATAATGTTTCAATTGACTAGACAATAAAAATGCGTAAAATAATTTTCAAAAATATAAACATTTTTTTAACACAAACAATTTAGCGAAAAAAATGTAAAAGTTTTTTTATATATACACTAGCTAAAACATGAAATTTATTATTGACAACTCTTTCTAATAATAAAAGGAATTAAATATTAAATTAGATGAGGACCTATAGCGAGATGTAATCTCTTTTTAAAAAAATTATTATAACCTTTTTTCTTTTACGTGTACCTTTCTGAAGGATTGACCTATTAAAAAAAACCGTTACCAACCTTAAATCATTATTATTAATTTTTTGTAACATGAAAGTAATATTTATTGTAGTAAATTTCTATTTAGCTGTTTCTTATGGAATATTATGTGTCTCTAATAATATTATTGAACTAACAAATGCGTGTTGTATAGGAAAATTTCAATTGAATAATACAATATTATTTCTTCCTAAAAAATTTCATAACAAACTATGGTAAACACGACGGACATTATCACCATATAATTCCTTTTTACAATAATTCACAATACTACATTAACATCTTTTACAATTTTGTCGGTTAAGTTTAATATATCAAGAAATTATTTGAGACAACATATTTTCAGTTATGTAAACCGTTATAAAGTCAAATCTTGGCTGTTTCAAATTAAAACAGAATTGGACCAGAATATTAATTCATTGAAATATTTTTCTCTGGGATGTGCATCTCAATTTCTTAACTATACAAGTACCTGGAAAGTTTCAATAAGTAGAGGTAAAACCCGATTTTGTTTTGAATTGATTGGATTTGTTTAATGTAATGGAGTTTTTTTAGTAGTTTTTTTTTCAATAACGTAATTAGTCTTTAGGAAGTTAGAGCATTTGAAAGTGTTTCTTTAACTTTCTAGAATGACATTTGCTGAATGATCTAGTTTAATTGGCTTTTAAAATATTTTTGTGAGTGCTCTTCACCCAACGAGAGGGATTTTTTGTCTTAAGTCTTGTCAAGAAACAAGCCCGATATCTGTAACAGCTTTTGTAGTATACGTATATAAAATAACAAAGTGATTTGTAACAAGTTTTTCTCATAAAATTATTTTTTAATAATTTGTACAAGTTAGCAGGTGAACATAATAAATACGTATCAAATATTACCCTTATTTGTTTAAATGAGACTGCATACTTTAGCGGAATAAAAATTACAAGTAAAACTTTAAACGATTTGCTATGGATCTTCAATGGACCAAGAGTTTTAAAGTACTTACAATCATCATTTCATCATAAAATGAAAAAGGTAATTTAAAACACGGTAATAAGAATTCTGTTTGATTTTGATAAAAGTTGTGTTCTAAGAAATTATCGAGTTTGTCTTGTATTAATTTTTAGAGAAATGTATTTAATGAAAACGGGAGTGGAGCAAATCTTGATTCAATCAATTCAAAAGAAGTTACATTTCAGCCTTTCATGACTAAAAAAAATGAATCTTCACAAATTAGTAAGTAATAATTAAACCCACTTATTTTGAAATCTACAAAGCTGATCTAAGAACGCCATCTCAAGGTCACTCCATACCATATAGATAAGCGCAGGCATTTCTTAATTTTGCGTATATTGACATGTCAACAATCCACTTAGACCTGTGATACGGTTAAATATCATTAGTTTAAACTAATTTAAAATTAAAAAATAAAATAGAAATTAAACATGGATTTTAAAAACCCTCGCTATTGCCTTTTAGAAGAACGTGATTTGAAAAACAAAATTCAAAAAATTATAGCAGAGAACGATCACCTAACGCTTAATTGTCCGGAAGTAACGACTGAATCTAAAGTTGAATGGTACAAAAATAAAGAAAAACTCAACTCGTCTTTCAGGTAATTATCACTCTTTATTTGTCATAGACAGGTCTGCGTGTCCAGTTGGCATATACAGTTTTATGAAGTTTGAGCTAACTAACATAAAGGGGTCTTTCAGAAACTGACCCTGGGCCGTTACAATAATTATTTCACTTGATTTTAAACTGTTTAACTAATTTTGTCAATGAATTGCTCATTCTTGGTCATATTTAAGTGATAAATAAACTCAACATGTGATACTGAGCCAAAGAAGCATCGCCGATCCCTCTGAAATATTTACAGAGGTCTAGTGAACAAAATTGTGATTAAGAAGTCTTGCCAATTGTATACATTTTAAACATTAGTCTGTCTGGTCAAGACATAGAATTAAATTTGATAAAAAATATTGTGTTATCTTTAGTCGTTTCTTTTAAGTCTACAGTAGCCATATATAAAAATGTTTATAAAGTATTTAACAATTTATTTAATATACTTTTACTAACATCGGTAATTATAACGATTAAGGCTTTTTGAATAAATACTCTAGCGAAAATTTCTAGCAATGTTAACAAAACTGAAAATATGTAGCCAATAAAAATGCTACCAGGAATCTTTCTACCTTAAAAATTTATTTCTTTTTTTTAATAAAGAAATAACATGGGAGAATCAGAAAAAGAACCTCATTTAACTATAGATACTTGCAATTCGTTATACATTTTACAAGCAACTAAAAAAGAAGAAGGAAATTACACATGTTATGTAGATGGTAAACCATTTCAAACTTACTATATAAAAATTGTATCAAAATCTAGATTATTAAATCGGGGTAAGTACACGCACAAGCATATCCTACGCGTGTATAATTTTGTAATTTAAATGCAAACTAATGATATTCGTTTTTTACAGAATTTTTCAAGTATTCAATTTATCTTGGATTTGTATTATCGTTAACAATAACATGTTATTGTGCCGGGATATGCGTCGCTTGGCATCAGAGAAGTTATTTTGCGGATCCGTTGTATTTAAAATTAAATAAGCAATGAAATTTATCACCTCAAAACAACTCAACAATTTGCAACGCGGAGAGCTATTTCTTTAACTTCAAAAAAAAAGACAACATTAGTATACAAAAACATTTTATTCCTAAATAAATTATTTGTAGCAATTTTTTTATTCGCATTTATAACAGGTTTGACCACGCTAACGATGCATCACATCAATTATCGTAATGAATAAAACAGTTATAGCAAAAGATATTTGTGGAGCCACGGTATTTTTTATGGTTTGTTACTTTTTGAAAGGTATTTGTACTATTGTCTACACTGTAGTGGGTAGTGACAGTCTGCTGTCAATACAAACCTGTCAAAGTATTTTAAAATGTGTTACGTACTTAAAAACACAAAATGAAATGTTTCATAAGCTAATATTTGTGTTGTATAGACAAAAGCAATAGAAATTACAAATAAGATGGATTGTAAAGTCTTATTCCTGTGTTCTTTGGTGGGATTCTTATTGTTAAAGGAAGCGAGCTGTAAGTTTTTACTATTACAATATTAATTAATGCGGATACACTTGTCAAGGTGAAGTGAGAGTTTGCACTATATGTTACCCTTTGTACAAAGCTCAAAATATTAAAATACACGGATTGACTTCAATAGTGTAAAAATGTGTATCAAATTTAAAAATACAAAATGCATCTTTATGGGAAAAGTCTTTAACGAGTTATTTTTCAATAAATTGTTTTTTAAATTACTTATACACGAATGAATTAAAAGTTGTTTTAATTCATTCATTCAGTAATGGTGAATAATATTATATTATATTATATTTATGAATTAATAATTTTTGCTATTCGCCATTTGGAAAAAAAATCGATCTATTATAATTGGTTGAATCCTTGTTATTATAACTAAATGTTTCCACTGATGATTGAGTGAATTAATCATATTTTTTAGAATGCCAGACTGACATATCTTTCATTAATTGAAAAATTATAATCCAAAGCAAAAACTAAATGAAGATTATTTCACAGGTTTAAATAAAAGATGTATTAGATGCCGGTCAAGAGGTGAATTAGGATCATGTGGTGATCCATTTCCTTTCAACGTAACAGAACCAGAAGTAGAAATGGGTATCCATGTTGTAGCATGCCCATCTGGGTGGTGTGGGAAATCATATGAAGGCAACATTGGAGCCTTTAAAAATGATGGTATGTGGAACTATTTAATTCTCTCCTCACAGGCATTGTTTATAATTTTTGCAGAAGTATGGATTGCAATAGGCTTCTATTCAATATCTTATAAAGATCTTAACAAGGTTGTTTTTCCTTTTTATGCATTTGTCATATTTTAAAGTATACTATATATTATGCCAAATATTT
Source organism: Battus philenor (assembly GCF_028537555.1). Lineage (NCBI taxonomy): Eukaryota > Metazoa > Arthropoda > Insecta > Lepidoptera > Papilionidae > Battus > Battus philenor. The sequence goes on from NW_027181704.1 coordinate 10,512,772, forward strand.
TTGCTTTGAAATTATTGCCATAGTTATGTGAATGTTTTAATTAAATATTTTAAAAATTAAACATAGTAAAAAATAACATTTGTGCACTTAATTAAACTTAAAGTTTACTATTGTCTTGCTTCTGTGGTTAATAAACTGAGAATGAGATTACATTTTTACTGGTTTTGTGAAATGAAAGAACATTTGGTTTGAGTTGGTATCTATTGAGCAGGTCTGGATAAAAAACTAAAACTAATTTTGTTTCACTCACTATTTTGCATTTATTTTAATTACATTGCAGTAACTATACTGGTTTTGCAGTTTCGTTATAACATTTTGACATAGAATCAAATTGAAAAATGGATACAAGTTCATGTTACATTATCAATTATTTTGGGGGATTGGTCTGACCAGTTTTTTTTTTGTTATATGATGTATTTTTATTTCATACTAAACTAGAGCTGTTTCATACAGTCAGTGTAGCTATAGTTTTTGGGGTGCTTATTTTTACCATCAAGAAGTTGTAAGCTGTCGTAGTTGAAGGGGGTACAATAGCTGTTAAATCTTCTAAGCTAATAATATGAACTTAGTTTTCTTTGGATGACATTAAGATTGACTGTTATACAGCAAAAGAACCTCTGAGTTCTAGATTTCCATTATGTTATAAAAGCTAACTGGCTGTATTGTCATTTTTCACCTTTATTCATTGCTACTTAAGAAAAAATAAATTAAAATTTTATTGCAATGTTTGTGCACTTTTAAACATACCTAACTCTGTGATGGTTCTTTATTTTCATGTTGTTACTAATTATTTTTAAATTATGTTTTATATTACAAATAAAAAAATATAATTCGATTCAAAATACACTATCTTATTGTATTTTCTCTTTGAAAAATCCGTAATAGTTATCCAAATAATATGTGTGAAATTCAGCTTTTTTCATACTTTCTGATGAAAATAAAAAAGAGCATTAAAGTCTAATGAAAGTAAATTGTTATTGCATGCTGACTAATCAATCTTATTGGAAATCTAAGGGGAAAGCTAATTGCTAGCGGTGAATGTCCTACAGTTGAAATGATCATAATAATAAAATAATGTTATACTCCTATGGTACTGTTGGGTTGGCTAGGTTTAAAGCCAATGTAACATAAGAACAATGTTGCTATGTTACAGAAGTCAGCCCGTTGTAACAATCCTTTACCTATTACATCCAAAAGTCATCATTATTTAAAATTTAATAGTTGGCCTTCTGTTCTGTGTAAGGATTATGTACTGAGAATATTTTCTTTTATAAAAAAGGAATCATCATGCACTCTTAAATGAAAATTTTTCTATTATAAATATTTGTGATTTTAGATTATGGTGCTGCAACTGAAAGAATGTGTCTACAACGAGCGCCAAGCGATTATGAAGAGAGATGTGCATATACAATGTGGGGTCATAGAAAAGTGTACATGTGCTTTTGTAATGGTGACCTATGCAATTCTGCTGTAAAGATTACTTCTCTTCAGACAGCTACTTTATTAACCATTTTATTGGTCCTTTACAACTATTGTTACTTCTAGAATATTTATGTTTTATAATGGTAACATTTTAAATGTGATATCTGATCTACACAAGAGAATTTAATTTACTGAATATACTCAATGAATTTTAGATCTATATCTACCTATATTATAATTAAACTATAAATGCTTTATCTTCATATTACATATTTTATATCTATTGTTAAGTAAGCATTCCATGTTTTTTACTTAATAACTATAATTTCTAATCCGTCCTTTATATGATGATGTGATATTTATATAGATGTGACAATAATTTTTTGTAAATAATTGTTTATCACTGCCAGAAATTTGTAAAAATTTATATATTGTAGGTTTAATGCTTAAATATTTTTATTAAAATTACATTACATGTATTCCTTGTTATTCAACAACTTTAGGTATAAGTTTTACACAAAGTTTTTTTACATAATAATGTTTATGCTTATGCATTATTACCACCTACATTGTCAATACCTAAAATGAAGTTTTTCATTGAATATACTATGGTATGTACAGGAGTCAGATAGTAAGATGCATATTTGCCTAAACTGATCTTAGATAAGAATTTATGGAGTCGGCTTTGAGATGTTATTAATAGACAAAAATGCATTGAAGCCTGATTTTTTGCAGTCATGACTTGGTTATTCACATAATATTTTTCGAAAGTGTTTTCCATATTAAGCCATCACTTAAAATTTGAATGTGTATGCATCTGATCATATAATCTTTGGTTATAGGTATTCATCTTATCGCTCCATAGTATATTAAAACAACAAAGAAAGAAGGATGACGTTTTATTCTTTAAATACATATTACTTAGGAATATTTTTACAAAATTAAAATATATACAGTTTTACTTTTTTTTGTGTATTATTTAAATGAATCCATATTTTACGGACGGTTGTATGGCCAGGTATGCCGAATGCTTCCAAAGCGATGAGGTTTTAAATTATTTTTCAACCTGAGGTCTTGGTTTGCAAGTAGCGATTCTATATGAGGAATATCATGGAAGAAGTAATGTCCATGGTGGTCAGCTCTTCTTACTGCGGCAATTGCTTCTGAGCCTTCTAATAAGTATGGGTCCAAGAAACTATCTGGAAAATAAATGTATTTTATTTCATTTATAAGCAACATGTCCAAATGATTTTATTTTCATTAAGATAAAATTGTTAATTCATATTCATTTCCTTTCATCACTACCCACTTGGGATTACTTACAGAGATCACTTGTGTATGTCATAAAATAATGCCAGAAGAGCCCAATTTGATACAATCCTGAAACCTCCCCTACAATACCATTCTTAAACTTAATTTCCAGAGTGGTTCTAAACGCACCCTGATCAGAATGTACTATAAAATCAGCTTTTTTTAATGATATAAAACGAAATTTCCTAATGTCGTGCTAAAAAATTACAGTGGATATATGGAAAATAAAACATATATTGAGTTAGCTAGAAGTTAAGATCACAAACCAATAGTCGCATTAGCTGTTCAAGCAAAAAATTTCAACATTGTCAGTATTGGCCTGTGCTAAGCTAGAGAAGCTCTCAGTAATGGCAATCACAATATAAAAAAAATGATTTGGCATATCAGTCTATTCTGATATGCCAAATCAAACTTCGGATAATAACTGGTAGAAATCACGAAGTATTTTCAGTCATTTATTTATTAATTTAGTCCCTATCCATTTGGGATATGTAGCACGAAGAATGACGATGACATTTGATATGAGTAGCAAGCTGCTTAATTAGGTTCCGAGTTATTGATGTCGTTACTCCTGGGAAGTCCAGGACGTGTGTAGGTCTCCGGACGGTACGACGCTTGAATTTCCCTAGTTGGAGCAGTTACTACGTGACAGTACCAACAATTAGTAGGTCAGTATGGTCAGCAGGGTCAAATCACCGACGTAACGCCCTTCCAAAGATCTGGGCTAAGGGTGGTAGTCACAGGTGTATGAAGGTTCACGTTACGGTGGCCACAAGCGATCTTTGGCACGTTCGTAATGTGAACCTAGTGTACATGAATCTTATTTATTCATATTATCTCCTATGAATCATTTAGTGACCACTTGTATGCTGCATAAGAATAATAACATAAGAGCCCATGTTGATAGAAACTATAATCAGACTGTGATCTATAGTGGCATCCTCAAAGCCATGTGGATTCCAAAAGCGTCATAATCTAAAACGAGTTGCGGCATAGTTACCACATATATATTAATTGTTAGAACTTAAATTAATTTTAGCAATCATTATTTATGTTCATTTGATATTAATTTGTTGTTTATTGCAGTCTTAGCGTGAAATAACGTGTAATAGACACGAGATGATAGCTATTCTCTTGCTTAAAAACTTCCTAAACAGATTGTTATATCGTGATTTGAAACGCATTCAGTTAAATGTTCCCAGAATTATGAAAAATTAAACATAATATATTCAAAACTTCTGCATTAATACTTTCCACCTTTTTTTTTCGTGGGAAATCCTGCATGGGATACCCCTCCGCTGCGAGGGCAACGAATGGATTATGCCGGACCCCTGACGGCGAAGACCTCACGGTATTCTTCAACACCTTTTGTTTAAACAACGGGAACGCTTCCGCATACTACCGTCGAATGTATTATTGTCGGAATGTATTATTCCATCCTAGCTTATTCACCCCCAAAAAATACTTGAAATTGTATATATCAGTAAAACTGTCATGGAAATTTTAATAGTAATCTGTGTTTAATAGTGAAAAGTATATTTAGCTTTGATTATGACATTTATTATTTTTAGTATATTTTAAATTTAAATCTAGATGAAGACGTAATTATGTTGTACATGTCTATTCTAAATATAAATGCTGTTAATAAGAACATATAATCATTTTTAATAAAACCTGTTCAATAAATAGACAAATGAATTTTTTGTGACATTATCTGTGAAAATATCTAATGTCCTTCAGGTACATATTATTATTACAGGTAAGAAAATAAATAGAATGTATTTTCCGATAAAACCTTACTGGCATCAAGCCTCCGTGATCCAAGTCGAGTGGGGTTGAGCGGCGGCAGAAATAAACCCTCGGGCCACAATGATTCCGGATCCGGTGAATCAACTTTGTAAGGCGACGGCGGCAGCACGGGTATAGCTACATCTGGAATATATTGGGAATCAACCAACAGTGATATTTTACTAACATTTTTTCGTTTACACCTTTTCCCAGAAATTTAGATATGCGTTTCTATACTTTTTGTAAATTGAAATAGGAGTTGAACTTTAAACTATATGCTGATTGAGATAAACGATTTTATTAAAAATGTTGTTCGTCCTGTGTAAATACCTACAATAAAAATATTTACTTTTGTTAACACTCATAATAACATTATAGCACAACAGGCAACAATAATTAAATTAGCTAAACATTTAATTGAAATATGAGATTTACGAGAAAGAATACACTATCTAATAGATATGGTGTTACAGAAATGTATAGTTTGTGTGTCTAAAGCTAAAACGAAGCCTCATTCTATCATTGATTTTAGCCGCAGCCTATGTACGTATTTTAAGTTGTTATTCTATTAAGTCATTGTTTTTCAGAATTTGTAATCTGTAATGTTACACTTTTTTGACATTATTGTATAAGTGTAGATATAATTGAAGTATGTTATAATAAAGAACGATTAATAAATTGAGGGAGAATAGAAAACTATATTTTAGTAAATAAAACTTGCATATCCTGCCTTCGGATGGCAGATTTTCGGGTTCGGATTTAACTTGAACTTTTGTGCCGTAATCGCTTAAAAAGGTACGAATTATAAATCGAGAAATAGTTTTATAAATCTGATTACATAATAACCTTGAATCAACAGATAAAAAATTCATGGTTTAAACATGTCAAGTGGAAAAAAATCAACAAGGTTAAATTAGCTCACCAAAAGATATAAGCTTACTCATTCGGAATTCTTTAACAGTTCAAGTGGATACAAAATAATTAACTTGGATTTATGTACAAAATTATTCCGAACTAAGAATGAAATATTTTTTTTATACACTGTTGTGTCATCAATAAAATTAAACATGCAGCTATATAAATAGCATATACAATAAAAGCGATTATAAAATAAAAAAAATGTTTACGTTAATTGTGAACGACTATCTAACAGCGTCTATAAATATTCTTTTGATAATAAAGTAAGTAATATTTGAAGTTAGATAATAGTTTTCCATCTTAGTGAAAACATTTTCTTTCCGGAGTGCAACCTGACAACGATGTTGACTTCATTTCCACAAATATTAGACATTTTCTTACCGAAGTAGTTGTTATGCTGGGACGGTGCGCCGTTGAACTTATTATTCCGTACAATGTCTTCATGTAGGAACGGTATAGACGGTTTCACCCTTGGATATCCAAAGTCTTCCGATTGCGAATTTCCTGGTCCTGAAATGTGAACATAAACTAAAATAAATAAGAATTAATTTTTGCAGTTTTAATTCTCAAAAGATTAACAAAAAAAATCGATCTACGAAGATCTACATATTCAGAAGTGTTAACAACAGTTATAACGCTACATTCCATAAGCCTTAATCCTTTTCCGGTTTGCTGTGCGAATCATAGCACAGAGTCATATTCAAATAGAGAATACCAGAGTTCTCACTAGTCAAGTTTTAGTTATAATGAAGATGTTTTTGTCTTGTTATGTTGTTACGGACGCCTTCCAAATTCCTCTCAATTTTTTCAGCTTTTCTGATTCCTAATAATTAAATCCAAGTAAATATAGGTTTTTAAGTTCTCCTGTCAGTTAATTCCCATAACGTTTTCTTTTATTTATGAAAAACCTTGGCAACTCGCTTTCTTGTTCAACCTTGCAAAACAAGTGCCTTGCACACGTGTTTGGCGTTCAGAAGATGAACATAGCTCGATAATGACTGACTGGGTCCAATCTCGAAAGAAGGCCTCAACTTGGTTTGTTATTCAAGTTCGGTTATTAATGGTATCCCAGAAGATCTAACACTGCCTCGAGCTGGTGTTTTGTATTGAATTATGTGTACGTTCATGTTTTGAAAATAGCAGGACCAGTGATCTTACTAAAAATCGTTAGCTATTTTACTAAAACTTAAGGTTTGACTAAAACGATCAAAGCTAGTGGTCTAGTCGCACACTTTATTTGAATTTTATTACGAGCATTATAATGCAATCTTTTATGCATACGAGTACAGAGTTTCGGTGTGTTCGGAATATCAAATACCATTTATTTATATTATTTACTATAATATATTATACGAATATAAGTAACCAAGGTCTTTTATAATCGTAATTAAATAACAGTATTTATTTAAGAGTTGAAATTCGAAAAGAGAATATAATTCAAATAATTTAGTTTGGTTTAAAAACTTATATACCAAAACATTGCTTATGTTAATTTGAAGGGATTTAAAAACATTATCTACTAAATTATGAATAGTAATTTACTAGTAAGTAAAGAAACTTTCGAATTTTTACTGTTAACATGTCGGGCAATGCATTGGACAAGTCTTTGTCTTTGCATTCGAATAGCTCGTGAAGCAGGTTCACATTAATTTTTTTTCACATTTTTAATATACACAGGTCGCTATTATTCTTGATTATGTTTGATTGATTTTGTTTTTTATTGATAATGTTTTTTTTCGCTGCAATATTTATATACTTACAAAATATTGTATATTAATTGCGAAATTCGTTTAAATATATATTCTTAATTTGTAACATACAGAATATCTCCGTTTTAGTTTATCGGCTATGTGTACGCAAAAGGAATATGTATATACGTAAAGGTTTATGTCCGTAAAACTTATTACAAAATAATGACTATGACCTTATATTTTATTAGCTAGTGCGGTAGTAAATCTACTTCTAGTATTAAAATTAAATATAAACTGTTTCTTACTTCTAAAGTGTCTGTACGAGGACCTTAGTTGTCTTGTTGGAGTCGCTAGTATCGACACAGGGTTACCGACCCCGTGGGAGAAGCTTCTCGAAGGAGTGCTTACGCTGACATGGGACGAGAACTGTGCTCCCGCTGTACAGCTAGCCGTCATTTGTATTAAACATACAAATAGACTGCAAGCACTCTTGAATAATTTGCTTGTCGGTTTCTGTAAAAAAATACTCGAGTTTTTTGTTTGTCGAACAGAGTCAATACCAGGTAACTGTCAACTTATTGGTTAGTGATCACGAGGTATGGTGAGTTTACATTAGTTAGATTGCCACCATCATGGGTCTTGGCTGCCCTCTCCAACGTTGCGACTACCAGGCTCGTGGTCGCAGCTCGAGAACATTCTTGTTGATTTATGATTATCTTGTGGCTTGATGTGTTGTTGGATATCGATGCCAAGTATATAATAACATGGTGACTGAGACGGAACTTTCCGTCAACCGACAAACAATGACTAAAAAAGTGAAATTACTTGCACACCTTTAAGAGAGTAGCCACATGGAAACTTATCTTTTGATTTTTTAATTTACAATTGTTGAGGGCTACCATTATCATCTATATTTTTTACTTGTATACAAATATGCGGTCGAATAACGCTATGTTAAAACTGCGGCGTTTGAATAATCAGATAATCGATGATTACAAAATAATATTCGTGACCATCCAATTTTTTTTTTATCTATTATTAATTCGTATCTACATTGGAAATTTTTTGACTTAGCTTGATATGCAACCCAAGTGGCATTTGCAGATTCCGCGGATTTAGATAGCACAGTCTAAAACCTCTTCTAAGCGAAGCTTGAGAGTTTCGTGGCCTCGGCTTGGGTCGCTATAAGTTATATTTTCTCCGAATTGGGAGGTCGCTGAGTTCTTAGATCGCTTTGGCGGACGCTCTATGAAGTGACTAGGCCCCATGGCCCCACACGAGGGTACCTCGGCTGTGACAACTTGTGTACGTCATGAGAAGAATGATAATAGAGCCCAAGTTTGATAGAAACTAAAATCAGATTGATATCTCCTATCAACCAACAGCATCATCAACATAAAAATACAAGGGTTCCAAACACGCCCTGAGTCTTTTACAATACCCTTAATTACTATTATGTGTACTTTACATAATAAAAGAAGTCTTTAAAAGTTTTTGATTAATAAACCTCTTATGAATGAATTTCACAATTCATTCCACATAAATTAAAAGCGGTATTTTACTTTTTACTTAAAATAAGAGAACATTGTACTGACGGTGGAATAAAGGAGATGATTTAAAAAATCGTTTAAATTTAATAGCTTCAACATTCTTTGTTTATTCCTCAAATCTAGATCATTGATATAATGTCGTTGTGTCCAAATGTGGTTTGACCATTACATCACGTATAAAGTTTTATTAAAATTTATTATAGCATACCTTAACATGGTTATCGAAATTATTCAAGATAGCCTTATATAACTTATAACATTTGACAGTAAAATTATAGTAGAATAATTGTACGATTTCGTGTAACTAAATTACCACAATTATCTCAAAAATCAGATTTTGCCTGTAATTACATATTTTATAAATGTAATTAGATAAATGTAATAAAAGAGATGTCAATTGTATATATAACAATTGTAAGCTGCAATATCGAAAATAATCGAGGAGTTCATAGCACCTTCTAACTTATAATCCAATAACAGTAATCATCATCGTCATCCTATCAGCCCATAGACGACCACCGATGACCAGATCATAACGATAGCCGATCTTATGCTGACAGCATTAAGCGTCTTCCCGCGACCACGTGTATACCAATAATAATAATAAATAATACTCGGTAATACATTATAATTACCGGGCTCTTTTATACGTAGATAGAACTTTGAGCTTTGTTACGTATAGAATAAGTTTTATCGCGGAAATTGTAAACGCCACTGAGGCATAGCAGTGTTATCTCCAAAAAAAAAGAAATGTGGTTATGATATGACATAAAAATTATTTACATTTCACTAAAATGATTTATATTTCAACAAATTTATAAGGTACTACTAAAAGCGTGTGATAATTAAAAAACAAGGGTCTGTAAATCAAAATCTGTTCACAATTAGATACATGAGATAGTATATGTAGTTTAAAGGTCTGTATATATAACAGTAAATACAAAAACTGATACAGTGTAACAAGTTAAATTGTAATATTAATATGTTTTCACAGTTTACTTTCGGTTTAACACGATCTTAACACTCGTCACTAGGTTTCATAATATTATATTAAGTATAACCTTTATTCGTAGGTTTGATGACGTGCTAATTGTTACTGAGGTCATGTATCCTTTTTAGAGCGTTGTTTGACGGTTGAGCAAATGGTACTTCAGTTGAAGCAGAAATTATGGTCCGATCGAGTCGAGGTTCGACCCTTTTAGACACCCTAGAATCACAATGCGAAACGCGTGTGACAGCTCATTCTAGAGTCCTTGTACCTATTCAAATTAAATGAATTATTTATTAAAAATAGTCTAGATTGCATTTGTTATTGAAGTAAAGATGTGTGTAGTCTAAGAGAGAGAAACTCCGAGGGAGCATATGCTTTTTTAAAAGAGTAAAGAATAACATATTTAATTAACGTTGAAATAGCCTGAAAAAGAATGTTTCGCTCTTAATGTGAGCTGTCTTCTATGAAGTCATCTACAGTGCAAAAACCGTTTAAATTTTTTTTCTAATCTGCCAACAAGAGCTTTTTAACGAAACTGGTATCCTATCATAAAACCGTATACATTGGTCATAGAAAGATTAACTTACTCGATGCAGTCGAGTTTTAGGTATGAAAGTAAAGATAAAATTAATTTATTCAATATTGAAACTTTTAACAGAACTCTTATTGATCATCCACTTTTTGAACTCTATTTTATTTTTGAACCTGCTTCGCAAAGTGTTTTGGTGGTGAAGAAGAAGCAGGAAGAAAGTCTACTAGAAAATTAGTTTTTGTTATTTAGACTGTGTGTATTACACTTGGGTAGTGTGATATACACAATGAATATTGACTAGAAAGAGCATCCGCCAAACAACCAGAGCTTAGCAACTTTTCGATGAAATATCTAATGATGAATGTTACGAATTCCATCAACTGCTCGTACCAATGCATAGATACTGATGGAACTCGGAGTATCGAATTGTTTTCTCACCATATGTACAAAGCGGATTTTTAAACTATTCAGTCACATATACCGGAAAAGCAGTGATAAAAAGGAAAAAAAAATGACCACTGGTAAAGTGGTTCTACAGCGACCATAGGGCCGCAGCCATGGAGCTCTTCGCGCGCTGGTCTGATCAAGTCGGAACAACATACGGTACTACAGAAGCCGAAGCAATACAAACCGCCGAAAATCGGTACACATGGCGTGACATAGTGCGCGACAAACAAAAAGGGACACGAGCCCCAGTAGTGAGGGGTGCGACGCAAGGAGGATCTAGTGGCACGAGACGAGATTCTTAAGGCAGCACGCGAATTTTCCGCAGAAACTGACAATAAATTCAACAGTGATGTTTCGTAACAAAATAATAATAACATTTAAAATAACTTAAAATAATTTAAAGATACTGTGCTCAAAAATAAAATTAGCAACTCTTCTATGTGATTAATTAAAACAAGGTAAACGAGTTAAGATTTTACACGCGATAATTCACGAACTTCAAGCTACTGGGAAAGTTAAGTAAGCTATACAACATAGAACTACATTTATCACATACGGTTAGGAAAAATCAGATACTAAAACAAAGTTACAAAACACGATTAGCGTATGTTAGCATAAGAGCGCAATTAATTACTTCGTCAAGGATTATTACATTTTATGATCCAGGCCTTAATATTAATTATATGGTATTTCTGGGTAGGAGATAATTTATTAATAATTTTAATCATTATCCTATATACCATTAATAATCTGGTTCTGTAAGTAGGTGCATAATGAGTGGTTCTGTATGTAAATCTGTTAATAGATGATGATTGTAGATGTACAGAAAAACTTAATTTAGTTTATGATTCGTATCTGGTTAAACCAATTTGTAAGTTATATTTTAATATACTATAAAAGTCGTTGGAAATATAAATACTGACAATCGAATACAACTCGTTCTTAGCTCAAAATCAATTTCATACAAATTTTATTATTTACATATTTTATTAAAACCTAACGAAGAAATACTAATACCGATTGAATGTAAAAAAAAACCTTACAATACAACTTTGTGCAAAATTAGAAAAGGAAATGATGCCGAACTAAAAGTACTTTCTCGGGAACAAACACTAAGGTTACTACCATATCTTATTTAACAGAGGTTATAATTTGGATACATTTCGATGTCATTATCATGATTGCAACCGTTAAATATGAAAGTAAATTACATTCAAATTCTATTGTTTAAAGAACAAAAGAGTATAACGGTATTCAGTTAACCAGGGTCGAGATACTAAGGCTGTATCAATGTTTTAACTATTTTACTTAAGTTTATTTTTTCCATCGGTTTTATTTTCTCCATCGTTCCAATAAATAACATATTCTATTAATTATTTCTAATAAGATCTCTTGTATGCCGACATCTAGGTTGCTTACTTTCGTTCCTATACGAACCTCTGTATTCCTGATACGTCCTTATAAATAAATCTTGAGCATCTCTATAGCGCATAAAGCGACTCAGTCGCTTACCAATGAAGCCCGAAGAATTTACGTTCTATGTATAGGCACTATTACAAAATATTTATTAAACATGACTAGGCAATGTTGATATTACATATGTACAAAATGTTGATACAAGTGAACTATAATTTCAAAAATAAATTCACATTTACAAAAATATAATACTCGACTAATTACAGTCTCGAGCGTTGAAGTATTAGTTATAAGTTGTTATTTATAAAATAACTTTACTTGTAAATCACTTCAATACAAATAATAAGCAGGTTTAATTTGAAGTAATCTGTCAATTTTGGTGGGTGTTCTAAAATTATTTTGTAAGATCCTCTTGAAGGTGTTTATATAATATAAAATAATGTAAACGAAGCCTTGATATGTGAATGAATATGATATTAAAAGCAAGTGTACTGAACGAGATGTCAAATACCATAATATACCAAAATAACAAATACTTTATTGAGTACTTTCCTGTTAGTCCGACGCAAAATCACTAGAGGTGACCTAAATGCTCGCGTTTGTAATAACTATTTTTATAATAATGATTCTGATCGATGCTACATTATTAGTTAATACACATTTCTCTTAAAAAACTTATATTCTAATTCTGTATAGTCGTTTTTTCTTTACAAAAATTAGTGCGTAACAATGAAACCAAATCGTACTTTGTTTTATATAAATTCATAAAATGAAGCACATGTCCTTAAATAAACATTGCCTTTATGATTGTAAGAAATTTTGGGTAATTACAAATTATTTGGAAGTCAGTGGATGCGGGTAGTGTAAGACTGAACATCGTGGTGATCGTTGGGGGAAGTCTATGCCTCGCAGTGGGCGTCTATCGGTTAACATGATGATGACGATGATGATTTTTTGCCCTTTAGCCCTCTAACCAATTATGTATAGGAATTTTGTAAAACTCAAACTCATTATTTTTGGTTTATGTTCATTTATTCATTCATTCATAAATTACGTAAGCAACCAAAAACTCAAAATGAAATTGCCAAGAATTAATACAATTTCATAGTAATAGATTTAAGCAGGTAATATGTAATAGCTTATTAGAATGCTAGAGACTAAAACCTTCTGTCAGTACAAAGTCCGCAGGGACAAATATTAAACATTAATTATTTTTTATACATAATCATAATTTTGAAAACGCTTTGTCTAACAATATTATCACTAAGCTATTCGTTATTTTTTTAGCTATAGAGTGTACCATTTCAGAAAGCTTTGAGTTTTTTATTTTTATTCCCCCTCATTACTATTTGATTAAAACTTAAATTTTATGAAAATAATAAGTAAATAAACACAATAATTGACAGCAGATTACCCAGTATAAAAACAATATGTATAAACAATAAAATTAGATTTTTAATAAATTATGTACCGCTTATAATAGGTATAATTACTTGATTTTATTGGTCGGTCGAATGTTTTGTGGTTATAATAATAATCGAGTCATTAAAATAATTACAATTAGGCCTATTAATATGGTTTAAAAAGTTGGCTATAAAAATTCAATTTTCATTTTTAGAGTTCAGGTTGAAATATGTTGAATTTGAACTGATCTTGAAAAATTTAATAATAAATTTAAGATATTAATTAATATGAAGAATTATTTACAAAATACAATTTGTTAGTAATGAAGTCTAGCCGTTGCACCGAACCATGATGTTCCGTGAAATGCGCAACAAGGAGGATTGTCCAGAAGTAATTAGTAATAATTTCTATGTGTCTAAGACTGTAATTGCCGAGAGGCGTGCGTGCGTCTATCCGCTCTTTGCTGCAACTATATGTCATGCTACGAGTAATGAGCATGAAAGTAAATAGACTTTATAATAATAACCTTACCAAAATAGATGTATAAGTTTTGGGAATAATGAAATTAAAAAACAAATTTTATATACTTAAATGATGCACCTATTCGTAATGCAAATGTATTTTTATTAAGTAAAATTTTGTAAAACGTTATGAAATGTACAATATTTGATCCTGAGATAATCTTGTAATATGTATGTAGTCTTACTTGTTATCGGAATAAAATGAAAAAAATAATACTAGAAAAATGATTAACATATGTATAAATGGAGAAATACAGTGATCTGAACCGAATGGTGTTATAGTTGATAGATTTTGGTCACAGTTGGACTTCTCTAAAAAGGTTGGAAGGGTGTATACTAGCTTTATAAGTAATTTTGTATGGTACGGATGAATCTGATATAAATTAATAAGTTTTCGTAAAATATGTTGAATTTTCTGATAACTTTATATAAATCTTAATTGTCTCTGATGTTATAAGAACAATAGCAATTATTTTAAAATTACATATGAAATTGTCTATTCAATGTTATCATAATATGTTAAGTAAAGACTATTTACGGACAACATGACGTCCAATAGGTCACTGCTATCATAAATAAACACTGACAATTATCCCTTCTACCTAATATGGTACCTTAATGCTTGTTGGTACGATCTCAAACTCCATTAGTGGTGAAATATGATAATATTGAGAAAATATGTAAGCGCATAAAAGAGTTTTCTGTATAAAGATTGTATAAAAAATGCCATTTATGGTCAAGTTAATAACTAAATAATAATGCTTATTATCTCTAAAAAATAGAAGAATTTTAATATTTTTAGTTCCGCAATTTTTATCGAAATTAAAGCTGTATACTCTGTGGGAGAGGTGTCGAGTATTTAGAGAATCATCAAAATGTTATGTGGTTATCAATATGCTCCTAATGTTATAATTTTGCCGAAGATTAATAACAGATGTAACTCTTAAGGCAGTGTAACTCAACTTTTTTCATTTCAATAGGCACTGAGGGTCGAATAAAATATAGAAACGAAATAGGTAAGAGTTCTTAGGTTATTTATATTTTATTCATTGTTACCGTTCCAAAATAGTTGCAGTCCGCGGTTACAAATAGCTGTTTGATTAAAATTATATTAGTTACTTGCTCTTTATGCACATTAAGAAGACATAAAAATTTGTTAAATGAAAAGGTAAAAAAATTGAGTACAAGAAGTCATTTCATCGTAAACGACGATTTCTTTCAGACAACCTTTAATGAGGTATTAATAAAAAACGAATTCAATTATCAAATATTCACTGTTATGATAGACGTTTATATCAATTCCAGTTATTAATCTGAAATATAATAAATGATGCAGACTAAACGTTGCGAAATTGATAATAATATATGATGGGCCAACAACAAGCCCGGCGGGCTAAAGGAGTCTCGGTTGCCACAGGTTAAGCATAGCTGCCTCCAGGTAAACTTAAAAGTTAAAGCGCCTTAATATCATTGGTAACCGACTTCGATTTTCAGGAAGCGTATTCTTAGTGTGCATTACATTGCTACAGAACGTGACGGTAATCATCGTAATCACAATGCGGATAGGGCCCACAAGATGGAATACTTTGTGTACTCTGCAACTCTCTCTCTGAGAACTTGTGATTGTCATCTAATAATTGGAACTCTTCAGTCATGCTGGCTGTATTTTATGATGTACATCAAATACCTAAGATTCGGCTTCATCGAGTTAGTAAATCTATCTATGAGCATACCCTTTCATAAAATCAAAATATCATCCCAGATAAAGTTCAATATGCTCCTAATGTTAGATTTAAATAATACACAAAGAGAATTTGTGTGCTAAGAGCTGCTACATTGTAAATGATTTAAAAAATAATAAATAAAATACCTAACCTTGGTAAATATGTATGCATTTCTAGGCTATTTAAATGTTAATTAAATATGTAATTCTTCTAAAAAAATTCGATCCCGATGAGCTCCTTTTACCTGGTTTACACATGTCTAAAGTATTTTATCATCCAAACGGGTAGTAAAGTCATCTTGTCACCGAAAAGATATGTAATTTATCCTATGTTTAATAAAGAATTTTTTAATTTGAATCTGCATTCTCGTAAAATTTAATTAATTCAACCGGCTTCTCTTTATGTTAATTTTTACTATATTCTAACAGCTGTTGATCCAAATACTTGTTGTAATTAATAAAAGTTGATTTATCGCTCAATAACTAATAAACCCGCCCTTGGGGTGTCACTCAAAATGCATTACGCATTCCGATTGAAAGGCGATAGGGCGAAACGTCGACGTGGTGGGTTACTACATCGCTATCACTAATGCTATTTTGGAAAGCGTTTGCGCTGGGAGATGTTGCGGAAGAAACTCCAGCAACGCTTCTATTTAATATGATCCGGGATTGGTGTCCCCTGAAATTTACATAGACGGCTTGTGTTCGAATGGCTACACTGTTTAGCGAATACAATATAATTGGAGACAGATTTACATCTACATGAACATCTTTGAAAGTACTATTAGAATAAAAATTAACATATAATTTAAATTTCATAACGTTGAATTTTTTTAATAATAACTTCAGGATGTTATTTCATTGATAAGTAAATCCTGTTGTGTCAGTAAAGTCACGAACAGGTGTACTTGATGTGAAGTAATACTTATTCAACTGTGACCTTCCTAGGCTTACAAATAGCTTCGAGATCGAAAGCTTAATGAGAACAGCCATATGAGATGAAAACCAAGGTGAGTCTAGCGTCATTAATACAATGTGTAACGCTTTGTTACTAACGGATACCATGTACAAGGGTAACCGTTTGTCCTTTTTCAGCTGTATTATTTTATTTTATTTTGATAATTACAATGAAGTAAATATTAATATGTAAATTTAATATTAGTCCTTAACATTTTGCAGTGAAGACTACGAACAGCTAAACACAAAGTAAGACCACTGGTAAGATGCACTTTGTAAGATCGTCCGTGTGAAGACATTGGATGAAGGCCCCTTCCAACCGGTCCGAAATTTATGGGAAGCCCCATATCCTGCAGAGAACATCTTATGGCGGAAATAAAGAAGATAATAGATAAAAATAAATCCATGTTTCTTTTGGTCAAGTTATAACTTTAGAACGACTTGATCGATTCTTCACACTTTAAAGAAAGTCCTTATGGAAAAAATGCGATTTCTAGTGTTTAAATAAAAAGATAATCTGCAAATGTCGTTAAAAAAATTTGATAAAATTGAGCGTGTGTGTTGTCATTTGTTTTCACTTTTCCAATTGTATCACGCACGCGTTTGAAAAGAATCAACATTATTTATTTACACATCACAAAATAGAATAAGTTAATAATTCTGTGTCTTAGAAGTTCTACAATACCATGTCTTAAAGCAGAATAATAAACATGTATAACTTTTTTTATTTATAAAGGATTATTCATAGCAAAGACTGTCCTGTCTGACGGGTCAGCTCCTATATTATACAGAATAAGTAAAAATCAATGTGAATTTTAATATTTGGTTTTAGTAATAGGATCATTCCTCGTAAGATATTACTTTTTTGTTTTTGCCAAATACAAAACAAGGTTAAAGAATTCAGCTCTGTTATTATTTTCATAGATAGATGTAATCTTTACACTATTGCTAATGAGTTTGTGTACACTTTATTATATTCTTTAATTACAGGCCTGTAAGGCGATTAGCCTAGACTTAGTTATGTGCTGTTATATTTCATCGGACTGTTAACCGTAAGAGGCAACCCTATTTTATAAACAATCCCGAGAACAAAAAATATTACAGATTAATTAATCACGAAATATCAATCCGTGCAAACATCGTGCCTATATGAAATTACTTAAAGTGCGTGACCGTATTAACGTTAGCAGGAAGTCTGATGATACTAAAAATTAATAGTTAAATTTGGATAGTAACATTTTTTAACAAACGATGACTCAAATGAATGTAAAGATTTATATTTATTTAGAAACAGATGACTCAGGTTACAAAATAAAATATAATTTCTTTATTTTTATTGCCTTTTTTATTTTGCAATAAAAGACGCAAATCTCTTTTTAATACAATGATTTTTAACAATGAAACATTGATCGAAGTTGATTCTATAATTGTGTACGGAGAAACAATAGCTTGTTACAAAATTAATTTTAATTGGCAGGATTATCAAATTTATACAAAAAGTTGTAGGTTTAATTGAGTGTTGTAAAACAAGTCCTTTTATACTATTGAAAGAGAATAGTGTTGTACTAGAATAAATAATATTTTTGACTATCTCACTTTTATTTTGTGCCGGGTAAATTCATTACTATTTTTAAAAAACAATGTTTTTTATAATTATTAATGGGCGTTTTTAAAAGATTCTCATAAATAGTCGTGCTTTGGCTATTACTGTATGTGCAATTTCGCACACGTCTGAACTTTGTGAAAAATGTTTTAGTTTGATTTTATAAAATGCATATGCATCATTCATAACTAGTTTCCTATAGACTTTTTTTCATGTTTGATTTAAAACACCTTTAACGAGAAAATATAAATGTGGAACATTTACTCATAACGAATTGTATGAAGTCATGTGAGCGTTATACGAGAATGCCCTTATAACGCAATTCCCTAAAAAGAAAAAATTACTCTCTACCTTTTGGGATTACTGACCTTCTAATTTTTATATGCATTCGTTCGCAAATGGTTAACATGAAAATTTATTGAAAATAGGTAATTGACCGAAAACGTATATAAAACACATGTATTGTTTTCGCTTCTTTGTTGGAATCAATAAAAACGAATAAAAAGGGTATTGACTTAAACTTGTTGGAATTATTATATATAAATAGGAAACATTACCAATCAATAGTAATTTACTCTGTATTAATAAAAAAAAACGTGCAATTATAATTTTCTACCATATATAATTGTATTTGTAATTCATACAGCGATAAGTTGTATAAATTAATCAATCAGTATGTTCGATGCGGATTATACCGTACAACAGCCTTCATACATCGTGACCGCAGACAAAACGGCAGCATAATTAACCAACACTACTTGGATCATTTGTATCGTTTTATTACGAAATATTTGTTCTGGATTCAACGTGAGATCGGTGTAATGGCCTATCTCTGCATAATACTGATGTACACGACTTCAGTTGATCGGTTTTTGTGTTGCAATGTAGTAATAGGTGATAATACAAATTTTGCTAATAAATATTTGTAAAACAAAAATTATTTACTTACGAATAGTGTGCTGTACTCAATTCCTTGATATTTTTATAAATCTCTTTGATAATCTCACATAAATCAATGTTTACGTGAAAATAGTGTAAATTTTACATGTCGAATTAAATACCCGAATAAGTGATTTTCGGATGAGAATTTGATAAATATTAGATGACCATAGCAAAGTTTGACATATGTCTCGTCTGATGTTAAGTGAAGACGAGCTCTATGATGCTTCATGACTTCACTTCACTTCAGTTCACTCTTGACTTGCAGACTCCGAGTTTATAGTTAACTGGAAGTAACGGGGCCGGCAGGTTGGTCCAAATCTTGACAGTTTGCACTATAAAAGTTATATTTAAACGTTGCTCGATAGAAAAAAGGAAATGGGGCAACTAATTGATGCACCTCTCGTCTCTGTATGAAGTCCAGAGCTTTGAGCCAGTACTTTCCTACAGTTACAAGAAAGCGGAGACAAATCCAAGGGTCTATTTAATAATCAAGTGTAATGTGTACAGCAGAGTAAGAAATGATTTAGCAATAAAATTAAATAAAAAAAGTGAATAAAATACACATAAACTAATTAGCGATAAAAATAATATAAATTGCTTTAAAATAGACTGTAAATACGTAGTAAGTAGTAATTAAATTTATTAAGTAATTTTATGTAAGCCGCAAACTTAGTCAACCTCTTTGCGGATGAAATCGTAAATTTGGTTTTGAGCTGGCTGACCTCTTCTCGGCGGAAGGAATATTCCTACGAAAATTCAAGTCTCTGGGCCTTACAGTTCGGAGATGTTGATGTTTGTGAAATTTCTTACAAGTACATAGCTGGATAAATGTTACATCCTTAGGATAATTAAAATAGTTTTAATTTTGATAGCATTAATATGTTCTGTAACCTAGTTCTATAAAAAGAAATACAGTTAAATTAGCGATTTTTTGAACCAATCCTAAAATCCCTTATTATATTACAAAATGTAGAGCACTAGACAAGCATTTTATTTTGAATAGTTAAATATAAGGAACTGCTATTTCGGGGCGGATGCGTCAGACTTTTTTAAAGTAATTGATGTCATAAAGATCAAAATTTACACACCACTTTTGTATATGATTGGTAAAGTACAAAGAGAAGTTTCGATTTGGCGAAAAGAATATGTCACGAACCGGAGCGCTCGCTGCGTGGGCTTATGAATGGTCACGACTCAAGAGACGCATCAAGGACACGAGCGTCCATTATGTTCAAGTATCCAATTGGTACTGATGTGTAACAGTAAAGTCCCTTTTGGAGAAGTGCAGATAACTTTAATGTGTTTTTGTATGATATTGCTTCACGTTGGTGGCGACTTGTGGCATTTTACTACTCCTTCAAATATTTTCTTTCTGAAAAATGTGACCATGTATTCAAATATTTTCACCATTTTCGATCTTCTGAGATCATCCAAAATTTAGAAAGGAATTAATAATTTTTTGACATTACACCGAAGACCTAATTTTTGTATGGAAAAAAGTGTGAAGTTTAATATTTTTTTAAATATTAAATGTAAAAAGCTACACTTAATAGGGGCTCCTACGTACTGCTACAGTGGCACGTCTGTACAGAGTTTTGCTCATTAATGTCCTGTATAGCATAACCCATGCGTTCATTACTCTGTCCTGTAAAGCTTGAATAGTTCTCTATGCACCTCATCTCCTGTATATCATAACATGATCATTTATAGCATAACACACGCGTTATACCAGTTATTTCATTTAGGTCATTTATAAGTACTCTATTTCTCTATTTTAAAATCTATGAAATAAGGCAATATTTTAAAAAGAACAAAAAAGCAACACTTAATTTTGGATTTAAAATGTATAAAACTGGTATGACCTCTGTAGTAAGAACTAATATAATTTTGTGAATAAGACAAAAAACGTAATATCGTTTTATAGAAAATAAATACTATATACAAATATATAAAATAGAACAATAATATTGTTATCGAAGTAATTTCATATCTTCTAATATTTTTTAAAGGTATGACGTTAAGTGTAATATCCTTTTGAATACTTAATATGCAAGCACTGACCCATAGGTTAAATGTTCTGCCAATACGAAGATCTAATTATTAAAGAGAAATTTATGTAGTTACTATGTTGTAATTATAGTACATGCCGAGAAGATCAAAAGCGAAACATTTACAAAACATGTAGTTCGAATAGCGGTAATAGCACACTTGTTACTTTATTTTTCTCAACTACGTTTTAATAGCAACATGCTATATTTTAACACAGACTTTCTGTCTCATCGCGCGCCTAACGCTGCGTAATATGATCACTCTGAAGCATGTTACGAATTTTGATACACTTACTATATTTTTTATTACGTTATTTATTATTCTATATATTAATTGACAGCAAATGAACTATACATTCTTCACTTCAAAGCTTTTACCTTTAGAACAAATCATTCCATATACAGAGATTAATTACAATTTATAACTATGACTCAAACGCAATTGCAGAGTCTATCTTACAATAATTTAAGTCTTAAAAGCCTTCCGGCCAAGTGGCTAATAACACGGAGGGTTTATACTACACGAGTATGAAAATATGTCCGAGTATAAACATTGTCGTCTTTTCCAAGAAATATGACATATACCATGTATATATTCCAGAAAAAAAATGTGTACAGAAGAGTCACAAAATTTTACTATGGGTAATGTGTATGCTTGAAAGGTTCTCGAGTGGGGACCATGTAGCCAGGCCAATAGACGCGGCGTGAGTAGGCCGCCCACTAGGTGGACTCACGACATAGTTAAAATCGCAGGAAGTCGCTGGTTGAACGCCTTTGCCCTGCAGTGGGCGCCTATCGACTGAAAAAAGCAAGTGTATGCTTTTAAAAATCGGATCCCAGACAATTTTCAGAAAGCTTGACTTCATAGAATATAACACATCTTCGTGATGATGTGTTTGCCACCAGGCTGTAACGATGTTAATTAAATATGTAATTCTATAATATAAGAAAAATATAGTCTCGCTGAGTTTCTTTCATCTGCTCGTTTCAGTTCATAATAAATGACTTAAAAGTCATTTATTATGCGAACAAGTGGTTACCTCATGTTGACACCAATAATAGATGAAATGTTCTATGTTGAATAAAGATTTTTTTATTTTGAATTTGAATTGGAATACCTAATTCGTACGAAATTTGAGATCGCCACGCTCGGCGGATACTCCACGGTAAAATTGTCTACAAGGAACTACATTGGTTTGGGTTTTTAATTGAAACATATTTAATATTTTGATACGTTGTCGTTGCTATCACTCAGAAAAGTGATAACGCTAGGAAGTCGCGAAGGAAATCTAGCAACGTTTCTGTCATTAATGGGAACTTGTTAGGTTTTTCGCGGTGTCCCGATTGAGTTGATCGAAAAGTAGATAGTTTATAATGATTGTTACGAAAGTTCAAATAGAAGAATGAAAGTAATCTTCATTGCTCAGCGGTATGGCAAGTTAGTTGAAGTGAGCAGGACACAGGGCATCTAGCAGGTGTTCATTGGATCTTAAAGTTCTTGAGTGGATACTACAGACCGGCAAGTGCTGTACTTGACTTAAGACATCACTCCATAAGGTGGTCGGAAAGCGGTGAATACAGGCCGCTTACTACCTGTCTTATTGGATATTTATGGGGAAGACCATTTCCAGTAATAGAGGACGACCAGTGGTTGAAATGAAGATAATGAAGTTTAAATTGTTAATTAACTTAATTATACTTATGAACGTATTGAAGGTATACGTATTTGAACTGTGAATTTCAATACAGACCATAAATAACAGAATGCGGCCCTTCACGTGCCAACTGGAGCACAGCTTGCAATTTGATAAGAAGGTTCATGTGAATGTATTGAGTTTAATATTTCTACGAATAATCGTGATTTGAAATTCGAATAAAGCTTTATTTATTTGATTGCTTGCAATATACGTTATAAGTAGAGTTCATATTTATAATTGCATAATGGTTTTAATGATTTGTGTAATGTTTATGTTAATATTAAGAATGCACTAATCGATAACAACGTACTGTAATTATTGCTAATTTATTTTAAATTGGGAATAACGATTTTGGCTAGTAATTACATTTTTACTTTCGAAACGTAATCACTACTTGTACTTATAGTAGAAATATTATGTTTTTTATTAATTTAATTTTACCCAGCAAAAAAAAATTCTTCATAATTCTATAAATTTGAAATCGCGAAAAATGGGACACTATTATGGTATTATTTAAGTACAGACACAAAATTAGTATAAGTATATAATAAAACGGCGACGTTACGTAATTTTTTTTTACAAATAGTTTAAAAAAATTAATTTTTTTGTAGCGTATTTTCTATATTTATTAACATTCACACAAGTTTTAAGATGGCGATATCTTAATTTTAAATTATTAATCCGGGCTTAAAATGAGTGAATTGCAATTAATTATAAAGAATTGTCATCTCGATTGAATAATTTTAGATTAAGTTCGAGCTAGCTAAACCCGTATAGGCATGCAGCGCCAATCTTATATGTTATGGTTTATTGGTTACATAACATTATATGAATGAGGAATATAGTGTCGAAACGATGGTAGTAAACTACTGAATTAAGGATATTTGTGGCAGTGATCATAAATATCTGACTAAGTTTGTTGCCCTCGTACTATACTTTAAGTTGAAGTATGCCTTTATGGGAAAGCTCAATTTGATTTTGATTTCCATAAAAATGAGCTTTTCTGGCATTGTTCTCAGAACACACGTACAATATCACACATTCATAGTACATAATAATTTTAATATAATAATGAATGTATATATGTAATTAATATTCGAAATACTACTACTATCAGATTTCAAGTACTTACGAATTAATTCAAGAAGCATAATAGATACAATCAACTAATGAAAATATTATCCAATCGTGCAATGTGGTCTAAAATTTTTAATTTTTTTTACAAGAACCGAGTAAAGATTTATTGAGCCTTTATCTTTTTCTACTATGTGTCCATTTATATATATTATGTGTGTAGATAAAGTGTAAAAGTACCACAATGAGTTTAACAATTATGCAAATTTCTTTATTACCTCTTCTTATATCAGTAAAACAAATCTTATGCTTGCTAATACATTTATTATCTGTAATATTGCAGCAGAGTTTTTCTGTGATAAAAAATAATCAGTAACATTTTTAATGTTTAAATAATTAACTCTGTCAGTATCTTAATGTAGAAAATATAAATAACATCATCTATATTTGTACCGAACAATTTCTAGTATTACCTTGAATAATGTAGTATTTATCGCGTTTCGTAAGTTTAATATGGCATACGAAATCGACCACCATCATTGACATGATATATGTTTGTCAATGTGTATGATAATACAATAACGTAACATCTCACGTGATGAGATGAGGCCTCAATAATCCGTGGTCCACGACGCTAGCCGGCACTCCATACTTTCACCCGGAAAAACTACAAAGGTCGCTTCCGAGCTTCCAACCGATCATTTTAGCAGATATGTATTAAACATGCCATAAAAATCAATATCCTAGGACACCGACCATGACTTTAGAGGAATGTATTTCCTTTCGTTTATGATTTAATTTGTATATATTATTATATACGTGTAAATAGCAACAAGTCACAGTCATATGAATGTATTATGTAGCTGATATATTAAAAATTTTGTGTTTTTTCATTTAGTGCGATCGAAATCAGTTTGATATTTTTATTTATTATTGTACTATATTATAATATGTATTATACTTTACTTATAATAAATATATATGTTAAACACACATCCATGTATGTTTATGTACGTTTGTTTGTAAATACGTATGTTATGTAAAACTACCCATTAATAGTACTTTTACCTTTTCCATACTATGATTATCTGTAAGAGATTGCCTTGGGTGATAAGATCGCCCTTTGTACTTTTTTGTGTATTATTGTGAAACTATTTTAATGTATCCTAACGTGTACAATAAAGAATATTAAATAAAAAAATTGTGAACCACTTCGTTTTTTAATTTTATACTATTAATTAAAATAAATATTTAAAAACTATCTCTTACCCTTATCTGAACACCTTATTCATCATCATTTCAGCCGTCCTTTGCTAGGCATAGGCCTCTCCCACACATTTCTAAAAAAATCGGTTGGATGCGGCCTATCCAGCATCTAACGATTTTGACAAGGTCGTCTATTTACCTTGTAGGTGGATGTTCTACGCTTCGTTTTCTGGTCCGTGGCCGATCCGCTAAACTATCTCGGTTACTTTCATATATTCCAGTAAATATGAACAATGTAAGTTTAGAATAACATGAATGCCAAGTGTACGGTAATATTTTTTTAACTGTAATTTGTTAACAAAATACTAGGTATATATTTATTAGATAATCACTGTTACTTTTTTCAACTGCTATTGTTTCTGTGTTGAAATAAAAGTGATTATTTATTTAGGGTAGATTAAATGATCGAACCAAATTAACCAGTGATTGTACAGCAAAATTTGAATATGTTGCGTCAACAGTACTAAAAGCAACACATCGATTTTTAATAAAAATCTCTTACTATAAATTATTTATAATGTTGATTTAATGAATACTAATAATTTATTTATTTCAAATAGTTATATCAAAAAGTCTAGTTGCCCTTATAACTGTCAACCTTCGTTGGAAGATGGCACTAAAATTGAAGACCTCGAGATTAGAAAGAATGTGCTACTAACGATGACAGACATTTTTAACAGGTGAAAGTAATGACTCGACAATTTCTTTTGAATTGCACACTCTACGGCAAGTGATGTAAAGAAATCATTTTTGAATTGTAAACATATAATAATATTGTTTTGATATAATATTAGGGAAAGTTATATACATTTTATTTTAACCTTTCTGGTCTAAATATTAAATAATTCAAATACATTGTATATTTATATTTTTATAAGATTTGGATTTGATTCACATATTTACCATTGAAAACATTAGTCTGTATTTATTAAACACTTATGATATCAAACACAGCATTTTTCTAGAGGATGAACAACAGTATCCTCTGCGTATCATAATACCGCATTGTGAACACTAATCCTTCTGCCAAGCGTAACGATAATTGTATATCCCGCTATAGATATCTTTAAGAGTGTCCTATGCTTTGTAGTGGGTGGCTAAATCGACTATGACGAATGTTTTTATGATGCTAACGGGCTTCTTATGTTGAAATGCTGGCAGCTAATCAATCTTGTAATGATGTTGTTGGAAAATATCATAGAGCATGTTTCGTCGTAAAGCGTTATTGGTTATGGTAAAATGGTTACTATTTGTTAGGTTCAGTAGTTTTTGGTTTAGTGTTTATTACCTTAGAAGATAGAAGGATATCGCATTTTAAATCACAAAGAAAATAAATTTGTTTTATAGTACAGGAAAACGAATCGTGCAGGATGAAATAAATTTGGTAGAAAGTGATATTGAAAATTAAGACCATTTTATGGTATTTTAAAAATATAATATACAAGTTACACAAAAAATGTAGTTAGTTACAATTTAGTGTTCCTGCGTAGAAGAACAGTCACTACAAAGATTCTTCTACACTCTTCGTTGCAAAATAGACCTAAGGCCTATCACCAATATTGTATAACCTTTTACGCCCTCGGATGGAAAATTAAATTTGCTTGTAAGGTCTTTAAGAGATTAAAACTATTAATGTTCGTCACATCGTTAAGCACCAATAAAAGTTTTGACGTGATTTTCTAAGAAAAACAAGCGGAAGTTATTAAAAACCAATTTATAGTTCGATTAGAAATCCGGTAATATTATAACTTTCTTCTGTGATACTCCGAGTTTTTACGTTGATTTTTTGATTTATTGATATCCTTTAGTATGGATTAAGAAATTTAACAAGAAATGAAGACTAATGGTTATTTTAATGTGTTACAACATTTCGATTAAATATTGATTCAAATTAATCGCGTAAAGTGTGTTTGGTGCGACGCTGAATTTTATAATTCGAAATGAAAATGAAGAAAATAACGCCTTCCATATTATAAAAACAGTCTTTGACATTTTATTCATCCTTTAAAATCCTTTTGGTCGTCTCGTTATTAGTATTATATAAAAGAAATTTTAATACAGTCGGTTACGTTAAAACACAGACTTTTATTGTAAGATACTTAAGGTTAATTCAATAACTTCTACACGCTAATTAGTAATGCAAGATGTATTAATCGGTGGCGAAAGTTATTAGTTTTATGCGTGTCGCGCGTGCAGGATGTATAAATAATGTCAGATGTCACTTCTTTGTTCACGTTATAAGCATTTTTATTAACATAATATGTGTTACCTAATCAAGGGTTTTGCAGGCGCATTAAATTGAGTCCGCATGAGAAAATGGTAATATGTGGACAACGTATATACAACGTTGTTCACATATTCTGATACACAAAAATTAAAGCTTTGCAAATATTATGGATATACTAAGAGATGTAATATTACATTGGTATTTAATAAACCGAAAAATTACTTTTATGATATCAATATCGAAAAACATTTAGCCGACATTTCGTCTACCTTTAGAATTTTACCCAAAAATGTTTATATATTAAGTTAGGTTACATTAATTTTTGCTACAGCAATTAAACCTTTATTTAAAAGAGTATTGACATTCGTAAGATGTATCGTGATCAAAAATGGTTTCATATTAATAAATAAGTAGCCAAATATCTAGTTAAACGATGAATTATAAACTGTGCGATAAAGTAGGCTGACTTTTTTATATTTTCGTTTAGACACGCGGAAGATTGTTTTCAAGAGGAAAATAGTATTGGTATATTAAACAAAATTCTTTTCCGTTACAATCTCGCATTGAATTAAACACCTGCCTCTATGTCGAATGTTGTCGTGTCAAATATGCCTTCAAGCAGAAACATAGATTTCATGCACACATCCGTCAAAAATTTTCGTGCATCGTACACACATTTGTAATAAAAATATGTTCATTACATTACTAAAATTTATGAAACAGAAAACTTATTCCTCAATAGTTACATGTACACTCTGAAATGCGTTTTGTATATTTATTTTTCCTATTGGACTGCATCCAACCAACTTCATGAACCAATTTCGTCTGAGCGATTAGTTATTAAAAAAAATAAAGTAAAAAAAAATAATTCGATCTTCTCTGAAATCTAAGTGTCACTTGAGTCAAAAATTTTGACGTTTTGGATTCAAAAATCAATTATCCGTATACTTCAAGTAGGTCGTTGATAATTTTCGACCAAGTTTTATATACAAAACTAACGTACAATTCGTCTATGCTTAAATTTATCGCTGTGATATTGCGACGTGCAAAGAATTGTATCGCTGACAAATCGTGATGCACGCTCCTGATGTACAATAAAATTCTTCATTGGTGAACTGCATCTCACTGATTCATTGTGTAATACGTGCGACCTTCTTAGGTCTTCTCGGGTGTTAATTTACTTACATGTATTGCACATATCTATACAGCTACCTAACAACAACATTTCATTTAAGAGTTCCTTATTCAAATTGTATTAATTTTCTGACATTAATTAAATTTGTTTTATAAATTTTACCTCCTTCGTTTCAAAACTCTAAAATGTCAAACAGAAAAAAAAGTTCATTTTTCTCAACTAAATGAAAGTGTCTCTCTGATGAACCAATTAATTTAATAAGTGAGGTTGAAATTAATATAAGAGCAGGATAATGTTTTCATTCCCGGATGGTCTCTTAGGTAATAGTTTTAAATTTAGATGTAGCCGTTTTAATAGCACTGGTAATAAAGACAAGCTTGTCGTGGTTTTCTCTAGGCTTCCTTTAAATTAATAACTCTTTTCGGCAACTGTCTTACAATTCACGCCAATATAGTGTTTCTTATTTATTATATCTATTAATAAATTTAAGAAATTGATGAAACAAAAACTTGTCAATAAATCATAGTTAATGTGATGCATTTTTGAAGTGATAAAAAACTTTGGGAATTAATTGCTCTACTACTGTATTACGGATGTTGTAAAAATGACTAGAATTTTTTGCGTTTGAGTTTTTTCGCGGGCAAAAACCAAGGGGAAATCTCGTGGGTTTAAGACGATGTATGCCAATATAGTGGAATTTAATTAGATTCTTGTTTCTGTCAAATGTGCTCTTCTGGTATTCTTTCCATGACTATCAGATGTGCTCATTACAGATATGTGACTAATAATATAAATAGACGAATAGACGGATAGTAGATAGTGCAGTACATTTACTGAATATGTAATAACAAGGTTATTTAATTGTGCTTCTTCTGTGTAGCAATTTAAAAACTACTGTCAAGGATCATCACGTAATGCGTGCTACAGATTTGTAATGTTTGTATATTGTATCACTAATTATTAATTATTTATACAGAGAGCGGTTCACGGTCGACGTTTATTTTTTTGATTAAAAATATTGATGGACACAATTTGATCGATTTCAATCTCCTACATCACGTCTTTATTAAATTAATTAAATTCGTCGATAGAATTTTTGTTACCGTTATGTAACAGTTATACAGGTGATTTGTTATAGGTGTTAAAATTTTAAAGTAGTGAATGTTTAGCTCATTTGTCAGCAACCTGTATAAAGCAATCGCTTTGAAATGTACTTATTTTTTCCAATCGAATGCGAATAGATTAATAACTTATGGCAGTACAAGATCCGCAGGGACGGATATTAAACTATAATTAATTTTAATATGTAGTAATTCGAATTTTGAAAACGCTCATTCTTAGTATATTATGATTACTTAATTTTTCTGAAAATATTTTATTTTTGATAGGGTGTACTGTACTTTTATTTACAGCAAATTATAATATGAATTCGCCCCCTTTAAAGCCTTTATACCTACAACCAATCACCCTGTATAGTTATTTTTCTAAAATCATTTAGAATACTATTATACAATAAAGCTTTACGATGCTATAAACTACCGGTTATGGATAATTTTTTGATCCGAGAAAAATCCGATAGACAGTGCGGACATGATTACACATACATCACATTATGCGACGTCATCATTACTAATCTCTTTTCTCTTTCGTTATGGGTATATACCAACTACTAGAATCGGCAATAGACAGATCGGCTTTGAAAATTACTTCTATGTTTATTTTTAGCCATGAATGTAATGTAACAAAACAAATAATTAGGCTTTTAAAACGTTACGTCTTCTGCTGGATGAGTTCTAAAAACTATCTAAATAACGTTGAACTATTTATAATTTCGTGTTACAAAAGATTATTATAGAACGGTCATCATCCACTGTGACCATCATGCACGTGTGCTGTTCGTGTATTGAGGTATAAAACATATAAGGCAAAAAAAGATTGTAATTATTTAAAATGAAAAAAACCTAACTGCGCTAAGACTCATGTGACTTTGAGTACAATCTAAAGAAGGCGACACACCATAGGAATGCGGATAGGACAGAAAACGGAAAAGTACTACAATCTGCAATCCGGTAATATTTGCGATGCAACGGTTCGAACGGAGGCTCCCGAGGGAACTTTTGAGTTAAGTTGCAAAAATGAGGTTTATGCTAACACTTTCCTTGTATTACCAGTCTAGATTATACCGAAAATCAATCTACCTCTGCCCTACTATAATCAAAGTAAACGATACTTGAACAACTTTTGACGGTGTTATGGACAAAAAACTAAAATTGAATTTCTGGTCCATATCATGAGATTCTTTATTCTATCGATTACTTGAGGTAACACGACCGACTAGGTTTCTTTTATATCAGAGAGTAATACAGCGAACGCAATGAGTTATAACCCGTTGCAAACGATCTATTTTTGGTGCAGCCTTTTTGAGCACCTTTAAATACTTAACGCTTATCGACTGACAAGTGCCCAATCCGAGGTGACTTCTCGTGGACCCTCAGGTCCAGTAACTCCTTAAAGCATTTGCATAAGCGACTATATACCCTGGTAATATTGTGATAAATAGAGATAATAAAAGTAACGGACTTTATTACGACTTCGTTTAAATGTTCTGGTGTTTAGTTACTGAGCGATCAGCAATAAAAAAACAGCTTAAAATAAATACAATGGTCATTGTGACATGACTTTTTCAAAACAATGTTTCAGAAAGTTTTATAAAACAAAGCAGCTCCATGTCTTTTTTGACCTCTTCCGCAAGTCAAGTAAAATCAAAAACTGAATCCTCCATTACCACTGCCTCGAGGAAAGCAGGATGAAAGACAGCTAGGAAGAGATTTTCATCGATTCCGGCAAGGCGTTACAAGATGGACACGACCTTCGGGAATGAGAAAGTGACAGAAAAGAGAACCCTTTCTGGGAGCTTATCCACACATGTTATTGATTAATATTTTAAATGCATGATTATTTATTTTGCTTACTTTATTCATTGTCCACGGAAAAACACGGAGGAAAACTTCTATTAGTACTACATTAAACATACTATAAATTTTCCGTTTATATTAAGTTATCCGGCTGATTAAATATACGAACCATAAATGACTTAAAAATACTTTATAAAATGAAAGTACAAAGCGCAGGAAAAGATCGGACGTGCGAAAATAAAAATAAAGAAATATGTTGGAGGAGGACTTTTTTCAAACCAAAAACATAGTTGCCATTACTAACACCATTTGAAATGTAACAACGTATTAATTTATGTGAAATGAAGAAGGCTTTATCTTAACTTATATGTTGGCGCGTATTAAATAAAAATAGAGGTAGCATCATTCTATATAAATTAAAAGTTTAAATAAGTAAACTAATTATCAGTTTAGTCATAAAAACATCGCGGAAATTAATATCAAAGTATGCGTAAAAGCTTAATTTGTTTGCACGTCTCAAGCTCAAATATTTTATGATGCGTGACTACAGCTCTAGAATCATTCAACCTTGTCACGTCTA
Source organism: Battus philenor (assembly GCF_028537555.1). Taxonomy (NCBI): domain Eukaryota; kingdom Metazoa; phylum Arthropoda; class Insecta; order Lepidoptera; family Papilionidae; genus Battus; species Battus philenor. Next base: position 10,544,930 of record NW_027181704.1, read on the forward strand.
ATATTTCTGTCCTGTTTGTTTTATTTGCTAACGATACTTTCGATGAGTTGCTGGTTTACTGTTTGCGGTCCAATTAGAGTAGTTTTGTCCAAAGATTACGTCAGTCTAAGTGAATGGTGGGCGTGATAAGCCATGGGTGTTTTACCTTCACGTACAAGAACAACAACACACTTCAAGTTACCGTGATTGGCATGATTGTATAGATTGCAACTATGACAACTTTATATTATTAAAAAAATAAGAACAACGTATTCGCCTCTCATTAATTTCCTTTTATGAGAGATATTATTTACGCATTATGTTGAAAGCAAAATGCTGTTTGAATTAACTACTTACAAATTAAATAAGATTAAAATAAACATTAATGCTAGGTGGTCTGACGACGTAGTCAAGGTTGGGAGAAGTCGCTGAGTGCAGACAACGCAAAAGCGATCATTGTGGGTGCCTTCGGGGGAGACTATGCCTTGCAGTGGGCGTCTATCAGCTAGCCTTATGATGATAAACTTGGAAATAATTATGAGCTGCCGTATTCAATAATACGAACAGAAATATAAAGAAAAAGTTACCTTGCTTTAAGAAATTAATAAAATTCTAAGTCTGTACTACATTTTTTAATACGTACATTCTTGCCTAACTAAATCCCAATACTAGGTTCTACACAATATACCACCGAGTATTTAGGTCGTTTGATCACATTGCTCGCAGACCAAATAGCTTCCAAAAACCTTTGGTTGTAGTGAAATTAGACGGTAAAAGACTAAATCGATGTGTTTATTCGCTGATCTATATATTTTTGTTCTAAGGAAAGCGAAACAGTATGGTAAGGACATAGCTCATCATAAATTCCACGAAGTTGTTTCATAAAGGTTACTATTCAGCACTGAAATAAAAAACGATTATAAAAAGGAAATATGTTAAACAATAAATTGTAACTGTGTTTAAGGTGTATTTTATGAACAAAAGTGTACGGCAGTTATTAACATTCTAATATTTGCTTTTCTACCAAATATTTTTCTATCTATGTAAGAGATTTCCGCCTATGTACACACTCATCACAATATCTCTGAAACAATGAGGCTCAGAGGCTGGCAATTTGGTAAGAACATTCAATTTATCAAGTAGAAATCTACTAAGAATGAATTTTATGAAATTCCGCCTACAAAGAGGTTTAAGAGGGTGTTAATCAAGTTCACGAAATGGGCGGGAAACAGCACACAGCAATAAAATGGCACCAAACGTAATAAAATCAGCTACTTGACTTCTCAATAGATTCATTTTGTTCTTAATTTTATTGAAATAGGTAAGTATTGCATGTTTGTAATAAATAACTATAAGTAATGTGAAATAAATGTACAAAACAATCCATCATGATTAAATTGGTGAAGGATCAATGCACTGTTACTAAATTTTTGGCATTTGGAAAAGAAGTACCTTCGCAAAGTGACTACCACTTAATGGTTATCACATATATTATGTTGTCTAATCTATCTAATAGGTGAGCGTTTTCTTAGTTGTTAGAACTACGTACGAATCCATTCACACGGATCTGTTGAAACAATTTGTTGCATGCTTTTAGCATATAATTAAAAAAAATAAACTATCGAACTTTGTTTACTTATATAAATAAGATAAAGAAAATTTGGATAATACAGGATTAATGAAAGTTTCATTGCCAAAAATCTCGTCAATCATAAAAATGGTTAAGACGGAAATGTGTTTACAAATGCCCCTTCAAACAGAGACGTGTCCTCTTTTACTAATTGCCATGATTTTACTCAATTTTTAATTATATATTTTTTAAGTTTTTTATTCAATATCAACTGTGTTAATATAAATATAAATCCGAGTGATTTCATGTACGAACTTCTATCAAATATTTTAACTTTAATTTATAAAATAAAAAAAATTCCACACCTACAATCAACACAAGGTCAAATAAAAAATCGTAGAGAGAAGATGTCCATGTAAGAGCTTCTATATTTAAAAGGTACATGAAAAAAGAATGTTTCACTACGAATTAAAAAAAAGTATTAGGATGCAAAAACCACAAGGATCATCATTAAATTAGTCTTTAAAATAAAGAAAATATTGATAATTTTTTTCGGAATCTAAGGATTTTCTAATTAGAGTTGTGAACATTGAACGTTGAATTTATGGACGATTTATAAGTAATTAGTGTAACTATCGCGGGTGAAATATTTAACATTAATTTAATAAAATAAAATTAAACAGTGTTCTAATAATAATTTGAAATAATCACTTTATACAAAAAAATAAAATAATACCGTTTTACAAGGTTTTTATTTATTCTTGCGCTGTTTTATCAGATTACAAATATAAAAATAATTATAATATATAATAATTATAATATAAGAATTTACAAGATAATATTTCATTAATTATAGATCTCATTAAACCATAAGTCAGAACAGAAGTAACTTAAAATAATATAATATTATTTTAAGTTATATAACTATAATAGAAAAAGTTCCAAACAGTGTTTTAAATCATACCGTTGCCGAGTCTTTAGTTTTTTATAAAAAGGATATCAAACGGACTTATGGTTTAATGAGATGTGTAATTAATGAAATATTATTTTGTAAATTTCTCGTTTTATTTTCCATTGAACTGTATATATTTTGTTTGGTTTGATTGTCCATATAAAATTAGACAAGTGTATTTTTAAATTAACTATATTTAATTTTTTGATTAACTAAATAAGACCTTACAGATAAATATGTAAAGTTAAGTGAATATAGATTAATTAAAAAGAAATATGTTACAATATTATGTTCTTGCTCTTCTAGCGATTGTGTACCACAGGTAATATAAAATAGTTTTTTTTAAGAAAAATTTTAAATGTAAGGAACGACTTACCATTGCTTTTAAAATTATTTACGTTTATTATAATGAGAAATATTCACTTCGATCACCGTTATTTTTAAATAAAACAATAACCCGCAGGAATATATTATCGTATTAGTAGATTTTCGCGCCAATAGTCGATGATGCGAAATAGTGCCAGCGACAACGCATGCGCGACGATTCCCTGCGGTTTGTCTTCTGCCAAAGTTCCCGCGCTTTGCCGATCCTTACCCGAAGCCGTTCACCGTCGGCGCCGCGTTCTTTCTTCACAAACTAATAAAAGCACGTGATGCGCCTTATGAAAGCAGTGGCCGTGGGATACTAGAACTTTTGTATTGCCTATAACTAGTATTACAAGCGTTAACTTGGTTCATTGCCCAGAAGTTTTCGATATTACGTAGCAGAGTTGTTTGTTCATGCATAAGTGATGCATTGCAGAGTCTAGTAAAACAAATTGCGGCGTATACTTGTTTGCAAATAGTAACGGAAATACTTCGCACACTAGTCACGAATAAACTAAATGTTTTTAGTAGTAATAAAACATATAAACCTACTTCTATGTACACAAGCAACAGGATGGATCTACTAAAAAGTTAGTCTTTTCTTAAGTTATTTAAGTGTTATTATATTTTCACTTATTTTATATCGTATTATGTAAAAGCAGGTGGTTAGTAAAAATAACTGCCTACCTATGTAATTAATAATCAAAAAATAATATTTCGCAACTTTAGTGCGTATTGTTTTATATTTTTTAAAGTTTCGTCATGTAGTGAGTTTATTGCCTAAAATATAAAAAAAATCATGTTTACGTGAAGTTATATTAATTCAAATAGGCACACACATTAAACCGTCAGTTATATTAACATTATAGGTAAGTAGTAAGTTCCCATCTGCTTCTGCATATGATCTAAATAAGTTTTGATAATGTTTAATGTTTACGTAGTAATATCAATCACCTAAATGATACAACTTTTTCAAGACGACAAGATTTTTATTATTTGAAGCATAATCAACAATGTAATTTTATAGAGACTCTTTTAATGCTTCAACCTCTTTTAGAAAAGACATTGACTGCAAAATGAATTGACGTATTCATACAAAAGAAAATGACAATATGACAAATTTTATTAAGTTTTTCGTTATTTTGCTTTACCATTTAATTTACATCAATGTTTCATTTTATCGATAACGTACGTGATGAACTTTTAAAAGAATTTATCATTATTCTTGATAGTATTACATTTCAAAGTCTTCTCCTTTATAATCAAATAACCGAACATTTAACGATGGTTTTAAGGTTACACTTAAGAAAACCAAGAAGTAAGGATAATTTTTTGGTATGAAAAATTTAAATAAAACATATTTTAAATAATTGATATGCCTTTGAGAAAAATACAAGTAATAAGAAAATGGAAAATGAAAATGAAAACGGTGGTAATGAGATAAATAATACAGAAACAATTCAAGAGAAAGAAAATGAACCAGTAGTTGAACCGGAATCGACAAACGCAGAAAATAAACGCGAAGAAACAGAAGAGCAGCAGGATAGTGAAATTCAAAAAGATGACACTGAACAGGCACAACAAGACGATGTAAATCCAGAAGGACAAGAAGATGCAAATGCTGAAGAAAACGTAGTAAAAGAAGAAAAACCTGACACAGGTCAAGAAGTTGTGGAAGAGGAGGAAGTATATGTTGAAGAACCTCCACCTGATCCTGCTGCACCATATAACTTGAGAGATTCAACTGAAGCTCTTAAGCCACCGTTTGAACTTCGCCCGGATCAGTTAGTTGAAGTCGAACAGCTTTGGGAATTTTTTCAAGACTATAACCCCGCCTATACTGATTTGGACAATTATATTACTGATAAAGAATTAGTATATATGCTAAAATCCCTCCTCCTTATGACTTACACTCCAGAACAACTTGTTGAATTAATAGAATATTGCGTTAGACCACCGCATCCAAAAGGTCATATTACATATGAGCAATTTCTCAAAATGGTAACAATTAGACAAAGAGAATTACCTATGGAGGAAGAATTAAGATTAGCTTTACAATCTCTAGATCCAGGTAGAACTGGAACAGTAGACAGAGAGTTTTTCAAAGAACTACTTTTAAAACAAGGTCACAAATTACCACAGAAGTTAGTGGATAATCTTGTAAAGGAAGTGGATCTTAGTAATGATGGTACTATTGGCATTGAAGATGTTGTTGGAACTATGGGCATTGATTTAAATAGAGATGATATTTTAATGTTGCGGGCTGCTATCTATCCTGACGAAGCAAAGAAACCAGAAGAAGAAGAGTTTTAATTTTTTTTTTAGTAACAAATATATATTGAAAATCTCATATCATTATTTGTTTTCACTTTCAATCATGTTCAAATATACAATAAATGTAAAAACAAAAACTTTTAGTAAGATATCTCTTTTATTATTTTGATAAGGTTTCTTCATTAATATTTACTAAAAAAATTCTCACTTTATATACATAACAGTTGTACAACAAAAAGTTGTTATAGAGATTGTTACAGAGTAATTGTATAGTTTGTGCCTCACCCGTCTGATGTCCATTTATAAATTGTGATGTAAAGGTGCACATAGCGCGTAAAATCTAGTATCTAGTACATTAAACTAACCAAGTAGAATAATATCAATATTAGGTTGTACATTCAAAAAAATTCAAAGGAACTAAGCTAAATGCAAACAGTATTTAATTTTATCAACAATTTTTGTAGTTCTTTATAACTGCATAGTTTAAATTTAAGTACTTTTTCCCTGATACATATGTATACAATTAAATGTGTTATCTGCCACAACAGTCCATAGGTTATCAATTGTTTGTTTTTAAAACACAGAATATTTTAAATGAAAGACCGATTACATTCATGTTTTAATTGTAGTGAGGATGAACAAAAACTAGCTTTTTATTAAAAATGTAATTATTCTTATTTATTTTGCTACCATCGGTTTAGTAATTGTGGCTTTTACTCTGTTGTCTATTCTTAGCATTTTTAATCTGTATTAAACACAATTTCAAACAAACGGGCTCCAGCGTTGTTATTATTTAAATTTATATTATAAAAATTTAGTTTTTACTTATATTAAATTATTCTGTAAATATTAACAATATGAAGATCGAACTATTTATTATATTTACCACGACATTAAGCGAGAGTAAGTTATCTTGCGAATGTTGAACGAAGTGGGTGTGGTTATTATTTTACCAATTTTTTTTCACAATATGTGCACATTTATTTTCTTAACATTTTATAATAAAAAGTGTACACGACTGGACAAATCTGCATATTTTTTATACAAGACTATCTTATTCGTTTACATGTAATATAATGATTTGTGACATTGTTCAGGTCTGGCTATATGGTGTTATCAATGCACAGCAGCGACTCCTGGATGTAATGAACCCTTTAATTGGCGTGGTATTGGTTACCTCGGTAATCCATGTCTTGATAGTGAAGATGTTTGCGTAAAATTAATACAGAGAAAAGGTGGTAAGTATCTATTGTATATATTTTAAACAATTTATTGCTAGGGATAATAAAATAACTACTTAAGATTTAAGAAACATGGCTTATTTGTTAAACACTATTAATTTTTTTATGATATTATATGCATGGGCAATGCAATAAAACTTAATGGTGATGTCCGTTAAGAATATAACAGAAAAATTAATATAATACAAATTATGGTAAATATTACATTTTATTTAAAACGGTACACGTCTTCAATATTGTATTGTATTCAGTTTATCTGTTGCATTGTATAGTATTTACAAATAAATAAAAAATATTATATATTATATACATATATTGAAAATAAATGTGTATTCCATGTTCTATTGCAGCACAAGAAGTTATAATTAGAGATTGCCTCAGCAATTTTAGAGCATTCCGTACTGATATACCAGCTGATACTTATGAAGGTTGTAGACCTGCTGCGAAAGATGTCAATCTGGCTAATTATGTCAACAACTCAATAAAGGAATTAGATGTTAAAAGGTACTTAGTTCAATATTTTTTTTGTGTCTATAATATTATGGTAAGCACATTATAAGACATATAGGTGGACAGATAACCTTGTTAAAATTGCTGGAGATTTCAAAATAGATGCTGCTTCTAACTGGTCTTATTAGGAAATTTGTGGTGTAGACTTATGCTTAGCAGTGGAAATCCTGCATCATAAATGATAATGATATTTGCATGTATTTTAGTTAACATACTAACAAATATAGTTGATTGAGATTCACTATTTTGGTGTTTACATCTTGTTTCATATATAAAATTAAAGGTATACCTTTTCTATCTTAGAATTAAGTGATCTAAAATATCATTATGTTATCCTCATAACATTGAGATACATAAAACTACCTAATAGTTGTGTGTGTATAGAGTGCCTTGCACTTTATAAGATAACTCTGAAATTTCTTTCTTCAGAGGAATTTATCTTTAATGAAAACAATCCTTTTTAAATAATTTATAGTAGAAAAAACAGTGAGCCAATAGGAATCCTATAGAGCCAATTCCTATTATATACTTCTTCCTAGTAGTCTGAAACCAGTATCTTATGATAAGTTTAATAAGGTTGTTTGTCCATGTTTTTGACTCCCAACACTGCACTCTTTTGATGTTTATATGTATCAAATCAATATGGATGGATCTATAAAATAGATAAGCTATTATTTAAATCTAGATGTTAGTACTTTTTGTGCATTACCAAACACCAAAAGAACATCTCAATTTTAGTTATTTGAATAAAAAACAAATGACCTCTTGTCAAAGGGTCCAAGAAGTGTCACTTGAGACCAATTATTATAGCCTTCCTGTGATATATAAACTTTATTATCTATCTATGTAATAAATAGATCAAAATTCTTTTCTCAGACTACAATTGTATGTAGCTTGGAAAGCTATCAATTTAGTAATGATATCAATAAATACTTTTAATGAAAATTCACTTATCGCTATTTATTACCACAGTAGTGTACATATGTAATAAACACATGGTTGAAACACATATATTAAGAACATTAATTAATAAAGGAAATAACACATGGCTGACAATTTTTACTGGTTGTTTTGCCATTTCTTGCTATTTAAACAGTTTAAAATAAGCTAAGCTATGAAATTTATTAGAATGATCAAAATCTCCGTAATTTTTTAAATATTTTTGTGGGTTTTAAATTACAAAATAAAAAATATTTGTGGATATTATATGAAGTGTTAAAATTACTGTAAGAAAAACACTTATTATTATAATAAAATTGTAGAATTTTAATGTAACATTACATTTACTGATAACCTTTGTATAATAAGTAGATGGTTTATAATTAAAGTTAATAAATATTAGATGATTAGCATATAATGTAAAAACGTAATTTTAATAGTAACATTTCTCTTTTCAGGGAATGGTATGATGAAACTATATGGTGTTTTTGCTTCCTTGATCATCGGTGTAATGGTGCATCAGCTGTTACAAATTCATTTGTCATGGTGACTTTGTCATCCATTGTGTTGATGTTTGCAAAAATGCTTCTTTGATAACCAGTCATGCAGTATAAATCAGACTGATGGTAACAATAGATACAATCTACAATGTCTTTTACAAAAGTCACTACACATATAATATTTTTGATGAATGCAATATGGAGCAGGTCAATATTTGTATGAGATTATGTTATATATATTTAGTGCTTGTCTTAGTGTGTCTAATATACAGTAAAAATCTCATTTTTTAACTTTCAAGTATAATTTGGTATATGTTCAATTAATTAAGATATATGAGACATACTAAGATTTACATCTACTTCATGTTAAATTTATAACTTGCTATACAAAGATCATCAGTAATTAGACAACATTAATTGCTGGTTTAAATTCAGTTAGTAGATTTTTCCCAAGTGCCTTTGAGTATCAGCTTGGCAGCCACTCTATCCAGTAGAATATCTCATATAGTAGACCAAATCAAAGTACCAAGTGGCCACAAACTTAATAACTGCAAAGTTTAGGCTAAGCAGTTTCAGTGTCCTCTTAAATGAACTATTAATATCCAATAGTCGAAGTCATATAGTCAATAAACAAGACAAAAAAATGATAGTTTCCAATATTTGAGTAATAAAATGATATAGGTATGCTAAATCATTTTAATAGACAAAGCAGAAACTTTTTTACTCATTTAAAAAGTACTGTTAATTTTTTGTATATTTATACATTGACCTTTTGTGTAATTTTAACAGCCTTGGCACAAGATTAGTAAAAGCAAGTAGTAACTATTGCTATGAGAAAAATTAAATAAGTTTTTAACAATTTTTTTATATATGAGTGTTTTCATTCCGTCCATTATTATAAGCTTTAATATGTGTACAAGTTACATTATTTTTGATTAAGATGTTTTTGATATTACAAGTCTAATAAAGAAAATAAAGATATAAGTGAAATTTAGTAAGTGTTTTTCCTTTATTCTTTTTAAGGTGCATTATAAGGGATTTCATTTAAATATTGTGTTGTTTACAAAAAAATACATAATTTATTGCCATATAATATTACAATGATTGTATGAAATTGTTTATAACAATGCAAACTGAAGTAAAACTATAGTATATGTTGCTGTGATTGCAAATAAGTTGAAAGGTAGCTGAATGCCTAAACCGAAGATACCATAAATCGAAATTTTGTTGTTTACATTCAGAATTAATAGTAATCGTTTGGCGTTATCCCTGGTTGGGCCTGTGGATGTAATAATTTAAAATTAGCTTGTGTTTAAATCAATCCTTAATTATTTGATAGTACATATCTTGTCTTGAGTTTTGAATTTAATAACTGTGTAGTCTGATTAGTAGTCAGTGAATAGTTAAATAAATTTATGAATCGTATAGATAGATCGCACAAGCTCCGAAACAAAGCAGCGCGTTGACTATTTACTTTTACTATCTTTCATCTATTACTGTTAACTTAAGCTACAAGTATTTTAATTAGTAATTTTGTTTGAATCAACAACAATCTTTGGCGCCCAATTTTTTTTGACCTAGCTTACATTGCTGCCCAAGGAAGATTTGCAGATTGCGAGAGAGCAGTACGCAGGGAGTGCTTTCCCTAAAATTTATTATAAGATAGCAAAGCCCGAAGACTCCTTCGTAGGGAACCTCTTCCGCTAGGGCTTCCAAATACTATAATTTCACCGAAGGGAAGCCGTCGAGCTCTGACCAAACAAAAAAGAATTCAGATCACTATCTGTGCGAATTCGCGCCACGGTCATCCGATTTAACCACGCAAATTAAGTTATTACATTAATTATATATTAAAAATTGTTTAATATGTTATCCTGTATGACTAAATGTGTTGAATATATAATAATAATTTTAAACCGGACATCATGATGAATAATGTATACACACAATTAATTTCGCATTTTGAAAGTATAAGTTACTGTTCGAATTATTCAATAGTGATATTCTTTAATTTACAATAAAATCGAATACAGCAAATTGAAGTTAATAAAACCGTTGCCGTTGATTGCAAATAAAATACCTATTTTCAACAAAAATGGAAGAAAAGTAATCAACGATCAGTAATTATTATAATATTGTCATTTTGGCAACTCTGTACAGTTTGTTTATTTGGTAGCGTAATAATTTTTACGTTTACTTGTGACTTCGTCACTTAATTAATGGAAAAATCCCTACTCAATACATTATCATTAATGATTCCCCTCAATCCCTTCTTTCGTTGATATCCCTAAGAAATTTTATTGATATGTATATAAAATGATAATAATATTTTGCGAACTAAATCTGGAAAAAGGTGTGTTTAAAGAAGGTAATGGAAAAGAATAAAAGTTAGTAAAGGGTGTGGTAAGATCACAATATTGTAAAATATAGAACAGAATCAAAATTAAACTAAAGACTAGTCATATAATATAGCAGAATTTAGAGACAAAAGAATAAAAATATAGGAAATAAACAAAGTGTGATAAAAAACTGTGATAAGCAAACCTATGATAAAAACTAATATTTTTGGAGCACAGGTATGTAAAGCGATGGGCTAGAGGATGATAAGAATGCTAAAAGAGTGGAAGATTTTACGATGGATGATTATAAAGAAAAAGCACTAAAGACAATTTATAAAAAGGAAGAAGAAAAACTGTAAATAAAACTATCTAAAAAAAATTATTGCTCGAAAATGTAATATCACTGTCCCCCCAGGATAGGGGTGAATGAGAGGTCCCCAATAATGAAGGCCATTTAAACAAAAAAAGCGACTGGCGTGAGGTCTACCCTCCAATACCCCACCATAACAACTGCTTGTCAAATTGGGAATTTACCTGTAATTCATGTCCCGTAAATTACCTAAAAGTAGCCTAAACATTTTAACCAATCATAAGTTTACTCAGATAATTTTTGTGATACTGATTTTTTTTTACTTAGTTATGTATTTGATTAATAGAAGGAAGAAGGACGTTACATAATCTGATTTTTTTGTTTATCATGGAGTGTCTGTTATCGTTAACCCACTTTAATGAATATTTAATCTACAGTCACATTTAAGTGCGATAACTATCGTCTAATTGTTTCGTAGTGTTATTAAATTTGTCTTCTTATATTATTACAGTCACGTATATTTATAAGGCTAAAGAATATTAAATTATTTCGTACCGTAGCGCTAATAAAAATACCTATGTAAATGATGATTAAAATGTTTTTCAAGGCGTTGGCGACTGACTGGGCCATTTAAAACCTCTTTATATTTTAATTTGTTTTTTTTTTTATTTACATTTTGTGTCGCTTTGCAGTTGTGCGTGGTCGTTTGTTCTGTCATTCTATTGTTACGTATTATTTTACTGTTACCCAGTTTTCTAAAACTTTAATTAAATTACCATCATCATTTCCATTCATTTAATCCGTTCACACAGTCCACACGCTCGCCAATATTTTTCATATAAAAGTAGCTAGATTTCATTATTAATCCTAGTAGTAAAGGGTTTTGTTATATTTAATGTGACTATTTATACCGTTTTTGCCTTATAGAGTACCACAAAATGTACAAGCCGGTTACATTTTGTTGAAAACGAGCAAAGGATGAGTTTAATGTCATTCTACTTTTGTCATTTGCACTATGATCCGTTCCCTTCCTATGTTGTGATATTGAATACTCTACGAACATGCGTGTTTATGGGCAGTAGTATTTAGCCTATGTGTCTTCTGGAAATCGTAAAACCATACCATGGAATTATTGACTGAATTCTTTACATACATTTTAGAAAAAAAAAAAAAAAAACAGAGGCCATTTTTTCAGTTATTAGCGCACGTTTATAAAAATAGTCACATGTAAATGTATTTTAAAAATTTCTTTAAAATCGACACCCGCGATAATTGCAGATCTTTTTGATTTGCATACAAACGTACGGTTGAAAGAGCATTGTATAAATTTTGTCCGGAAATGTCATGTATGGCGTCGATTATTAGCCACTATAAAACCATATATATATATATACATATATATATACACATATATATATATATATATATATATATATATATATATATATATAAAGACTAACCCGATAAAGAGGAAAGCGCAGTAGAGAAGTCTAAATATAAATTAAACAAATAATGAGCGCATTAAATATAAATTCAGGCCAAATTGGCAAGCTCACATACTCTCAACGAGCCCTGGGCATGCTCGGAGTTCCTCGACGAGGTCGAGTTAACTATAATTTATAGAATTTTAGAATGGTCACCAACAAAGTGGACAGACGACTAAGTTAAGGACGTCGCAAGACGCTGGATACAGCATGCTTTCAACTTGTTATTTAAGTATTCTACGGCGAGGCCTAAGCCCAGTGATGGATGTCCTATGGCGGATATGGTGCTAATGATAATTTCATAAATTGTACTCTAATGTTATCCGACATTAAATAACCGAAGTGTTTAGTAACAATTAATTAAAAAAAAAATACCTTTACTTTGATACAATATAGTAGTACAAAGCTTTCTCGAATCTTCCATTTTTGATTTTAGAATTTCCGCAATAATGCATAGCAATAATATGAAAAATAAAAATGTTATCACTGGAACGATACTAGTTATTGAGTAGATATTGATGGGAATCTGAAATAGAACCATATTATTTGAGAAAATAACATTATTAAATAAGCAATAGATTTATCTTTATAAACTTACTTGCTGTTTAAGAGTCGTGATAACACTTTGTACTAAAACCATATTTAATAACATGAATTCACAAGTTATGCTAAAAATCTGCAATTAATAAGGAATTATAAACAAAGAAATGTAATATCTGTTTTGTTACTGACGAGTAATTTATTCTTTATAAGAATTTACAGTTGAGATGGTTTTTATAGATTTTAATTCAAATATTGCACTTATTTTTTTTAATAAAAAGTAGCATGTAGGTTTTTCACTTATAAAAAGATAAAAAATATTTGAAAACCGAGCATGAATATTTATTTAATATTCTTAAAATAATATCATAATTTATTTCTTGGGTAGAGTTAAAGAAGGGTTATTATAAATTGTAGTCTTACCGTGAATTGGTATATGTTTATTAAATCTTCTAAGACTGTAATAATATCTTCCATTGTGATTATAAGACAACTCCATAATTTATTATCAACATCATTATTTTCGATACTAACAAATAGTGGCCCTTTATCATTTTCAAAACCACTACTACGCTTGCGTAATGTTTCTTTTAATACTGTGTTTATATGGTTACATCTTATTACAATAAAATACAATTTAAAAAAAATTAAGGACATATCCATGTAAGTGCCTAACACTGGCAATTGAACTATGAAAGCGACCGGACAGAAGTCTTCTACAATGTATAAATTTAGTATAATTGACCATATAACACCCAATAGTACAGTTACCGAAACAAAAGTTGTAGAAAATATATATGCTTTTTTATTAATTTTCATTATATTCTTCATGTTAAGATCTCGATCTATTTTTTGTAATTTGACATAAATTTCGCTATTCAAATTTCCTTTGTTAGAACTTCTTATCGAGATTATTAGTAGAATTAATCCATTTAAAACGTGACTCAATTTCAAATAAAAATCAGTTAACATGGAATTGGCCGATGACTCACAATGTGCTACAAAAACAAACATTGACAATATATTGGTGAGCCAAATGAAAATACTGAAAACATTATATCCGTATGACGATGTCGTTATATAACCATACTGTATCTTTACTTGAAGTGCACCTATTATGTATTGTATAAAATGCATCGGACGAAAAATATTTACAAAATCTTCGTCCAAAATATCCTCGGACAATTTATCGAGGCTTTTCTTCATAATGAATAACTTTCACTCAATGAAACGTTTGTTATAATACAAATAAAAGTAATTTTATCAAATGTATTCATTTAGAAATCAATTCTTTCCCCGGAGAATCGAGTTCCATTAAAATTATTAACATTTTGTTATCATAATGAATCGGTTGAAATAATTGTGTTATTATATCAATCAATGACCGTAAACAAGAAAATCGAGAATGTTAATAGTATTTTATTAAAATGTTTAAAAAAAGATCATTTCTTCTATATGTTCCCCTTGTACGTCTCACTTGAGTGGGATCAGGCGGCCTTTATATTGACACGCATTTCCCTCTTTGTTAAGTAGTGAAAAGTAACAAATATTAAGGCAATAAGGTCTTTACAAGTCCGTAGTTCGGCCGATAATGACACGCTTGTCCCTCACAAATGCGTGACATTCATAGGCTTTAAGTCATAAAGAAAAGACGCAGGTAGTACCTACATTAAATGTAATCCTTTTAAAGTGTGAAGAAGTTTTAAAGAACATTTTGGAATAAAGCTCGAAAATTAATTGCTCTACTACTAAATTAAGATTAGAATTAAGAACTGTAAAAGTGATCACAAAAAACCGCATCTGGAACCCTCGTAGAAGTTGATAGATTATAGGGGAGTTCAATATGATTTTAGTTAATGTCAAATCGGACTCTATTGGCTTTCTTCTGATGACGTGCATATCTGATGACCGTTGATCATTTTGATCCAAAATAATTAATAAAATAAATGGATCTGAGACGTGGTCGCTTACAAGAATCAAGATCATCCAAAGAGCAACAGAGACAGCTTTGCCGCGAATTTTCGCGAGATCCAATCAGGAGAGGAGATCTGCAAAGAAGCCAAGGTTACTGATGTAACTCGAAGAATTGTTCCACTGAAGTGGCAGTGGGCGGAACATAACACTCGTGCAATCGTGCACGCTAGGGGTCAAAAGGTTCTCTGGTAGTTAGGTCCCCCAATGGGTGACCTACGACAAAGTTCAGGTAGTGGAAGTCGTAAGATGTGGCAGTGCACGACCGGTCATCGTGGCGATCTTCGCTTTTGCTTTGCAGGACGCGTCTATCGGCTGAAAGGAGAAGACACGGTTAAGGACGTGGTACTTTGTCCTTTTCTTAGAAAAGGCGTTACGTCAGTGCTTTGCTCTGCCATTATCGATTCTAACACATTAGATATAACTGAAGTTAAAGCGACGTACCTTTGGTTCTGGTTGTTCGGTTATCAATAACTCGTAATCCCATTAGATTTGTATAAAGAATGTTTTAATACATCCTTACTACGAAAAAGTCATTAATACATCTGTAAACGTCGGATAAAAAAAACAAACTCAAATATGGAATCAGAAACAACTGTCAACATTGTGTAAAATTTTAATATATATTTTTAATTAACAATAGAAAAATTACAGGTCAAAATAACAATCCTTTATTTACTGTAACTAAATAGCACTACAACTAATTTACCGACTTATTCCCTGTCAATAATTAGTATGCAAATCTTTGCGATTCTGTGTAGCCCAATTTATCTAAAGCAGGATTACACGCGAAATTGATCATGGGCGGCGGTCCGCACATTAGAACAATGACGTCATCACTTGCAGGGAACATGTTATTCTTAATCATTTCATCATTGATGAAACCTGTGCTGTATTTCCAACCTAAAAACATGATGATATTAAATTAATAATGAACCTGTGAATAACTGAAATCCTTTATGTATAGATAAGAAATATTCCCACAGATAAAAGAACCATATTTATAATTTTTCCATTATTTTTAGATTACATTGTAATGGAGAATAAACAAATATGAAATTGGATTATTTACCGGCTCTCAGGTTTAAGACAAATAAAATAACATTAATACATTCAAAGGCAAAAATAAATATAATTATGAGTTATTTTAAATAATAATAATATTTTTTTAAGGGATACTGCTAGCATCCCTTAAAGAAATAAATAAAATCATATATACCTGCATTTGGTCTATCTAATGTGTACCATACACTAAACTGATTGGGAAACTCTTTCTGATACTTTTCAAGTTCATCTCTTAATAATATATCATCTTCAGTCTGGTTTGCAAACAACAATCTCATTTCTGTTTGATCAGAAGCATCTTGGCAAATGTGTCTTATAAGTTGCAGCATTGGTGCGACACCGGTTCCACCTAAATAAATAATAAATTTATCACAAAAATATTTATATATAATGCATATTCATCCCACCTTAAGTATTGTTTTCCTTATAATCATAGTTAACCTATTAAACGCTAGAATAAAACAAGAAGAATCTTTTAGATTCAAACATTTTCATTCTCCATTGTTTTCCTCAAATAATTTTATTAAAGCATAAACAAAAGATGTAAATAAATATAAACCATATAGGACAGATGTTTATCTGTTTCCTTAATTCTTATATATTTATAAAGTTAAGATAAATATATGTGCTTTCAATTATAATCTTTATCTTTAAAACAGATACTTTTATGTCTGAAACACTAGAGTCAATTTTATTAACATGTAAAAGTTATTAATAAACTATTAAGTTAGTATGACTTTATTGTTACTATTATAAACTTATGTGTACTAAAGTACTCATTTTTACATTTATTATCTTTAAAAATTTAATATGAATAAAGATTTAAGACCATCATTAAATGAATATCATTTAATATTCATCATTGTGTTACAATTAATACACTTTTAGCTTATCTCTAAGAATAACTTGTTTAGTTTCCTCTGATGATTTGTAAAATGTAGTTAATTTTAAAATATTGCATTGTCATCATCATTTAAAATGATTTACTCCACTTATATTGTTGTGACTAACAAAAGTATTATTTTTAATACTTGCACTTTACTATATTGAGACTTGTTACTATTTAGAAAAACTGCATTTTGTCTAATATGAATGAGGCAAATAACTTAATAGATATTAAATACACTCAAATACATTTTTAAATATTTACCAGCGATCATATTTAGTTTCTTCGCTACAATTTGTACTGGTGGATCCTTTCTCATCTTTTTGATAAGGAAAACACCTTTGCCTGCATATTGAAGACGACCAGATGGTCCCCGGAAATCTATAGTGTCTCCTATTTTCATACTTTCTAAATATTGAGACATTTTACCTCCATCTGGGAATTTTGGGTGTACATTTTTGAAGTATACCTGAAAAGTAATTGCTTTTATATTGTAGTTAATATTTATTATAAGTAATATAACCAAGCAGAATTATATAGTTAACCAACAATTTAATGTAATGAAAAAAGAATTTTCACAAAAAACTTTCTATGCATAATTTATTTGGTTGACAGATGGCCATTATAATAAAACCAAGGGTGCTATTATATTAATTTAATTTTTTATTAAAATGATTTCATCATGAAAATAAGTTTAAAAATGTTTTTTTGTTCTTAACGTCAAGTAATTTATGAAGATAATTTAAATGCATACCTTAATGACCAAGTCAACATAGCCTTTGTCATCATCACTTGATACTGGTGTATATGCCCTGATGATGAGGTCATCTCCTATCTTGACTGATAAATGTATATGTTGACCAATTGGCAGTCCTTAAAATTTTAAGTAAATATATGAATATTAAATATATTTTTAGCATTTAATGGCTTCGATGCTTTGAAATGGTTTATGTTAATTTAAAGTTTTTGTTAATCAAGAGAAGACAAATTTACATTTTAGTTGTGGATACTCTTTTTATTTAATGCAATATGTTTTGCACATTAGTCTAATTTTTTTTAATGTATGGATGTATAGAATGTATAGATTACTGGAAAAGTTAGTACATTACTTCTTTACAGAAATTTCATATTTCTGTAAAGAAATAATGAATTACACAAGACCATAGCTGATACATGTTTTAGTTAACTCACATTGGATCCAGTAAGTTAATTATTTTATAATTTTACATGTTTGGCAAGAATTTTAACAGATACAGAACTAAAGTAAACAAAATTTACTAACCTAAAACATGCTCAGGAGAAGGCAAACCAAATCTAAATCTTCTTGTATCATGACTAATCTCTTCTCTTTCTATTAGTGGTAAAGGATACTTTGTGTTGGGATCTACAAGCGCGACCAACTTTTTACTACTTTTTGACTTTTTACCCCAAATACAATTTGCTATTACTGTGGCAACCACCACAACAGACCCAACCCCTAAAATTATAGGAAATACCTGAAATTAAAACAATTTTTATTTGGATTAATTTTAAGGTATACTAATATCGAAATTACTTAAACACTAAATATACGTAAGAAGCCTTGTATATTTGATATATGGAAGTTACATTATTTTCAATAATAGATTAAAGTATTGACTATGAAATAATAGATATATTATTTCTATTGAATACATACTGTAGTATTCTCCAAAAAGTCAATCACAGCCACTTTTAAATTGCTCATGATATCACAGTAATAATGTCTTTTAATTTAAAATTTACGACACAACAGCTCACGTTTAACGTTATGTTGGAAATGAACAGAAATCATTGATAATGCGACTTTAATGAAATGTTTCATTAAATTGTCGCCTTGAACTCTCTTATCTTGTAGTTATTCATAGAAAAAGTTAGGTATAAAAGAATTTACTTATTACTTAAAGATTTTTTAGTACTGTATTTGTATAAATGTAAAAAATACAAGACTCACCAAACTCATCGTGTTGATCAAAACGTAACAAATGTAACTAAATATTAATGTTGAATCTTACCTTTTTCTATTATCAGTAGAAGATAAAAATTTAATATTGATTAGCTTAATCTTTATGATCAATTCCTATCTGTAAAACATAACCTAACAAAATAATTCAAATGTACTTACTATTTTGTAACTAATGTTGTTCAACATCTTAATTAATTTTATTAATAATAACTATAACAATTGATATAATAATATTAAGATATGGAGTTAAATGATTATTTATACAGCTGCTCATTCAACTGTTTAAAGAATAATGTGAAATGCCGTGTTGCACAAGAGGAATGTACGGCGTTACGCGCGGAAAGCACGGAATTATTTTAGTTTTCCTCGTCGTTAGCTAGGTTGTTCTAGTTATGTTTATGTACGTTTACCTTTCACAGGGGAAGATTATACTGCTAGTGGCCTTAGTAACGATCAGCGGGATAAATGTGGTACAATGCTTTAATAAATATAAACATGATCACATGCATACACTGCCTTTGTTTGCCAAGTTTTATCTAATTATTCATCACAACTTCTATTTTTTTTTGTTTGTGCCAGCTATTTTTAAAGTAACTATTGGCAAAAGAATGGTTATTCTATAGTAGATTTATTACTTAGTAATTAAAAATTGTGTTAAATAAAAAAAATCTTTTTTCATGTTGTCTTTTATTTCTTGTTATTAAGGAGTTTTTGAGTCATCTCAAGTCATTTACTTCAAAGTAAGCTTTTGTTGGTTTGTAATTAAAAATAAAAAAGATGTTTCGTAAATATTCACTCAAAGGAATTCTTGGTAAAGGTATATCCTGTATAAATAAGGTGATTGGAATTTGGTGTAAAAGTTTTAAAGGGGTGAATGACTGACTCCTTTTTTAATTAATGTATGGTATACCCCATCCAAAAAACAAAGCTATCACATTTAATTAATACCAAAATAAAAAGCTTTTTCAAAAATCCTATTACTACATATTTAAATTAATTATTGTTTATCATATGTATGCCGGATCGTCTTGTATGCATAATAAGAGACATTTTAAACGATTGAACATTCCAGTGTCGCGTCGAGGGAGACTGTCGGGGGGTTGGTCCTCGGGTCAGTTCTATGCACGCTTTACACCATTATCACCTCTCGTGTCAAGGATGTAGAGTTCGTCCTATTTGCAGACGACACCTGCATATACACTTCTGGTATCTCCACCGACGCCATCACCAAACGGTTCCAGTAATCCCTTTAAAAGCGCGGCAATACTCTCTTGGAAACGCAACCGCTCCCTTCTAACAGTACCGATCATACTCATGAATTAGTTCAGTGCCTCGGGTGACACAAACCCGTTATCTAGGTGTCGTTCTCGATGCCAAACTCAGTTCCTTAAACAGACATCAATTCATTACTTGACACTGCCGTTCACTACACAAATACGCCACCTACAATACGTTAACATTCGGTACTTTTAAAGTCGCACCGTCCTAAGATCGTGACACGTACTCGAGTTTCCAAACGACGCGATGACTGTAACACAAGTTATGTGCAGTGTACACGTCGTCATCATTGCCTTTCCATGACCAAACGGACTCGTTGGAAACGAGGTCGGATCGTACATCGCAGGGGAGGACAACCCCTAATCATACTATATAGAAGCGTTGCTGGAGTTTCTTCTGCCGCTTCATTTCCCAGCGCTAACGCATTCCGAAGTGGTAGTAGTGATGTTAACCAGGCAATAGCATCCAGCTAAGCAGAGGTTCGGTCCTCTTGGACGCTCTTGTGTCGGAATGCTAAGCGGATACAATCGACGTACTCGTATTACAGCCTAAACCTAAGTTCTCTTGATGGGGCTTTGAGCCTAGTCACTCCTTGGCATTTACCGAAGCGATCTAAGAGCTCAACGACTTTCGAATATCGTAGAATAGTAGTATATATAGCAACTCGCTACTTTAAAAGATGTCTAAGGCTAATAAAATATTATGGATCATCAATATGTTATAAAACGTTATCGACTAGAGTAACAGAGGTCTATCACTAGATCACTCAAGGGAAACCTTGTCGATACACTTTTGCTCATCGATACGCAATTATCATATCAAACAATGTTCATCGTATATCAGCTAAAATAAAACAGTGTTATCATTACGTACATATATTATCAAATACGTGCGAACCTAGGCATGTTACATATGTCCGATAACTTTTATTCAAAAGATTAGCGTTGTTTGAGACATTTTGAGATAATTAAAAATACTTAGTTTCTTTCATTATTTATAATGAAGTGTAAGGGTTGATATAGAAAAATTACCATTTTAATTTTGTGTATTTAAATATATTGCATTGATTTATTAAAAAAATAATACTTTTATTTACAATAATAAAACGTACACAAGTACAAAAGTCGCACATACGACAGTAATTTTTACCTATTAACAATGAAACTTGTAAATAAATCTGTTTTATCCATTAATTTTTAAATCTTACTATTATTCCATCACTATTTTCGAAGTAAAAAAAACAGTTTTGAACCTTAAGTAATGTAACATAATCACATTTTAATCACTGACTCGTATAATTTCTTTAATACTTTGCATCACACCGGTGATCAGTACGAACATTCCAAAAACGATAAGAATTACATCTTTAATCAGTATATAATTATATTTTCCTAGATCTCTCTGCCAACAGAATATAAGATCTATAAGTGAAGGTGCAATCAGGCCTAAGAAAGAATAGAAAAATGCTCCCTCTAATCCAATTACTTGTTCAAGTTTTGGTAATGTTGCGGCTGCAATTACTGAAATAAAAAAAAACGCATTATTACTACAAAGCATTTAAAGGAATTAAAAATGTAAATTAAGTTCTAGTAAATGAATGAGTAAAAATGTGTATTAATTAAATAATATTAAAATTTTGTTATAAACAAATTTCACATAGTGGAAAATCTACATTGCATATTATAAAAAAGTAAAAATGTATATATGTTATTTTTTAATACAGTCAGGTTCTTTTCAGTAGGAGGCGCGTTCCAAGCTAACGTAAACTTACTTATCGTATACTTTACGCTTTTAAGCGCCAAACGTAGGCGCATTGCGAATTCATTAATTATTGACTCGCACTATAATCACTTGTTTACAAAAGTGAGATTAAAAGAGCGTTTATGTTAACTCTGTCTGGCGAATGTAGTATGCCTGAACTATTAGCAAGCCTCTTGGTATTTTCAGATCCACTGTGTTTGAAGAGGCAGAGTGCTGAAGGCACGTAGTGTACATTTCAGAGAAATTAAGCTCGACGGTTCCCTAAAGAGCCTCGATACGGGCCATTATAATATTTATTTTACTTGATCAGAAGAAGGTCGTCAATCTTCTAGGTCGCAATAGGACAGACGATCAATAATATATGGGCACAAACACCCTCGAAAAAAGTCCTCGGTTTAGACTATTACTCGAAATGCCTTTGAAATTTCTAATCGAAGGTGCCGAGAATAAAGGAGCCCCCTAGTGGTTTTAAAATTTAAAAGACATGTTTTATTTCTATAGTATTATTATCCTAATCTGGACTACAGTCAGAAATCAAATACGGTATTCCTACTCGGGACCATTTTACGAGATCGAATCGGGTACAGGCAGATTCGAAGACATAGTATTGGCAAGTTGAAGTGGCAGTGCGCTGGCCCTATAGTGTGCAGAACGGTCGCTGGGACCTTAAGGTTCTGGAGTGGAGACCACGGGCCGCCAGACGCAACGAAGACGTCCAATCGCTAGACAGATAGACGATCTTGCGGAAGCGGTATATGCTTCCGACCAGACCTGTGCTTTCAACCGGTTATAAATCTATGAGCCTACCCCAAGTCTATATTTATCTTCCTCTATGTCAAGTTGCGGACTTCCTATAGCTGAAATGATGATAATACCCTCTCCGATCCCATTCCGTCCAATACTTTAAATTTTTATCTTAAAAACTAGCTCAATTTTGAAGAGAATCTTACCAGTAAGGATAGCAAACACAGCCCTCATAACAGATTGTGCGTGGTTATGATATTTCTGTGAGACATATTGGTTGGTATTGCGCCATACGATCTCCATTGGCACATAAAACTGCAGCGTGTATGTGAAGAAAATAGCAATGATGATGAAACATTTAGCCATCAAAGCCGGGCTGAAAATAAACATTTATTACAGACGTTGACATAAATTGAAACATTGTTTGCTCGTTGAGATTTATTTTTAATTGTTTTTTAACCTCATTGTAATAATTTTTTGCCTTATGAAAATTCTCATAAGCTAACCTTGTCCTGCACCATCATTATAATTACGTACAGTCAATGTGGACAGTTGATTATAGAGTCTCCACAATTATATTGTTCTATTAAAAGAATTCAAATATTGTTCTTAATAATATTCATACATTTATATTAATAATAATAAATTCCTATCTCCTTTGGTCACGCCAAAATTTAATAAGTCATTTCTGAGTTATGGCATTGCCTAAATAATATATTTTGTTAAAGTTTTACGGAAAATAAAACTCGAAGATTTCAGTATAGCAGTTTCGCTCTTTTTTGCTTTTTTGCCAAAGTGACATTAGCAGATAAATGACCGTTCCGAAATGTCATAATTTTTAAAAAAAAATAGCTTATTTTTCGCTTTTAGATTTAAATTGATTATTCATAGCTTAGACAGGATAGCAAATAATAAAAAGATTAAATATGTTATGAAACAAAACCAGTAATGTTATATTCCTCGACAAATGTAAACCGTCACTCTGCCATTAATATAAACGGATCTATAACTTCTTACAACTAGCTAACGTGATAAGAATTTTACTTTTACGGCCTAGTTAAAAGACAACGTATTGTTCCGTTTTAATGGTAATATGACAGAAATGATACGTTATAATTCTCGTTTCCTTACGTTAATAAACTGCGCAGTCAAAATAATATACAAAAATGTAGTTAAATATTGTAATTATCTTACAAGCAGGAAAACCTTATACTCCAAAAAAGTCTTCAACATAAAAAATTTCTGTATCGAATATTACTCGAAATCAAAATATTTAATTAACGAAACGCTTTAGAATAATTTATTACTTTTATATATATTTCTATTTTTATTACAACTTACATTTCTTCAGTAGGCAGATTTAGTGTTATACTACCAGCTGCTTCATCACCGTAACAAATGTATCCCAAAAATCCCATAATCATGTAGAGAAGTATCACAATAGACATTGTTATATTAAGTACGCCAGGACAACCAAGAAAGTGTTGAGGTTTAGCCATTGTGTTTTCAACTGGTAATACGACACCTATGCCTTCCATTGCAAATATAACTGTACTGAAAAAAAGAAAACTTATATATTAATTAATTTTCAATAAAATAAAAAGTTATAATTTATAAAATCATAATTATTGTATTCTTCTACGTCTTTCGAATCGTAATCAATCCAGTCCTACAGCAGTACAGTATTACATTAACAAATTACTTTACCTACAATTTTTTATTTATTTGAACAGTTGCTTACGTTTTATGACTTCGATTTTAAAGATATTTCGAATACTCTGTGTTTATTTAATAGGTCGAATATTTTATGTGTAAGTTATTTATGGGTACAATTCAAATGATTTAAACATTTCATCTATATTGTATTTAAGTAGTTATATAAATCAGGGCTTCTTAAATTATGGGTCGCGACTATAGATGTAAAAAAGCCGATTTAAAACGTTTACAACCAAAAGTGGCGGTTTAAAACCCCAAATAAATCTTTTAAACGGTTTAAAACTCGCCTACTGAAATATAAGAACAGTGTTTTTACACATCATTATCGACAATACTTGGTCTTGTGTTAGTTACCTATGCAGTTTAAACCTATGTAGGTAAGTATATTACATATAAAGTACTATAATTATAAAGAAACAATATTACATACAATAGATTAAAATATGTACCTAAATCATAAAGAAATTGTGGATAGGAGTTTTGACCTTTATTTCCAAGTAGTTAAGGTCTACTCAAAGGCCCACTCCTCAATTTCTGTTCAAAGAGTTTGCCGACAGAGAGCCACCGCCGACTGCTATGCACATACACACACACACACACAGTGAATGCCCTCTGTTTTACTTGCACATAAAAGAGACAACGTTAGGTATGGTATGTATGTATATATGTGCAAGTGTGTGAGTTTGGTTTTAAACCGAATGAAACTGATTGATAAATCTTTTCAAAATAACCAATATAGTTAACTAGGTAATAGTTTTTCAACTTAGCTAGGTAATGTCTACGCTTGGAATAGATAAGATGTTTATATTTAAGAAAAACATAGTCGTCAACACTAAACAACCGTTTAAAATCGAAAAAAATGGGTTTTTTCGGTTTTAAACGGTTTTTTTCGTTTTAAACCGATTGGTTTAATTCGTTTTAAACCGGCCTTACATCTATAGTCGCGACCCCAAGTGGGGTCGAGTAGCAAATTTCTGGGGTCGAGAGATTTTAATGTCAAATATTTATATATACCATTTTATAACATCACTAGATTTGACGGAATACAGTGGACTTGCAGCGTCTAGACACGCGCATTTGTTGAAGGTTTTAAACTAATATAAATACGTAAGAAAAGGACTAATATATAGTCGTGCAATAAAGTGCACCGCCCGCCAGCCTGCTGATAAATGCGCATGCGGCATACAATGCGAATTACACAACTACCACCGCTAAATCACTCAACACGTGTTCACCCCTCCACAGGGCATCCCCAGGAGTATTGTTACGCCGATTAGTGCTAAGCACCGAGTGTCTAATTTTTGGTTTGGCTGACGGGCGGTGCACTTTATTGCACGATTACTGCTACATAGCGGAAGTAGCTATGTATTAGTCCTTTTCTTACTTAGGATGGACTTCCGCAAAGTAACGCCTGGATCCATTAGATAATATAAATACAATTTAATAATTTTTGGTGCAATTTGTAATTGTTAATTTTTGTATGTTTCAAAACGAATTCTGTAACTATATATTTTCATATGTATATGTATATTGTTACCTAATAAATAAATCATCAAAAAATATTAATTTATTTTTCTTTCATATTTGTATGGGGTCGTTAAGAAACTAGCAATCATAAATGGGATCGTGAATGACAAAAGTTTAAGAAGCCGTGATATAAATCATAAAATATCTAAAGATTCTTTGTATTTTTTATTAAAAAGAGCTCAAGTCTTTATATTCATACACAACGTTCTCGACAAAGGGCTACTGAATAACAATTTTAAAATTATTGTCATCCTAATGAACTTACCCGATAAACAGTGGTAAGCGTCCTATGTCAACAGACATAGGTCTTGAATCGATACTAGGAAAGTCAGCACATATGTAATATAAACATATTACAAACGTGGCTACCAGCAAAATGTTTGCGAACCCAGAGAAAGGCGCGAGGTATTTCAAGTTTTTTATCTGGGTAAAGATTAGTATAGGAACTAAGAATATAAGACAGTATATAGAATCGGTGAGTCCATTATTTTGGTAGTAATAATCCACAATCTGGAAAAGAAATAAGCATTATTAAAATACTATCAACTGTGTATTTGATATGTTATTATGCGTGGAATGCTTTCGTGGACATATTTTTGGTAATTAATTAGCCTCTAGTTATATTTACGTAATTTTTAAAATTTCAAGAATGTGTTTCTGATTTCGAAGAAAATGGTTTACTTTTCCAAATTTTTACAAGAATCTTTTTAAAATATAACGAATTTTCGAAGGATATGATTAGATAAATTCTGTTATTTTTCCATTAAAATTTTAAATACGCCTTGAAAAAATACAACACTGTATCGCATCGGAATTGTTTACATTACAAGTCGTAAGGCCTCTAAAGTTGGTAAAATATTCATTTTATAAATTCAACAAACAAATACGCATTTCCCAGTTCAAGGTTTATTAAAGGCTATTTGCGTTGAGTCTGTTTTAGTTACTCAGTACAATACCATTATATTTAGACTGTGAATCTTGAATACAGTGTGAAATTGCGTTGTCAGGCGTCCAAAATACCTGTTTCACTGAATCCACGAGCAGTATGACATAGACAGCACAGGCGCCAAGAATGGTGAACGCCATTGCCCAATCTATAAATATCCTGAAACGCGTGTTAAGATCATTACAACAATAAAAGATAAAAATCTCTTATCATAGAAACCCTAATAATGGCCTCTTTCTATAATAGTACCTACGAGAACAGGCTAAATTTTCTATCGTTTATTGTACAGCCGCTGCTAGACCTAGGTCTCCTACATAGATTTTTATTAGGATAGATTAGAAGCAGCCTGCATACAGCATCTTCTTTGACCTTAATAATGGTCAGAAGATGGTGGCTAAGGAACTTGTCAGTGTTAGGTGGTCTACCCTTCAGAATAAAAGGATAATACAACCGATAATTTGTAGTGGATGTTGTAATGTTAATTTAACAGCTTCATCCCCAACTCTTCCTTTTAAAGATCTTTGTCTATATTCGACGTTAAAGGTTATTGACAACATTTGAGATTAATTATAAATATGGCTGTGAGAAATGTGACTTTGTTTAAGCTATGTGCTAAAAAAACTATAATTATACTTAATAAAACTTGTACATCAGATATTAAAAAGTACATACTATAGTTTAGTTTTAATGCCCAACATGATTTTTTATAATCAAATTCATTAATCTAGTGGTGTCTATTATTTTTTGTAGTATACAATTCATAAACAAGGCTTAAAATCAATTAAAATTTTATCACTTTAGCAGCAACCTTCGTAAACTGTTTTTACGTAACCTTAAGACAAAGATTTTTTAAGGAATACTTATGAAACAAAACATATCAATAGCAAAATTTTAATAAGACCACAAATTAAATACGAAACATGTTATA
The DNA here is from genome assembly GCF_028537555.1 of Battus philenor. Taxonomy (NCBI): domain Eukaryota; kingdom Metazoa; phylum Arthropoda; class Insecta; order Lepidoptera; family Papilionidae; genus Battus; species Battus philenor. Next base: position 10,572,740 of record NW_027181704.1, read on the forward strand.
GCGCTTGTATTTGTTATTGCAGTACTAGGTACATTGTCGTTTTCTTGGCATCATATCCCAATCATTATTAGTCGCTACGAGATCATAAAACTGTCTCTGTTCTATAAATATAATATCATAATTACCTCGCCGTTCTCGACATTTTTCTTAAGCACTGAGGTCCCGTCGCAAAAACTGCTTCAACTGTTTCAGCGTATCCGAGTGATGGTACTTTTGATATTCTGGAAACGTCTTGGGAAGTTTTGACCTGATGAATTATAACATAGAATGCTATTAAATAAAGAATATACATGTTTTTTTATTTTGTCAGGAGAATTTATGGAAAACTTTCCACTTTGTAAATGAAAACAATTTATTGAATTGACCACGGTTTCATGTAAAGCGCGATGTAACAAAGTAACCGGCCAACCTATAGAAACTATTACTTACTGTTTGATGCAACTTCGCTTGTGACATGTTTGGACTACAAAAATATATTTTGCTACACTTCGTTTGAGCATATCATTTCTCCCTTCAAAACAATAATTGCATACTGTCAACAAAATCCCTAACATTAAGAGACAATAATTCTTGCACGCATTGTCTATTTACTAAGACCGTGTCTATAAAATATACCCATAGTAGTACCCATTAGTACAAAAATCGACCGACAGTCAATGATTTAAAACATACTTTCATTTATCTTTTGTTGAGGAGTTAAAAACGTGATTAAACATGAAAATACGGAATCAAACCGTAGGCGAAGTAACCGATATATCCCAGCGGATGGGAAATTTGAAAAGGCAGTGAGCAGGCTACATAACGCGCAAAAGATAGCTGCTAGGACCCTAGAATTTTAGTAGTAGTAGTTTTAGTTTTAGCGTAGGACGTTTATCCGAAGGTGGAGAGATAGGCCACCATGTCAAGGATGTCAGAAGACGAACTGAACACAGATAGCTACGTGTCGGTCTTTTAGGAAATATCTGAGCCTATGTTCAGCAGTGGACGTCTTTACGGAAAATTGGAAATTGATTAGTTGTTCTTTAATACTAATTTAAATAATTTTGATTAAGCTTTAAAGTATCTCATCAGTAATTAATTTACTGCACTCAGTTGTTATAAAGTGTTAGCGTGGATAAATTATTATAATAATTTATTATGCATAGTCAAGAATGGTTATGAATATCATTTAATGTCATGTACAATTAGAATTCATTAACAATTAATTAAATAAATAATAATGTATATTGAAGGCCTTAATTATTAAATATCCGTGTTTAATTTATTTCTTATACGATATCTCTTGACGAAGTTTAAACGTTATCATTGCTTTCTTTATGTGTATAGATCTATTTATATATAGATTTTCTATTTATAGAGCATCTTATAGCGAAAAATCAGTCAACGATAATCACATTAAGGAGTGTTTCTATAAAAATCTATGAATAAGAGGAAATTCAAAATTTAGTCATTAAAAATGCTATGGGTTCTTGCAAGGCTTCTAAAAAAAGTTAAGCTATCGGCTCCGAAAAAGATCTAACTAAAATCAATGTCACACAATTCATAGTCATTCTTCTTTATGATAAAGTCCAATTACTAGTGGGGTATAAAATACGATATCAAAATACTTTTATAAAGAGACTGGGTGCAATTTATTTAAACCACTAATATCCATTCTTAAATGTATAGTAATATAATGTATAGATACATCTGGATCTTCTAATATCATGAATGAAATCATAAATGTAACGTGTATACAAATTTGAATCGTAGATGTTGAAAAAAAATCATTGTGAAACGATTATTTTACATACCTACTGTATTATATATTTATTTCATCAAAATTAACATAACCGAAAATTTATTTGAAGAAATTATTCACCGTAATCATTCGATACTCGTTACAGGGAACAATGGGAAAATATAAACATAATATTTTTTTTATATCTAGTAAAGCTTTAATTTTGTTTTTTTTAGGAATGTTAATTGTTTGTCTGTATTAGCTAATGTAGTAGCTGTATAGAAAACTAAACATATATACATTTTATTAGATAGAAACAAAATAAGTGAAAAATAATAATTACCAACAAATAAACGCAATGTGTACAAATATATCCCAGGATGACGGTACCAAAGACACCAACCAAAGTCCCAGCATTTTTGAAAGCAGCCGGCATTGCCAATATCCCCGAACCCAACGAGGATTTTAAGAGATTAGCAAAGGATCTCATATCTCTGGAACAAGATAACATCTTTATTTTAATTCGGGATATCTTGTATCAGCGGTTTGATTTAACTGTAGGTAGCTCAAGAAGGCTCATGTTGTTTTTTCCCAGATGTTTCTTCATTTCTAAAGGTCCTGTTCTTCTTGAAAGGTCTTTACGGAATAGACGACAACCCTTTCCATACTATGATAGGTTCTCTACTTTTGTCAAGATAGTAATAAAGAGTTCAATTATTGAAATTGTTGCATATTGAACAGTCATTAAAAGATCTTTAAAAGAGAAACTTATTTTCGAATAAATTAAAGCATTCAGCGCCTATGATTTTATCCAAGCAAAGCTACAAGTATATTAATTTGGGAGTTTTATTTGATGTGTAAACTGACAAAAAAAAATTGAATGTTATCCGTTATTTAGCTTTCAAATGTTTGAAACCGGATTAACAAGTGTTCTTTTGCATAATGCTTACACAAAGAAATAAACAGCTTACGAATTTGGATGTTCCAGCTTTCTATTCTGGAATGGGTCATAGGCGGTTTCTTCGAGATCTTTTTCTTTGCATTTTGTGTTCATTGTGTTGATAGAATACGTCGAAGGATATACTCCATTTTCCGTGATGACTGCTCTGTAAAACATAATAATTGAATAGATTAAAAGAAGTTCGAAAATGATCTCAGGAGTATCATTTCAGCTTTATTCATCTTTCCGTTTCCTTAATCAAGCATTAAAATTTGTTTCATTAATATTTTTTATTACTTTTACAATTTCTGGCCATTAACTATAACATAATACATGTAAATTGCAAATTTATTATATTACTTTATGAACAAGGTAATGAATAGTCAATATACGGTCTAATGTTTGTATTTACGCAGTTAATTATCATTTATACGAATTATGCTGCTTGTATAGAGCAATTAATATTCAAAACATATATTGTAATATTTAATGTTAATATAACTTATGAGTAAATTATGAGTAAGGAGTAAAAACTATGTTTTGCATGACAAAAATTTAAATACATTAGATTTCCAGTGTTTTTTTTTGACAAGAGATCGATTTTCAATTTTTTGACAGTTAGGTACTTTCAGAGTGTTCATTACTTTTTATTTTAATTTTTTAAGACTACATAATCATCCTATCCATTTATGTTGTTCATGGAACACTTATTTCAAAGATTTATTTTCCTTATCTTAACATAGAATTAAGATAATAGCCGGCAATAAAAATCAATCATGAGTCGGCTTAAATGCGACGCGGCAAGTAACGTTACAAATTGAAATTTTACTTTTTAAAGGCAATCGACGTTTGTAATGATAGTTGCAACGCGTACATCTTGTTATGTGAAAACGCGATCGTGCGATTGTAAACACATCGTTAGTTACGCTTTGTAAGTACATAAAAATGTTTTCTAGATAATCGCAAATTTTATCAAGTTGAAAAAATGTTAGTAGTACATGTACTAAATGTATTACATGTGCTTATATAAGCACATGTAACTTAATGTTAAAAGACCGTCCGTCAGTGACGTTCAGTTCAGGTTATTTTCTTTTAATGCCTCTCAGAAATTTTGACTCCAAAGATGCACCTCGCTCTTGCGGTCCTGTCATTAATAAAATGGACACAATTTTTGGAAACGTGAATACAGATTATAGGTATCAGTATTTACGACGAATAAAATTGGCGACAAAAGTTAAAAATTGACCACAAAACCGTTTGACCCATTTGAAAACGATATTTGGCAAGCTCATTGAAAGAAACCTAATGAATTGTGAACTCATTAGTGATTTTTTTAAACATAATGAAACCAAACTACATTTAACGAGATTGATAATTTGTGATGAAAAGTGGAACACGCGCGACAAGACTGTGTGAAAAACATCCGAAGTAAAGATTCCGGTTAACTTGTAAGGTGATGCGGTGTGTAGGTGTAAAATGGACACAATCGTGAATTCAGCTCCCTACAACCAAGCTGAGAAGAATAAAGCAAGATGTTGGAAGGATACTGCAGAAATTAATTAATACAATAAAATACAAGTTTGGTATTTTATTATGATAACGTATACGTTGTTAGCCTATAATTATGAAAGTTTGGTTAGAAAGTTTTAATATATCCACCATATAGTCCTGACCTTGCATCTTGAGTTTTTACCTCTTGTAATCTTTTCGGAAATCTGGGCAGGTCAACATTACGTGACTGCCAGAACTTGTCATATTTGTTTGATCAGAAGTCTCAAAATTTCTACAGCACTTTCAATTGGCAAAAAGTTATCGAACATAATGGCATCTACATACCATACTTAAATGTAAATAAAACTTTGAAAAACAATTTGAATTTTCATATAAAACGCGAAGGAAGATTTTCCCTCAACCCATTATTACACAATGGCTAAGGTTGCTGGTTGTTTAATTGGTAAGTTTCTTCTTTTACTATAAGATGATTATTATACAATTGTTGGTTGTGTTAAATAAGTCATTAGAAATGCTTTAGTATTCCGATATAAAGTAAGTCAGCCTAGGGCTTGATCGTTTCCTACTATCGGATTTTTAAATGCATCAATGTTTAGAGAGTAGTGGGTAAAACAACCACCGACGTATCTCGAATTGGCCGTCTGAAGTGACAGCGGGCAAGGCATGTTGCACGTGTAACCGACGGTAGTTTGGAACGGAAGGTTCTGTTGTGATGACCATGAGTTGTTGTGATGACCATGAGTTGTTGTGATGGCCGGTAGGTGGATCGACAACGTAATTAAGATCGCGGAAAGTTGCTAGAGGCGGGCAAGATCATCGTCAGGCAATCTAAAATACATATTGTCTTTTCGAAAATCTGTAGCGGGCGCCTTTGTCTTATAAAAAAATCTTAAAACAGACCTTTTTAATAGAAAAAAACAACAGTAAATATGCAAATGTTTTGATTTTAGGCACAAAAATTTAAATCAAGGGAGGTATTCAAACTTTGAAATCATGTAAGATATTCGTTGTGCGCGAATTAAATTAATAACTCTTCTCAAGAGATCATTATTGCAAAGTTATGAAGTAATAAAACGTTATAATCGCAATGTCACGATGTAATAATAGACGAGGAGTAGCAGTAAATCCCCTTAAGATTGAGAGATTATTAATAAAATATCACACAATTGTGTCGTGTCATAAGTGTCGATTTTACTACAAAGGGTTTCAAAGGATTACATAATGATAAGTGTGTATAAAATAATATTGTTTACAAGAAATATTGTTATGATTAATTACCAAACCAAGCTACCCAATCTACCAAAGACGTGTTAAAATGCTTCTTTTTTGATACTCTCAATATTAAAATTCTTTATTCAACATACGATGAGCTATATCTCTTATTGATGTCAAGTACAGTCTACGACTGAGGCGAGTAGAAAATGCCTAATAATTACATGTAGCCATAGTGTGTTTTCTACTACTAAGACATAAACAGTGTAGTAACTAACGTTTTTTTAATCAGGAAATTGAGGCTTTTTGAATATTCTCTTAAACTCGACTGTAAAAGTTGTTTTGTGTATATCATACTTTACTACTTATATAAAACGGAAAGATTTGGTAATTATTGATAGTATTAATAGTAACCAATAGAGTTGAGTTGCGGCTCGATTATTCAATACTAAACGTATATTGAATATGTCTAACCCGAGATTTCTTCTTTGAAAGTCTTGCCTCTAGCTACACCTAGGAGCGTCTATCCAAGCGAACTGAAAGCCTAGCGGGCTGCTGAGAAATTTCTATGTAACGGTCTAAGCCAGGTTGTCCAGGGTGGCTACGAGCTTATGTATTAAAAAAGAAGTTAAGGTTAAACGAGGATAATAAATTCCAGCAAGACAAACATGACCTTCCGCCAAAACAAAAAACTGTTTATAGAATGACCAGGATTTATATTTGATGACATAGTAATGAAAGAATGAAGCCGAACGAGTCACATTTGTTAAATAAACAATGACAGAGGCCAGCGGATTTTAGAATTAAGACCTTGTACTAAAATCCGAAGGGCTTACAATTTTTTTTATTCATTCTGTGGTCTTTCAAAGTTGTCATTTCTTACATAACAGAATAAAACGTGATGATACACCAAACTAATTATAATAGAAGACTTGAAAAATGAAAAAAACAAAGGAACGAAACAGTGTACAGTGTGTGACAGATTGTATGCAGTGTGTATGTTGAGTTTGTGTATGGAGGTTCGAATAATGATTCCGTTATAGTTATGATTAGTATAACAATTGCATAAAGAATATCATATTATTTGGACCTTAGGTAAAAGACAACACAGCTCATCAAGTCCTAGGTTGCGCTAATTTTGTTAAACAGAAAATAAATAAATGTTTGTATAAAACAAAAATTTGTACTACGTTCATGTTTTGTCAATGACTTCGTCCAGACGCCAACCTTGAACTAAGATCAATAATAACGTCTTTCAGTGACATATATACGGCATTGACGATCTATACACATGAAACCAAAATAATATTAATGAATCAACAAGGTTGACATAAACTTTAAAAGTGTTCCAATCATAATATAAAAACTATTCTTATAGTCATTTATACTTATTGTAAAAACGTGTGGTAACTGTCTATGCAATAGTTATTAACTAATTAATTAGCTTATTGCCCAAGTAACTTGTTTCCGCGAAGGAAGAAGCATATTTCTTTTAAAAAACTTTAATAGCTTGACTTACTTGATTAACTATTTATGCGGGTGAGTACTATAGTCACGTGATAGTAAATGGTTACGTACGTATTAAAGCTTTTAAGGTTTACGCTAATTTGAGTTCCCTATTAAAACAAGTCTTAGCTATTTAGATCTTAAAATGTTTATACTACATTTTAGCAACACCTTTTTATTACTTTTTTATTCATATGCTTAAGGTACATTAAAAATTCTTGTAATGGTAGTGTAACCCATTTTTACACCATATAATTTTATTGTATAATAGTAAAAAGAATGAGGTCAATTATAGTGTTTATACATAAAACGGTTAATCCGGTATAATCTATGCAACGATAACAAAAATCTCGATTCGTTTACTTTCAAACAACATAAGTGAAAGTAACGAATGAAATTCGATGAATTAATAAAGAAAAAATAACACGATTTTTATATACGTTTCGTTCAGAATAGGCTACGGAAAAAGCTATACAATGCAATACATTGGAGGATTACTATTATCAAGAAGGAAATAAATTTATAGTCAAAGAAGGCAACAAAAAAAGAAATGCAAAAAGAAGAAAGATCGCTTGGGAGTGGTTCGTGATTTAATGTCGCATAGTTTCACACGACCTACATTCAATGATATTTACTAAACTAAAGAATTTAATGTATTACTTAACTAGCTTGCATAATTCAAAGTTTAAACTCTAACATATCCGCTTCTTACGTCACTTTTTGGATTAAAGCAGTTGCTATGGTGTCCGCCTTAAGTGAGTAAGATATCCGTTTTTTGTTTCTCGAACTGGTTCCTTTTTAAACAAATCACATGACCGTGATCACATAATTGTAATACTGTATTTTACAATTTAAAATTATGATTCGTGAAAATTTTATACGTAATTAAATTGAGTACTTTTTATGTCATTTAAAACATTCGGTACAATAAAGTTCTAAACTTGCATTTCGCAAACTGAGATGTGTGGCTTAGCATTTTAACCATTTAAAATTACAACGCATTAACACTTTTAAAGTGATAATATTTCTGATGATAGTTGTAGATAATAACAAAATAGTAAAATCAAATTAGACATAAAATAAAATAGATTTACTTACGAATGTGTGTCATCAAACGTCGCGAGTAACTTTTGTACAAATTCTTCCAAAACAACAAAATTTTTTGTGTCGTTCAAAAATGTAGGTAATCATAGCAATATAAATAACTATTTGTGTTACAAAAACTTCGCTATTAGAGCTTTGGTCTGTATACGTTAATAGATTTGCTTATGATTTTCAATCACTGGCACGTGTTGAGAGACAATGATCTTCAATTTTTAATACTTACGTGGAACTGAATTCCTTCATGTTGTAATTGTTGGCCATTTTTCACAAGGTTATTTAGAAATTTTTCCACACTGACGTAATTTTACTTTTTCGTTTATTTACGTTTTATTTACAAGCGAGATGTACGCGCGCGACATCTTTCGTGTTGTGTGACGGTGTGTTGCGTTCGACCGGTTGCAACGAATATAAATAATATGTATCGTTTAACGAGAGTGGCGTCTCAGACGCCGTTTTGGCAAGTATCCTCAGTTTAAACGTTGATTTTAAGGCAGACGTTGATAACGAGATTTGTTTTGAGATCTCGCCGCCAAGAATTCGTAATTGTGTTTTGTATCTTCATACCGTCGCTAACACGATGACGTTAGCGAAAGCCATAAAGCTGGATTTATTTCCGAAGAAATGGGCGAGTTACTAATCTTTAATTACATTATGGCAATTAAGGTGTATGTATCAGAAGTTATTTCAATTAGTAAGAATTTGATGGAAAAATTTACTATGTCTACTACACTGTTAGATGAAAACATCTTATTTAGGTAGGATATTAAAAGAATGAATTTTCGACAAGTCAAACAGAAACAAATTTTTAATTTATTGTACTTAGGTGTTTTTATTGTACATTTTATTTAATGAAACGTTACCGGTTAACCATTAATAATAATATTTTACCAAATAAATAACATTAAATGTTTTGTTTTAGATTATTGTAATAGACAAACGTGCCCGAAATTAATTGAAAATTTTAATTGTTATAACTATCAAACATATTTTAGAGATTTGTTCCGAACAACCGTAAGACATTCCTTTGGAACAAAACTAAGAATGTTTTTAAATTTGTTTATATCAGAGGATTTAAAAATTCGAATCATTTGGAGGATTTTCCTGGTAAACGCTAGAAACAGGTATGTGGTAAAAACCCATAAACGCAATAAAACAAGATGCACATAGTTATAAAGGATAAAAATTTATTAAGTAGGTATCAAAGCTATTTGTAGAACATTTTGCAATTGAACCGGCGTATGGTATATTTTATTCGAAGATTATTATGAAAGTGTTGTGTAAGTAAAAAAACAATTTGCTGGCAGAATTTTGTATATACTTTTAACATTTTAGTCTTTTAAACTGTGCCTGTTTCACAGGAATATTGAATAAATTGTATACCATACATAAAATAAGTTTTTTTTTCCAATTTTCGTATAGATAGACAATTCTGTTTTATCTTTTGGGATTTTACGGTTTTCAGTTTTTATAAATTACGTGCATTCTTCATTATTGGAGGTTGAGGAAAATTCTGCACTCATAAAATTTAAATTAATTGTATATTCTTCAATGCCATGGTGTATATAAATCAACGTCAAGCCAAAGTAATGGCTAACGCCGGAAAATGAACTAAGAAGTTGAAAATTTTTTTTTCGCGGTCGGTATAATTTGATAGTAGCATATCGGTGATTGCTTATGTGATATGAAAATATAGCTCATTTGCATTAAAGATTGTACAGTACACCTTATCAAAAAATCAATGGTTTAAAAAATATTAAATAACGTAATGTTAATACAGTGAAAAGAGGCGTTTTCAAAATTCGGATTACTATATGTTAAAATTAATTGTTATTTGCTATTTGTCGCTGCAGACTTCGAGCTTTCGAAAATTATTGGCCTGTTATCTTACAATAGAAAAAAATATTTAATGTAACATATTTTAAAATGATCACTTTATACAGTATGATTAGTAATGTGTAAAAGCTTTGAAGTTTTTTGGCGACAAATAAGCATACATTCACCCCTTTAAGCCTTTTACTCCAATGACGAGTCAACCTGTATATGGTTTAATATAAAAGCTATTTATTATTTAAAAAAATAAAATCAAACGTCTGTCTTGATTACAGTAATAATTATTTTCCTTAACCTAAAGCGTGTTGTATCCCACTTATCTTCAAAAAAAAAACATTTCTTCATTTTAATCACTTTATAGAATTCTCTTGATAAATATATTTTTAGGAAAGTATAATTATTTTTCTTTTTCGTAATTATAGAAAATAAATAGTTAATGTCAATAAAACTTTATTCTACATATTTTTAAACTTTTCATACATAGTATTTTTAACGTTTGCTTTGAAAAGAGGTTCATGGATACAGGATTTATTTATAATCAGATGAAGTCTGCACGACTATCATCCCTTTTATATAAATTTTTTTGGATATGTTTTCGGTCATAAATTGTTTCGCTTAGACGAAATGCGTTTTACATCCTGGTAAGTCTACATTTTGGTGAAAATTTCAACATCAATTCATTTTAAATCAACATCATTTTAGCCGTAGAATGTCCTCTTCTAGACATAAGCCTCCCCTATAGATCTCCAATAAGGCCGATTGGAAACGTCGAGCATCCAGCGTTATTCGTCGACTTTAACAGGCTTAACGGTCCAATTTTCCCTGAATAATGTTTTAATTTCTCTACATGTAAAATTTTATGGTGAAGTTATAATAAGTTAATAACTATGGGGAAATTTAAATATTTTGATGTACCAGTCTGGCCATAAAAACTATTATGATCAAAAATTAAAAAATATATTAGTTTTGAATTTGGAATCTGTCATTTTTATATGATTGTTCATTGTGTTTTATTATTTTGGCGCCAATATATTGTAAAATGTTTTGTGATATTAAAATGGAGAGGGGTGATAAAGAGAAACGAATAGATGCGATTGCATTATATATAGATATGGTGCCATTTACAATTTTTAAAATCCTCCATATGTTTGTGTAACGGGCTATTGATAGGTACAATGAAATCTCCTCTGCCTGTGACCGAAAAATATTTGGCCGTTCACCTAGTGTTCGTATGACGGCAAGGGAAAGAATTTGAAGAAATCTTGTTTGAAAGCAATAGATTTTATTTCGGGAGATGAAGATGACTTGGAACTTATGTAAGATATAACCTATAAGAGACGCACTGATCATTTCTTAACTTATTTTTTTTTAAAGAACAGGGTGGTAAAATCAAAATAACTACTTAAGCGGTACGCAATGGGAGGACACAAAAAAATGTTTACACAAATAATAAAATTAAAAATACATTAAATAAAATTGCCATATTTATGCTGAAAGCTAAAGAAGCTTTCGCATTAATTAACACAGTACAACGTGGGTATTATTTTACTTCAATGATGGTTTGGAGAGGGGCTAGTTATGAAAGTGTGACTGAGAAGTATATCTATGAAAAAGGTATTAAAAACATCGGCACAAGTGTATTAAGAGACCATTCTAAAGAAGGTAGTTAAGCCCTTTAATAATATCATGCTCAATAACTAAGAATGATCCTTTAAGCAAGACTCGGCTCCTAGTCATAACGCTCGATTCACCCAATCTTGGTTAGAAATGAACGTTCCGGACTTTATCAGAGCTAAAGATTTAGCTAGTCTTGATTCTTAAGGCTATAATAATAAGGAGTCCATACGATTTTCTTAGATCCTATAATTGCTGAATTTGATAACCTCGGTGTTTAAAGGACTATTGCAAACAACGGAGACCATTTCAAATAAGCTGTATATATTTATGGTTTTATATTAATGTATTAAACAAACACACTGTAATAGTAATGAATGTTACATACTGTAAAAAATGTTATAATTCTTTGTGACAATATTTATGACAAGACTATTTATGTTCAGAATACCAATAAAATTGCTAGGAAGACGTGTCGTCATTTGTCACAGGCTGAAAAGCGTAAATATGATATTAAAAACGACTTTGTGTTTTAATATTTATGGTTTAAACAAGTTTGCTAGAATTACCATATTGTGTGTGGTCCGATTTCTCGTGGTTTTAAAAAACAACTATCTTTTTTTTTGTTTTTATTAGCGACATGTTTATTTGTTACAGCAAAAATAGCTTAGCAATATAAGAAGAAATGCAGCGTCACCTTTATAACTGTTTAGTTTTCGGATTGACTGATTATGTCTATACAAGGATAAAATTAATTTTTTTTTCGTTAGAACGGAAAATAAAAAAAAGTCATTAGGATTTTTTATACACTGTAGACATACAGGTAAGATAAAGTAAAACAGGCGTAAACTTTTGAAACGCTGGTCGTACTTGTTCTCCTTCTAGGTACGCATTTCAAACCACTTATTAAACTCGCAAGATTACATAAATATTTCTTGAATAGCTTAACAGGACATACCTTACATTAAGGCGTGGCTAAGTAATCGTTTCAGATCATTCATTAGATAATTATTGTTATAGGCAGAAATATACTGAACGTTGATTAATGAAATTTGTTTTCTTACTTGACTTTAACAGAACTTACTTTTAGGAATTCATGTTTAGTAATATAAAACATGGTTAAAGATAAAACAAGTCATGCGCAATCTACATACAGACAATATAGTTTCCTAATACGAGCGTTCTGACTATGACTTAAGACTACTTTGATACTACTAGTTTTGAGATAACAAAAGAATTTTTTTTTCTCTTTTAGTCAAATGCGGATTTGAAACCTCCTTATATAAATACATTTGTCTTATTTTAATTTTACGACTTATCAAATAAATTTATTTAAATTGAAGAATTTTAAATGTTTTTTTCTCGTGATTGGCAAATCAACGATTAATGAATTTTTGAAGAATAAATTTACAACAAAATTATCGATATTATATTTATAATTCTGACAGTATAACTCCTGTAAAGTGTTTTTGTATTATTTGTTAAAACATTTGAATGGCCTTCTCATATGTGTTTTTATATTATTATTTTTTATTTCTTCTGTGAGCTTTCCGAAAATTACTAATGAAGAAATAAATATGTACAGCTACAGTATTTTCCATATCAAGCAAAGCTTACTTGCTTCTGTGGTGGCTTTTTAATGATTAAGTTTACTATTATTAAAGAAAACAAATAATATTACCAATAGCTGTATCATGTCGTCTTACTCTTAAGCCTGTCAATAATATCGAGAATTGTAACAGTGCACCCTGAAATTAAACTGCCTAGTCCAAATAGAACTATGAAAGTATTTTTCCATAGTATCCATCTGTATCTACCTAGATTTTCCCATCGAAAGATAGTCTCTATAACACCAGGAATAATGAGGCCTAATATTGAATAGAAGAGGGCACCTACTATGTTAATTATTTGTTCTAACATTGGAAGAGCTATTCCGATGCCACCTGTAAAACAAATACAATTTAAATTAAAAGTATACTTTAAAAATAATTTTACAATTAACACTATAGTGCAATTGAAACCGCTGTACCACGCATTGGGAAAGCGAGGCGAGAAAATTAACTAAAACCACTAAAATACCAATCTTATTGATATGGACATATACTAGATGCTTTACGTAAAAAATAATCGGCAAATAAACCATGTTTAGATATTAACAAGAAATTATTAAACTTAAATATTTAAAGACAAAAATTAAAATATACGTCTTAGACTCAAAACAACAACAAATTAGAAATAAACCTGGACAAACATTATTACGCTCTATAAATTCTATTACAGTGTGATGGGGTACAATAGAGTTTGGGAGTGAGTTGCTTTATTATTGTATCAAGGACAATGAAAGCGACCACAATAAAGAAATCGGTTTGAGTCTGTTTAGGGCTCTTCTCAGACCAGGGCTTATTTCAAAACCTAGTAGCTTTAAATTGAAGGATGTCATTGTAGATGAGGTCAATCTGATTCTTATTTTCTTATGAAGCACATAATTGAACAACGTAAATGATTTCAAAGGGTATAGGGATAGTAATATGAATAAATATATCACGCTTTCGATCGCTCGTTCTATAAATTTTAGTAAAGAATTTTTCCCCTTGAAATTCAAAATATTTAGAAAAAAATTGAAATATCTTCTAACGCCTTATGCAAATAATTAGCAAATAAACTGCAGACGATGATGTTAGTCACATATGTATAATGAGTTGTGATCATACAAGTTAGGTAGCACTTAATATTTTTAATCACCTGAAAAACAAACAACCGCAATTCGGGCCAGTACTTGTGTAATATTCCTGTACTTTTCCTTTATATGAGGCTCTGTGTACTTCGTAAATATATCTAAAACTACGTAGAAATGGAGCGGGTACGTTAATAAAATGGATAAAGCTATGAAACTCTTAGCGCAAATAGCAGGCCTGAAATGTAAAAATTTATTTACAATTACACCATAAAAAGATTTCGTGAATGCTCGAAAAATTAACCAATAAAATTTTATCATGTTATATCTATGTCATAATAATTTAAACTATATTATCGTATGAACGTATTATAAAAAATACGATCTGTATTAGTTATGATAAAATGGCATCTCTCCTTTGATTTTGTTGATCTCTCTTTGTGGGGCGTGGAGGCTTAGTAGCCGAGGCCTGGTCACTCTGTGATATTGAGAGGGACCTACGTCGCCAGCCTCCGTGTAGAGCTGGCATAACACCGCCTCTCTGAGTCAACATCATAAGCCAGATGCAGAGTAAAGGAGAAGGGGAGATTTCTTCCTTCTCTCCCACGGCCAAACGTCGAAACATCGTGGGCTTTCAAGTTGGTACAAATCTAATCTATTCTATCGATTCCTCCGCAAGAGCGGCTATCCGAAACTTTTTTCCACAAAAGCCAAAAAAGATAAAAGTTACTTTTAATTATGGTTTAGGAACTTTTGTGGTTTCGACTTGAATTCAAAAATAATAATCAACAAATTACTAACTAAATTTTAACTACACAGATATTAGAATAAGTAAAAAGGTACTAGAGATATGTTTACCATTCATCGATTGGCAGATTTAAAGTAATCGATCCCTTCAAAGCGTCGCCGTATCTGAAGTATCCAAACAGGCCCAAGGTAGTATACAGAAGCATAATAAGTGTCATAGCTATAACCAATACTCCAGCACAACCGAGAAAGTGTTCAGGTTTCTTCATAGTGTTTTCAACAGGCATCACCACGCCCATGCCTTCCATAGCGAATATAACAGTTCTGTAAAAAATAAATAATTTTCTTAAATAAAAAACTACCACACTTTCGTGATACGTATTGAGATTTCTTTTTACTTAAGGGAAAAGGTAGCGGTGCTCTTTACTTGCACAGGTTGACCCATATCTCAATGTGAAGTTCAGACCGGATGACAGAGCGAATGGTCAACCCCAGAAAATTATTATAAGAAATCTGTCTCTTTTTAATAATTAGAAAATGATGAACTAGCGTGTTATTTTTAAAAAAATCCAGTTTCAGATATATAAATGTATAAATTATATTTTGTGGTTTATAGAAGGGTTATCGTCGGTAACATTAAAGTGAAACAAAAATAATAAAAAAATATGGATCGTAGTCATTGTAATAGAAAGAATACAACAGTGATCATTAACTTGATTTGCCTGATTAACTTTATGGAGTTAGCAACTACCTGCCTTATCACAAAATTACAACTTGACGTTGATTTATGAGACACAGTGTGTCATAATGTCCAAATAGTGAATAATTTTATTCTTTCAACAGCTATTCAAGATAAAGGAATTTTTTAAATATTAAGACGGTAGTAATTTTACAATTTTATCTTGAAAAATGTTGAAATACCTTATGCAACAATCACATTATTATTAACGTCATCATGTTTCACGTATTCACGTATAAAAGCATTATATTCGAATTAAAGATGTATTAAAAGAATGATAAGATGCAATGTTTACTTACGAGAGAAACACAGGGAATCTGTATGCAGCTCCAATCATTTTCTTATCGGAGAATATAATTTCGTCTTTGAAAATGTAGTACAAGCATATAGCAAACGTGGCGACGAGTAAAATGTTGGCTAGCAAAGAGAAAGGCGCTAGCCACTTTAAATATCTGATTTGGCACATCAAGCATAACGGTAGGAGCAGTATGAGGCAGTAGTACTCCACAGGTAAATCCACTGTTGTTATGTAACGGTCAAACAACTGTAAACAATAGGGATTGTTATACACAGATTGTATCTTAATAGAAATATGCTAATATTTTTAATTATTAGCATACGGCATTTATTTACGTCCGTGTTCAGGTAGTTTCAGAATTTAAACCTTAAGTATAGTTCTAAAATGTTACAATTCACTCATAGAGTAACTGTTCTCTGTCTGTTTCGCAAGGCCCTGCCTTTTGTGAGTATAATTTCATAATATTTATTCTGGGTAAAAACAAAAAAAAATTCAAGTCGTATGGTTCTTGAGATTTCGTGATGTTTCAGTACATAGGTGAAAATCTCTTTTATGTATGATAAGTATCTTTTTTATCCATTTATTTATATTCGACAATAAAATTATCTTGGCTTCATCTTGTGAATATTACAGTAATAGACTAATAGTTTAAAGGCTTTTATTTGATGCGTAGTTAAAAATTTTACAGCTAAAAAGACATTCAAATATTTTAATTATAAATTTAACATTTTAATAACATCAAAAAATTTTTACGCGTATAACTATCGAACGCCTTTTATCATGTTTAAACTTTTTTTTTCAAAAAAGAAATGTGTGAACAATTTTTTTTATAAACACTCATATGACACTCGTAGAGGATATTAGATTTGCGGTTTTCATTATTATCATTACGTTCACCGCTGTACGTAGGTTTCTTCCAGAGTTTTCCAACAGGGCTAGTAAGATGCGGCTAGCATTCAGTGCCTTTCGAAAATCAAAGCCGTCAGTCCACCTTGTGACTCTAACAATAATAAAAAACTAGAACCCTTACTAGCAGGGACAAAGAATGAAGGAACGATGACAAATTTACTATTTGTCATAACAACTTTTAGGGTCAGAAATAAAAATCCATTCTAATGATTTTCGTAAATTGAACTAGTCATCTATTTTTATATACTTATCATACCTGTTTAATAGAGTCAGCAATAAGTACTGTAAATATGCAGCATACTCCTACGTATGTAAAAAGTAACGAAAATTCTGCGAATATGCTGAAAAATAAAGTATTACACAGTAAAAACAAGTTTCAAATTTAAAATATAATTACTTATTGGAAATAAAAAAAATTATTCAATCTTAATTAAATAGGTTGAACTCTTCTGCAATAACATTATATTAAATGTGTTATAAAATAAAAATGTGTAAAAGCAACGAGTTCGTAGCAATTAGATCGTCACGACTCACCGCTTGTTTTGTCCATATGTTAGTGAAATAGGCTGTTGTTATTGTGAACCTCAAGGCAAGTAAAGGTGATTAATATTTTGTAATTCCTTTATGAAATATTTCACTTGTTTGAAGGAAGGTCGAAAGATATTTCAGAACATTAGAATGTTAAAGATTTTAAAAAATAGGCAAGAATATTTATGTAGGTATGTTTGATACGTCGCATAGTGTGATAATTTAAAAAAAAGATATTTTTTCGTAAATAATTTGGCATAATATTATTTTGGTCGAAATGGTTTCAACTAACGATAAAAGACGAAACTTTAAGTAATAAAATTCTACAATTGTTATCTCATAAGCTAACAAGCTGTGGTCACAAAAGTGATCATTATTATCTGCCATAATTGTCAAACATTTAAGCTGTTGCGTTTGACAGTACCTGCTATCAGCTGGTCGATGTGAACTTGACTTTTTAATTAGAACAGACTTAATCGATTACGGGTGTGACTCGGCTAGTGTTAATAATAATTCACTGAATTCTGTGGAACTATAATTATTTATTGACTGATTGGATGGAATTTGTCCCCATATCTTTTAATAAATAAATTTTGGATGCTAACAAAGCTAATGTTTTATATTTATATATAATAAAAATCAGCCGAGGTAAAAATATTGTGTAACTTTCAGAAACGACATCTCTCTTTTAAATTCATTCTTTAAACTTTAATGTCAACAAGTTAGCAAATATTTCAATGCGTTCAAATTTTAGTTTAGGTTATAAACTAGGTTAAATGTTTTTATAAGAATGTTATTAAAATTCATGTCAAGCGCATTACCTAGCCCAGACTGCGTAAGGTCGTATTGCTTTTGGTCCGATTTCGAAGACCACTCTACAGGTTTCTGCGTACCCGAGTAAAGGTTTTTGTATAATACGGCAACACCCATGCGATGTTTGAACCTTAAAAGAGAAAGATTTATCTCTTACAGTTATTTCGAAAAGTTTCGTAATATGTTACGTATTATTTTGAACATGTTGTGAAATTTTTTTATGTAAAACTTTGTTAATAAGATACATCAATGATTGAAACAGTTATAAATTAATGCATATAGGATATCATATACTACGGTAGTACGATAGTGTTCTGATTCTGGGAACAGGCTTAGTAAATGGAGAGTTAAGTCGGTAGGAAAAATTGTTTCCACGATAAATAAAGATCTCGTATCCAAAATTTTACTTATTATACGTTTACTCCAAGAAAATTATAACGTAATATTTTTTATGTATATCGTATATAAAGTAAAATAGAAAAAGCCAATTTTTTGATATCATTAACAGCAGTTCTTTCAAATTTATATTTGTTATGAATCAACACCAGGGTGCTGTGTAATCTTTACGATAGAGTATAACATGTTTGTGGCGACAATTATACTTGTTCAAGAGTAAAAAACAGTCAATATCGATATTAAAAATAATCGATATTAATAACACAAATTGTATGTTATTCGTGATATCCACTTATCATTATCGTAATTATTTCAGGCTTAGAAAGGTGGGAAGCGGCCTGCATCCAGCCTCTTATGTCGACAATAACAAGGCTGTCCGGCTTGTGGGTGGACGTCCTCCGCTGTACTTGCCTTTTCATGGTCTCCACTCCAGAACCTTGAAGCCCCAGCTGCAATGTGTTTTGTCCGGAATCTGCTTTCTCCCACAGCTAATATTTGTTTACAATGAAAAATATATAAAAGAACTTACGAAAATATATACGCAGTGGCAACAAATAAAAGCAATGACGACTGTGCTAACAATCCCCAAAACCCAACCCGAATTAGCAAAAGCTAGAGGAATGGCTAGGAGTCCCGAACCAAGAGAGGCTTTAATTAAATTCGCTAAAGAACGAATGTCTCTGAAACAAAGTAACGTTTTTGTTAACTCCTTAAATATTTTACTGTTAATAATAAATTCAGAATAAAGACAAATACACACAAATAGAACCTTGATTAATATTTCCAGTACTTGCTGTGTAAAAATCATTTTTTTTGGCATTTTAACCTTATATTGTTAACCATCATAATATCCGTAAAGTAATTTTTACTGTTACGATCCAAAAAATAAATTTATGTATCAAATGCTTGCTATTAAGTACTGTAATTTTTTGTTGTTCATTACAGTAATTAACAGTAATGAGATAAGAGTAAATTAATTTCATTTGATCATACATCTTTTTAACATTTAAAATTAAGTCGGTTTTGTGATGTTCCTCTTTTAATAATATTTTTATTTGCCATAGAACTTATAATAAATATGATGTTCAGAGTGAGTTTTATTTTTATACCAAAACACTTGACCGAAAACTTTTAAATCCCACTTGTCTTAATGACAGTACGTGAGGTTCAACAAATTTAAAAATTTCGCTAATTGATTTACGATATAATTTGTAATAAAGTTAAAATATGTCGAATGTCTTACTCTCTACCTATTAATATTAGAGAATAAAAAATTAATAAGAAAATGGCGGAGAGCCGGATTGGATTGTGTTTATGGTAATTTCTCGTGCATTTTTTCTTTTTACTATTTTTTATAAAAAAAATTTTCATACCGTAATCATTATTAAAACAATTTACAAATAATTAGTACATGAAATGTTTATTCAAATCATTAAAACGAAAAAATTTTAAACAGTTTCGTATGTCAATTAATACGGTTTTATCCATCTTTAGTTAATATCATCAATAGTGTGTTCCGTCAATATTTATGTTAAGTTGTTTATAGGTACTCACGAATTTGGCTTTTTGACTTTCCGATGTTGAAAAGGATTATACTCCAGATTCGGTGTATTTAGTTTCGAATCCATTTTTGTTCATATCACAACATAAAAGAAATAGAGTCAATAAAACTTTTATATTTTAAGAGAATGTAAGATGAACAGAGAGAGAGAAAACCTACTTTTGTTTTAAACAATTCTTAAGAAAACTTATACCACGTCGGTTCATCTGAATATAATCATTTAATGACGATAATCACTGCACTTCAATATGTTCCGAGATAAACGAGCATTGTGTTATTATATCAACTGCAAAAGGGATTAAAATGAAGTGTTTGTTTAGTTGTAATACTTTCGAGTGTTATATAACTTAATTACTGCGTGCGCACTTATTTTAATTAGACTCAACATATTTTAGTTTATTAAAACTCATTAAAAAAAGTTATAATATTTATTTCGCATATTGTATACAGTCTATACCCGACTTTACAATCTAAATTATTGTTTTTATAATTCTCAATCGTAAAATAGTCATATTATATACACATTACGTATTACATATTTATCTTTAATATATCTTATAGGTCTGGTTAGACTGAAGCCAACCCCGACGCAAACAGAGCAGTGTCGCTTGGTTGCGGAAACCGGATTTTTAAGATAAGATAAGACAACCTAATTATTCTCTTATGAAATTTCCCTTCCCATAATAAACATTTGGATACTAATATCGGTCCGCGATATCATTGTAAATAATCTTAACTATTTTAAATTATTTTTCAAAATTTTATTAAATATTGGTTACATACTTACACGTACAACTTTGATTTTACTTTTGTAACAATTTAATAACATATAGTATAAATAAAATAAATAATAAGGTAAAAAATGCCGTAATGCGGTATGAAAGCAAATAATTCTTTTTGTTAAAATAACTGTAGTTAGTTGGAACCGCACTTGACCGTGAGGGGTATTTGGTTCGGTTCCGTTATGACAATACTATGTAAATTTATTTGATTATATCTCTTGGTTTGCCTTGAAAGTTACAGCTTGCTTCAGTAACTTTTCTGTTAGTTTCAAGCAGAGGATCTTTGATCGAACTTGTTTATGACTTATAATTCCTTGTAATTCATCATCATTATTTCAGCCATATTTCTTTAATTAATATAGGCTTTCCCTTAGATTTCTACTAGGACAGGTATAAAGCGGTCCTCAATCAGCGTAATATAACGACAAAGTAGACAGACCACTTTGTAATCACCGTTACAAAGTGGTCTGTCTACTTTGAGTGTACGTCCTTCGCTGGGTATGCTAATCCGTGGTCTTCACTAATAAACCTTAAGAACCTAATGGCCGACTATTCTACGCATCACGAGGCCCTTCTCATTTGTATCGCTTTCGGTGGTCCGCAATATGAACAGTTAATCTCAGCTGCAGATTAGAAGAATTTTTCAAATTTTCTACATGTATAACTTTCAAAAACAAAATAAAATACAACAAAAATATAGTTGAATACTTTATTTCAGAAATTATAATCTAAAAACATTAAAGGTAAGTAATAAATCTATACATCATTAATTAATTTTAAATAAAATTATAAGTAGCGTAAATTGAGATTCTGATAAAAAAAACTATTCGATTTTTTTATGTAAAATTTCTATAATATCTAATATGGTAACCGTACAACCGGATATGATGGTTCCAATACCGAATATTACGATAAGCAAATTTTTCCATAACACCCACTTCAGTCTACCCAAGTTTTGCCATCGAAATACTGTCTCGAGAGTGGCAGGGATAATTAAGCCAAGGATTGAGTAGAAACATGCGCCCACGATGTTAATTATTTGCTCCAGTAACGGTAGAGCGATACCGATGCCAGCTGTAATGAAAATTTAAATTTATAATTATTGTTATTGTAATTCAATAACTTTTTTAATAAATTATATTAATATTTTGGCACAGAAAGAGCCACAGAAGAAATATCTTTTGTCGGCAATGTGATCAATAATTCATTATGAAGACGGTTGATTAAATATATCTATAAATAATATATATTCCAAATATTTTATGCAGTCATTAAACTTTCAACTGGTTTATCGTGATTGGAATAACTACTCTAGATGAAATAACTAAGTGCATTTACAACAACAACAAGAATTAACATATATTTATAAGGCTCTTACTCGTCTACAGTGTACATTCGCCTACAGTCATATCTTGTTCACGTAGTGCATAATTAATATAAAGAATAAATATACTTACATATTCACCGTTTAAGATTGAACCTTGTCTGAACATATATTAAAACATTAAAAAAAAAAAAGATACATAACTATTATATCTTTTGCAAAAGACTGGTTAGTATGTTTCGGAGAGGGCATAGTAGTTAGTAATGTTTTTGGGCGAGTGATAGGTAACAGTGATAGTAGCCGCACGAGCTATGAAGATCGCAACATTAATCAATACGAAGTTACACAACTCAGAGTCGGCGACACAGGGGTAGACAACCTCATACTGTGCCGTAATGTTGAACACCGATTATTGATTTAGAAAAATAACAATTTTCCATGAATTTACTAATCCTCTCATAAAAGAAATAAAAAAAATACATACCACAAAATCCGACTCCTATAATTCTGGCAACCACTTCTGTGATATTGCGGTAATTGTCTTTTATATAGCGATCAGTATGCTTTTTGAAGATATCGAAGACCACATAGAATTGAAGCGGGTATGTGAAGAAAATTGACAGCGCTATAAAAGCTTTGGCGCAAATTGCTGGCCTTAAAAGATAGTTTCATTATAATAACACATTGATGTAATGTAAGATAAATACACTATTAATATTATAAATATAAAAAGAATACATCTTAATTAAATTTTCTAGTGACGATTTTTTTCTATAGACACAATATAATAATATGTTTTGACCTTGGTCATTTGATTTCGTGTGCGTCATAATTTAATCATTATTCCTTTCGAGATAAAAGGTACGTCATTTCTATTCATCGAAATTAAGTGATTAGAGATACTGTCTAGTTATTGCTCTTAATACAAACATTATTAATTTTATTATAACATATTTAACAATATTTTCTTATTATATAGCAAGCTTAAGGTTTTAATTTAGCTATTAATTGATTAAAATACGTAAAAATGTAACACAAACCAGTCATCCAAAGGAAGATTTAGTGTGATAGATCCTCTAAGAACATCGCCGTATCTGAAGTAACCGAATAATCCGAGAGTACTGTAGAAGAAGACGATAGCTGTCATTGCAACTACTAAGACGCTTGGACAACCGAGGAAGTGTTGTGGCTTCTTCATTGCGTTTTCAACAGGCATCACCACCCCAATACCTTCCATTGCGAAAATCACTGTGCTGGAAGTGGTAACAAGTTTTGCTTAGATAAACAATGAAATTCTACCATTAGAAATTGACATGCAGTTCTTTATCAACTTTATTTTTTAATTTATGTACATCTTGTGTGCATATAAATGGACAAGAAATTTGTTTGAAATTAGTGTGTAATCGTCATATTATTATTGTGAATAGTACCGATTAGAAAAAAATTCAAAAAAATTTTATTCAGCTTTATCCATGTTTAATGAAGCGGTCACCTGCGATATAGCAGCTGCGATTTAAAATATCTACGTATTATCACAAGGCCAGCATAAAATAAACATATACATAATAGGCATATAATAAAATTTATGAGAGAACTATACACACTAATATATCTTGTTTATTAATAAAACATGAATTCGTTTACTGATGAATATGTTTCTATTTCAAATTCACTATAATTTTATTGCAAGTTGCGAGGTATTATAATATTTATCACTTATATGGTTCAATGAACATGTTTTCAATCTGTCATTTGAAAATGAAAATTGGAATCACACGTAAAAGTGGCAGAGGAATGTGGCCTGCATTGCGCGCAAAAAATATGACTGCTGAAGTCTTGAAGTTCCGGAGAGGAGACCAAGGATCAGCAAGCGCAGCGTAGGAAGTCACGAACAATGTGAATAGACACACACTGTGTGCAGACCGCTTTCTTTCGATCCTTCAGGAAGTCTTGAGGGGGGAGGGGCTATATCAAGCAGTGAACGTCTTACTGCTGAAATTATGATGATGATGAAATAAAAATTGTTGCAGTACTTACGAGACAAATGCCGGAAATCTCCAAGGGTCCCCAGCAACTCTCTTATCGGCTAATGTGATTTCGCTCCCAAAAATATAATACAAACAAATCAGGTATGTTAATACTAGAAATATGTTGGCTAGAAATGAAAATATTGCTAGCCATTTCAAGTACTTAACTTGACATAGTAATGCAATGGGACCCAAAATTATCAGACAGTAATATTCAACTGGGAGTATTACAGAGGGAACGTATGTATCTATCAACTGAAACAAAATAAGAACCTTAATAAATATTAGCCTAATCTATATTAAAACGAGGTTCTCCAAAATAACACCCAATACTTTTAAAATAAGATTTATGGTTAGTTCAGACTCTAATGAATGTGGTACAATAAACAGAGCACTCACAAATTACGCGCGCTATTATATTTGTTTAAAAGAGATTTCCAGCAATGTATTTACTTATCACTATATCTCAGAAACTACAAGAATTAGAGGATTGGTAGAAATATTCCTTTTGCCAAGTGAAGATGAGTTAAAAAAGAATTTTATGAAGTTACACTCGAAAGGGCCGTTTTTTAAAAGAGAAATCGTATTTTGAAACTAAAACCCTAATAGTAAAAAATTTCGCTGGAATTTTTTTGGCATGTAATAAGCAAGAATGGATTTCAAGATTACATCTGATGAAGACAGTACGACGGACAGCAAGATCTATAATAAATTAATAATGAATTTAAAAGTATAATAGGAAGTCTGGAGTCAAACACTAAAGGAAAATCCGATGGCATGGGTCTATTGAGCACAATCAAAGGAAATTTCCCAAAAACATATTAAATAAAGGTATTGTTTCTTAAAAATTTAAATTGGTTCATGCTAATGTAACATATCTGTATCGTTATTAATAATTAAAAATAATACCTGTTTTATAGAATCTGATATCAGCACGCTGTAAATACAACACACGCCTACATAAGTCGAAACTAAAGCAAATTCACTAAATATTCTGAAACAAATCATTTATATTATTTTTTTATTATTATTAAATAAATTGTTAATTTTATAAAATGTTACGGGTATCAGCTATTTTAATTACTTTTTGATAAACTTAATTATTTTCTATATTTATTTATTTATTTATTGACTATTTATTGTGCCATAATCATTATCACCATTTCTGCCGTTAAACGTCCACCAGCTGGACATGGCATTCTCTTTGAGATTTCCTATAAAACCTTTTGGAAACGGTCTATTCAGCTTGTGGGTGGACGTCCTATTGTGCATCGCAAGGGAAATAAAAATAAATTATGTCAAATAAGCAAAAGAAGAAATGTAAAAGGCGATTTCTTCTAAACAACCATTGGTTGGTCTTTGTTAATAAAGAAAAATAGAGCGAGCGGTTATCAAATATTAGATTGGAAATAGATATACATACTCGTACATATTACAAATTGCTTGTGACGCGCGGACCTAAATTCCATATACCATAAAACTACTATATACTATATTATAATACATATACTGTACAGTAAAAAACAATATATACATATATCAAGTACAAGTATCTCTTGTAGTGGTAAACAAAATACTAAATTGATAATTAATAAGTTTTACTAGTTTCTTAAAAACTTTTATTACCGACTGCCAACTCTTTGCAAAAGCGTGCAACTTATACAGTAAATGGTTTGTCAAGGATGCATGCTTGGGAATTTCTAATTCCGGATTCTCTGACGATCGTAAACAACGAGCTTGAGTGGTATTTAGGAGGTGGTAACGGTTTTTAAGATAAGAAGACGAAGAGGGAAAAAATAGCACTGTATATAATAGATTCAAGTATAATCTTACTATTAGGTTCATGGTTATTATTGTAGTTTACATTAATTAGTAAAAAAACATTTTTTAATTAACTAAAGCTATGATCATTATTTCCTACTTTTTTCTACGTTATCACTGTAATTAAAGTAAGTAAAGCCGTTAAATATAATTATAGGACTCTGGGCGCCAATAATAGGTAAATATATTTAATTTTGTACGTTTGTAGGTTTGTATTTTATACTGAGCTAATGTAAGCATATGTTATGTTTTGTTGTTGGCGTACCTATTTGACATAAGTAAATGAAGATACATAAAGTAAATAAATATAAATAAATTTATTTACTTAGCTAAATAGGCGTAGCGTCGTACACTCTTTGGTCCATTTAAAAAGACAGACTCCGCCGTTTCGGCATACCCGAGTAACGGTTTACGTTCTAATTTACAGCAACCCCGGGAAGTCTTCACCTGGAATTTGAATTTTTTTATTAAAATTGCTTATTTGTTAATTACGTTTAATGTGTATATGTTGTTTTATTAACTTGGTTGATATTATAATGTACATATTGTTGGATGTAAATGCAAGATGTCGAAATGTCAATAATTATGCAATATGCAAATTGAAAGTGTCAATGCGAGTGCCCAAACTAGCCGCAACCTGGGAACGGTCAATAAAACGAAGCGATCCGATCAAGGTCTAATTGAGCACTAATTTGTTTAAAAAAATGATGCACGTGCAGTCAAAAGTCAATGAACTTAATATCTACGTCGCGATGACGCGCGAAGCAAATATTAAATCAAAATGCATGTACTTTGTACATATATTGAAACAAAATAAATGAAACAAAATTAAGTTAAAATTTATTCAATAAGAGCGAGTTGCTCTCCGTTTCTATCCGTCGGGGGTAGCTTACTACTTATAATGTTAAAATAATCGACGACATTAGAATGCGTGTCTTACTTGAATACAGATAGTTTGATTTTGAATTAGACAAAAAAGCCTCAAGACGAAAATATGAAACAAAGAATCGATCGTGTAATCTTAAAAAAAATATATTATTATTCATAGTACTAATGTAATCAAAACGTCTTGTATGTTAATTTATTAATAAATATTGTGTAGTAAATAATAGTTTCGGTCAAGCCACAAAATGTTTATGGTTTTTTCTTTAAACGAGTTTTACTCACCAATATATGGACACAATGTCCGCATATGATCCCGATAATAATTGTGCCAACAATTCCAACGCCCCAACCAGCATTGGCAAAAGCCAAAGGTCCTGCCAATAGTCCAGATCCCAACGACGCCTTGATCAGATTAGCAGTGGATCTGATGTCTCTAAAACAAGGAAAAACAAAGAACGTTTACATTGAGCCTTCGTTAAAAATGATATAAGCCAGTGCATGTAAACTCATCCTTGCCGATCTAACTTGTAATTAGAGACGTAAACGCGACCAATCATCAGCAAAAATGAGAAGACAATTTTGTTTAGCTACACTTGCGGCTTTAATTAATAATTATTATTCGCTCTCAATAAATTACCTTTACCTTTAAATTAAATACAATTACCGATATCAAAACATTACCTTTAAATTCATGTGTTATTTTATTTAAAAAAAATATCGTTAAATTCAAGTTCATCAGTATTTACTAACCAAAGTCTAACAGAGTTTTTTAAAAGTGTTATCACTAATAATACACCAAATTATAACGAATTTTACTTCTAATGAGAAGGGAGATAAATGTGTTCTATTAAGTTTTTTTTTAATAAATAAAATTCAACACAACTAGCTAACTTTTCATTTTATATCGCCAAAAATGTTATTCGTGTAATCTTTTAAATATCGTTTTGCATGCTGTTTGAAATATTTAGTTTATACTTGCAGCTCGCGAAAAATTACAAATTAAAAAAATGCTCGGATTAACAGCGAGTTTGGCTCACTAAGTTATGTACTTAATACTATTAAAATTTAGTATAGTATGCGGCATTTGATTTGTCACATCAGGCGGTAGAGTATGCCTTACAGCTGAGATTATTTAGGTTTTATTGCCTTTATCGTACAGTATTGCCATTGCGACACAAAAAAATAACTACCTACAGTCTTTTGTTATACCCTATTACTTCAGAGGCAACGAAATGATCTTGTCGGACTCATACCGGCTAAAGTTCCAAGAACTTCTTTGACGCCTCTTGTTGAAACAATGCGAACGCTTTCGCATACTTTCCTACTTTTAAAAGCGTAGGCCATGTGCCTCGATGATTTGGATATCAGAGGAGCTCCCCACGCGTTATTATGCAAGCAGAATTAATTTGCACGGCTATGGGGGCTGGAGAAGGGCGTGGTATAATCTTCTTTGATGTTTAGCTTTCCAGTTATGGATGAGCTCTGATGTGCTCTGGTGTTTACCATAATCGCCGCGCTTGGCAGGAGGGTTGGCAATCGCAGTATAGTATTATGGTACGGAGAGGACGCTGCTGCCCATCCTCTGAAAATTACTTTGTGAGCAGTGGTAATTCTATATAATTAATGCAAAAAGTGTGAATTATACAAGAATGTATCCCAGTTATCGAACCAGCGACTAATAAAATAATTTCACTCTTACATGCAATTTATTTTAATTGAAATTATGTTTAGGTGACTATTTTAATTGTTTTCTAGATACAAAAGGAAGTTAGTACGTCGGTAGAGAGGGAAAAAATGTCATTCGTGATAGTTTTCTTTCGCAAAAGATAAATGTGCCAGCATAACATTTAGTTGTCATTTATTTTAGTCAATGAAACGTATTCAACAAATAAAACTTTCTAGCCAGTGAACATAATACAAATGCTACATAAGATTTTATATTATTGATATTTGGAAAATATTGGAAATTTAAGAGTAAGGTGCATTGTTAGTATTAAGCCCGAACATTATGATATCTGTACCATTTATATAAAAAAAAAATTATGTACGTTGCAATGTACATTGAACTAATATTTATATAAATAATATTTATATAAATATTATTTGTATTATTAATATTTAGATATAATACATGTGAATAATAGCACCTACTGTATTAATAATGGTGACATAAGTCTTTACCCGCAGTTCTAAATATTTTTAAACAACCGTCCACTAAACCTCTTTCGAGAGAAATTTTTTGAAAAATCTTAACTAACCTCTTGTTGATAAAAGGAATACTCCTATCAAATTTAAAGTCTCTAAGCCATATGATTTTGAACATATTACGATGAGTCTGTACATACGTGAAAATCTATTACATATGTATTATATAAATGGATTGCTGTTACTCAGTGTTTATATTGTTAGGGGGACCGGAAAGTAATGTCGTGTCTGTCGACATGTTTTACGGAAAAACCGATTGATTTTTACTGCACCGGCATTGAAAATTTTATTTACTACATGATAAAAGGTTGTTGATGACGAAGGTGAATATATTGTTGATAAGAAATAAAAACTTGTTAAAAATGTAGTCGTGTGAATGTAGCTTAATAAGCGACAGTACTTTCCGACCCTCTTAATACGTACTCTTTCATTAAAAATATATTTTTTTATCTAAAAATCAATTAACTATTAAGTACTGTTGAAAATAATTCAATGTTAGTAATGTCAAAACTCAAGCACTTACGAACTGGGTTTTTCCACTTTCCGATTTTGAAATGGATCATAATCCTCTTTTTTTTCTATGTCGCTTTTGTTTACATTCTTCATATTGAAATATTAAAACATGCTACAACGCACAACTTCATTAAATTTTCTAACTACGTCTACCTGTCACAGCAATTTGTAAAACAGTATTTACTTCGCGTCATAAACGTTTGGCGTGTACGTAAGAAGCATTTAAACACTTAGTTTCAAATCGTTACAAACTCCAGAAATATTCAATGTTACAAACATGCCAAGGCAACCATATAACGAGAGGATTATAGAGACAATTTATATAATGCCTTAACTTAAGATATTTAGATAAAATTGATAAGCACAATCACGCCTCGAGTGTTATTTCCTTCAGAATGTGTTTTTAAATGATCGCGACAAACAATGTTGATGGTGTGGGTATAAACGTTTTATATGTCACATACCTATCTTGTTTAATCAAACGCTAAATATAAAGAGATAGCAACTACTAATTTTTACCTTAATTTTATTAAACTTAATTTTTTATTATTCAGATCTGCCGTTTTATTAAAATTATCATCTACATGTTTGCGGCTATCAACGTGCTGCGGCCGTTTTTAATAAAATTATGAAAATGATAGAGTATTTTTGACGTTGAATAAATTTATTTTTATAAAACATTGTTAGCATCATTAAATATTTGTAGTTTAAAAAGTTGTATAGACGTTTATTTTTAGGGCACGTGATAGATTACATAAATTTTATCTAACAAAGTAAATAATTATTTCGTGTTTAGTTAAGTGTTGTATGAAGCTCTTATTGGTTTCTAAGTTATTAACAATAGAGAAAGATTTTTGTTTGATTTATCTCCACTAATTCCGTTATTATACTTGACACTAATTAAGTATAACGATACCATCAAGTTAAAAGATCAAGAATGTTCACGACAAGATGTGAGAATTTTTAGTACTGCGTTGTTTTTAAATAAATACTGTAGGATTATTTTCCGTGGTGTACATATATTTATGAATTAACGCGATTATAATAAATTTATGTAATAACCTGATACGAGACATGGTCTCGTTAAGACGGCTTAGGATTTGCAATGCCTTTCTAATGATTTACCTACATTAGCGTTTCTTCAAATTTATATCGTTACTTCATCTATACTATACTAATTCTAAGTAAATAAATTATCATTATAATATTTATTTTATTTTGTTACTTTCTTTTATACGTTTTGATTGCATATGTAAAGAAAATCAATATAGATATTGTTGCTTTTCCTAAATTGGATTTACCGCGTTATTATCGGACACTCTAAACTTCATCGCTGTTTTGACATTTGGTAAAAAAAATATTTACTAAGGCGATTAAACCGAAAAGTTTTGATTGTTACAATTAACAAAAACCTGCGATAAGGGTTTTAAATGTTGTTTCTTTTGTTTTTCAGTTAAGTAACTAACCTAACAAGATAATTTTAATTAAGTGTTGTAGCATATCGAAACATTGTGAATATAGTTTTGTTTGTGAGAATCGAAATTTAGTCTTCTATATTTTCCTCAAGCAAGAAATGTTTTAAACATAAAAAAAATTATGTAAAAATTATTGTTAATATTTTTTAAGTTAAGGTTAATATATTAAGTTTCAATAGATTAAATGAGAGGAGTGGATACATAAATAAGATATTTAAATAAATTTAAAAAAAAAAAACAAAATTTTTAACGTTTTGTATTTTATTAGAACATTCAATTAACGTTTTCAGTTTTAAAGGCACAGTTTTCAGAACTAATCAAAAGATGTATCAATTTTCAAGCCTAATTATAAAAACGTTGGCATTCCCATAATACTTAAAAATATGATTAAAACTGAAATTAAATAGTCCTTGTAATAAAAAATTAAATAAACATTCACTTGTTTTTCATACATGCAGTCTGTTACATTCTTAACATACACTTACGCAAACAAAAACAAATATACGTACATGCTTACAAAATGTTAAAATAATTACGTATATACATTATTACAACCATACAACAACATTCTTGGTAAAAACATAGCTTCATTTCTCATTCTCATATACTTAAATTAAACAATTCAAGTAAATAATCAAATTGAACACATAAACAATTCCTGAAGACGGAACTTTGCTCAGTGTGTAATATCTGTATTTAGGACGATTTTTATATCAATAATGTAACGTGCATATTCTAAAGTATATTTTAAACATACTATCATACAGTTAAACTATATAGCGGTTCTTAATATTGCTGCCCAGACCCGCGCACCTGACTGCCCTTTACCCACCAAGGTTCTCTGTTAAAAGCGTCTGAGTTACCTTTATTGGAAACAATAACTGGATACGATGGTAGTCTTGGAAAATCAATAAAACTTGATACTTTAGAACTTGGGTTGGCAGATCTCAACTGTGGGATATTATAAGACAAGGTAGGGTAAAATGAAGGCTTTACAGTAATAGAAGGGTTGTTAAGAGAAAAACCATATAATGGTGCTTGAGTGAGCATTTTAGGGATTAGCTCTGGTCGTGCTGAGGTTGAAATAATTGGTGAAATAATTGGTGCCGGTGGTTCGCACACGGTTCCTTCAATAAGGTTGTAAAGAGGAAGAGTGAAAATTTTGAAATTTATGTCGCTATAGTCCAGTTCCGATTCCAAGAATACCGGCATACGGTCTGAAATCACCCAAACATTTTTGTCGGCGTCTATTTTGACATCACTAGGGAAAACAAGACCTACATCATCCTTGTCTGCAATGGCGATGTTTTGAGGTTTATAAGGCAGGGAGGAGCTCCAACAACCGATAGCATTTTGATCGATCAAGTTAAAGAGCTGGACGCCGGAATCATCCATTACTTTCGATGTGGTGTGGCCGTTGGCTCCTCGTACTCCAACAACCTTAAAATCATTGAAGGATGCGCCCTTTACTTTCGACTCGTCTCTAAGAATTCGTGTTGAGACAGAGAACTCAGTGTGACTAGACAGTGGGCTGAAATAAAGTGTTCTGTAACCATCCGATCCAGGAGCAGACGCCGTTATACCGAAGATACCTTCTGCGCCCCATTGGAAGTTAAGACCGGCAATGTTGAAATCTCCAACCAGTGGGTCAGGCATGAAGTAACTGTGGCTGAACCTCCAGGACCTGTTTTCTTGCCAAGAGTAAGCAATGAGTCCGTATCCCAACTCATCAGAGAAATATGCGAAAGTATCTTCGCAAGTTGCACCTTCGTCAAGGGCAATATTGGCTATAAAAGTTGTTGAAACAATATCTTCTGGACGGAAAACGTATCTCCTGATGCGTGTGTCAGTATTTAGGTCATAAACGTTCAATGAATAGGGACACAAATTTGTTACATTTGGGTCTGAAAATAAAAAGAAAATTATTAGAGTAAATCGATTATTGTAAATCTAAAGAAGAAATAGAAGAATAAGTCATACCGTATCCATATGTTCCTACATCTAAAACCCAGAGACGATCGCATTTGTCGGCTTTAATTCTGTATACGGTATTGAGACCAGATTCACAATTACCCAATTCATTGCCTTTGAAACTTGGGTAAGGGGTCAGTTTAGGTGATGGTTCATGTGGGGCGTCGAGTGGGATATAATTCAAAGTTGCGGGAATACCTGAAAAGAACGAAAAATTATTTGATTTATAATTTCAATTAAAGTAAATTTGTATTTAAGTAGTATGAAGTGAATTGGTAATCAAATATTAGTGATGTAATAATTGTAAAATAAGGCGCATCGTAAATTAAGGCATAGGCGGCAGATGTACTCGAAAGCCATTTGATAAAAAGACAGTGCCGAACAATTAAAAATTGTATTAACACTATGTGGGTAGATGAACCTTTCGCAGGTTACTATGCTACGTAAGTTTTGTCCGAGTGACGTGTTAGTTTATTGAAAATTGAATTTTTACGAGCAAAGCAAGTGTTAAATTAAATTATTAAGGTATAAATTGATCGTTTTAAAATCAATTTATACATTATTAAATCAATTATAGGTTCATTAAAAACTATGTAAACATTTATATTACTTCCCCGTGAACAGACAGTTGAAACATTATTCCAAAATTTATATCAATTACACTGAACACGTCATCCAAGCGGCAGTCTATCTAAATCAATTAAAAATCACGTGACTACGATCACGTTTTAGAGTTCTAAAATTTTGTGAATTTTATCTATAAAATTATCAATTGTTCACGCCACGACTGCCTATTTCTTCAATAATTTATGTTTTTTTTTGTTCTCAATGCCCATTTTCAGGTCTTTTATATGAAAATAAATAAATAAAATAACATTTTCTAAATTTAAAGTGAGGTACTACATTGTTTGAATAAAAATTAACACGATCAGTGGTAACAAAATACATGCATTAAGTGAAATGACGGACGTACATTTACTTATTTGAGAGTAGATACGTAATACCCAATGCTTCGTTTTTCAGGAATTTTAGCTGAGAATATCGTTAGGTCGATTGTTACGTTTCATATGAAGTCATATAGAAAATTTGCATTCTCGTCTTATCGCAAATTTAGGTTTTTCATACAAAACCTAACAGGATCGATATTTAGAGACACTGCTCAAAGATATTACTGAATCCAAAAAAAATTAACACCATCTACTTATTTTTCTGCTGTGTTTCTTTTAAATTTTATAACATTGTAATATTTGTTCATGTTAATTTGTAATTGTTCAATATTCTTTAGTAGATATAATAAGCGCCGTAATAATAATCAGACGTCTTCTTATAAAAGAAACTTGTTGTAGGTAAGAATTACGTTATAGCATTTTTGAAGGGCCTTATGTAATTATTCAAAATTACATTTCGAAATAACGGTTCAACTTACCAAACTTCCGAGATTATGCGTGGAGAAATCATGTTTTTAAAGCTGTTTATCCAGCCATGCGTTTCTCTAGCTTTGTTTAAATGAAACGGAAAGATAAAAAATACTGATATTTCGTCATATTCTGATGGAATCCGCTTATATCAATTACGTTGTAATGTATGTAATGGATGTGAACGGTAATTAAGAATATTTAGTTATCATTCGATACATTTATCACATTTTTAATAAGATTTGACGTACTTGTATTTTTAACATTTTGTTTTTTCTTTAATAAAAATAAAATGGCTAGTGTGTTAGTTCTTATGTTGAATCAATACAATATAATGTTTAAATTGAACGTAGAAATTTCAATCTATACAAAATAACATACAACAAAACTATATTGCTTACAGAAACCTGTAATATTGACAGCTATGCGAAGTTAATCATTATGTCACAAGCATTTGCGCAAACGAAAGTAAGGACCCGTTTTGTTCTTGGATTACATGCAATTGTATTGCAGCGAACTGCACCCGAAGGTGTTCCCATGCACTTCATGTTTTAAAATTTGATAATAAATCATTACAAAAGTGAAGGTACTTTAAAGAAATATTAATTTAAATGAAACCACTCCTGGTGGTAAAACAATGCAACTCTGCAGTAATAGTTAAATTTGACGTAACATTTTATAATAAACAATATATATTCATAAATTATTTTTATCTGTATTGTTACTGTTATGTTTTCTTTTTGCGTAAGTGACCGGATATTAAAAAAGAGGGCGTTGGCTCTTCAGTTTTTTTTTGCGGCAATTACTAAAATATGGCTAACCGGTCTTTCATCACGCATGTCTAATACTGGGAGGTACTACGCACCAATTGATTGCATGAACTTTTGTAACAAGTACGAATATTGAAAAAGTAATTGTATAATGTAAGACTATTTATCACTAATTGTATTATTCGGAGTACATATAGTAACAAATCAATGATATGAAATATAAAACAATAAAATAGCTGTGATAGATCAGGGTCGGAGTGTTATTTTATGTTAGGTAGGTAATGAGTCTATTAAGTTAGAAACCTTGACGTTTAAAACATTTTAATTGTATAACTTGATGAGAGATAGGTATTGTAAGAAATCCTTCATGCCTTCAATCTCTAATACTCTAATTGGCCTAAGAGGCCGAGCGTCAGATGTATTATTTTATTACTCGAAAGGTAGATTTAAGACCGTTGATAACTAAAATAAATATTGGACAATTTCATACAGTATAGATGCACTTGCAGTTACTTTGAATCACGCTGGTTATACGAGTCTACGGCCAATGTATGGTACCAGTGATGACTTATGGTAGTGAATCTTGGTCTTACTTTACTAGACATGAAGAAATTTTCCTACGAGCTCCAACCAGGAATGAGATTCGTAGACGACAGTAACATTGATTGATGGACAAGATGAAGTGGCAGTATGCAACCTACACAGCACGCGAGTCTGAGAGGGGCTAGGGCTTTAAGGTGGAATGGAAAATAACGGATCGGCAAGCGTAGTGTAGGATAATTATTAAAATGCGGACAGATGACCTTATCAAGTACGGGTTCTGGATGCAACCCGCTCTTACTGTCTCATAAGAAATCTATTAGAGAGCTCTATGCCTGGATGTGGATGTCCTACGGCTAAAATGATAATGATGAAGCCTGATAAGAAAACCTGTAGGTTTATTTACTGTAGTAACACCTCCGCTAGTTATACTGTATAATGCCCAATTCTTTTCTATTACTATTCATTACCGAGCGCTTGTATGATCGTGATGTAAGCTATTTACTCTAACAGATTCACATCTATCGCGGTTTCTAACTTGACGCAATAAGGTAGTAAAGTAGAAAGTTAAATAGCAATATCAAGCATACTGTTTAAAAAAACTGTTACAAACTGTTACTGTTAAAAAAAATTACGTAGTTCAACTTAAAAACAAAGTGTCTGACAAAATCAAATTTGCAGTAGTATATGTATAAAAGAACATTCAGCTTGTATTTTCTTTGGTAGAAATTTGTATACGAACGATGTTTTTTACATGCCGAAAGGTTTAAGCTTTGATTTTGTCTATTTTATATATAGCGATATACATTACTAAGTATTGCTACTTCCTGCTTTGAAATAAAAAAACCTCCAATACACATAATTTTATATTTGTATTTATTAGTACTTGTATCGAATTTGTATTCGATATTTTTTTCTTGTAGTGAATGTTAATGTTATCAAAAAATATTTCTTAGTAAACTCAAGTTATACTCTGTTTTAAAAATGTTCACGATAAAGATGTTCGAATATTAATTGTTCTATTTTTGAGGATAAAAAGCATTGTTAATATAATCATAAAAAAAATTACAAAAGGAGAGTTTCTTGTCAATTTTTGTCAATAGGTGATGCGTTACGATTTAAAATAAACTTTAAGCTGACGGTTACAAACGATTGTAATGATCTTATGTGGAAAAATTATTTTGATTTGCATTATTACTGTTTCTTTATTGGCTTCTATACATTCCGTGGGCTTGGAGTAGCAGGTCAGATGGCGCGTTGTCTAAAAGTCATTATTGGTAGCAAAGATCAAACTACAGGAGCCTAGGTTCAAGGCGATACACACTGTTTTAGTTTATTGCGTTTTGGTGGACATTCCATGGAGTGACCTGGCGCCGGGATCCCCAAGGGGATCTCTTGCTTTCATTCAGACCTTTGTAATACTACTATTGTCTGGCTAAGACTTGTTAGTCAAATTAATAATAGTTATGTATTTTTGACGAAATATCGTTGTACTTAGTGAAACATATACGTATATAAATATAATCTTTTGGTTAAATTTTATAATGATCTTACTAAGCAAATACCGGGATACAAATAAATACCGGGAAATAGATAATTAATAACGGTTTGCCTTGTGGTATTTTCCTATTTATTAATTAAAAATTATTTTAATTACTTTAACCTATCTATGTAGTGTTCATGCATTTTGTGGTCAGAAACAGTAAGTTGTAGACAAAACACAATTTGACACTACTGTTTGACTTTGACCCAGTTTAAAATGCTTGCACGATTTTATAACTCGTTTGTGCAGGTAGTAATTTATACGGTGATGTGATAGTCAGTTCCAACTAGAGTAACTAGATGTACTCTAGTAAAAGTTATCGCTCTAACAACAAAATAACATAGTGTCGAAAATCAACAAATGTAAACGACATTTATTTACGTGTCGTTACAAATTGCTCGACATTAATTTGTCAGTCGTTAAAATACAAGTAGGATTGAATGAAGTTATTACTAATGTAATAGATATTACATAATAGCTAATTACGACAATTACACATGTTAATAAAAATATATAAGTATATCAAATAACGTACCGTATTAAATTCATACAGAAAGAAGTGCAAGTTTTAAATGTACGTATTTATCATTTACTAGTACGGCTTGACTTGTTATATTTGACATTTTGTTGACTTTAACGGGAAAATATAAACTTTTATCCGAATACTTAAGGCGCTTTCGAGTTTCATTTTTCATTTATTTATATTTGAAATTTTTACAAATGTCATTTTACTTCTAGTTTTAAAAATTAAAAGGAGTTTATTACACAACTCTCCTAAAAGAAATAACAATTTTTTTTAGAACATTGGTTATTTTATTACTGAATGCTCAACTATTGCCGTTATGATTTTTAGTTTACTGTTTCATTACATTTAGCAATACTCAAAAAATGTCTCCAAGCTGTAATCGTCTTGAATAACATTGTAATCAGTTTCGAAATTGATTTTAAATATTGCCTAAGAGATCTGTAAAAGTAGTAACCTACAGAGGACAGTTTTATTTTTTTTAATAATTTGACATTGTTATATAAAACACATATCAACATGTAAATTGTAAAAACGTAGTAAACGTAGTAAGGTTTGAGTCAGTCATTTTAGGCTCTTTATTGAATAATATTTTTAAGCAGTTGACGGTCTGAAGACTATTTAAGTTTATTTTAAGGAAATTTCTTTATTAATTTCCTATTATTATTACGCAGTTAAGTTGTAATATATACATGATTACCATTTAGTAAATTTAACCGTTTGCTTATTATGGATTTTGGAAGTACGGAAATCTCAAGAATTTTAATTTGTCATATCCTTTTATTCTTTTAAACTTCTGTTATTATGGTTTGCGAATATTTTTAATAAAATTTACCATTAATTTCACAAGGAAAAATTTACAATTCTGATAATTTCACTTATGTTGACTGAGAAATTACGTCACCCTGTTAGGTCGCGTAAGCTCTCATTTCGCTATTTATCACAGTCACTATTGATATACAACCGATATTTCGTTTCGTATGATAAATGCTTTTCAAGCTAAAAGTTGTTTTTAGCGGGCGTATGCGGTCATTAATTAAATCCGTAGTTTTCCATACAGGTATCAGTTTCAAATTCCTTAGCGGATTTATTTCAAATTTAAAGCAGTTCTAGTTGAAGTACATCCACAGTTGCTCTATTTTTTTACTAGTTTCAACATACGGTTGTGTAGTTTAACTCTGGTCGTGTCAAGTCATAAATTTGTTCGTTCTATTTTAGCGAGGATTTTTTCCAGATATAGTACATGTTATTATTTTTTATTACGTAATTAAATGAAGGTAGGTTTAAAGGTTTCATTAGTATATAACTTAACTGTATTCTAAATTTAGATCTTGGAATAGTAAATTCAATTTTGTAATTAATCTATTTGGGTTTCTAAAACTTTAAAAACTCGACGTATCTCGTTATCGGAAGTCATCAGACACTCTTTGAATTTAAATTCTTTGATAATTTTTTAAACTTTCTACTGACGTAAATTTTAGAATGAAATCGAAATGCTGACCTACTATTACAGATACGATTTTTTGAAAATGCTGTTGAATTATTTATTAGACAATATATATCAAATGTAATAAATATTAGAGAACCAACTTTATATTGTTTCATTTTGTATGAGTTTTTAAATTTCTTGATTGAATTAGAATAGTTCAAAAGGCTGATCTAATATAAATATTCTGAAGATAATACCTTGCAATTTTTATAACAATATCATTATACGAGTGTTTACAAAATTTTCACAAGTATAATTCGACATTTTTTGTAAAATTGACTTATCGATTCACTATTCTCTTTATCAATTAATGTATTTGTGTTGGCAGTAAAGTACATATTCGTCTATTATTTTTTTTTACATATTACTACTGGTTTTTCCATGAAAATTGCAGGTTGCTTAAAAATCAAAATGATTTTAATTCCAGACAGGTCATTGTCCTATTGATCATCTATAGTCATTTTAGATATCATAAATATATATAAAACATATATAAAATAAGTATATTTTAAGAGAAAAGACCAATTTTGGGAGTAGGCACATACCTGGCCTCCAACGAGGTACGCTGACAAACAGTTTGTTCTTCCACCTTTCGATGCCCACAGGAAGCGCATTCTCCGGAATTAAGGCACCGGTCACAAGAGCTTCTTGTCTCAAGTACTCGTCCGGATAGTTCCAATCCATCACATTCCACGAAAACATTTCGTGCAATTTCACTGCAGCCGATGCATAGGCCACGAGGCCCAAGAATACCAGCTTCGACAACATTTCTATATCTAGGACATGGAAAAGGTAATTGTTAATCAAGTGAAAACAGTTTCTTATTAACTTCTTAACTAAAATGGCTTTTCTAAACCTTTAAAATTAACAAAAAGTAGTTGCTAAATGCAAACCATAACACCAAAATGAGTTTTTATAGTGTTCGTTATCGTATACTATGAATTTCACCGTGTAGAAAATTAATAACGTCCTTTTATAGTTATCAAAAACTAAACGGAGCAACGTTTAATTCAATTTTAAAACCAAACTTGTTACGTTGAAAGCTTCTTACAAGGAAAACACAAAATATATACCTAAAATACAAAAATAGTTTAACTGAATATCTGTTTTTAATAAATTTGAATAAAAAATCGTTATTTTTTAAAGCGACTTTGACGTAAGAAAACTTATTACTTTTTGACGTAAAAATAGATAAAATAAATGTCGTTTTATATTTTAAGGAAAATGTGTCTTAATATTTTAAGAGATTATTAGATATCAAAACACGGATAAAAAATGGATTATATGTCCGGTGAAAATATTGCAATTAGAAAATACTTAACTACGAGTTAGAAATGACATACACGTCGCTAGTTTACTGGCTAGAATTAACAGTATTTAGGTCGCTTACCAGCACACGATTTGCAATGAAAATATTAAACGCAAATATTTGGTTTAAATAATTACGGGTTATATCCTGGACAATTTTTCTTTTGTAACGTATCACTATTTTTTAATTTACTTTCACTTCAAAATTCGTTAAATAAAATTATATTAAAACATTTATGTTTAATATAAAATAAACAAAGATAATTTAATATTATGAAAAAATATTATTAATGTTAGATTGATTTTAAAATTTTTAATAATTTCAACACATAAAGTTACATCCTGTTGTTAGTTTTTTGTTATAATATTTACCATAACAGGTTACGTACAGTGTTTTAGTGCCGTCAATGGTCAACTTCGGCAGTTCGCTTTGGACTAACTTCGAACGACTTACCCCCGACTATATAAAACCGTACCTCCATCTACTTCCATTGGGTAAATACCAAAGGAATGAATATAGAGTTAAGAATAGTATAGATAAATTCTCTTTTCCATTTGTTACGTGAGATGGTTATTAATGAATTCGTTTTATAAAATTAATCTAATTTATATGTAAACATAAAATCAAAAAGTAAAAGTGGCTCATTTTTTAGCAGAAAAATAAAATTGTTGAGAAGTATATTAAAAAATTATAATTAAGTGGATATTTTTTTTAAATCGAGATTTAAAGATATATGATAAATTAACAATTTTAGGACATCAAATTTTGAAAAAAAAATTCTTAGCGATAGTTATAATTTTCGTAAAATAAAATTTGAATGTCAAGTCTATGCTTATTAAAGTCTATTACACTATAACTACGCACGCCTAACTACTACGGTTTAACTTAAATATACTATCTCCGAATATGTTCTACATCGTGGTTTTACAAGGACAATAGAGCCGTTTGTACTTAACAATTATTTCTTGTGCATAATACTCATATAATAATTAAATTGTAAATTAATTTCTATAAAATAACTTAAAATTGTATAAACTTTTACTTTTTTATGTAAATTTATAATATGTAGAGACATTTTTTTATTAATGAAACATCGAAAAAAATTAAAAATTCCGCATTTAAATAAAATTGTAATGAATATTTTAAAACACGATTATTGAATTAAAAGTAGATATTACGGTTCTGTGTTTCATTATAACTCTGCTTAGTTATTTCGTATTATCAGAAAAATGTGCACTACAAATTAAATTAATTATATAATAAATTTTGCTAAAAAAAGCTTTCAAAAAAATTAATGCCATACGTATCGGAAACGAATAAAAAACCTTTCTTATGGCTACATTATTTTGAGGTTAAATAAAAGTGTAATTAAACAAAATGCTTAAAGATCAACCGGAGGCCACAGGGGCCTCGGTTGTGTGACAAGCGACCTAATTTTGATCCTGTGCTAGTGACATTAACATTGTTGTAGCTTTAAGGTAGTGTTAAAATGTCAATTCTTATGACTTGGTTGATTAGGAAAGATTAATAGTCATATATGTTTCCTTTTATTCTGTGATTCATATTACAAATGCTAAGGATGAGAGAAAAATATTAGTATCAAAAACCCCCACATTTTAAAAGAGTATAGTAAATAAAGAGAGGAAGAAGCAAGAGAAAGTGGAGAGAAAAAAATCGTGTTTTCACATGAACACTAAAGGCTGGAGTTTCATAACTTTGACAATCTTTATTTTAAGTTATGACCGTCTCCCTAAAACTTAACCCTTTATAGTATAAAAGTAACTGCAACCTCATAAAATATATATGAAGTATAATCTAAAAACGTTGGAACTAACAAATTAAATGCTTTTCATTAATTGGCACCAGCTCTGCGATTTCTTATTTTTTATCCATTAACTTTCTTTCCAAAAAAGAAACTTCAAAATTTACAATGAACAATGAACAGAAGCCTTATGTAAAAGTAATTAATAAGTATGTCGAAAAATTAAATGAGACAGTCCAGTGCTTCTTTAAAATATATGACTTGATATAGTCCCATTTTAATTATAATTAATTAACTATATACATAAGCACTTAAAATCATGATTTTCGCTAGCAATTAAATATCTCTTATTTCTATTTTAAGTCAGTATTTATTAGACTAGTTTAATAGCAAAACTTCAACTAAGCATAATTCACCATCTACTACCAGCGGATTCTGGGCTACTTTGGCCACTTAGCTCGAAGGTAACCATAGAGTTTAAATAAGCTAGTTGTCATAGGAAGGAAAGAGAGGCGATCACTAACCCGATAGGGAGATTCTGTGCGGCGGTGACGGGCCTCAAAATAACGGAAGCCCCAGAAAAGCAGGTCATAGAAATCTGTGGAGGCGCCTCGATCGTCCTTGACCAAGACTTTCCAGGAAGGGCGCGACCTTCAACAATAAGAATAAACGACCAAGATGAAGAAACAGCATTTATAATAGATATATCGTAAGAAAAATTAAAAGCTAAAATTATATGCTCTAGATATAATAAAATACATTTTTATTTCCTTCAGATAGATTATTAGAATTAAATTATGATTAGTAAGTATGCATTACTTAAATCATAAAGCATCTTTATTGTTTCTGAAGGTGTTAATGCTGTTAGCGTAGAGGCTTTTACAGCTTCGTCGGTACTGACTTCACGGAGCGGAAGGGTCCGTGGAAAGATAAAGCATCTATTTACATTAAGTTTATATGTAAATTAAC
Source organism: Battus philenor (assembly GCF_028537555.1). NCBI lineage: Eukaryota > Metazoa > Arthropoda > Insecta > Lepidoptera > Papilionidae > Battus > Battus philenor. The sequence continues at coordinate 10,616,166 of NW_027181704.1, forward strand.
AAATATTTTGGTTACTGGTTTTAGTTTAGTATGATTTCAATATCGATTTTATATTACGAAAACAACAATTTATAATTTGTTTCCGTAATACATAACGTTCGATATGGAATATTTTAAAAATTTCCGTAAATGTTTAAATTCAAGAGGACGCTATTCAAATTATTGTCTAGAGATTTCCTGTCCATTTTCAAAGCTTTAACCGAGAAATAACGAGTTAAATTTCACATTTTTTTCGAAGTTTTTGTAGCTTACTTTTAAAAAAGTACTGGTCAAAGGTTTTTGTGATCAGCATGCCCTTCAAACGAAAAAATAATGAAGTCATTTGAGCAGTTCCAAATATCCTGTCTTCCAATTTCTTGTTTTTGTCCTGTTATTTATTGTGAATGTGTTACAATAAGTTAATTTTGATATTTTGCAAGTGTATTATTTAGAAAGCTGGTTTTCCATAGTCATAATTATTTTACTGAATTATATCGTTATTGTTTTGTATTTATTGTAAGTTTTTGAATTTTTTTATGTTAATTATACAGCTGTTAGTTGTTAGCATAAGTCAATAGAAAAAGTGATACACATAAAATGTTTGTTTTGTTTACCTTTGTAATGTAAAACAAATGTCAGTGACTCGGTGCCTTTAGTTCATCAGCGTTTTTAATTTTACATTCTCTTTTAAAGAATGTTGTAAGAAAGTGGTAGAAAACATTATTTGTTTTATTCATATTGAGAAAGTAATTATATGTATCATTCATTTATAAAAAATGATCCAAAAATTCTCGTTTGCTACTTCACGCGCCATATCGAGTTGTTGGCAACCTTGTAAGATATTGAAAAATTTATTACACGTCAGTCTTACCTTTAATTACATTACACGTAATATTACCTTTTTCAGATTATCTTCTGTAGCTTCCTTTGGTTGTTATTAGTCGATCGAATTGGATGGTCACTTTTGTAACAATCCTAATCATTACTGTATTAGAGATGACTCAGTTTCCAATTTCAGTAACAAAACAGTTTTCGTAAAAACATTGCTTATAAAATCACAAAATAAATAATATGGAAATTATTGATGTATATCATATACGATATGTATATGTGTATGCATATATATATATATATATATATACATATATATATACATATATATATATATATATATATATACATTTTCTTTTATTTTCTTCTTTGCTAGCATAAATACTTATATAAGGGGGGCAAATAACAAGAATACGTGAAAAATACACACTTTTCTTTAGGGTTCTCTTAAAGAAAATTGAATATTATTTAACATCAACTACTGTTTGCATGTTAAGTTTTCGATCCCGATATCTTCAATATATTTAGGATCACTACATGGGTAGCCATGACAATATTGATAAGTAAATATATAAGATAGTGAATAAAAGATAGTGCTAAATGATATGATTACATTAATTCTCATCATCATTATTTCTGGCGTAGAACTTCGATTATTGGATTAAGGATTCGCGAACAGGACAGTTAGGATCGGTTTATATTCAGCGTATTCCGACAACCCTACCCAGATCTTCTGTCCCTCTTGTGCGTGGACTACTTACGCTGCATTTACCGGTCCGTGATGTCTAACCTTAAGGCTATTTGTTCTGCGCGCTATCTGGTCTGCCCACTGCCACTTCAACTTGCTAATCCGCTTGGCCATGATAGTTACTTTCGTTTGTTCGCGAATATCCTCATTCTTGATTCGATGCCGTAGAAAAAACCCAAGCATGGCATTTCCATAGCACGTTGAGCGACTACGAGTTTGCTAATGACGTCCAGAGTGAGAAAGCACAATTCAATGCCGTAAAAAATCAAAATGGCTATCATTTTAATTGACAGGAGAATAAGAGTTAGGGTGCGCTATTCCGATAAGGTTTAGACATCGGTAAACCGTTGTAATTATGGTATTATGGAAAACATTTTAAGTATTCTACGATAAATTATTCAGGTTTAAACCATTAATTAATTTTTTAATGAAAAATATAGATCCTTATCTTATTGCAAATGTAAAATTGAAAGTAGGGTTAATAATGGGTTAATTATTTTTCTTTAGATTTTTCTAATAAGTATTCTAATATTTTTAATTAACAAAGTATAATTCTAAATTAAAATCTATTATTTAAATAAAATAGAGCTGAAAGTCAACAAGACAAGTACTGAATGATTAATATTACAATTTAGCTTGACCTTGTAAGTTTGGAATTTCATTGTCTTAACATGTGCTACGGTTGCACTTGACAACAATTGATTACGTATACTCTTACAGAACCTTGAATTTTCATTTTACTTGGTAGTCAGGAAGTGTCTTTTATCATAATGTGTGAACAGAAAAGTTTAAACTCAATAAATCAGAGAACTTCTATTAAATATTTATCGACATGAAGCGAGAGGCCGATGTTGTAATGTGCTAAATTAACTTTGTATTACTCAAGACCAGTTGAGATAACTTACATCGTGACAAATAATCGATATCGATATCTTTGGAGTATCTAATATAGTTATTAGAATATTACTATAGAATATATAACAGAAGAAACAAGATCATCGATGTAGCGCGAAGTATTGCGCATCCGAAATGGCAGTGCCGGAAAAAGAGAAGAATAACTGTAGTTGTGGACAAACTCTTAGTATTTCTAGACACAATGATGCGTGATTTAGAGGCGTGTTATTTCTACAATAATTAATTTAAGATGATTTTTTTAAGAACTTATAAGGCATGACTATTAATTAATAGTAACATATATTTATGCTGTTTTTGTCAATGGTACAAGATTGATAAATAGTTTAATTGTATGGACGTGACACTTGTAAGCTATTGAAATTAATACTGCTGATATTCTAAATATGGCGTTATTGATTTGATAAAAATCAATGTTATAATAATGTTATGTAGTTTTGGAAGGAAAAGTTCTAAAATTAAAAACATTTTTTCATTATTATTATATAGAGTGATTTATTATAATTATTGAGGTTTTAGAGGGGTATATTTCATTTGCTGTCAATTATCGTAAGGTCAGGTCAAAAATTAATGGTTTTAGAAACAATAAAAAACGTGATGATAATAAAGCAATAGAAACCGTTTTCCTAATTCGGATAATTAGATATTAAAATTAATTATCGTTTACTTATTGTCCCTGCACTGCAACTTTGTACTGCTAAAAGTTAGGTCTGTTGCAGTTCAATAGAAAAAATAAATTTATGAAACATATTCGAGGATAAGTGGAAATAGTTGTAAAAACCTAAGAGATTTTTGCTAACAATTAAGGTATTATATTGACTTCTTAAAAGATTTTACATATAACCTGTAAATACTTTTAAAGTACCTTCTTTAATTTAAGTTCTCTTATTTTTATTTAATCTAACCATAAGTATACCAAAAATAATGAATATATAAAACAATCATCCTGTATACCTTAACTGTGTGTCCATGAGATGTTATGAGGTTATGTAGTTTGTTTATAAACCGTAAACCGCAAGTGATCAAAGGGGCGTGTAGCTTGTTGTGACACTTTTGATCGGAATGCCGACGGCGTTTCGAGTGGGAGCCTATGCCGTGGTCACGTCTCAGAAGCTCTGTATAAATGACCAATGATCTCGGCAGTCTCGCAGCGAACTATGTAATATATCTGCATAAGCCGAGGTTCCCGAAAGAGCCCCTGAGCTTAATATCTGTGAAGAGGTTAAGGCTAAATGCCGTTAGCACTCTGCCACCGCTCACATCCGGCGAAGCCATAAGTATCAAAAAGCAAAACCGCTAATTTGTAATAAACACGAGCCTTTTTAACGGCGTTAACTCAGGAACAGTTTATAGCTTATCATTGTATGTCTATTGTTTATTATGACTATTGTACCCATATGAAGTGGATAGATGATTTTGTGAAGGTCGGCTTAAGACACGATGGAAGTCGCTTCTAGACGCTGGATGTCGTTTGACTTAAATGATAATAATGATGAAAGTGGAAGCTGTATGTGATAGTTATCACTGATTTGTACAAAAACTTAGCACATAATTTAAGCATATTTTTTTGTTAACCACTAGATACATTACATAGGAATTCTCAAGAGAAAAATTCTCTCTTTAAAAGTACACATAACAAAATATTAATAATATGCATGCTTGTTAGGTTAAACACGAGTGACCTACTTTTGTTATTAAATTTTGACATACTTACATACGTTTTGCTAATTGAAATAAAAAACGTAATTTTGATTTCCAAATACTAGTTTAAGTATAGTCGAAATTCGTATAAACGTACTCGTTATGTAACTAAACGGTGCCCTGGCAATAAAATGCTAATGATTTTCAATTTCTGTTTTTTGAAACCGTTTTATTTAAATAGCCCCGTATCAATGAAGTCAGATAGTTTGTTGTGTCTTGTTATTACTAAGTATTTATGTTAATTTAATTTTGATAATGTATGATTTTTTGATTATAACGAAAAAAAAAAACAATTTTAACCATCACCAGTAATTTTAAAAGTAGAAAGCAAATTACGCAATATTTTTGATTTTGGTGTTGCTGATTCGCAGTCACGTAATGTCTGAATCAATTTAGAATATAGATCAGCAATAATGAATGTTAGCTTTTGGCCATCAAATCGTGAATCAAGTTCCGAAATAATCTTGTATAACACGTCTACGTAAAAGTCAAAAACGATATTTTTGAGTCTGCGTTTAATATTTTAATGGGTATGCGGAATAATCCGAATTGTATGTTCCTATCACTCTATACCATCCACGAAGACTTTATTTCAACAATTTTAAACAATATAGTATATTTTAGCACTTTAATGTAAGAGTTGACTTTTTTAAAAGCAGAAGAATGTATTTTTATCTTTATTTATTTGTTTCTTATTTTTAATTTTTATCTGATTTTTAATGTTATAGAGCACAAGATTACTTTGCTTTTCTTGTTGTAATATAGTGCTATCACGGGAGGTAGAGTTTATTTTGTATAAGCCGTCAAAAATAAAGAAAATTAGACACTAACTTTAAAGTACATATCTTTATACCAACTTCAAAACCGTTTTTTTTAACTTCCAATTTATTTTTACTATCTTAATAAAAATAACCTTATAATTTTGTGTAAATTGGAAATCTTAAGTCGGCTCATTCACTGACTACTAGAGGAAACGAAAATGGCCGGATTTGCTAGTATAAGAATAAAAGCAAACTGTACTATATAACCAATAAAATGATATTATTTTTCTTACTAATGAGCTTCTTGGTTTTTTTTCACATTATGTATTTTTACTAAGAAAGCTTCATGCTTTATTAAATAATTTGAGACACTGAAATTTGTTTGAAGATTAGTTTCAATGGAAATTAATTTTACACAACAATAATCAAATGTGATTATTGTTTTGTAAAAATGATTTGGTACACTTGTATACTAATTTAAACTCTGTAAAGATTTAATTACGAAACGAAGGTAGTTATAGTAAAGTCAAAATTTGACCTTAATATAATTACAAGGACGTTTTATACTTATAGAAAGTGCATTCCAAAAGGTTTTGTAAACTGGTTCATGTGTTGTAATCACTTTTTAGAAATAAGTACAAATTTTTTGAAAAAAGAAAATTCTAAGTGTAAATATATATAGTAATATGTAAACTATAATTACATGTTTTATATCAAAATTAAAGACCACACTCTCCTTGAAAGTACATCCATTCATCTTTATTTTTAAACTATAATAAAAATTTGTGAAAAATGTTTTGTACTTCCTTAAACATATATACACAAACCAAGATATTTTAGAGCGGTGCTATGAAATGTCTAATCTTCTTTTAATTTTATTTTATAATCCGCAAATTTCGTTGCTAAGGGATATATTTATCGAATTCAAATTTATTTACTAAAAAATTATGCTTTGTTTCAATAAAATAGATACGTTGCCGTAGTTAACTTTGGTCAAGAGAACATGGAGATAAAAAATTATTAATGAGGTACGGAGACTTTGAACTGTAAAATTGATTCTGATCTGAACTTAGAAATAATTAACTTAATAATAACTTAGTCATTAACATAGGATGCACTGCGTTTTGAAAGTAACAAAAGTAATAGTTGATAGTTATAATTAATGTTTTATATTGTTGTTTTGTTTTGCTATGTTTAAAACGGAAAACAAATAACTAAATAAATACTTTGCTACGAGTAACCGTGTCTTTGAATACAGTAACCAACCATTTGTGTATTGTGTAAACATTTGTATTATTGTATGTTACCAAGTTTGATATTATTGTTTACATTAAACTCGATCAAGCTATTTAGTCTGTGAAAAATAAGGTTTATTGTTAAAGGAAGTATTTTACAAAATAAGTTCAACGGTGATGTCATTTCAACATTATTAAAAATAGAATGCATGTTTTATTCATTTTGCTTGCGTAAGAATTTGGCCATTTAAATAATTTTGGAAATCGTTATTTTTCATGTAACCAAATTTAGAGAACGATTAACACTTAACATAGTCAACGGAATAGATTTTTTGGACGTTATATATTGTCTCCAAATTTTTTTACGTATAGAAAATCTAGGTTATATGCATATCGAAGTAATAGTTTAAATTTTACTGTAACGTTTTACTATAATCCTGATAGTTACATTCTTGTTAATTATTTGATTCTGCAACATTACTTTCTTTATTATAGTCGATTTATTCTATCATAATCATTTCAGCCAAAAGAAGACTGTTGATAGGCATAAGCGTCTTCTTATGATTTCCATAAAGATTAGACAGAAGCGGCCTCCAGCGTCTTCCGACGACATTAACGAGGTCTATATTCTTAGTTGTGGGTATCATACGCTGCGTTTGCCGGTCCGTGGTCTCCTCTCCAGAAGCTCAAGACTCCTGCGCTTCTTCAACTTGCCAATCCACTTGGCTATGTCGGTTAGTTTCGTACGTCTACGAATCTCTTCGTTTCTTATTCTTAATTCCCGTGATTGGCTCTCTCCACGGCGCATTGAGCGCCTGTGTATGTATATAACGTAAGCTTATTTATAACTAATTTTATTTGCACTATTCACTGTACTAATAACTTTCCTTATAACTTGTTGCCCTCGTTAGAATATACGGAAGCGATTAATATTACATTCTGGTAACGAATATATTATAAACATAGTTATTTATAATATAATATACTATACTATGCTCGTTAAATTAACATGTTGCTTTGACACTTAATTACTCATCAGATATATGATGAGACTATAATATTTTTAATTTAAGTAAAACGATATTAAGTTACAAAACTTTGCCATAAAAACAACAAAATATACGGTCTCAGACATTAATAACCTGAATATTGCAGACAGTTTGACGTCTGAAACATGTATTCTTCGTAAAAAGGAAACATGTGAAACGAACAATTACGTACAGGGCGTGGAGCATTTGATTAAGTCATACAACTAGATAGAACTAGTTTTACCTCGTGACCGTTCGTCCATAGCACATAGCAAGAAAGAAAAATGAAAGTAGTTGCGTTATTTATTATAGTAGAGAATAGCCGCAGCACTTTACCGCCTTCGTTTAAATATTTATAAGTTTAGATTAAAATGTTTAAGCATTCAATGAGTGTGTATTGTAAAATGCTACGGGCATCCGAAAACACAAATTATCTTATACGTTACGTAAATATTTTTGGTCAAAAACGAAAAGGTTTATACACTTTCGTATTTCAAGCTATTTTCTATTTGTTACGGACTGCCTAGTTAAAATTCGAACTGTAAAAAGTTGTAGGCCAGTCGCAGTGCAATACAAAATGATGAATGATACGTAACTCGAAGTAATCACTTAATTTTATAATTTAAGAGCTTTTGGGAAATGAACACTGTCGATTATAAAATAACAATGATTATTTACAAAAACATTTCTGTCTGTTTATTATACCACAAGATTTAGTTATAAAATGATTAAGTATTTATTGTAATGCTTACATATTTACATGATACTTTTTTGTTTGATTACATCGTAAGTGGCCTTTTTTTTGGTTTTCAATAATGGTAAATATTTTAGTGCGAAGGTTAGTTTTTTAATACGCTGTGAGGATTTTATAAAAAAAGAAAAGCGAAGTTTTTCTTATGTTCCTCACCATTCTCTTCGAAAACTTTTTTGTTCAAATTAATTTGTTCCCTAGGTAAGCCTATTTCCTGTAGAAGTTGGTGAACCGGTTTTTCAGTTTTATGGCTCGAATCATATTCGCAGATTAATTTTTATGGGTATAGATAAGAGCAAAGCAAAGCATAGTACAAACAATTAAGAAAACTCTCAGTAAAGTTGCAGAATATGGCTGAGGGAGATAACGTCAGAGCTCTTCATTTGCACCTGGATTTCATGGTTAGAAATATTAAGCCATTTTCAGAAGTTCTCGTTTTGCCTTATTGTTACTTCGCAACTTTATACAATCCAAGTAGTTTTAAATTTACGACCTTGTCGGTAAATTAATGTCTTGCGACCTTTAATGTACATTAGTCTTAAATTTATAAAGCAAACACACGAGGTTTTCATTTAAAATACTACACTAATAAGTCCAAATATTATAAGAAATTTTAATCAATAGTAATATGAGTTCGTTGTACTGTATGGGATGATAATTCTGTGACACATTTAGTGTATTTTGTGCAAACTATTTATAAGTATTAATGATTACATATAAAGTCTACAATTCAAACGCACTAAATGATAATCTTAATTTAAAAAACACGTTTAATTATTTAAAAAATGTAAGCGTCTGAAAGTGAAAAAAAAAAAACTATTTTTATCTCAGTCTTATTTCATCCGGTATTTAAAATGTTTAACGTAAGGATTTCAAAGAGATAATCTTAACCGTGTCTCTTTGATGTTAACCACAATCTAAAGTCTGTGGTGTAATCTCCGCAAAAAGGCGCATTAAAATTTTATTTGTTAAGCTAATGTTTCTTAATCAGCAATCACTCATTAGTTTAATACTAAGCCAAGCGTTTAGTGAATGGTTCGAAAACTAATTTGGCCATACTCAGAGGTAATTAAACCGCGTTTAATGCTTATTTGGGATCTGCGAACCATTATTTGGAATTGCATCAAAAAAGCAACGGAAGAGTCAAGTGTCGGTTGATTTTAAGATAAATATTGTCGAGGGTCCGGTGCCGAACAAAAGTCCAATTAAGACAATCGTATTTCGTCATCGAAATTCGTGAATCGAAAACGAGGAGGTAGGTAGCCTTGATATTCATTTTACGTCATGTTAAAATGCGAGTTCGGTGAATGAAATGGTACTTGCTCGAGTTCTTCCGTGCTACTGAATTATGGATAAGGAATTTTAACAAGAGGCACGAGCCTCTCCATTCAAGTTTAGATTTATAATGAGCACTTGATGAATCGGGTGTTTTATACACCATCTCTCTCATTCACAATGTTGTTACATTGGTATTCATCGCGCGATATTCACCCACAACGGAATGAAGATTGTTTATCTTTTTGTATGATCACAACCTGATGGTTTCATTGTTAAACTGACTACCATTCTACGAGCTTGATTAGAGTTGCGTTTTTGTTTTTAAAATATTTTTAATAACACCCTATATAGTATATGGTATATGTAAGTTATTAGATTATGCATGCATTTAATTCTAAATATGTATTAAAAACATGAAGTGAGATTAAATATGGTAAGCTCATTAAAGTTTTGGTGGTTTATGATATAATATTGTCTTTATTTTAATTTAGAAGTCCAAAAAAGGCTTGCCCAATTGAGTTTACCCTTGGTTATTCTAGCTTAACCAAATTATGCGAAGAAATAGACATGTAAAAAGATAAGAAAATTTAAAAAAATAAAATTGAAGGCGACTTGAACTTCAAAAGGCCATAGGCCATTTATCACAAAGACTCTTTAATAGAAAATAAGGTATTTCCTGATTACTTGATAATTGCACAATACAGATAAATATAGCTGAGAAGTATATATATAATTCATGCTCGCAGTAGATCGCATATACGAAAGTAGTATGTCGTTCGAACTTATTAGAATTTCCATAATTTTGAATAAGTTATAAGCTTGTACAAAATTGAGATAAGTTATTTTACATTTGGTAAAAATAAATTATTCTTTAATTAAGTATATGTATACATGCCCCCGACGCTGCATCTTAATCATCCTAAGATTTTATTGCGAGTGTAATAAGTTCATCTATTGCAAAAGTTAAAAAAAAACTTTGATCGATTGCGGTTAATTCACGTCTATTAAGTAACATTTAAACAGGCGTGTTAATAACATTTTCGTCATTTCTTGTATACGTCTAATCGATGAACTATATTTTATATTTTGTTATGAAAATATTAAGCGCCTAAAATAGTACTTATTTAAAAAAAGTATGTTTTAAATATATAACGAGATTGGTTACAAATATAAATGTTTTAAGGGGTTAATGTATAGATGATAAAAAAATATTAAAATATCGAAAATAAATAGTTTCAGAGATAACAAATAACGTAATGATAATATAGTAAAAAAAAAACAATTTTCGACATTATACTAAATTAATTACCGTTACTGTCCTTGCAGACTGTAGTGTTATAAAGTAAACAGTCAAGTAGCTTGTCACATTTCATGTAATTTAGAGTGATTATTGTATAAAGAATGATTGCAAAGAGGTGTGAGAGCTTTAAAGCTATTTGCGGACAAATGAGCTATAAACTCTCCCCTTTTTGTAGTTGTGGATAAACATCTTTCATGTTTTAATTTTGTTGTAATTATTAATGTAACATTATTTTTATTATAAATGTTATAAACGAAAATAATCTTGGTATAGTTCTAACCGGATAAAAAGAATGCACGCGATTTTTTCATGGCGCTAATATGTATTTTTCGTCAAAAGTTTTTTTTTTATTCATTCATAAATTTATATAAACTTTTAAGAATCAAAAATTGTAAAATTATGCACTTTAAGTGTTACTGATTTTTCGCAATATCCGTAGCGTCCGGTATACTTTACAATTACAGAACATTTCAACATATCAATTTATTCGAATAATTTTTTTGGGCTGGTTACTAGTTGATGAATGTCATTAACGCAATCTATATTTGTGACGTGAGCAAATATATCACTGAAACATCCTACCTTATTTTAAAATGATGCAATTGCAGTAGGCGTTATAGACCAGAGCTTTCGCTCTAAAATGTAAATATAATATAGTTTGTTGCACCAGACTTCGTAACGTGAAAAGTTATTGGCTAATGGAGTCTGATTGTTTTCATAATACGCATTGATTATTTACAGAAATAAGTTACCTAGCTAATACACTGCAAGACATTATTAATGCTGAGATAATATTCTCACTGTAATTGTTTATGGTACACGTTATTTTTGCTTTGATTCTTAACATACATTTTTTTGGTTTAGATTGAAATCAAATGTTTAAAACTTTGGTGCAGGTGTTTTATTTCATTATGTGGGTTTTAAATTGCGTTTTTAAATGTATTGCTAGCAATTTATAAAATATCCTCTCCATAAGACAATGATACAAGTAACCGATTTGTTTAAACCATTTTCGAGTTTTGGTCATTGCAATATATTTATCGATTGATGTTTATTCGTTTAGTAGATTTTTCGTAAATGAGTTTTTCTTGACGATTGAAAGTCTCAAAACGGCTATGTGGAATTTAGGTGGAAAATTAATTAAATATACAAATCAATATACGATTGATCTGACTGATCAGATTGCTTTGTTATTCCAAGAATTTCGTGCTTGCATTTGTTCATGTATATAGAAAAAAATATATTTGTGAGACAGTCCAGCCCTGTAGATACTATGGAGGCGCTTCGACACTGCGTCTGAGAAATACCATGATGTTAGTTAAGATACTAGTCTTAATCTTGATCTCTTATATTTATACCGATCAATTAAATATCTACGCCTCCTACTTGAATATAATAATTACGATCTTAAATATGTTAAGCACTTTAATAACTTCGAAAAATTTAAAATTCACGCTGCAGAATACTTTGCGCAATGTTCGAAATACCACTCAAAATTACATAACGTGGCCACTGGGAATCGTGATCGGAATCTGCATTCCGTATTTATTTTAAAAGGACTTTCCCGTTATACCAAATATAATTTTACAAGTACACCTTAACTATAATTGTTTTTGAAACGGATTTTACGATGACCTTTAAGTAATAGAACGTTCATACTCACTTCCTCGCTTTGCGTGTCGTAATCGATTACTTGATATTAATCTCTCATATTACCACGTACGGTTCCATAAAAGTAGTAAACAGTTTGGGTTTTAAAGGTTGGCCTATTATTTATATAACATATCTATATAAAATACGTATAAAGTCATTGTCAAACTGATTTTTACAGTTATACATATTAATTATTAAAACAAAATTATAATAGAACGATTTTTCCAAAAAATAATCTAAGTTTTGCCCATAGTATTAATACTGTTGGCATCACAAAACTATAAATATAAGTATACGGTATTCTTTAATGAAATCTATATGCGTATTAAACATTTCATATATAATACGCACAGACTACTCACAAATCGATAGTATCCTTAGGAGGTTAATTTAAATTTCATTAGGAATTTCTGTAACTTATTATTATATTTATTAAAAAATATTGTGAAAAGTAAGTGATTCGATTTGTGCATCACAAACCAGCCCATTGTTTTTAAAATGTAGTTTTTTTTTGTATAAAGAAATATAAAAAAATAAGTAACAACGAGGTTTAGACATATATCTTCTTGTAACACGCTGCAGCATAAAAACAGTGCTAATACGATATTAGATTTAGCTGCCAGTTATTTGTAAACTATTCTCGGATGTCGCTTTTCTCGTTATATTAATAAACAGAAGTTAACGGTGAAATTAAGATATTATTATATACCGGACAAATATATACAAAAAAAAAATAAAACTTTCATTTTTAACATTTTACAGGAGAGATTCTAATATATCTCCTTTTAAATTCATCTTTGCTATTTTATGGCCGGTCGTATGAATTTGCTACTGATATATAAAATAATTTATTAAATGAATACAGAGCAATTAAAACCGCTGAATGCGATTTTGACCCCAAATCGCGGGGCCAGATTTTTTAAAATTTTGTAATACTGCCCGCGCATAAAGATATCAAGAATAAAGTTTGATATTGTTATTATGTATTATACTACGGAGTGGAGAGTTGATTTTAATCTCAATATTCTGAATATTCCATAACAATAATATTCTAAAATCGGAATATTTTATTACAATAATTAAAAAATTAATATTCTCATTACAACAAATATAGATAAAACAAAATAACCAAGAATATTGAATCGTTCAAAATTGTTATATTTTAATTTAAAGATTTCATTATCAAATGTTTTAAACTTTTAAATTATGTCGCTATCAACATTAGATAACTATTGCTGTTATAAAACTCCTCGAAAAAGTGTTAGCGAGAGTGTATCATAACATAGAATATTTATCATAACGGCTACCGCGGCAGTCAGCAAGGGTTATGAAATGTGGAACTATGTTAACGTCATTAAAAACTTGCATTTGTAATGTTAGCCTTTATACGTGTAATACTATAATGACTGTCTTTAACTTAAATGTCTAATATCGGTGCCGTTTTTTCTTTTTGTAATTTTATCATTTCATATTTTAAGCGGTTGAATAAATTTAATTTTGACTTATTATTAATTTCTTCATTACAAAGTTTACAACAAAAAAAATACAAAATATAATAAAAACGAATACTTTGTTGAAACGTTACAGACAGTTTGCAACAAAGATCATTATTTTGCTTAGTTTATCCTGAACGTGTTAGTAAGCCTCAAACCAAGGTCGTAAAGGCGTATTACAAGCGTCAATGATCAACAAATTGCTATTTCGCATTCGATTTAACCTTCTATGGACAGTCGGCATTGTTACGTACCCGGTACGTAAGGTATTACAAGGATAAATATGGGCGCTGTGACGCGAACAAATTCCAACTAGTACAGTGTCAAGTGACATGGATCCAGTGTGTTGTCGATAAATAACATAAGGAACCTCTTCACTCACTGACACAGCTCCTTAAATGACGGAAAATGTGATATCTATTCTCAGTATCTATAAATTTTTTGTAAAGCGTTTCTCGTTTTTAGGTTCGAGCTCTATACGTACCTATACTACAATAACTAAACTTTTCCCAATATTAAATTCAACATAACAAATTTGCAAAAAACAGCTTTGAATTACACTAAACTCATCAGCATCTTGTTTGTATAATGTATGGCGTATAACGTATAATCATACATGTGTTAATTAAAAATTGTCAAAAAATCTATTGAATTAATTAACTTTTATGTTTATTTCGCAACGTTCTACAATTTTTATGGGTGTGGACTAACTGGTTCGTAAATAGCATGGATTGTGATATACATTATACGTGTGTACGCAGTTTGAGTTTAAAATAAAATTTTTGAATCATGGACGAGAGAGATATTAAATTTTCAAAATAGTTATAAATTTGATGTACAACATATTTTAGCAACGATAGAGTATATTAAGCTAGTAGTTTCACATTCAACAAAATTTGTAGATCCCGTGCTTATTCTACAGGCGATAAAAGGATTTTTATGCGACTTTGAGAATCTTTTGAGTTTGAATTTTATTTACTTTTAGCTTTTTTACTTTTTACTTATGTTTATATCTTTTACTTTTAGCTTCTGTCGTAGCTAATACTTAATCTAAGGATCTAAGAACATACATGTATAAACTCGTATGAGTAGGAATATTCTTAGTGCCACTGCAAATAAGCATTTGTCCACATTTACTCATTTCTATAGTTATTTTCCAGCTTTAGTTATAATTATTTAATTATGTCTTTATTTAATGTCAACTTTGTTAGCTGAATTGAAAACCCGGGTGTTTCTTGTAATTACTTCAATCAAAAATTGTAATTTTTTTAATAACGAAAAATAATTAAAAAAAATGTAAACCGCTTTATAACACATATCAATTTGTTGTGTGTTAGTGTTGTCAACATAAAGTAGATGGTTTTTATGTAAATTTTAGAAAGAAAAGCAATAATATGTTAATGTGTCGTATTTTTAAACCGTCCTTTTTTATCCCTCATTGCATTCTTGTTTGAGCTGCAGACCCGTTAAGGAAACCTGTCAATGCATCCAGCCTTTAAACCTCGCTGTCGCGTGCCCTGGCGTAGTGCCTCCAGCTTATTTATTTTATCGGGACCAATTTATTTTTAGTGTTAATATGATTCTTATATTTAGTCGTAATGATAAAAATATAGTTTATTACTTATGTTACAAAAATAGGTTTGTGTATATTATCACCGCAATTTACCTCAGATCCGCCTTTCTAATATCATGATAATCATTTGTCGTAAATCGATTTCATAAATCGGAAGTCGTCGATTGTATGTAAAATATGATTCGTTTTAAAGCATCCTGCTTAACTATTCATAGCAATGTAGTGAACATTTGAAATTTTAAGAAATTTATAAAAGGAGCTTTTTTAATTAACCACCTTTCGTCTTTTTTCCAATAGATACTTTTTTTATTATAATTAAACATTTGTATCTTTCCGAGCATAGGCGTTAGTTTAAACTAGAATCGGTTTATTTCCAAATTTTGATAATTTGCATTCCAAATGTAATAAGCAATGTAAATTAATGTTTCCTTAATTTTAGTTATTACTACTATTAGTAATATTCTTTTATAATTTGTATTCTTTAGATATAGGTCTTCTCCATATATCCCTATCATATTCATTGATGTTACAACCCATCCTTCTAATTTTGCAAAGAAATAAATATAATTTTTAAGGCATTTATGTTTTCAAAAGTATCGATTATTTTATCGTTACGATGCAACGATCGATTAATTAATTTTATTATGCAATCGCTGCATCGATGTATTTAAATATGCAATCTTTTTTATGAGGGAATGCCAATGAACTAGAACATTTAATGCAATGTTAAATATTTTTCTCTAATAAAAAAGTATGCTGATATTATTAGCATATTTGATGGTCATTCTATTCTACGAATGCATTAGAGACACCTTAAAATAGACCATGAGAGTAATGGTTACAGTATTTTGAGCAATTATTTATTTTTGTTTTATTGTATTCGTCTAAATATGGTTGCAGCATCTACGTCAAGAACGACTTATTACCGATTCTGTATAAGAGAAAATGGCATGTACTGCGATTGTCACTGTGACAAATCTTTTCAATTTAAAAACCTAACACAATTGGACACTATGCAGGTGGTTGTTTGATTTTTAACCCTTTTAATCATCGTTTCATTTCAATGTATGTTCATGTGTACGTAATGTTGCGAAACTAAATACTATAATCAATCATTTTTATCTTATTGTCATTTAATAATACAGAAATACGCTATCAATAGTAATAAATTCCATAAAAATTGTTAAAAATATGTATTAGCAATAGTTCTATGATATATTATTGCTATTATAATTATCACAGGTAAATTTCATGTTTAAAAAAATCTAAAAATTTGCCGAATGCATTATTTTTTTAAGTAAAATAATTAATAACAGTGATAATTTATACTAAATACTTTTTTTGATAAAAAAAAATATTTTATATATTACTTACAGGACAAACAGACTAGAACATTTTCAGATCAACTCAAGTAGTAAAGCCAAGTACAATACGTCGTAACAAAACTTTTTATTAATTTATTTTATATTGCTCAACATAATCAAAAAACTTAACAGCTTAATAAAGTTAGTTAAGATCGTCTTCAGGCCTTTTTGGAAAGTTCACAGTCGCTTAACAAGCTATGGAGAGCGCTATGCTCACTACTACTATTACTACATGATATCGAATCAGGAACGAGATGATCCGTAGACATAGCCCAAAAAAAGTGGAAAGACCACAAAGCGCGCAGAGCATATGGTCCCAGGACCTAAAGGTTATAGAGTAGAGACCACAGACCAACAAGCGTAGCGTAGCACGTGCACCTACAAAGTGAACAAATGACCGTGTTAACGTTATCAGAAAATGCTAAATGCAGGCTTCGAACAGGTTCTATTTAATATCAATGAGAAGGTTTATGTCTAGCAGTCAACGATCTACGACTAAAATAAATGTATGAATGAATGTTAAGATCGGAAGATGCTTCCGACTAGTCTTGTTGGAAATCTAAAGAGAAGGCCCAAAGGCTACTGATTTCAATAAGGCAATATATGGTTAATTTGCATGGGTTGTACATATACTGCAATAGATGTCACACGTATAAAATGATGATGATGATGATAAACAGTAACTTCACATCTATTTATTTACATTATTCCCCTTTTAACTGAGTTTTTTTATATAACAGTAAACATTATAAAGAATATAAAACATTAATTTCACGATATTAAAACTCACAAGTTCGCAACACTAGTTATGTCCTGCGGTGTTACGTCTTCTCTAACACGTTTGTATTCTCAATAATTCACATCAATTTTTCATAGCCAATTTATTTTCTACTATCGGTGTTTATATTTTGCGGTGTTACATGCATATAAATTGGATTTTACGAAGCATCATTTAACTTTTTATGATAAAACTACTCTCATCTACCACCATACTGATTCTCTATAACTCACAGCGATATTGTCGCGGTGTAGAATTATGATATTGTTAGCGGGCAATATTTCGTTTTCTACAATTTTTTATTTTACCATAACCATTTCAGTCGTTGGAAGTCCATTACTGAACCATATTTTTTTATTCATTCTGTGATGGAACCGGTGCTTTCAGGGACGATGGGCAGCAGCACCACCCGAATATGTATGATATAAAAAAAACCTTCGCTCGCTGACCCGCATGTCAAGTATGGCAAGAATCAGCACACACACTTCATATGAACAAAAATAAAAAGTTGCAATTGGAATACACATTTCAATTAGTTTCGAATTCCGAATTTATCGTTATGTATCCATATTATTATATTCTGCAAACTATTTAATTATTTATAGATATATGAATCTCTTCTTACATAGATCGTACCGAATTGTGTAGTCAAAAGTGATCAGTGTTCTGTGGTAATTGGGATGTTATAGACTTTCTCATTAAAAGGAGGTAATTTCTATTATAAGCTATCGTTCATTAAGTAAGTTTTTAAAAGCTTGTATCCGTTTTCTCAGCGTATTAAATCAAGATACGGCGTTTTTTCTATAATTTTTTTTATTTATTTACTGGTATTTTTTATCGAGATTTAAATATTTATAGTGATGACTTGTAAATTTCATCAGAAGAATGTTACAAGCGTAAGTACAAATTGGCAACGAATTGAGATAGTCTGTAATGACATACTCTAACTTACATATATCCTACTGGTGTTCCAAAAGCACAATAATTTAATAAGAACTACCAGCGCAACGAGAACAAACGTAATCAGATTTTTTGTGGTCACAATTTCTATTATCACCTAAAAATCGGTTACACTGTAAAAGGATATACATCCTTTGATATTGATCCAAATTATATTGATGATGAAAAATAAGCTTGTTAATACTTACACTTACATTTTTCATCATCAATATAATTTGGATCAATATCAAAGGATGTATATCCTGTTACAGTGTAAAATTAAATATGCTTGTAAATTAGTAAGCTTATTTTTCATCATCTATATCATTTGAGACATAAGACGTCTAGCATTTTCCGACGCGCCTAACAAGCTCGTTCGTCTACCTTTTAGGCGTACGTCCTCCAATATGTCGGTTATTCACGTTTCGCGTAGGAAAATTCCGAGCATAGCCCTAACTATAGCCTATTGTTCGATTGTTAGCTTGCTAATAAGGTAAATTTTAAATGTACACAGTTCCGTACAAGGATGTTAATAATTTACATATTATTAAAACTAAAGTACAGGAAAATTAGTGCCCGATCTATTTTCGAAATATACATGTTGTGAATTTATACATTAACTGTATAATCTAAAACACGCTGCATGCAGTCGGAGATGCAAGAGTTAGCGAGGCAGTTTTTCATTGCTTTCACATTCCATATCAAATTCCATATACTCGTTATCTGTATAAACACGCGTCACGTTAAAGTTAACAGGACCGCACTATGCCTTGTGACAGGTGAAGACTCGCATCACCGGTAATTAAATCATTAATTCCAGTAACAACTTGTCACCATGGCACCTAGGGGCTTGACCTAATTAAGTCAATGAATAATTATCATTTCGAGATGAAAACAATTCGTAATATTTATTCGATCTTTTTATATGTGTCATTTTTGTAATTTTGTTTAGTGTGTAAATGAGAGTAATTAATATTGTTGTAATATTTTAAACGCAGTCTCCTTTTTAATGTGAGAACCAGTGTGCCTAATTAAGTAGCAAAAAATATTTTTATAATAATCTAAAAACTTTACTAAAGTTATGCAATATTGGAATGATCGTAGATTGGCAAAATTTATTTATATTATTTAAGTAAATATTGAGTTTGTTTATCATCATATTTTTAGCTGTACATATGTGTACTGCTGCACATGGCTCACTCCTACAGATTTCCAATAGAAACAGGTGGAAGCGATCTGCATCCAGCGTCTTTTGACGACAAGGAACAAGTTCGTATATCTACCTTCAGAGTGGATGTCTACACTGCAGAACCTAAAGGTAAGGTAGAACTAGCTGCCATCTCTTCTGCGTGCTGTGTGGCGTGTCCATATCGAGCAACGTAAAATTCGTAATTTTTCACATAACCTTAATACATTACATATTATTAGTTTAGGTTGACATAAGAAAGAACAGTTTTCGTGAGTGTAATAGCCATACAAACCTTTTGTTGCAAAATTATTACATTCATTTTATTCAGAATAACATGTAAAATTTCTAATTAATTATTAATTATAGCAAAATATAGTTGAAGCCCTATAATTCGCGGGATTCTATAGGAAATAATTCCAATAATTAAATAAGAAGTTCTTGCTTATTTGCGAGGTAATATTTTAAGAGGTAAGAAATGAGTGCATGCTTGTGAAAATTATAAACTAATTTCCTTAAAGAAAAGCTCACTACAATATATTAAATTATCGCTTTGCCGATGAACTTGGTATAAATTATTACAGTAGACTTCATGGAGGTAGCTTCTTAATTTCGGAATTTCAAAAATTATAATATATGGAAGCTTTCAATGGATGTTTTTTTTTTCACAAAAGCAAATACACAAACGTAATCATCAACACTAATTAATTACATAAATAAATTTATTTATTTTTCAAACAATGTAATTCCGGGGTTTTGTTTTGCATTGCACACCTACATTTTAACTACATATATTATATGTGTTCATTAAATAATATGGAAGTTTTTAAAAACTTAAAAATTATAAAGTTTGTGTTCGTGTTTTGATTGTAGGGCAAAAATTGAATTACGTAATGAAATCACGTCAAAAAATGACGCGTGCTCGTACACCTGTTGTCAGTGATGAAATCAGGTGACTAACAACGGCTAACATTAATTGATTTAAGCAGTGAGGTATCGATAAGATGGATTGGCATCATTTGCTAATGGACCGAAAATATTTAGAAACTTTATCGAGTACAACATCTGTACATCTACATGATCGCTTCGATTTTATAGCGACACTGTCTGCCCTCACAGACTTCCTAATACTAAACGTAGCCGCTTTTTACAGTTCCTAAAGAAGGTAAATAAATCAAACTTCTAGCGAAATGTTTTTATTAACAATTACTTGCGAAATAAAATTTTCTATTTCCTCCAGTGCAACAAGACTTTTGTGATAATGCTCTATAGTATACGACATTAGTTTTTGATTATGTTCTTATTAGTTTTTACTGTCTTTTACGCGATATTTTAACAGGGTGGTCGGGTGTTTTATTTTTATAATTACATGTATAAAATATTTTTAAAATATATTTAAAAAAATATTATATTTAGTAATTGTTTTAACAAAAATGTAAAAAAATATATATTTAATCAAGACAAAAAGAACTATAATTATATTTACATAATGTTATAATTCTTCTATTTGTTGCGTGCAAATCAAAATGATACTTAACCCAGTAATGTTCGTCTCCTATGTATTCTTTAATACAATAACCACATCGCGAGCATCACTATAATTTTACAGCGACAACATCCAAGTGCTTCAACACTTGGATAATGTTTCAGTTAGATTAAAATCGCAAAAACAAAAAGTTATTGGTATTAAATGGAGGCTTTAAAATAAATGAATATTCGTTAATTGTAGTTTTATTTAATTGTCTTCCCTTAAAGAATAAGCATTTGTGCATTAATCTATATACTATCTGTATAAATTTAAATTAAAAATATCTCTACTTAAGTAAACATTTAGACGTCCTTATGAATCGTCAATTTATTATATAATTACAATTAATGAACTACCACTGGCTCGGAATAGAGAAGAGCCTGTAAGAAAATGAACAGTAACTCTTTTTATATGTGATGTATACATTACAATATCAACTTATAAATAATGAATGGTTCATTTTGTTTGATACATTTCGATTAACTGAAAACCACTTATTATATATTGGTACGTACAGACCCATGGAAGATTTGGTAACTTTTTAAGACGAATTTTTGACGTAAAATAAATAAAAAATAATTTTCATATGTGTTGTTAAGCTCTTAGAACAGCCGATTAATTAGGCCAATTTTTGGCCAAAAAGCAATTTAACGATAATAATGGAAAACTGATAGGGAAAATGGTTAAAAAATCACTTCTATTTTTTCATAAAAACCATAGACTAAATTAAAATACATGCCTTTATCAATCTTAAGATCTATCGAAACCAAAAAGAGCAAACTCTTTTTAAGGATATAATCTAACAAAAAACATGTTGTAAAATATTGCATTGCAATTAAATGAATATCACGTTATTACTACAATTTCAATGTAAGAAAAAGTACTTACTTTTTGTAAGTACTTGTACTCGTAGGTGTGTTAAGATATTTAAGTACCCAAACTAGGTGAGGCATATGTGTCTTCATCATCATCATTGCCGCCATCACCATCATCATCATTAATATCATCATCGTGTGAGCCAATAATGAAATTGAACTCACAAGAAAGAAATAGGCTTCCCCCAAAGATCGTCACGATGATCGGTCTTGCATAAAACATAAAATTTTGTAAAATTACACTTTATTGGAACGGTCAGACTAAGACAGATATCTAGGATTGTATCAAAGTGCTTTGAGGAGCGAGTATGGTGATATTAAGCCCTATATTCTCTTACTTGTTATGGCAACCTGCAAACCAAAACAGGATAATGTTAATGCCTCACAATTTGAAGAGACGAGAAGCACTATGTTAGATCTATTATATGTACGTGTCTTTTATAAAAATGATCGGACAGTAGTTTGATGTCAACGATCGTTGACGTGAAACAGTTGAAGTAAGTAATATTAAAGAAAAAACGTCATCGTCATATCTGTTGAATTCAAATTCAAGCACTAAAAATAGTCTTGCGAGCAAGATAATGATTGTGGACTGTGAAGTTTAATATATTTACTACAAAAGGAAAATAGTGACGAGGTTTTAAAAGGTAAAGTCTAATTCCAATTGTTTTACAATAGACGCCAAAATAGATATGAAGTCTTTACTGAAGCTTACGGTAATCGTTTTGGTAACAATTTTCGCAGTTTTTTATAGGATATTAATATAGAGGTTGATGCCTTTAATTTTTATGCATTTATCCTCAAAACATTAAAGGCATTTGATAGAAAAAAAAATAAAAATCTCAATGACAGTTTATATCCGTCATTAGACCGCAAAGTTGAATGGTTTTGTTAGTTGTTATATTATATTCTGACACAGAGTGATCTGTAAATGGCGAAAAAATAAATGGTGAAAAAATAAATATTTAAAAATAATACTTCCTCAAGCCAGTTTAAATGTTCATTCATCAAATATTCCAGGGAAAAACCGGACGCGAAAGTCAAGCTTACTGTTACGAAAATATGTAGTTCTTACATGTTTACGTCGTTGCATATTTTGATTTGTCAATAAGTTTCATATAGTAATAAGTAATCAAACATCTACATATTTCTTTTAAAAAAAACAATAGTTGTTTAAAGCGATATAACTTAGTTAAAATAATGTCAACATAAATCAAATTTGTTAAATTCAATAATTTTGTTATTACACGCCAATGAATGATTTTTAAAATTTGCCTGAAATCGTATTATGTACGTTGTGATTTTAAAATGCTTAATTATAATAACAAAATAATGCACTTATTTCTAAGGACACTTCAAGACGTGATATTATTACATTTAATATAATAATAAAAATATTCATACGAAGAAAATTTTAATCATCAAAAGAATCTAATATTTTCCAAGAAAATTATTTTTTCTTTCGAAAACGGATATCAAAGTTATTGTTGTGGTATACGTATCTGAATTAACTTATTATCGAATATATGTTAATCGGTTCTTTCCTAATTTCATCGAAGCGGTAGTTAAAAGTATTCGTTATTGCGCGATACAAGAGGGATTTCTCAACTTTTTCCTGCAGCCAAGCCGTGGAGGTCGGTTTAGAGGGTTGAGCCACGTGCCGGACTGCGGACCAGCAGATGTGTCGTGACACCTGCCCTCGGCAACTCACCCATCACTGTCTCTTCTATACCAAACGCCGTTACATGTATCCCTTTCTTAACGTGCTTATTTTTATATAATTTATACAAAGTGATGGTAACTAGAAAGGACCTTGTGGCGGTTATAATGACCGTACCTACCCGATTATAAGAATTACTAGTTGCGTAAGTTTGTTAGCCTAGAAAATGTTTTACTGATTACTGATTCTTAGTACTAATTTTCTTCCAAGACACTTTCGTTCGTCACACAAAATGGCATGTATATACTTTCATTTGTTAAACGGCTGTCTTTACTTGAGACACTATTTACAGCATAAATTTAACCATATTGCTTTAATGCTTGATTAATGCATAAATTTTATATACACATCCTATGTAGTTCAATTGATATGTATTTGTTGTATTGCTTGACAATAAGTGAAAGTCCAGTAACCTTTTGTCTTTTAACTTTAGTATAAGATATATGAAACCATCTACTAATTTATAATCTTTTTTATTAACGAAAATTAACCTGTAAATAGAGACTTGATTTTTTTCCTTATTAAAAGTGAAATTAGATTTTCAGAAGCGAAAGTTATATCCATTCCCATATCACATCCGTTCGCTTTCTATTTCCGTTAACGGGGACTACTTTCTTATTCATTGAAGGGTCGTTAGATGTGTTTGTTTTGTGTTAGCTATGAAACAATGTTTAAGACTGGAATTGAAAGGTTTGAAATTATTGAAATTAAACTTTTATGTTATGCGAAATATTTTTAATACATTTTATTTCAATTGTATTTTTATTGTACCTATTTGTGGATGATTTTTAAATATGAAATTCTTGGCAGTTAAATTACGTGAAATAAAGAGATAATAATGATCATGAAAGGTAACATTAAATTATAAATAACAATGACCCAGCATTAAGTTTTGGAATAGTGTAGAGGAAAAAAATATTTAAAAATACTTCTCTTTTACTTCACAATTTATTTATGCACATTTTGTTAGCCATTATTTCGATGGTGACATTACCGGTACACGTAGAAACGTCAATTAATAAATTTTGGTGCTAAAGAAAGATCACGTTTGTACTTAATTTTCGTGTAATAATTATAAGTAAATTTTCGCGTTAAAAGATTAAACCAAATTCCTTTAGAAACAATTTTTACAGACAATAAAAAATTTAAATTTTGATTTAATTTAACCACAAGCTTAAGAATCATATTTAACTGTTAACGTTAATCCGACCGTTAATTCAGTCAGTTTTGCACCTGTCGTTATTTATGGTTAATAACTATGTCACTCAATAATTAGAATCGAAACAGTAATAGAGTCAGCGTAGCTGTCAGTTTTCTATTGCGTATTCAAACTTGATATATAATGGGATTTCATTTGGACAAGTCCAATAATGACAATATAATAAATAAATCATATTCTTGAAAAACTGACCGCGGAGCTTTTTTAGCAGCTTATATTTATAGTGTTAATGTATAAATAAAAGTATCTATTGCTTCAGAGAAATTGATTTTCCACCGAGGTAAATTGTTTTTAAATTACCGGGTATAGAAAATGTAAATATGGTGCCTCAGATGAATGATCTTCATGCTTATTTTATTTTACAATTTAAGAGTATATTTATGGTTAATATAACTTGTTGGAAATAGGAGTTCTTATTTTGAGTTTATCAATGTTGATTACAAAGGATTTTTTGGACCCAGCAAATCGCTTAAGGTATTAACGAAATTTATTATGACATTGAAAATAAGTTAAAATTGATAAAAAATCTAAATTTATTAAAGAAACGAGGTTTAATTAAAAAATCATTTGTGAATGAGCAACTGTAAAAAGTTAACGTAAAAGTCATTTTGTATTGATTGGTATTTTTTTATTAGTAATCAAATGTAAACAACATTGTACAGGTTAAAAATTCTGTTAGAAAAAATATCACGAGATGTAAAGGTGATTATTTTAATTTTTTATCAAGTTCCGTTACACGAGACTCATTCGTTAGAATTCCTCGACCTGCGGCGTAATTAATATTTAATTAGATACACTTTGCAGATTCCGAAGGGCCGAATGACTATCGAAGTCCGGGCTACTGAGCGGTCTTCGATCCGCGCAGGTGCAACTTTTATTCCATTAAAATTTAATACAGATGTCGCGTGTCCCGCCTTTTTACTTCATGACGCTCCATTATAATTAAAGAATATTATTTTGTCGTAAAACTGAGCCGCTTCTCGTCGCCACGCGCCGATATTCCAAGTCGTGCAACGGGTATTTACGAATGTTATGATTGTTTCTTTATTAACAAGGATCCTTTATAAGAAATTTAAATATAAGATACAAGAACTTCTGTGAAATGACCGCTTCGGAAAAAAGGCGATATCTTAAATTCTCATAAACAAGTACGTGGCAGTGTTCCTGTAATTAAATTTGTTATGTTTGGTAGGTAATTAAAACTTTATATAAATAATTGGGCAAAAATTTTAATTTTTGTTATTTCAAAAGAATATGATGATTTGATGACGATGAATAAGTTTTCATGTTGTTGACAGACGGAATATTGTATTTCTTTAAGCCTGTTAGGGGCTATTTGTATTTTTATAAGCACGAATTCAAAAATTTAAAGGAAATACATTAGGTGAACGTCAATTCAATAAAACTGTATACAGAGTAATTGGTTCTATAACCAATACACCTGTGTGTAAAAGCTTTTAAAAAGGTGAAAGAATGGCTTAATGTTACATTAATTGTACATATAATATTGCTTTTTTATTGGAATGCGATAGAATAATCACTTCTGACAGCATACAGTATACAGTCTACAGGTAGACAATCATTTTGATTCTTATTTTGATTTTCCTTATTAAAAATGATTTAAATATGCCGGATTTTGGATCCGCGAGTCCTGAGTCCGAAGAAGCTGACAGCTTCTTTCCTTCTTTTTCTTTTTCATTTCTTCGTTCATCGCAATAATCGAACATAGCTTTTTCTTACTTTATCATTACGTTGTTTAGTATTACTGAAACCATTGATTTTTTGGTAGGGTGTATTATTACAGGTTTGTACATATAACCTATCACCCTGCATATGTCTTCGGCAGTAGTTACTAGAATGGTATAAAATTGATACATAATCCGATTTATTTAAAGTATAAGATGAGTCTATAATTTGAGCACGCGTAAACAAATGTGTTTTTCCTGGCGCGATTGCCTCAGGGTAGCACCGCCCTCCATTGTAACCCCCACAATGCGCCGTACTTCACGCTAACGAGCGCTTCAAGGCGCAACAGACACATTTGTAAAAACCACAATAAGCGTACCATTTCGGCATATTGTTTTGACATATAATAAATATTTGTAAGATTATACCGCGGCGGAGATTGCCCGGCCGATTTTAATATCGATCGGCTGTTTCCTTTTGTTGTGAGGCCATTGTCTCGGCGGTGCGGTAGGCGTCCGGTGTAGTCTGGCGCTGCCCAGTTCTAAACCGAATTACACACAGTTGCTTTCGGCAGCTACACCAGGTGGCTTAAAATTTTATCGCTTACATCATATCTTACGCTCTTTAAATTTTGGAAATTGGTACTCAGTTTAACAAGAATAATACTCATCTCACTCATCATTATTTCAGCTGACCCTTGTTAGACATAGGCATCGTCCATAGATTCCATTACGATCGAATGCGGCCTGTTTCCAGTGTTTATCGACGACTTTTAGTGGGCCGTCTGTCAACCTTTTCAGTGACCTTTCTTCGCTGAGCTTGTCGGTCTGTAGTATCCACTCCAGAGTCTATACACCTCTGCAGCAATATATTACGGGGACAAGCATAAATTTTCGTTATCTTCATTAAACGTTTCATTTAGTTTAATATCAGAAATACATACGGTATGTATGTATTATTTTGAATATATTTGATGCAAACATTTAAAATGTATTGTCTTTTCACTAAATTTCATTTGCTATTCATCAAACAGTAATTGTAATTGTTTGAATTCACGTTAACAGTTATATTTATTCAATATAAATGTTAAAAAAAATGTCTTCCTTAAAGCCTAATTAATAGATTATTCCAGTAATAGAGAAATAATTTATTACACCATATTATTTTTGATAAATTGTTGAACCCAGCACAGCATTTAGAAATATCATATTATATTTTTGCTGGGCTTAAAAAACAGATAATTTAAAATTTTCTTGGTAGTTGAATACTATCCGACTTTTGACACAAAAGCACACAGTATAAAAGTAAATCAGTGCCTTTATTACCAGGCTTCGCCGCCAGCGTACGTTACTCCCAGCTTTAAGTTTCGCAAATTGTAGGTTGCAACCTCAGTTAGCACCTCGTAGGTGTTGGGATTGCCATAATTTGCTTCCACTGACACTGGCCCGCAGCGGCTGTCGTCACGTGTTGCCATCTAAATACTTTTTATTGAGGAAACGTAGTCATTTAAAGTTGATACAAAGAGGCAATTATGTTACGCCCCTACATCAGTCTGAGGTGTGAAAATTTGAATTAATGGCGAATGAAGATAAATAGAGGGAAGATGTTTGTGAGAGGTCGCCGTCTTTTTTATTCATTGTCAAAAGATAATGCACCTAAAGATAATATATGTTAAAGTATATGTCATGTTTATTATTTAATTTAAAAACCCAATTTATGCCTTTTAATTTTTTGTTATTTAAGAAGATACGTAAATTAAACTATAAAAAATATGTAATAGTTAGCAAGCCGCAAATGTATCTAGTTAGAATAAAATAGCAGCAAAAAAGCTATTTTTATAACAAGAAAAAAGTGAATTGATTTTGTAAACAGCAAATACGAAATATGCAAGTGAGATAAGGAGGAGTTCTTTTTATTAAATATATAAATTATAACAAAATCAAAAGCTACATCTCTCTTACAATAGTAATAGTTACTATAAATTATCCAAACACATTTTGTACATGTTCAATCAAAATATGATTATGAATTGATTTAAGTTGTAAGACGCGCGTTGAAGTCTTTTCTATACAACATTAACACCGATAGCTGGAGAAGTTCTTGGTTTTATCATTTACTTGAATTTTTCAATATTTTTTACTGTACTTTATCACCACAAAGCCTTCTGAATTAACATTCATTATTATCATTTCAGTGGTAAGAGGTTTACAGCTGGACATGGTCACTCCCATAAAATTTTAAAACGACCGGTCTCCGTGACCCTGGTTCCTGCTTCAGAACTGTAAATTTTTATATTACATAAGCTTAACTTAACTGAATGAACAATAATTTAAATCGATATTAACAACAATTATTTAGATGGACTATAAAAAATCATTATTAAACAATTTTATACAAAAGTTCTAATATCCTGAATAGTAATGGGGTGTCGGTTCCATTTCTATATTCAAATGTGTAATGAAGGTATTATGACAAATAATTAATGTAACATCTTATTTGTTTTTATCTGTTCTGACCGAAATTGTAATCTACTATAACTATGTTTTTATCACATTTATATTGTTCGAATACAAACAAACATGGAGTTTATTGATTTATAAAATTATATGCATCGTAAAGATATGCAAATGTACACTTAAGCCAGTGCATTATTTAGCGATTAAAATTTTATCGCACTGGACTATAAATATTGTACGCGGGAGAAAAAGATTAAATCTGTCTGAATACAAAAACGTGCTTTAGAGGCGAACGTCTTCTGATTCTAAATAGATTAAAGTCAATTTTGATTCTTCACAATGGACAACTCTAAAGCTTCAACGTCTCATTGATATTTAAAAAGCTTTTTTAAGTTTTGTAAGTTTGTCTTTCAAGGGGGGTAAGTTTTTTTCACGGAACAAGAAAACAAATGAAAGCGATGGCGTTGCTATCAAAATTATGAATTATATTTGCGACTATCACATTCAATTGTATTCTGGAGCCAAAGCGCGTCGCTAACGATGTCGGTGATGTCGACAAAAATATGTCAATAAGGAACCGATTCTGGGCGGAGGTGAGCCTCTTCACACATTAATAAGCCGTATTGACTTTGTGATTCCGCTTTGAGACATAAGCCATAAATTTAGGGAACATCAATATTGTATGATAAGATGGATGTCCATGTTACGGTGGCCATTAGGACCGCATAATCCCATTGTATTTTTTTTAAACTGATTTTAATGCCGTTAAATTGACGTCTGCTGGTTTCAGCTTGACGTCAAAGGAACGGAAAGCTTGATAAAATTACAATATTGTTCATATTTGCATTATCTTGGCAAATGGTTTCGCCTGTTGATTTTAATTTAAATATATATCTTGAAATGAAAATTAATGTGATGTAAATCATTGAAATATATCACTTTTAACTAGAACTTTTAATACGAGGCACGCAGTGCCCCTAAAGATATTTCAATCAAGTCGAAAAATTATTATTTTTAAAACCAATACATTTTTGAAACCATTATCAAATATTTGAATTTTTGCGGCCAAAATAATTTAAATTCAGGTTTTATCAATGACTTTACGTTTTCAAACGAGGTCGAAATAGGTTGACTTCAATTTTTTCTCAAAACACAGTAGCGGGGTTGGGAGGAGGCATAAGAAATTTAATGTACTTTCGTGAATTAACATTCCTCCAAGAAGAAATATCCAAAAGACCAGGTTACAGTTATAAACGTCAATGATTAAATTTTAGAATTGAATATAAATTTAAATCTTAAATAATAACGGTGTAATTGTGTGATGTAATTTTATAACGTATTATAATTCTAGAAATTTATTCTCCCAGTTAGTAGTGTATCATGTCTAAAATTAAAATCAATGATCTTATGAATTGGTTATTGAAATACTAAAAATATTTTTACATAATGTTTACTCCAAATATATGCTAGGTTTAGGAAATCTCTCTCCAGAGAAAACCATAGAACCATTTTACATTGCTGTACAATGAGTCCATGACGTCTGGTTTGCAATTAAATTGAAAATATATCTTTTTAAAATATTGTACATGTTATACGCTATTTATTTTAAACTACGAATGGCTATGGTACAAGACTTGTACAATTTTCTAGCATTGTACTAAATAAATATAAAGATAATATTTACACTAAATATTTGAATCGTCCACTGCTGAGTATTTATATTGATTTGTTTATGCTAACTTGTAACCATGATATATCATATTTTGAACTGATCTGAGAACAACAGTTCATATTTCAATTTTTGCATCGGCGATTGTCAAAACGTCGCGTTAAAGATGGTTAGTTGATATGCGGCGTACTGGCTTTGGTGTAATGCCCGGCTATCCCTCATATCGCGGGACCATTCATGCACGGAACTGGCATCCGACGACACTTCGCTTAGATTTATACTCCCGTAGTAAGGCGGCTTCTGTTAAACATGCGTTCTCACTACACCGCGAGTCAATCCCGTGAATTTATTAAGTAAAGCAGTCGTAACTGACTTATGGAGTCCACTGTGGCCGTAAGCTATTGTGTGATTATTGATTTACGTACAATGGGGATTAAATCAAAACATCTATTCGATTAAAATCTATGTTACTGTTCTTTGCATTTATCCTTTTTGTTTATTAATATTTAATAAAACGTTAAAGAATTTACCCCTTTTATGTACAGGATGATTAGTTATAATCAACCTTTAAAATTTTTCACCTAACTATATTAAGGTGTGAAAACTTTAAAGGGGTGAATGTATTGCTCATTTGCTATCAATTACTGTATGTTACAGCTTCCAAAATAATATGGTTTCATAAATAATAAATAACGTAATGATAATACAGTAAGCGTTTTCAAAATTCGGATTGCTACATGTTAAAATTAATTATTGTTTACTTTCTATCTCTAACTTTGCATCGCCAAAAGTTATTGACCTCACGCATTCCAATGGAAGAAATAAATTAATGTAATACATTTAAGAGCGTTCACTTTACATAGGGTGATTTTAAATAGGCGACTGACTAAGTTATAAAGGTTTTTGCTGACAAATGAACTATACATTCACCCCTTAAAAGCATTTACACCTACATATATACAATCATCCCGTATATTATCATTCAAGAAGACGTTTCGAAACGGTTGCGGCAACTTTAACAGATATTCTTGTTTAATGGATTTGTATCCTTTAAATTACTGAATGTGGTCACACAAGTCAGACTCTTTTAATGCAGTTTGAAATATGATACGTGTTAAATTTCAAGAATGTATTAATTTAGATTTTTTATTTTTATTAGGTAGCATAATTTCATTTTTATATGCTTGGAATTCCTCAAAAGCGTTCTTTTTATATTTTGGACATTTTGATTCAGCGGACTTTAAAAAACAAAATATCAAAAATGGAATATCTAAAATTCAGCATTTATTTTAAAGTTTTTGCATCGCTCATTTTCAAATGTAAACAGCTAATACTGTGCTAAAAACCACGTTAACTATTTATTTTTAAAGTTAATGAAAAATTTTAGTTAATGTTTTACCTACTTTTCATTTTAATACAAACTAACGGTTATATTGATGGCATCGGTCGATGTCTGAACTGGTTGGCGCGATTAAAAATTCAGAATATGCCCCGACAGTGCAATTGAATCACATTTAGAAATTTAAATATTCCTGTTATATAAATAATTTTCTTAAGCTATAACTCTACAATGACGTCGTAAATTTTTCCACGGTATGTGGTCACAGCATCCAACTGCGAAGCTTCTTTTACTGACAAATGTGGTTTCTCACTGACAAATAGCTTTCTGCTCTCTAACAAATTGCTGCGAATAACCACAAATCCCCTAAGGATGTCAGCTGAGTCGTCTCAATAAGTTGAAAAAGTTAAAGAAATTGCTACGTAAGGCGCATATTAATGAGTAAAACTCGTGGTATTTAAGTATAATTAATTATTATTTATGTTTATCTACGATATGTGATGTTTAGAGATAAATTTTGTCTTTAAAGGTGTATAACTTTTTCATAATTAAACATATATAGGTTTTTTTAATAAAATTTGGGGCGATATTTATATTATAGCAAACTCTGTTTTGGGTAGTAGGCAAAGCATAATAATTTTTAATAGTATACTCCTAGTAAACAATCAATATAATCAATTTTTTAAAACATAATATCAACAACTTTTATAGTTAATAAGTTCAAGAAGGTGTGGCAATGATAGAAGTTGCGGTTTGCTCTGGAGACAGATATATGCTCCCGGCGTGACGCGAACTTGAAATTTTATTTAATCACAGCAACGCTATGTACCTGTGCCCTAAGGCTTTGCGGTGCAATCCGTTTCTGCTGTCTCAATTCAAAGTGCCTCCGTTCCTTTGTGTGATCTCCTCAGGAGACAAGAATAATGAAATTCTCGAGCGCTTAATGGCTTTTTAAGTTGTGCGTTGAAATTTCAATTATACCGCGATGAAAAAAAATAGTAAAATGCAAATTTTTTAAAACTTTTATTTTCCGCGTAGTTCTGTTATAGCTATTCTGTATATATATATAAGCTTTCTCTAAATACTAAAAATTTAGTAACGAAAAAAATATTCGAAATTATTCCATACGTAGTATACATTCTCAATTACATCATAACGAAAAAAAAATTTTTGTACAAGTACTTATTTTGTGTAGTTTTACCATAGTAATGAGCTTTCGAAAAAATTCTAAAACTTAGTTTCGAAAAAAGGATTATTCGGAATTTTCTTGTTCAGATGAAAGAAAATAGAGTGGTGTTAAATGTAGTCACG
Organism: Battus philenor; assembly: GCF_028537555.1. NCBI lineage: Eukaryota > Metazoa > Arthropoda > Insecta > Lepidoptera > Papilionidae > Battus > Battus philenor. The sequence continues at coordinate 10,649,479 of NW_027181704.1, forward strand.
GTGAAAACATTTTGTCCATTGTTTCTTTGAAGCGCCTTAAAGGTTTACGAAGCTTTCGCTTCGAGGGTAGTATAAAATTTGTATAACAAATGAGGGGCGTGTCGGGAATCCGTCACAGTGGCTGAGGACGCGGCGTGGGGCGCTAGATGGGTGGCCAGCGCTCTTTAATGCTACAATTAAGAGATCCTTTAAAACGTTCATAAAATCTAAATGATCGAATATAACTTCTGTATTTCGTAAACTTTGTTGCAGTATTTTATTTATGTCGCGTATTTATTATCCAATTAAAGATTAAAATCAGTTGGTGCTTATTCAACAATCTTTTACATCGATATATGTACACGTTCAGTCCCTAAATAATAAAAGTACTAGAAATGAGAGAGACACATTAACATTTTCATTCATAGTTGTTATTTATTTCCGCGTGTACAGGATGATTGCTTCTGGATGCAAAAGCTTTAAAGGGACGACCGCGTTGCTCATCTTCTGTCTAATAATGTGTCCTGTCCAGAAAAAGCCTTTTCAAATTCACATTAGTACATATTAAAATGATTGTTTTCAATCTGTCTTGAAACGAAAAAAAAATTAATTAACATATTTCACTTTAAACGGAATTATTGGTAATAGGTAAAAAGCTTTAAAGCTTTTGCAGAATGAAATGTGCTATATATTAACCCCTTTAAAGTTTACGCCTAAAACTTGTCAACCTAGATACAAGTTAGTTAAGAAAAAACTTCAAATACTTAATTTAATTTAATTTAAATTAAATAATATAATGCAAGATTTTAGACAATTTGCTTGAAAGAGGCGACAGAACCACGGATGTTCCAAATTTGAATATCAAACAAAAGTCAGACGTACGCCATTGTTATCGGCAGTTATTTGTAGACGTCTGAAGTTTTTAATAACATGCATTTATTAAACCCAGCCCTCGTTCGCGATTCTGAGCTGAGAAACCAAGCACCTTTACTAAGGCAACGTGGTATTAAGCTATTACTTATCCAAACAGGTTGGAAATTTTTTAGGAATCAAATAAATATTACCTTATGCGAACTCGGTCGCGAATCATTTTGATACTTGTACTGACAACAAAATAAAGGGCACAATGATTTTAACTATGCAAACTGAAATATTTGCACTTTCACGTGAAGAACGTGTTAAAAAACTAGCAGCATAAGCTTTAAATGCGCCTTCGATTTTCTTATTTTTTTCGAAAACATCGATATGTTTTTTTTAAATCAATGCTATAATAAATGATAAATAATAATAAAAAAAAATTCCACAACATTGAATTTACTAAAATAAAAATCTCAATAAAACCTACTGCTTATCAAAAACTGCACTTGGCACAGCCTTTATCTTAGAGTGAATTAGGTTCAAATAGTAAATGAATGATGAATGAATGAATAAAATTGTTGTGCACAAAAAAATGATTTTTTTTAGAAAATTGCGTTATATGTTATAGTTACTTGAAGCTTTTTATAAAACGTTTGGTGTGTAGATAATTAAGGTTGAATAATACAAGGAATTAATGTAAATGCATAGTAAATTTTTATCTATGGTAAAAATTATTTAAGTACATAGATTTATTAATATTAGAAAACCAAGTTCTATCAATGAGTAATATATTGAAAATTTGAAAAAAACTTATTTAAAGTTATGTGAATGATTTTTTATTTCATAAATAATTATGTATGCGTATTTAAATTATTATTCTATTATTTTTGTATATTGTATAATGGATATATAACAATAATATTTTAGAATATTTAAATGAAAATTTTTCGCTCCACACATCATATCAAAAATCTTTGTGTTCTTGGATACCCGGAAAATAAACGAAACTCCGATTCAGATATGCAAATGAATGTTTGTTTAATCAAAGTGAAGGAGTAGATATTAATTTCGCATCAGATATGTTATCACGCGGATCTTTTGTCCGAAATGGATACATCATTTGCTATCCTAATAACCCGAGGCAGTATAATATGTGTAGTTCGATGTTGTGGCTTATTGGAGTTCTCTACCAAAAAAATCCTGTTTGAATTAATATTATGATTTTTGGTTATTGACGGATTTACACATGAAAACGGCAAAAAGACATGATCTTTCACTTAGGGACTCATAGAAAAGCTTGTAGTAGCACAGTTTTCTCTATTTTTCACAGATTTCTCTATTTGATCAAATCGGAAATGGACAGATTCGTTGACGAACGAAAGTATCCGAAATAGCTTAGCAAATTGACAACTTGCTTATGGCTGTGAGCAGGCCACAATGCGTTTATATCAGATGGCTGCTAATGCTTTAACTTACAAGAGTAGAGAACACGCACCGGCTAATGCAGCGTAGAACTTCTACTTTCAAGGTGGACAGATGGCATTGTTAAGGTCGTCAGAAGACGATGGATGTACGTACCTTCCAATCGGTCTATTTAGAAATCTATGTGGAAGCTCTATGTCCATCAGCGTACATCTGACTACTGAAATAATGACGATGATGATGATATTTAAAGAGTGTCAAATACACAGTTGTGAATAATATATGTATCAGTATTAAAAACAAATAAGTAATAAATTAGGCTTGAATATTAAAATTATTGTTACCAAATTGAAATCTTTGTATAGATAGCTTAACTCATTTTGGAGCAAAGCTTTATGTGTGCAAATGCTAAGTATGGAATTTTGCATTGTATGGCAGTGATAAGGTAGTCGTCGTCCACTGATACAAACATAACAAAAGTACTCGAATTTCACACATAATAAGCATGTGTAATACTTAACGTACACAACGCTACGCGCCAAGATGAGTTGAACTGGGTGTGAATGAAAGAATAAAACAAGATGTACGAGTAACTGAGCGAATCAACAATAATTAAAAAAGGCGTGAAAAAAAAAACAAATCGAAGGTGTGAATAACCGGTCATTCTACACTTACTAAGCGTTTCATTCGGTCAACTGATTTATGTAATCTTAAAATAAAGGTAAAGGTAAATTACTTTAATTTGTATTTATTTAAATTGCAAAGAATAATAATTTTGTTGGTCAAATACGGATTTCATCTTTATTGTATTGTAGATGGCAAAACGCCCAAAGTATTTAGTCTTAGATCTCATTAAAGCAACTAAATTTAAAGGCTTCTTTACGAGCCTGGGCTTGTGTCAATATTTTATTTATTTCACTGGTTTTGGAGGCCGTAATCCTTTCAAATATTCGCTCGCTTAGCGTAAGGGTACCGAAGAAACATCCTCGACTTGGTGGTTTAGCATTCATTTTGAAAGTGCTTTAGAGGATCGAATCTCGCCTCAATCGGATATAGTGTTGGTAACATTGGATGCGTTTAGAACAGATGAGTTGGTTAATAAATAATTAAAATTAATAAAATTATTAAAAATTAGAACTGTTTAATTCAGCTTCAGGGTGAATTTAACAGGTAAAAATTTTGTTGCATATTTGTTTTGCGTTTTTCGTTATGGTCCGAGTCAGTAAAAAAATCACTGAAGGCTTCAGTTAGTTTTTAGTGATGAATCTCCGTCTCGTGTTACTACATATAACTTATAAATGAGTTTAAACGTAGTTGTATTAAGTCTAGTGATGATCCAGGTGCAGATGCTATAACGGTGATTATTCAAATTATAGAAGTAATGGTTTCAACAGCGACTCAAAAAGCGAACTCACCAATCTCGACACATTGATTGGTCTCGTTAAATGATATTTAACAATAGTGTATTCTCAAATGTTTAATTTGACCTTATCGCGAAACTAAAATTTATTGTTAAAACTAAAATTATTATGTTGTAGAAATAATTATAGAAAAAAGGAGGGAGGAAGAAGACTAGGTAAAAAGGTAATTGTCTTGCCTATTTGTAATTTAATGCAAAACACAAAAGAATAACTTCATGAAATATGGTTTCAAGATGCTGAAGAAATGGTGGTTGCGTTTGAAAAAGACCGCAGCAGAGGAATGAGCTGTCAGACTTTTTTTAATGGTTTTACAGGATTTATCATTTTGAAAAATAATAGATCATTTATAAGTTGACACTTACACAGATACACAGTTTTGTTTATGGTAAAGTAAAAACAATTAAGCTTTTGTAATCTTGAAATTCATATTTTTTGTGTGTAAGATTTTATGCTCGCATCAAAGAGATGTTTTTGGTTGTGAATAATAGTATAAGTAAAAAATAAAATAACAGAAAATTTAACAGTTGCTAAAGACTGATTCTGACCACTTGTTAATATAAATTTTTGAGTTAACTTTAGTAACACAGAAAGGAATTAAAAATAGTTCAATTTTTTATTAGAAACATCATGTACATAACTGTTTTTCAAAACGCAAATTAATTAAACATGACCAAGAAAACATTATTAAAGAAGTTTTGCAGTTTACCAAATTTAAAGTCGACATTTGTAAGTAAACAGTATTATTAAGAGATTAAATTAATAAATAAAGTAATCATACTGAAATGTGGTTTATTTATTTATTATTGTACTGAACTATGACAGGCCCATAATTTTTGACAGGCAGAAGTTTAATGCAGTATAGATATCCTATTTTGTAAATAACGTGAAAAAATATGTTGCATTACAATTACCTGTTTTTAGAGGATCTCCGCCATTTTAAGTTTTACTTAGTAATCAAAAAAAACTAATGATGTGCTCTATGAAACCATTAAAGATCAATTTATATTAAAGTTTATCCAATAAATTTAATTACGATACTTTTACGATCGTTTAAACGTGAGATTCCAAGTAATTTATAACGGAGTATTAAATGTCGCTTATCTCAGACTATTTAAGACCTTTACAATGAGGTAGCTGAGTGGATAGAGCGTGTAGTAATCTTATGACTCTATTTTAAAAGACAGGGCTTAACAGTTTTACCCAACTTTGATATTCTTGTATATGATTTTAAGTACACGTAACTTCACTGTAATTTCTCTACCTGATGGAATAGAATGAGGAGATCTGCAGATGAACAGATTTGTCCAGCATAGTTAAGCAGATTGGCAAGTAGAGTTAGCAGTAGGCAGCACTTAGAACAGATAGTCACTGAGGCCTTAAAGTTCTGGAGTGGAGACCACGGATCAGCGAGCGCAGAGTAGGAGGTCCACCAAGAAGATGGACAGACGAGCAAAACGAGTCTTATTGGAAATCAGAGGCGGAGGCTTATGCTCAGAAGTAGAGGTTCTGCGGCTAAAATTATGGTTTTCGAAATTCGATGTTCAGTTGAATATGAAATCAGTTTATATAACTGGAATTTTCTATTAGTTTTGTTACAACTACTGACGTCACGAGGTCTCTAAAGATAGTTGATTGTGACATGTAATTAAGCCCTAATTTTCAATAATACATTGATTAATATGAAGTGTTTGACTGTAATGGGACGGTATAAATTATTTAGAAAAGAGTGTAGAACATGTCACGTTTGGGTATTTAAAAGGTATTTTATATCTACATTAAATATTCAATTGAATTATCATATAAGTAGAACAAATAGCGTTGGATAGTAAATTATATTGGTGCTTTAGTGATTAATAACTCGCCTACTATTTCAACGATAGATGCCAATTGAGGAATTCTCACATATTCATTGGAGTTCCGTTTCAAGATTTATTTTAGATAATATTTATTCAAACGTTTTTTTCTAAATATTACAATAAACGTTATAGGTTAAAATTCTTAAAGCCTTACAATGTATAAAAAGTATATTAAAAACTTTAATAAAACTCTTTTATTATGTAACGGTTAACGTTTTTCCATAAATTGTTGTATGCTAGTTATAACATTTGTCTATTATATATTATATCACCTAAGTACTCGTGTTTGAGTATTATGCCGCAGCTAGGATATTCTATAGCAAACTTGAAACTTTTATTATTTTCTATATTCTTCTTCTTTGTAGCCTGTAGACTCCAATTACAAGGCATAAGTCGACCGGTCTTCCGGATGGTCGCTGCCTTTATTAAGACTTTTCGCGATCCTAATTATGTCGTCGGTTCAACTAGTGGGGGACCTACCCAAGCCGAGTCCACTGGCACATGGTCGCCCCTCGAAAACCTTTAGGCCCCAAAGGTCTTCGGCTACACGAGCAATGTACCCCGCCCATTGCTACTTCTGATTAGCAATTAAGTGAGCTGCATCGGTGACATTGGTTCTTCTGCGGATTTAGCATAGCAAAACTCGCAGCGAAGCCCTCTCCGTTACTCTTTGGTTGACCATAAGCCCTCTAACGAGATATGTCATAAACGAACAAGTCTCGAATCCGTATTTCATCAACGGCATCACACATTGGTCAAAGAATTTCCTCTTTAGAAGTATGTTACATATTAACATTTATATATTGTTTGCTATTTTTATAAATAAAATACGAAAGAAATTCTCGCGCTTGATTTATTCTATTTATGAATCTTTTATCTTAATCGTTTAACGAGACTTTTGCTTAGGTAATTTAAATATTTTGATAAATTGGAAAGAATGTCACGTTTCATTACAGTTTTTTTTAAATGCCTTAATAGAGTCATACAAAACATTGAAAATTTCACATTTCTTAAAATACATATGTTTTATTTAACTAGTTGTTAATTTGTCTTATTCAGATACATATTTTTCTAATTTTAATGATATTATTGTACTCATGGACAATATTGTATATATACATAATAAAAATGACACTATGCATTTTCGAAATCATATCAAATGTGATTGTTTTGTGTTTATGATTAGTTTAATCACAATAAAAAGAATAATTTACTGAAATAAGAGATATTTTCGGCAGCGATGAACAATACTAGACTGCATCTACGCTTATCGTTTTAAAACAGTGAATTATAACGTTACCATCCTATGTACTATACCGAAAGTTGATTATGATTTTTTTTCGTAGTATTTTCAATCTTTTACAATGAGTTTTATGTATCTGTTCAAGCAAATTTTGCATAATATGTATACTGAAGGATGAAGTAAAATCAATATTGGAGTATGCTCAAAGTGTAGGCAATATTGGTTATGGTTGTATTAAAAAAACAGTTCGTTTTACTTAATATTATATTAATTCTCCTTGTGTCTACTATTCAAAATTTTATTTTATTTTACTGCAAAAGTTATTAATATTATTTGTAACAATTGTTTGACCTAGCAAAATATATAAATAATTAACATCTCGGCATTCTATGGATTCACCGTGCGGGTGTCGCTACCTTCACGTTGTAGAAAGAGTGGCCGGGTACGGTATTGACAGCCCGGAAAGCAGGTTTAAAGAGGACTCCTTGTAATGCAATGCATTTTTATTCACCGACTAAACAACTGTCCAATCTTAACTTAATTTTACATGATCCAATCAATGCTTCTTTACAAGCTCTAAACAAAGCTGAGCTGGCATTCGTTCTTTGCAGGTTCTTTAGTAAGTTATAAAGAGATTTGTGTTATACTTCTCGCGTTTATCTCAAACGCGTATAAATTAGCCATGAATTTCTGTCAGTCCTATTAGAAATCTACGGGGGGGGGGGGGCTAAGTCCAATAGACGTGATATGGCTGAATTAATGATGATCAGTGTCTACTATGTCAGCTCCCGGTTGAAGATCCTGACTTCATTATAATTGTAACAGCTTTGCAAGGCAAACAAGAAATTTCAACGTTTCTGAAATAAAGTAGTGTTGTCCAATTAGAAGACACAGAATTAGTGTTGTGTAAGTTTCACTAGTTCACATGGGATCGCACTGTCACGTGGGCACACGTCATCGAATAATCGTGCTGTTTGTTCAATTTATATGTAATGTAATAAAAAAAATTGTATTAGCGAATACACGTTAGAAATTCGACCGTAACAAAAGTTCTTTCGCGTTCGTTCTTGTAGGTTCAGTTTAAACAGCAAAAAATCCTTAATATCGGTAACATATTTAGAATATTACAGAATGGATAGACATACGACTCTCTCGTAAATGTTTAATTTCTTCTAAAGTCAAATGATCTTTCTAAAATTGAATTACGATACATGATATTTAATGATATTAATAATTAAGTCGTTGATGGGCTTCCTCCGGCCGCGTATAACGATAAGACTCACCACGATGCTACAATTTACTTGCTTTTTATTGACTCTTAATTGAATTTAGATTTGCATTTCACAACGGGATGCAGCGCGGATCGTGAACACCAGATAAACTTGGGTTATAACTTAGCTTGGTAATAACATATATTTAGATAATTTGGTAAAGGTATGATCGTAAAATTGATGTTTTAAAATCTGTATATTAACTTCGGCATACAGGTTGATTGGTGAAGTATAAAAGCTTCAAAGGGGTGAAAGTGTACCTCATTTGTTAGCAAAAATCTTTTACACCTATATCCAATCAACCTGTTTAAAGTGATCAGTATCAAATATGTTACAATGATTTCTTTTTTCTATAGAAATACGAAAGGCAAATAACTTCTGGCAGCACAGAGTTGCAAGCAGAGTCTGCAGAAATATAATTAAATTGAAACCGCAGTAATTCGAATTTTTAAAACACTTTTTATGCATTACGTAATATATTATTTTAGATTCCATTGATTTTTGTTTATGATCACCTTTTGACAGCAAATGAGCTATATGTACATTAATCCCTTGGAAGATTTTTCACCAATAACTAATCACCCTGTATATACTCGTAAAACTTTCAACGGTTCCGAGATTAGAGAGACGTAGAGCCGAAAATGATTTTTTTTCTTGTGGTCTCTGAAGAAATGGATGACAAAGGTCGTGTGGGCTACTTAAAGGTAATATGTCAATAGGGGACATAATGTTGCGCAACAATGGCCCATTCTGTGGGCAACACCATGCGTGTAACTTTATTAAGTAGATTCCCCCGTGGAGGATTGATAGGAGACGTGTTGCTATTATTGTAATGAATACTTTTATCCACATTTCTATTATTAATCGGATACGAAAAAGCTTTTAAAGTGTTTATTATACACTGTTGTATTTTTTTCTGTTATAACTTATGCGGTACTACACAAAATATATTTAAACGAGTTGGTTCGTAAAAGGTACATAATTACATTTCTATATTTGAAGACTATCATCATTATCGTTATCATGTCGGTCGATAGACTCCACTGCAAGTCATGAGCCTCCCTTGAAGATCCCTAAGATGACCAGTCTTGGCTGCCCGCTTCGCATGACTTCTTGCAACGTTGTCTATGTTATCGGTTCAGCTGGTAGGGGCCTACCCAACCCGCGTCTACCGGCTGGTGGTCGCCAATTGAGAGCCATTTGGCCACGAGGGGTGTAGGATGCGAGCGAGCGACCACTATACGTTGATTTAATTAATTGGTTATTCGTGGACATGCCGTAGGATATTAATAATTTTAGGCTTCACTATATTCATTATTGAAAAACAATTATGTAAAACAACGCAGAAAAACCTTATTCAGTTTATGATACATCTCTCGTGAAACAACATTTTTGTAAATTTTATTTGTAACTTACATAAAATAATGACTACGTTTATGAGTATACTAACTATATCTTAAGCACGTGTTTATATTTCAAAAATTATTAAAAGTCACGGTAACTTACTTTATATTCTTACATGACAAAATTTTAACAGTTTTGCAACAAATGCGTCTATAGGAAAGCCAACATCCGCTGTCGAAGTGCATCCGGAAAGGTGGCAGCGCAAATAAAAGACCGGCCTTAATTCGTCATATTATTCATAAATAAAATCAGTGCAAGATCGGCAGATGCGAAAGGATTGCATACATATGCCGGGCAAGGTGTGTTCATCCTCACATCATAGACCAGTATGGCTTGTGCCGAGCTTCATTTCAAACAATTTGTTTTTGCATCTGTTACAATTCACTCTGGAAATTTCGTTTCATATCAACATTTGCATTTTAAACCATGTGGGGTATATCTTATGAATATTTGTCTCCAATAATTACACGCTTATCTGTAAGGGTATGGTTATGTTTAGGACTCCCAGGAGGAACTCGTGCCGCGGTCCCTTTTAAAACGAGCCTCGGTACCAGTTTAGTAATTAAACTTACAACTTTATCGATCAAAGACTTATCCAATGCAGGACGGACCACCAAGTAACGTATCTGCTTGGGTTGTATGAACTTTACATGAATATGGATACATATTTGTTGTCTGGCGATTCTGTCAAATGATTATTAGTTTATTTTCAACTGAATGAGTCTATTACTGGCGAAAGAGTACATTTGCATGTTAATAACAAATATGTAGACGAAATAAAAAGAGTGGGTTGGCTTATTCTACATTATTTTAAATATTTTATTACTTTAACTTTGTGCTTCGACATCGAACTTTTATCTCTAAATTTATTAGTTTTGATTAAAAACTTGGTAGGTAAAAGTACTCGCAACTTGTAATTTACCTTAGTTTTGTTATTATCCTAATTTTTAGAAGAATTTTTCGAAGTCTTTGATGTTAGCAATTTTGGATCACAAAGTATCTGAGCCACAAAGGTTGTAATTATCGCTCAAGGTTCCCAATGCTGTTCATTCGCTTTTGTGTTACACTAACGTCTCTATTTTGTGATTTTCTAAGGTGTGGGCTGGCTAAATGTTATTTGACGATCGCTTTGTGAGCACGCCCGTTGAGCTTTTGTATGTGTACTTTATGCTTCCTTGTATCACTCCCACAATTTTATTATTTGCAAATTCACTTGCTTGTGGAATATCTGACCTAAAATGATGGATCGATACCTTTTCATATACCTATTGTTACTTTGTACGCCAAGTTATAGGACCCAAGAGATATGTTGAAAAGAATGTACGAAATTTAATTTAATACTATTTATAGTAAACGTAATAAAATGAAAAAACATAGATTTAAAATGAGATAAAAAAGTAAAATAGGCCGTCTTATCACTTAATTTCTTACAAAGAACTAAAAGTGTGGAAACAGAAGGACAATCAGCGGGTAGTTGTCGTGTCCAATGTACGAGATATTTTAAAATCATAAATTTATTAAAAAAGACAAATACATACGTATATATACATTGTACGTATATGTATATGTTAGTTTAATATAATATTTATAAATACGTAAGCAGCTATGGCCAAAACTGTCTCGATGTAGCAGTAGATATTATGGTTTTCGGCAGAAAACTTTTTGACAAACTTATTAATCCGAGCACATAATCTTTCATACACACGTTAGTATACATATACTAGTATTATAATGCTTCGTTAGCTATTCGTATCACACCTAATCAAATATATGTTTATTGTTAGACATAAATAATATTATATTATTAGTGTTTTAGAGTAATTAAAAGTAAAGTATTAAAATTCGTTAAATATTTATATAGTATAGTAAAAATGAGATTCAAAATAGATAACAGCTAATTATTCTGAGGTTAATGAAACATATCTAATTATCGATAATAGCTTGTGTTCAAAATGGTCACGGAAAATTGATTTTACCAACAGACATTCAATATTCAAAGACAGGCAGGTAAGAAACAGTCAATGGAATAAAATTAAAAACGAATGACTCCAGCGAGGCGACACGAAGTCTATTAAAATCAAGTTTAGCGCCTCCTTCAATGGGAATGATTGAAAGCTTCTAAACAATTCATTCTTTGCACTGTCTCAATGGCTTGGCCCACATTCCTTGTGTAATCTTTTTACGGCATAATGGATGTGACAATGGCCGATCCTTTGCTATTCAGGACCGTGTAAAATACTGACGCTCGCCGTTCTAAATTAATGTAAACTTTTTTCAGAAATTCACTGAAGGCGATGCCGCCTAGTGTGCAAGTAGCATTTTTAAAATGGTAAATAAGTATGAATTAATGTAAAAAGAACCTAAAGCTTATTTGCATAAAGATCATATTCGTCTAATCCTTTTAGTGTACTAGGTACTGTTTCTATTTGTTTCGTTCCTTATTGTTGCTACAAATACAATAAAACATTGCGTGAATTCTTTTAATTTTAAGCAACCGTAATAAATAAACCAATGCGCATTATGTGTCCTTATTGGATTTTTATTTTCTTTGAATAAATTGGTTTTAAAGATATTTAGCCGCTCGTTTATCTTTACCGTACCAATACTTCTGGCTATGTCGTTGTTAAGAGGAATTTCTTGTTTGATCGAATGTAATTTTTATAATTTTAAGTATCCACGAAGTCATGACAACCAAAAAAACATGATTCAAATTGTTCAATCTACATTTAATTTAATAACTGTAAATATTTTTTTTTCTCGGCAAAAACATATTTTTTCGTATTTGCCTTCGATTGCTATAAAAAAGGTCTATATATTTTATATTTAATCGCATATATTTTATATTTAATCGCCGACAGATGGAACCAACGCTAACAAACGTCCTTCTGTACATAGAATATACGATCAAAAACCAGACTTGTCTATCTAGACACATTTTTGTTCACTATTTAGAAGCTAAGATAAAAATCATATTATATATAAAAAATTATAATAAGCAAGTAAATTAAATTAATTACAAATCAATAGGTATAAGACAGAGAAACAGAATAGGCCTTTGTAAGAAATGTCGTCATATTTATTAAGTTAAAAAAAATGCGATAAAATATTTAGTTGATAAAATATTCGTCGTTTCAGCTCATAGACGTCCGCTGCTTCCTCCAAACATGGGTCAAAGTACTATAAAAGCTATACTTGGCAGATGAGTTGGCAATCGCAGTGTGGTATTACGACGCAAAGGGCATTGCTGCCCATCCTACGGAAATCTGTTTGTTAGCAGCGATCCTGTACAATTAATGCACAAAGTGTGAAATATATAAGATTATAGATCGGGAATCGAACCCTCGACCTACGATCGTAAGTCTCACGATCATAATGACATTAAATTTCCTCTCTTATGCAAACAGAGAAACCTCAATGCACCGTATATTGTTTTATTTTATGTACTCTTGCTAAGATAGTCGACGCCGTATTTCTTACCGGCTCTGTTGGAATTTTGTGGGAGAGGCCTATATCTAGTAGTTAACCTGCTAATATGTATAGCAATGCTGGGGATTGTGACATATCACTTGCTTATTATATTTTCATCGATATTTCACCTTTAAATTTAGTTAGTTTTTTTTATTATACAAAATTTTATATCTTAACGCTTCTTTTTAGGGGCATTATTTCGGCAGTATAATAGGTACGTAAAAAGTATGACCGCAGGGGTCTTCTCAAAAATCTAGGGTTAAGTTCACGGATCGGCAAGTGCGAAGTTGGTCGTCTACCCTCAGAGTGAATAGATGAAGAAGTCAAGAGATGCTGGATGAAAGCCTGTTTCAACTATTATTTTTGTAAATGTGTGGCGCAAGCCTCAACAGTGAATATTGCATGGTTGAATCGATGATGACAATGAATAAAATGATGATAATAAATATTTCTTGTTCCCTCTCTTTTAACGCCCATGTTTCTACGTCGTAAACAACACTCAAAACATTAATTATCTTTTATTGTGTACTTGTATCGTGTATTATTATTTTTTTATACTTTTTCATTTGTTATCTTTAAGTTTATTGTTCATTTAATTTTTGTTTTTTTCTTTCGTTCTATATTTAAGTACATTTATATACTATGTAAAATATGCCTATATAGATAATAATAAGCTTCTTGTGAAGTGCGTAATATGATTATATTTCAACTAAATTATTAAAAATATTTGATTGAACACATTCAATAATTAGTTTTAAAATATGTACAAGTAGTGAATAATGAATAAAACATTAACATCTATAAATTTAAAACGAAAGAAAAGATCTAGGTTTTAAAAGGGAAATAGTGCTTATAAGCCATTGTCAGTTGTTAAAATAAAATATTAGCGATACATAAAATCCTGTTATTTTTTTAAACATCTCGCTTAGATACAGATAATAATCTCATTTAAATTTGTCTTTCTTGCTCGTTTTAATGTAATTCCTGACCTACTATGGAAAAAAACATATTTCTATGTGATAATCATTTCAATCAGGAATTTGCATTCGTAGGTTCGTGTTACAGAACGAGTAAGTGGCCGTTTAGGTATTTGCAGTTTGTCGTTTGAAGTATTTAACTCTAGCAACTTGTGTCAACAAATAACATGATAAAATATTGAAGAAAGGTTAGATATACGATATATAACACGAGAGACCGCCTTTGTAGGATCACTCGTATAGGGAATCTTAATGTAATTTATAATCGTAATCTTTTGTTTCGTATGGTGAATAAAGTAGAACAGGCATTGTTATGTTGTGTAAGCTACCTGCCTCTTAATAAGTATATTAATAGAGCATCTATATAGATTTACGTGTATTATGGTATACTTACGGTTGCTTTAAACATTTGAAGATAGTTTGGTTCATCTGACGTTAGATCTGATCTATTATTAAAGCATAAAGTTTCCTAATCAAAGACAAAAATATCAAAAACTTCTTTTAAATATTTAAAATAAATGTTTTTACGCAGACTTGTAATAATTTTCGTTTTAACTATATGTGAAATTTCGTTGAAAAAAAAATCTCAAGCGTAGGGAATAAAATCGTTGGTCAATTAATGGTCAAAATAAATTCGACGGCACGTGTACGAAAAGGGTCTCTAGCCCACTTTTGTGGATTTCCAGGTACAAACAAAACAAAAAAGATATACAACCTTTGCTCAGGGGTGGGAGAGTTCCCTATTCATTTTTTCTGCTCCTACTTCGGCATATAACCCGGCGCGGGAGCCGACGACTTTCATTCATTCCGTCGATGTAAAGCCCGACAAAGCTCCGAAAGCTCTCATTTCAAAACGCGTCTACAAGAACACGACTCAGTTCATAATCAACTTTAAATAAAAAGTAAAATCGCAAATTCAAAATAAAGAAATACAATGGCATACCTATCGAGGTACGGTAAAAATGATTTACATAACCTGGTCTCTATTGCACCAGCCCCAGAGAAGAAACATGTCTTGGAAAACGTCGATCCTTACATGAAGTACAGTTACAAAATTCCGTGCGGCGGCGTGCAATCGGCGTCAATAGCCAGAAGAAACGCACGCGAAAGGAATCGCGTGAAACAAGTGAATGATGGATTTAATGCATTAAGGAGAAGATTACCCGCTGCCGTTGTGGCCGCTTTATCAGGAGGAGCGCGCCGGGGATCTGGCAAGAAGCTGAGCAAAGTGGACACGTTGCGTATGGTCGTTGAATACATAAAATATCTGCAGCGTCTGATTGACGAAAGCGATGCAGCTATCGGCATCGTCGATAAAACCAAGACTGCAGTTCACATGACTTACGAAGACGAAGGAGTGTATGGTGATAGAAGTTCACCGTATTCTGAATCTGTGCCGTCTCCAGTTAACTCGGAATGCTCATCAGGCGTTTCATCGGAATATTCTCCTAGTAATGATTACTACAAAATTTATCAGAATAATGAAGGAGTAACTTACACTAATGACGATATGGCGACTTCAATGGATGACACCGAGCTTCTTGACGCAATAACCTGGTGGCAGCAAAAGTAATTCCCGAAATAGCAAATTGAGATTAAATACTCTTTTTTCGCAATAAGTGATATCTAGTCAAAGACAGTTCTATGTAATAATGTATAAATGCATTAAATTTGTAATAGATAATAAATTTAGTATCATAAGGTTTTAGTTAAATTATGTTTGTGAGATTAATATATTCTGTAGTCCCTATTTGTTGATGTTACTATTAAAATATGAAAAATATATACAATATAAAAATATTTATAGTTTTTTTTTCAATAACCCAATAGTGAGATAAAAATATTTTAATCTTAAATAAAAACATGTAAGCGCTCAGTATACATTTATTCAGAACAACAATTCAAAGAAGAGATATGTTTCAGTTCAAATATAATCAAAATATAAGGCTATACATAAAAAAAAACATAAAAGAGATTTCTTTTGATGTATTGTCGCATCACATTATACATAGAGACATAAAGTTCGGAGTTTTGAAATTTAATGGAAATATTTCTTTTACTGCGTAGACTCTCTAATTTGACTACTGTCAGCTAAGAAATAATTTTAAGAAATTCCGCATGGAGGGTCTAGGTGGCTTTCTGAAAAAAAAATGCTTATTTTCTTACTTTTATAGTAATAAACTAGTCAAGAATATTTTTATGGCATTTAAAAAATTACCAAGAATAGATTTTATGAAATTACCTCTACAAAAACAGCGCGTGGGGGCGTCAAGAATTAAAAAAATAATTTTCAAATCACGCGAAGCGGGCCAGCGACAGCTAACATTTTATATTATATACATTTCATTTTATAATATATATTTCACTTATAACAAATATTCTGAAATAAAAAAAATATAACATAAAAACTAATAGTTAAAATACTTTTGTTCGGATAAGAAAAGGGATAAATAATTTTAGCTGCTTTTATTTGTGACGTGACAAAATTTAAAAAAAATTGTTAAGGAAACAATGCAAGAGCGGCAACTGATATAAGAAGAATACAATTAAGGCTCTTAAGCGGGAGAACTTGGACTCGTAAATCTCTTAGAATATAACGTATATGCAGCTTTTGATATCTCCAATGATCTGTAGATATCTTAATTAAACTTTGCCGGAGTAACACCTACAGGGCTTGATTAAAGTCGAGATCGATCTTTTAGACCTTATGGAATGTATGGATATCTTTCAGGGCAGCGTTATCAGTATTATGCTTTAAAAATACTGCTAAAATTATATACAGGGCGCTTGATTAAGCCGTCTCTGCGCGGTCACAGTGCCGCGACATTGTTATACAAGATTAATGGTGTTCGGCGAGATAAGGAGGTGGGAGCTAAATGCATTTACATGTGCGAATAAAACGACACTGATAAAGGCACAAAGAAGTTCGCGTCGAATAGGAATGGTGGATCACGTTTATTATCTTGCTCGCACGCCGCCGTGTCTTAGCGTGGGACTGGATACGCGTGAGAAACTGTATTACATTTGTGTGGATGCGGTAAATTGACATTATCGGCATAGGCTTTAAATGGTGAAATTCACAAATATTATAACCATATATAAAAGATTTCAACCGATATAAAGAGTTATCACGATATTTTTGGAACTATAAGGATAAAAGGCAAAGTTTGGTTGTTATATTATTTTCTATCATAAGTATCGGAGCGCAGACACTCAGGCAGACATATATGTCCAGCAGTCGAATTTCTGTGACTGAAATTATGACGATGATAGTTTATAAAGCTTCATGATAAGGGCTTGTACAGAAATTACCGATTTGATTTAGTCGTTAATTCGTAATTTCACTTTTCTCTGCGCACGCGTTCGTGGCCCTGTATAACTTGCAAAAGATTAGTTTTTGTGACTATGAATGTTTCCTCTCAAACGTTTCCTGTTTTATGTTTATATAAAAACTTATCGATACAAAAATCATTTTGGCGTATTCCGGAAACTCAAAGCGTTTCGGTTTCGATTCACTTTGTGCGGGTAATCTTATTACTCGGCGCACGTGAGCTTTATTCTGTTCGTGCTTTTTGCGTAAAGTTAACGATAAACATTTACAAATGGATTACTCGCTGTATTCAATTTAAATTTAATGTTATAAGTTTTTTAATGCTTCGTTTAACAATGAGCGGTAAGAACATTGTGAAGGTATAACATACGAGGTGGGAAAATTTGTGGTTTTGGCTGATTTCCGAGTAGTCAGAGATAATTTTTTGAAGTCTTTTTATTTTCATTAACTTATTTTGGAAATTCTCGGGATTTTGACCTATATTGGTAATGTTTGATTTTCAAATAACTACATTGTAATTTTGTTTTTATGTGACTCTTTATTTTTGAAGTGTATTTTTCTTTATTAATAGTTGGTAGTTTGTGTAATTAACTAGTTCGGTGAATGTTTACTTAAATTTTTTTAATCAAGTTTAATCAAAGCTTTTATACTTGTAATAAATAACTATACTGAAAAATGTAAAAAACAACTTTTTTGATATATTATTTGCCAAATATAAATAATCATAATGCAATTACTTCACATCATTCATATATGAATATATTGTTATCCTAAACAATTAAAAAAATTCTGTTTGCGTGGTTGGATTAACATAGATGTTTACTTAAACATTTATTTAATCTCGGATCTCGTTGGATTGGCAAAAGAAGATTACATCGGTGTATGTTTCTCCGTGGTCTGTGGCTACCATTGTTTGCTGATTTCACTTAAATGGCCGTTCAATTGGGTAAAATGCAATTGTCTTTATTTTCGTGGTATCTTTAACATCTTCAATGGATTCATTCATTTGTACATATTTTAATCATCTTTTCACTTTCACAGATTCCCTTTTTTTGAGTTCTTTTTTATATAAGAAATATGACCTTTTAACTTATTCGATTTTTTTAATAATCAATATAATGTTGTTAGTGTAGTGTTTTACATTTAAAAAAAAATACTTACAATTTTTGAACAAGAGAGATATTAGTGATGAAAATAATCCAAAAATATTACATATCCCGATTTGTAAAAAAAAATTTAATTAAACGCCATATAGTAGGGGACACGGCCGTCGTTTATGCAAATGGTTTATGGGACCCGTTTGACTGTCACGTCGCCGCACCGACTTCCACGAGATTTATTTGAATACACTCGTACTTAGTGTATTGAGACAGTGGGTGGGAGCTGCGATTTCGATACAAATTTTTATTATTATTTACTTTTGATTGGATGGATTTTTACGACTATTTTGTAACAAATATATTGGCTATATCTTTGAGTGTTTTTTACACATAAACAATTTGTTATTTAGATTAATCTAAATCGAAACATATTTACTTACCTCGTAATAACATTTGATTTGATTGACCGACTTTAATAAAGGGATCAATGTCACTTCGTCTTTGAAGAATTAAAGGCTATCAAATGTTCTCAAATTATATATATATGTATGTGTATATATCTTCTATTATTTTTATAATGAGATATTGTGCTACTTGATTACATACATAATTAACTAACACAGTGTTTACGAATACTTAAATTTCTTACAACTCACATGTTAACTATAAATCAATTAAATTGGCAAGTACAAATAATTCTTAATTCATATTACAATGATTCATGTAAGCTTTACAAAAGTTGTAAAACAATCGATCAAATCGTAATTGAAGCGTTATAACGAAGTTCTTTGTTTCAGTACCGTATAGGTAGTCGTAAGAATTAAGGCTAGCGGCACACTGGGCAATAAATAATTGTCGGATACCGGCTTCCTCCGGCCGCTGGAAACCCGCTTGATAGATGTGTTTAGGGTCAGAAGTAACGATCTTTCCCTATCGACCATCGTGTGTAGTGGTACACTTTGGCGCCGGTCATAAACTGCCGTTTACTCATTTCTGAAATGTGTAGTGTTTTTATATCCAGATTTGATTTTTTTGTGTGGAGAAAAGTACTTCTTCGTTTTAAAAATCAATATAGTTTAACTATATTACATATTTTTAAATTTCTCTCTATGTTGTAAAAATAATGCGTGTCTACAATAATAATAAGAAATAGTAATTTATAATAAATACTAAGTCTCTTTAAAATTGGTTTTAATTATTTATTTCAGAGGATATATAAACATCATCGTAAAAACCACACATGTTTAGTGTGTATTGGTTAAAAAATTCTTTTTACTCATCGCAAACTATACTAAACGATGTACTTACTATAGGACTAGGTTAAATAAATAGGACTTTAAAACTAGACTTTTAATTCATTAAAATGTTTGGTATTTTCATCACTTTTTATGAAAGTTTTAAATTTCTTATATGTTTGGAAGCTTGCGGCTATTCAAATATACAAAATAAGTTATGACTTAAATAATTCTATGACAATAACAAGCTCTTACACATAGAAAAAAAAAATAATAGGAATTATTTAAAAATAATATTTCATGCAATAATATAGGATATATACTTAGATATATACGTTATAACCAAGCTTAGAAAACATCTGTAATGATCGGTAGCAGTTGTGGCAAAAAGCAATTACAATCTATAATTAGTTGCATAATGTGGCTATTTGACCGCAAATCAACAAAGTATCGTCTTACTTTTTCTGTAAATATGAATGACCATCGATATTTGATATCGATTTTTAAATAATTTTTCTTATTTCTTAACACTTACGGTTATTTTTTCATTCAAAAATATATTACGATTCATTCACGAGAGATAATAGAATTTCACAAAACATATTTTTTTAGCATCGGAAGAATAATTACGCGATGCGCAATTCGAGAATGATTTCCGCATGAAATGGCTCAAATAGCTAACACTTAACTGAGGGTTGCAACATTTTTTTATCAGTTTCGACATCATTTATTCTTTGCGGTTTTATTTAAAAGCTTTCCGGATCTTAAAATTGTCGAGAGTTTAACTACGTAAGAATAAATGAAAAAGTACCGGATTTTTGTAAAGAACGAGAGATGAAGTCGGCGTCTTTTATACTCCGGATTATTATAAATAACACGTAAATGAGAAATCATTCACTATCAATAAATATTATAGTCTTTAAGTTTAATATTTTGTCATTAATTTAGCTGAACAAGATAGAGAAAGGATCTCAGAAATATAACTGACTTTTAAAATAAAAAAATAAAGGAAAAAATGTATACAAATACAAGTTAATAATAATATTATCAAATAAATGATTTATTTTATCTGATAATATACTTAAAAATAATTATAATTCAATGCAACTCTTTTATTTGTTTTATCACGTTTAAAACATGATGATTGGTTATAGGGGTAAAAATTTTAAAGGCGATGAAAGAATAGCTTATTTGTCAGCTTATTTAAAGCATCGTTTATCTCTGATAAGTCAAAATCGAAGTCTATAAAGCTTTATTATATGAGATCACTACAATAATTTATAATTGTCAGCTTCAAAATTAAGTTTACGTTAGTTTGTAACGCGCCACCTACAGAGAAGAACTAAAAAAACTCGGAGGTAACAGAAAAATAAACTCTAAAATTAAAACACTTTATTTCCTAACATCTTTACCGTGAACATTTTCTGCAATAGAGTAATATGCCTTTTATTCGAACCTATGCTTAATGAACTTCGTGAATTTACGAAGAGACCGAGTCTTATCGTAGTTTGTTATAAAACCGTATACATTCACTACGTTCACAATCACCTACGAATGAGTAAGATATTTACGAAGTGTTCACTCTGAGATATGTTAGAATAATTTAATTCTTCTGTAGAAATATGACAGGACAATAAATTCTGTCAGCGTAAAAAAAAGATTTTTTTGAAAACGCTTTTTCTCAATTATTATCATTTTGCAATTTATTATTTTTGAAGCTATTGATTTTTAGATAGAGCCTACCATAACATTAATAGACATCGAATCAGCTATACATTCACCCCTTTAAAGCTGTTACACTATTACCGTATATATCTGTAAGAATGGTTCGTAAGGTATGTAAGACAGACATGGTAAAAATACTTAAAGTTTATGTTGCAACACAAATAATATGAGTTCTTCTACTCAAGGTTGGAGTGATTTAAAGGTTTGTATTTAAATGTGAAAAACTAGTGTGATTGACATAGATTCGTACGATTTGTCATTTATGCTATTGGACCTTCCAAAAGCAATACTCGTTCACAAATTCGTTGGGCTGTTTCCAATGTCATGTGAACCGAATTCTATCTATATTCATGTTAAGAGTAATGTATTCATGGAATAAGGAATTAGAAAAATAAATTGGACATTTATCGTAATGACCGTTATTTTTATTGGAATAAATTTTAGTATGATTATATAATTGTAAATTTATTTGAAACGAATCTTGTCGATATTCACTGGAGTTCCCACAGTATTTGGGAAGACGTTGATATTGCAATTTATATAACGGTTCACTGTTCACTAATCGTTTTCGTATAAAGAAATCAAAACATTGATAGAGGTTACTTTGTTTCACAATCTTTTTTGACTTTACTTACATTGCTTTCAAATGTTAGTTTCAGATTTTACGAGTTCGAGTTCTCTCAAGAGTAGCGAAGCTTGAAGGCTTTGGCAAGTTTTATCAAATTGGGAGATCGTCGGGCGTTTAAATCGATCTGAATAAGTTCAAAGGCCCTCTCTAGGATTCCGCGGCTTGGGTTGTCACTCTTAACATAATACCCCTTTAGCATTCCAACTCAAGGGTGACCGAGAAGGTCGAACCTCATCTTGTTCGGTTGCTATTACCTGACTAATATTACTACCACTTTATTGGCACAGTAAGTAGTAGCCGCAGTATGTCTAGCAACGCTATCTTTCTGCCTATCCAGAATGATCGATTAGCTGTGTCAACAGTCTTAATTGTTGAAAATACTTGAAGAATATACAGAATAAAACACAACATAGCCCTAGCTTCATCATTAAATAATCACACGCACACAGATCTATATTTGCCGCAGTAAAAAATTCCACTTAAAAAGACACGGGACAACGTGATCCTTAAAAGATGTCGGAATAAATTTGGTAAAAGGGATTATAGGTTGGAAAGGCTTAATACTCTAGGATTCAATTAGTCGAAATAAGCTTAAATGGTTCTCATCCGCTGTTATGACAGCAGTCAAATTTCCAAAAGTTATTTAGCTTCCGTCACATTAGGATCGGCTTTTACGAGGGTGACAAAATCATTAGAGGGAGTCAGAGTTGCCACTTTATAATTTTGTCATTAGAATGTGTGACGTTTGAATATAAGTGCCACGTACTTGATTAATGTAATCCCTATAATATAAAATATGACAATTTTATCGTAAGTTACGAATACATTTCAAAAGAGGCCTTAAATTTATCGTAGTGGTTATAATTATAAAGATATTCACGAAACTGTTTATATATATAAAATTGAAGTCGGTGGTAGACTTAAGAGTCAAGTGTATACAGATAACATTATCTTCCATGCACTGACGCGTGTCTGTACATTTAGCGATACTATGCGGGTGGAACTGTAACTAAAAATATAATGTTTGAATTCTATTTTTAGTGCATAAGATTCTCTTTAGCTTGACATTTCATTTTGTAAAGAGACTTCTGGATATGCATTGCGTTTAATTCCTTTGTCGGTAATATTCAGGACGTGACCAACTATTCCGCAGGTATTGCAGATAGTAATTTGCAGTAAGAGTGCTATGAACTTTAAGCAACCGACTAAATAAATTCTTGGATAAATATGGGTCTTATTGCAATTAAAACTTTGTATTGACAACGTGTTTTACGCATAACCAGAGGTTGATATCTCGGATTATAACATTTCAATTAACAATCCCAGGCTATTTTTAAGTTCAATCCGCATTCTATCTTTTATTTTTTAATCAGCAAGATTTTAAATTGCACGGTTGGAATGAATTGAGTTAATGATGTAGATACGATTTGGTTTTTTATTTGTTAAACAACTAATAAAGTTAATTAAATTATTACAGTCACTTTATTACAATTTTATCAAAAATTATCTTAATATTAAAAACAATAATTGTGTTCAAAATTAAAAATCTTGCTACGTTTGACTTACTTTTCATTACTCGTTTTTTAATTACAATGTTTTTTCTTAATTATAATATACACGTTTTAGACAATGCAGGTTGAGGAAGGCATTATTAATACTATCTCGTGGCTTTTTACGAAAATGATGAATAAGAATAAAATGACTGTAAAGTTTTTCTGTTCAGTTTAAATATGTTTTAATTATGTAATCGCATTACTCCAGCTTTTGAAAATAAATAAATGAATATAGTTCCCATAAATTCGCGTTTCTCGCAAATGGCTTCCGCATCAGGTGCTGTACTTACTCAAAAGGTTCGTAAATAATTCTCCGCTCTCAAAGGGTTCCCATTATTATTGTTATTTTGATCGACAATCGCTGTCTCAAGTGTCAGGCTTTTTTCTGCCAGATATAAAACTAATATTGGAAGGTCCCATCCTCTTCCGTCAGTTTTTGTCCGTCATTGCTCTGTAGTTAGGAAAAAGGTTACTTTGTTTGAATTGCTTTTAGTGTTTTATCATATCAGTTTTCTTAAAGAAAGCGAGAGTAAAATTAAAGTTGTATCTTATGTTTAGAGCGATAACGGTATGGGAATATTTTACCACCCAAAGGTGAGAAAGGTATTCTATTTTAATTATTTTATCTAATTAGATACGTGGACACCATAATGCTTGCGTTTACATTTAAGAAATGCTTGTTGAATAAACTGAAAAATATATTTTATTATAAGTGGATTAGAGATGTTTTTTGAACTAAGTGAATATTTTTTAACTGGGGTAAAGAACCTTTACATCTTGATGAATGGGAACTCGTAGGTTAAAAACATTGATATTTAAACATGAGAACCTTAGGCCGTAAATCTTGGTGTTTCTAACTCGGTTTGTAATAAAACCATAAAACTGGTTTAATAGACGCCGTACTAATTCAAATAATAAAAAGTACAAAATTGTACCAAATGATACTCGTGACAGTTTTAAGACGCGAAAAAACAGACACTTATTTCAAGATGGAATCTAAGGTTGTAAGACAAATCGTTCCCAACTTTGTCAACCTTTGGGTGCTCAAAAGGAGCGCCCGAGGCTCATTCATCCTTTTTTTCGGCTCAGGAGTTAACAATTAACAAAGACAGCGGTCAGGTTGCGTATAAAAAGTTTTCGAATCGAACCAATTTTTACGTGTTGTAGGATCAAGGTTTTTTTTTTCAATGTGTCTCAGTGAATGACCAAGTTGAAATTTATTGCGTTTGGTGTTACGTTCATATCTATATTTTATTAGAGCGAATCCAAAACAGCGGCGTACAAAGGATTGATTTACATCGGTGGCCATTGTGTTTGCTGTAGATGATCGCGTTGGACAAAGGTGTTAACATATATATCCATAAAATATTTTGACTACTCTTTTAGGATACTGTTTGTGAGCGGTGTGCTTTTGAAGTCACTTAAGAGGATTACTTTTTTATTTCAAACATCTTATAGTTATATTTGAAAACTTGCGAACTCAAGTTCTATTTGAAAGATACAGTAAACTACAGGCCGATTGGTTAAAGGTGTAAAAGTTTTAAAGCGGTGAAAGTATAGTTAATTTGTTGTCAATTAATGTAAGGTTCTCACTATCCGAAAACCGAGGGTTTCATTAATAATGAATAACAAAAAGTAAATAGAGCAAGAAAAAGTTTTCAAATACAAGTATAAAAATTCTAATATACTAATTATTAAAATTAGTTATTGTTTACTATCCGTAATTGTACTTTGAACTACCAGAAATTATTAACCTATCGCATACCAATAGAAAAAAATAATATAATAAAATATATACTTTAGAGTGATCACTTTTTACGGAGTAATTGTAAAGCATTAAAGCTTTTTGCTGACAAATGAGCTATAGATTCATCCTTTTAAAATTTATACACCTAAAACCAATCACCCTTTATAATATGCTTTATACCAAATCTGTGTGAAGGCGCGATAATGTCATGTACTAAAAAATTGTACGTGTATTTAGAAGAGAATACAAAATAGTCACTACTTTGCGCTATAAATTTATTTAAATAATTATTATCGAACGTATAAATAAATTCCGTTAAATGTAATTAAAATATCAGGGTAAATGATTTGCAATTTGCGTGATTTGTAGTAACGCGGTGTCAACCTGTCTTTTTATGTATAAAGAAATTTACACATTTGCTCCAATTATCTTAAGCCAATGTTTTGTAGACGTTGGGTTTGCTAGTCTAGTCAATTCTTAGGCAAGTTTTTCCTTTACTTATCGAAATCAGTTGTTATCTTCGATGTATGTGATGGGCTATAATTTAAATAAACAAATTAGAGTTTGATGCATGCATAATTACTACTTTCTTCAACAACCCTTTAACTTCAAAGCGAAATATTAAAATTTACAAATTCATTATATTTAAGGGGTAGTATAATTATACAGGCTTTTAACCCCATTTAATTAATTAGAGCCTGTCCCACGTTAATAGTAAACGTGCCATTTAAAAACAATTAGATTTTTTATTAATTATTCATCATCACCATTAACATCCACGTCAAGTCTTTGACTTATATTAAAATGTAATTATAGGTTGGATTTTGAAAATGATAGTTACCACGTAGAATCTGAGTACTAGGTAATATATATTAGAGATCTGTTTGGTTTTAAAACAGTATTCATTATAACAACTTCGCCTTTAAATAAATTTTCTTAACTGTTCCGCGAATATCTCGTGATCGGTTATTTTTGTTGTATCGATGAATTCACATTCGAAAAATAAAGATACCATCGAAGCGTGGACGGCTGTCAAAAGTTATATTTATTTTCTTTAGAAATTCATAGAATCCGTGCGAATTCAATATCGAGATGTTTGCGGGTTATTGGTATTATGCGAAGGCAGCGTTTGTGTGCAGCACAAAGAGAACAACCCTTTGGCGACACAATGTGCGTCACTAATCTAGATCAGTGCACCATTGTGACCCATTGTGCCTCATTGTTGGCCACGGCGACCTCCCCCCGCGCGCTGTCGCCCCTCGCAATTCTCAGCGGGAAAAGAGCCGCGATTCTGGATATCTCACTCGATGTCGATTTACAAGAAATTACTGCACCGCCACAGGGGCCAGGTAGCCGCTCTCACGGATGTGCGAATAATACAAAAAGTACGCTCTCAAAAATTTCACTCACAAAACCAAACAGGAAATGAAAAATATTATTTCTACACTTCCTAATGCTACTGCTGTATTGGCTTCAAACTTTTTTTACGATGTGTTGAAATTTTCGTCATGGTTGTAAAAAAATAATAATTTAGGAGCTTTCCTGGAAAAATTAATGGTATGCCCTGGGAGGATAATTAATACGATTGGATCAATTATGTAAAAATATTGCAGCCACGCACTTGTGTATTTAACCGCTTATTATTACGTATCTTCCGGCGAAGACTAACGGTAGGATAACTTGCAACAAGAAAATCCGTAGAGTCGTTAATTTGGACACACATTATATTAGTTAATAACTGAAATATTCAAACTGAGTAATCTATACATTTTATTAAAACTTCTGCCAAGCATAGTAATAAATATTTTTATTAAAACTTAATATAAATCTTAAAAAAACTCATAATAACATTTTTTGTAAAAAAGCATACTATAGTATTATATATATTCTTATTGGACAGTTAAACATGTAAATTAGCTATTTATTACGATTTTAATTCAGGTAATTCTTTTTCTCCTCTTTTTCAGCTGATAGAAGTCTGCAATGCCTCAAAGTTTGTCACGATGACCGGTTTCGCGCTGCCTGCATCACATGATAAGTATATTTGCCATCGAGTATATCATTGTTATATTTGCAATGTGTTTTTTTTTTTCTTTTTGAAAACATGTGATTAATTTGTTGACATTTCATTGAACGTAAATTTGGGTAGTATTGTTAATTGATTGAAGATAACCGTTTTCACAAAAAGACGACTTAGCGAGGGAAAATTTGTGGGATATTATAAGGGTACGAAGTTTAGACAAGTATTTGATAAAAGGGTTAAGTAACTATATGTTTAAGTTGGACTTTAATTAATTGCATGGCTCTTCTCTGAATAGAGTGTTAATAATAACATATTTAATATAACATCGTAGAGGTCATTTCGGTTTTTAAAGTTTGTATAACAAGGTCTACGATAAAATAAAATTAATAAAAAGTGAAAAAGAATAAAGCAAAAGAAAGATGGAAGTATTTCAGTTATATTCTTTTCTTCGCGTTGTCCAAATGAAAAATGGAATAAGTCATGAACGATTTCGGGTGTCATCTCGCTCTGGCAAACTTAATTGCAACATATTATTTTTATAACTCACTTCTTAACTACCAGCTTCATAACTGTACCATGGAATAAATGATACTCTTTTATCATTTATGCATATTGTATTGGTTTAATTCGGTTCATGTTTGAGTTTAATAATATATAATGAATGATAATAGCGGAAATAATTATTTATTAAAAAGTAAACTATTTAAAATAATGATGTCTCTGCAAGAGTTCTCATTATATTGATATGATAAGTAAAGTGAAACGGATTTAATAATGATTTTAATTAATCACAAATGAATTAAATGGTTGTTGTAGCCGAGCGATAAAGGACTGAGAATTGCGAATGTAGGTCGCCGGTTCGATTCTCGGGATACATTCCTATATATAATTTACACCTTCTGCATTAATTATATAGGATTACCACCGCTCACAGCGTTCTCTACTTGTTATGAGTATCACACTGCAATCGCTAACCCCTGGGCCGAGCGCCATGATTATGGTAGGTATATCCCCCAAAGATATCTTTGGGAGAGGTTTATACCTTGCAGTGAGCATCTTTGGACTTTGGACTTGGACGAAGTTAATGTTATGAACCGAAGTTGTTATGTAAATTTTTAATGTAATAATAAATAACTTAGATCTGTCAATTATCTGTCGAATTTAAGTATATGGTATATTGCACTAGGATAGTCATATATATGAATAATTACTTTATTTCTAATTTTTTACTATTTTGCATTGGAAACTATGATGCTTTTTTATTATGTTAAATAAAGTGTTTCATACTTACTGCCTTTTACTTATAGGCAGGCACTTTATATACCTTTTCCGATAAGTCATGTATGTATAGACAAACATCTGTGTTTCCAATCGAACGTTCTATAATATAAGTATACTGGCCACTATGGTTATAAATACTTTTTACTATTAATTCTTTTTATTATTGATCGTTCGAATATAAACTCTAATGTCGTTCCTGTGGTTATACACATACATTAAATACGAGTACATCAGAGTTGAATTATATTTTTCTCGCCAACGAGTAAAGGTGAAATTTTTCATTTGATAGACGGCAGTGATATTATACATAAGAGGATCTATATATACTTTTAAACGTAATAAAAGTTGTATATTTATGTAGTACATAATTATTTGTTTTCGACATAAAAACTACAGTTGCTTTTAATATTTTTGTCGAACCTACAAAAAACCTTTGAATCTTAGAAACACTAAAGCCAGAGATTAAAAAACTTGATTGATAAGATTTTACTTTGCTATGGGTCACCTTTGTTGCAACTTAATTTGGGTCGTGTAAAATTTTATAACAAGGTGTTAAGATTGCGCCTAGAGAAACAAGAATAGATGTTTATCGAAGTTTGTGAGACAGATTGTTTCCACCTACTTCAGAGAATATTGTGTTCTGTAACTTGTTGATTTATTTTAAACTAATTTTCATTAATTAGGGTTCAGTCTGTGATACATTTTTAAGGAAGCTAGCGCTGGTGTCAACGAAGTTTGTATTTCATGCAAAGAGGTTGTACTCGTTAATATAAAATGTAACTATTTTATTTTTCTAAAGCTTAGTACAGTTCAGGACAATCTCGATAAAGAGTGTTGTTTTAAATCTATAATAATTCTAAGAAGGTCTTTTTTAAATAGAATCTGTACATAATAATTTATAAATTTCGTTATTACACTATGTTATTGCGGCTTTCTCAAACAAAGTTTTTACTATACTCGCACAAATTTC
This sequence comes from Battus philenor, assembly GCF_028537555.1. Classification (NCBI taxonomy): domain Eukaryota; kingdom Metazoa; phylum Arthropoda; class Insecta; order Lepidoptera; family Papilionidae; genus Battus; species Battus philenor. Next base: position 10,678,971 of record NW_027181704.1, read on the forward strand.
CTGTAAATTTAATTTTTAGCCAATCAAACTAAACTTTAGTGATGGTGTTGGCGAGCGTGTGGATTATATAAACGGATTAAATAAATGAAAACGATGGTGGTAATTTATTTAAAAATTAATTGCAAAAAACTAGGTAGCTGCAAAATAATGTGTAACGTTTTAAATGATCCATTTCGCCAACAGATGGGATTCCAGTAAACATTAATATTGTGTCTTTTTGCCAATTTCATATTTCATATCGTGTCTATAAAATTATTGAGATACGTGTCTATAAAATATTACTTCTAGTTTACTAAACTAGAAGTAATATTTTAGTTACTTTTACTTATGTAAGAAACTTAGAATATGGCTGAATGTCTCAATAGCGGAATGTGAACAAGGAGCTTGAAATTCTTATTTCTGTATATTCATTCAGAATCCTTAACGCAATGGCCTGCAGGGTGAACGCTTACTTTTTACTTTACCTTTGTTACGCTTGCCAGGGAATTTATTTCTTATTCGCGCGTTGAGTTGCGCTTCCTGGGCGGTTGTAGGCAGCCCGGGGCAGTTAACACTGAGACATACAGTCTATAGAACCCATTATGATATCATTTATGCGTATTTCGTAGTTTTGTAATCTATATTATTAGGTAAAACTAGAAATATTAGTCTTTAAAACTATATAAATGTCTTGAAAAAGGATCAACATATTGATGGCTATTTTATCGAGTGAAATACAATCACCAAAGTGAAAAGAGGACAAAGTTCATCATAATTGCTAAAAGTAATTCAACAGGTTTTACAGTCAACGATGAAAGTGTTTCAATTGCTTTGTGGGTGTAATTTATTTTAATGCGTTGTAGTTTGAATTTTTTGCAGACCAGTATGCCATATTAATACTACGTTCAACAATGTGTTAAAAAGAGTTTTTATTTCGTTTATTAGTTTATTCTTGCGACAATGTCGTCACAGCCGTATGTAGCTTCCGTAAAAGTGGCCAGTAAGAAGCATTTGTTAATACGTGGATAGGCGCAAAACCTTTGTTTACGACGTGGTTTGCTTTAAAGGTCTTTTTCACTTTAAACGTTGCTCACCAGTAGTCTGTTTATTAATGTGATTGAATCCGAACTGACAACATTGCCGACATGACACAAACTCGGCTCATAGCACCAGCTTTCTGTATTTTAAGTTACGTCTTAATTTACCGTTTTTGAACACTTGACTTGAGCAAAACTAAATTTCCATAAATGGGAACATCTGTACCATTTCGACACGGTGTTTTATGAGATACAAAATTTTAATCAGTCTTAATTGGATGCAAATCTAAACTGAATACTAACGAGTGGTCCCAAGCTATCTTAGTGGCTTTGAACAGTAAATCACCAAAATAAGATCTACGGTTAGGGCATTTCTCTCACAAAAAATACCTAAATGTGGGTTAAACAGTGGCCCTCAGTCCACCGTACACCGCAGGCTAACAATTTTGTTTTTATTTTAAATCTACTTCTTTTTATGCTTTTATACCTTATTGTGATAGTTGTGAATATTGGCAAAATATGAATCTATTTAAACGTCACTAGTATTTTACTGATTCAGATGAATGCTAATACTACTTATTTAAAAGTATGAACCTTGTGTGATGAAGAAAAATGTGATTCTTGATGAGATGAGAAACTTGGAAGGATTTATCAAGCATGTCTGAAAACATGTAAATTCTTTACGTGCTGTAATTGTCATAAATATTGTTATTTTGAATCTTAATGGCTAAAAAAACCACAAATGCGACAATTGTTTAATAAATTCTCAATATTTTCAAAGAGTTAATGTATGAATTAACGGTTAGTCTTTATTACAACATGTCGTTTACCGACTCATTGTTCCATTAGGTACGCGTAAGTGATTTATCATGTAAAATATACCTACAGATTGCTTCCAATGTATTTCGGACGCCATAATTACCGCTTTAAGTGCCATAAATCTTTCGTTGTTGTTGTTTGATTTATAAACGAACCTTATGGCGATCTGTGCCGTAAGAGATGGCTTCCCACGTTCGCCACACTCGTCCACACATTGGTCCGAGATATATAAGACGGGGAAAATAAAGAACTGTAGCGAATAATTTTTGTACAATTTAGCCGTTGTAGTTCAATTAATGTACAAAAACATCTATTTGTGTTTAATAAAGACAATGCATTGATTAAGTCAAATTAAAATTAATATTTAAATTATTTAAAAAGAGTACAACTATATGTAGAAAATATTTCACTTATTATTCTTTTAGGTCGGCTTTTGGAGAACCTAAGATATATAGAAATGTTTTTGCATAAACGAGATACAGTGATTACAATTTACGATTTGAATGTATCACCAGGAAACGGTAGCGAATACGGTATTATTGTTATGCAATATTTGGTCGTAGAGCAACAATATTATCACACTTTTTAATATTTCGGTATAGTTATCATGCATATAAATCCTTCGCTATTGGTTATGCAGTCATTAAATTGACTTTCAAATTATTGTTCAAAGTTTTAATTGCATAGGATACACAAAAGTCGCAAAATAATGGTTTCAAAGCAGGGTGGTCCGAAGCTAAAATATTTTCAAACCATTCATTAGAGGTGCAGCCAATAGATTTTTTGCATAAAGTATCCCGTTCTAGAGGAATGCCCTACGGCTATATTCGATAAAGACGTCTCGACTGTTATCAAAGGGTAAGCTCTCTCAAGAATTGGCGCCACGGAGATTAAGATATCTTGGCTTTAATGTGTTAATTAAAAAAAGAACTTTTCTTTCTTACAGACGTTATCGACCACTTTAGCTAAAGAAGATATGAATTTATACATTATCACAATTTTTAACACTTCGGAATCATTAGTTAGATATCTATTTTTTTATTTTACCTGTACCACTTCAAAGATTCGTTTCAAAGTTTATAGTAATTTTAATAAAAAATTAAGTATTAATAAACCATTAATTTTTAGTAACCTTTCAATTTATGCTTATGTAAAAAATTAAAGTAAATTAAAACAATTATTTAAATACCGACAAATACAGTATCAAATATTATTGTCGTCATTGTAAATATATGTCTTAGAATAAATTTCATAGATAATGCCGCAAAAAAATATTAAATTTAACTTATTATTTTATTTCGTATACCAATACTATAATAATGCACCATTAGTGAATTAGTTTGTCTCAATTTTGTGTATATTATGTCAACTACCACATTCAAAATCCGGTCAATTATCTTAATGGTGTATAGATTCAAACGTGACATGGAAAATTCATTAGAATGTTAACCACAAGAGATAAAGATGCCGATTCGCATGAGAGTCAAGCAAAAAACGCATTTGTTAGATTGCAAAAGAACTCATGACTTTAACGCCGATGACTTTTAATTTTCGATTCAGAAACTTAGGTTGATATTTACTTATACGTTATTACAATAGATAATATGTTTTATAATATAGCAAGACCTATAGTAATACATTTATTAAAAAAAAAACATTTCTTCAGGGCGACTGGATATAAGTGTAAAAGCTTAAAAAACGTGAATATCAGCAATGCACATCAGTTCGCAAAAATTTGAATTCTACCTATTTAATATCATCCTGTATAAACCACTGTGTATACGTTGTTTTACATACATTTTTTTTTGTTGGTATGCGTCAGGCCAATTACACTTGGCAGTAAACGATCTGCACGGACAGAAAGTAAACAATAATTAATTTTAACATGCAGTAATGCGAATTTTTAAAATAATTTTCGTTAACATATTATCGTATTATCTCTGAAACTAATTAAGGCTTTTAAATCTTTAACTAATCAGTCTTAATGGAAGCCTTATGCAGAATATAAGTCATCCACATCAACATTTCAGCCGGAGGATGTCTTCTAGGAGATTAAGGCCTTCTTATTGATTAAAAAATTATATCATTTTATTTCAATATATATTGTTATTTATTTACAAACTTAAATTTGTTTAATGTTATAACTTACGCAGACGAGTAAAATTTAGATATCTCTATCCACTTAGATTGAGATCAGAGAGTTGTAATTTATATAATATTTTTATATTGAAATGTCTCCGTTTAACTGGTACGTTTAAGATTTATATTCATTCACAAAGGTTTTATAGAGGCAGCCCTCGTTAACACCGATGTAAATGTTGAGCGTCAAATATTCGGTCAGCGGCCATGTATTCACGATATACTATACGTTCACGTCATTGTCATTCAAATGATGATATATTTAATATGTAACCTGTTAGCTCTTTGAAATATTGAGTTATAAACATCGTAAATGCTGTAAACATGCGATCATAAGATACAACGAATCGGTAGTATGTTTTTTCCCATACTTTAATTAGACTACAGTTATTATTACAATTGATATTTATAGGTATTTCGAAAAGCAGATTAAATTACGAAGAGTAGTTTAGATGCCATATTATTAACTTTTAAAAACATTGAAGTATAATTTAAAAGCTTATTGCTGTTAAATATATTACAGACTGGTTATAGACCAAAAAGCGTCAAATGGGTGAATTTATTGCTCATGTGCTGTCAACCAAGTTAATGTTTGCTCTATCCCAAAATATAATAGTTAGAGAAATAATAATTAGCGTAGTGATGTTATAAGTAAGACAAAACGTTTTCATTTCAATTCGTATTACTACATAATAATTTATTAACACTTTTTTGGACACAATAGACAATAATAATGTTAATTATTGATCACTGTCTGTTCTTGCAGACTTTACACTGCCAGAAGTTACTGGCTGTCGCATCCCACTAGATGAATGTTACATATCTTTAAGTAATCATTTTATGCAGAGTAAGAAAGCTTAAAAGTTTTTTTTAATGATAATTGAGTTATATATTCATCCGCTTTTTATATGTTACTACTATAAAATCATGCTGTGTATAAAATATTGCACGACAGTCTTTTGAAAACTTTCGATTTATTACTTAATGTTAGTCTTTAAAGTGTAATGCGAACATGAACGAAATTAAAAAAAAAAACTAACAGCTTTGCTTGGTTCTTATTTAAAGTCAATTTTTAAAATAAAAATTACCTACGTTTTGTGCCACCGACATCATCATCATTTTAGTCATCAGATATACTGCGGACATAAGCCTTAACAGGCAGCGTCTTCCAAAAACCTTAACAGGATACGATGACTTTAGGATAGAATGTGTTAGATTAATACTTATCATGAAATATAGTCATAAAATGGAGTCTTAAACATACCTTAAATTTGACATTAGAACTTACCCTTTAGGTCAAGCTTTGAAAATATCACCTGGCTTTTGAAGAATTGGATATTGTGCAAATATATTATTTTGTTTCCAGTTACATTGAAGGAAAGGGTAACAAATAGAAAGTTTTTGGAGCGATCTACGGCTACCATCCGATTGTGTATCCGTCTGTTATTTGAAATTTTCATCCACTTTAACACACCTTTCGCCGAAATTAAATACTTTGTGCAATGGCACGAGTTCTATTGACATATTGCGCATCTGCCTACGAAATGAATTACTCCTTGAAAGCGATGGGTGTTTTATGAGATATGAAGTAATATATAATCACCAACATACATAGTTAATAATTATATATACTTATAAGTACAAGGAAATAAACTTTTACGTCATTTTACGCGGGTGTTATAAAAACAATATAGTATGGGTACTATTAACGACAATGGTGTTTAAATTTTCGCAAATTGTTATTAAAATATTTTTGTTTATTTCATATAGTAGTAGTAGTTCATAAAGTAGTATATACACCTATTTTACTCATGAAACCGAATAAATGGCATTAGTGATTACAGTTAAATTATAATTTATTTTGACACTGCGGCTATAAAAAGCGTACGGGTGCCCTTTCCAAATCTCTGGTATAAGTTTTTATAGCCATGATGTTCGTCTTTTACCCATACTTCGATTTCCGTGTATCTTGTCCAGTAAGATAAGTCACAGCATGTATTTTGAGACTGAAGAACATTAATTCTAGCAGAGATCAGAGAACCACAGAATATATAAATTTTATTTTATTCCATTAATGTATGAACAAAAGCTACAGTCGGGCATGTTTCTTCATTTGTTCAGCAAAAAGGCAATCAAATATATTTTCTAATATATAACCGGCTACCATGCTGAGGATCAAGACAAAGGTTAATTTGTTTCTATTATTAGTTATCATTTTTGTTCTATTAAACTTTTTTTATATATGTAGTTTTCTTTGACGACCTGACACAAAAATACAAAATGTACAAAATATAATATAAAGAGTTTATGTATAAACGCACGGAATATATGGTAGTAGTATGACAGAATTTTTAAGAAAATGGGAATATAAATTCGAATGTATGTAACACTTTTTTGCAGAACTGTACCGTGCGCGACAATTCTGTGGCTTGTGCCATTCGATGTTTGCACCTGAGATCGTTGGACACCTTGCCTACCCGCAATCCTTTGACATCTGTCCGAGTACGTTCGCATCTTTATGCGCGGCGTGTAGGACAAAGTACGCGCGTCATTCAGATGTGTCACAGCGATAAATGAAGGAAGGGATAAACAGTAATGAGGGAAAGTCGTCAAGTGTTTTTTTGCCATTAAGAAATTATCAATACTTCGATGTTTTAATTCGGTATTTTAAGCTATATAAATAACCTAAATTAATGATGTTGTGAAATCAAAATCTGCTATGATCGCATTTGGAAATTTCAATCAGTTGTTTGATTATTACGACTAGTTAATTACTAATAAATAAAATATACAAAGATAAGTTTTCTCTACTTAATAATTCTGATGACATGATCAAATGTCACCACGTTCTGTGGCCGAAGCATGTTTTCGAATTCAACACCAAGATCGAAAGCTTACAAAACAATTCGCAGTTGATTAAGAACGTACCGTCCGAGGAAACAACCATCATTCTAGTGCTAACGCTTTCCGAAGTGGCAATAATGTATTTTTATTTTATTTCCACTGCCATGTGTGGGGCAAGTACGTAACATTTCGGGTATAAATAATTTTTTAGATTTATTTCGGACCACAATGGCAATAGTGTTAGTCAGGCAAGATTCGACCCACTCGTGTCCAGGTAAGATCATCGTTCAGAGATTCTCCACTCCGTTAGGTCATGGGCCATGGAGAGTCCGTCTCAGCAATTAAAGAGCTTGGCAGTCTCCGAATAAGGCAGGTAATATTGCATGTGATGTCAGTGCCAAGATTTCTGGGGGAGCCAAGCTACGGAAAGATGACAGGTTAAATACATCCCGCGCTCTACGACCTTAAGCTATTTAAATCTGTAAATGTCTATCGACATCGGTGTCGATTCAGACTTAAGATAAAAACAAATTTTCATATATAAAGTCCATTACGTGACTCCAAAGTCAACTATCGTTACTAAAAAAAATTCAATGTACATCACAATCATTTCAAATATTAAAAAAGTGTACTTATTCAAAACTTAAACTTATTGACAACGAAAGTCTTTACATTTCATTGCTCCAACGACGTTGTTAAATTTCTTTACAATATAGATAATTCTCGTTTGACATGTTTTTAAACATGTTTATTGATTTTGATTCTACATTGAACGACAACAATTTCTCTGTTGAAGCACGAATTTTGATCTTATCTGCCATCTATTGTATTTTAGTTAGGAAACAGATTACGTTTAACCGCACTGATAGTTTTCTATTGAGAGCGATTTAAATAAAGCTTCTGCTTACCACCGAACATTGATAAACATCAACTTTAATTCTTCATGTTTATTATAAACATGTTTAGAAATATGTATTGTAACAATAAAGAGAAATAGCACCTATGTAAAAAATTTAGTGGTAAATATTTCATTCTTTTTAATATAACTATTAACCCTTTTTCTGCTGTAACACTTCTGCATTATGATGTTTTTGTTGTTGTATATTTGTATTAACTGCATTATTGTCCTGTATGTTTTGCTTAAATTAATATAAAAGGTGGTTGGAAATAGGTAAAAAAATTTAAAGCGGTGAATGTGTAGCCCATTTGCTGTAAATCGATGTATAGTACTATCTAAAAATTAATGCTTTCAGAAATAATAAATTACGTAAAGATAATGTAGTAAGGAAAAGCGTTTGGCCTTTTTTAACTACAGATTACTACATATTAAAATTAATTATTGTTACCTATTTCTTTGTTTAGATTTTATACTGTCTGTATGTAATGCCCTGTCGTACTTATAGAAAAAGTAAAAGAAAAAAGTTATAACATTTCAGAGTAATTACTTTATACAGAGTGATTGGTATAAAAATAGGTGTAAAAGTTATCAAGCTCTTTGCCGACAAACGAAGCTTAACTTCCAACCCCTTAAAGCTTTTACAGCTATAACCGATTTCTATGCTTCTAGATTTATTTGGAAAAAGGTCTATCATATCGGTTATATATCAAATGAATTTATTTAACTGCTTAGTGAAATAATTACAAATAATATGACGTCGTGCAAAAAAAAAGTTTTAAATTTATGTTTATTTATTAGTGTTGAAGAATCTAGCGTAGCATTCACCTTGTTGCAATAGAGACAGTACTCATAGAGTTGTGATGTAAAAACTTTTAGTGCGAATAAAATATCTTGGCTACACCATCATGCGATGTTTGCACTCATTATTTTCGTACTCAGGCCATATTTAGGCCACAAATAGGGCCCTATAACCCTTACACATAAAACTTAGGCGGTAGATCATCACATAAAAGAAATAAGTGTTTCAGTCTATCTAAACATCCAAACAATTAATCATATAAACGATTGTCATAAATATGCAACAATTAGTAAATTGAAATTAAAAAATATATATTTATTTAAAATATCATAGATTTTTTGATGATATCATAGATTGACGTCAAGTTTTGTTTAGATGAGAAATGCTGTTCAGATGATAAATAAGTAAAAATTAAGTAATAATAATCATGCAATGTTGTTCTTTCGTAAGAACAGTCTAATGTTCAAATAGATTTTTGTTTGCTCGTACCGTTATTCTAATTCAATTAAAAGCTCATGTATTATTATAATTATATAGCGCCTGTAGTAATTGACCGACCTAAATTTCTCTAAGATCCGCCACGCTTTATGAAGTTAAATCCATAACATCACCCGCTCAGAATTAACTACGGCTAATCAAGTTGCGTCTTTACTTAACCTAAGGCCTAAGTCTAAATAAGATTATTTATAATCGTAGCTTCGTACTTTGGCCGCGGGCGTGCGGCGTCCGTTCCTTTGAGTGCGGCCATACATCACGGCTCCTAAGTAGACAGTATATCAACCGATATTCAGAGTAATTAGCCCTTTGGCGACGGACCTCCTGGATTTATTGTAGTAGGGCGTTAATGCGGCCGACAGCCGTGATGCCGGCCTTTGTTCTCCATGCCCGAAATATTCAATTGGAATTTTACTACTGACTGGTTGCAACACAATTTTTACGGCACATTTTATTGAAAACCGGTTAAAATAAAAGGTTTCTACGGATATCTAATCTTCACCAAAACTGAAGAAGATAAAATGAATGTTTCAATCCACACTTGTTTATTTCAAGGACATCAAATTAATTTACGATTTATTTAGAGCCGTCCTAATGATAATTATGCAACACATTAAAGACTCCGCAATAAAAACGGCATTTTTAATCTATTTCATTTTATCCTTTATCATTAAAAGAACTCATCAAATTAAGATGCAGCATTTTTATGGCTTCCGATAACTATTTTGACAAAAGAGGTTGATTGTCGCACAAAAAGCAGAATAATCATTACGGTTGACTACCGCAATCCGTCAATTAATTTACTTTACAGATATGAAAGGCGACAAAGGGAAGGCCGAAAGGAAATCGCTACTGCCATTTATCTATAAAAACTATGCTCTTCAATTATAAACCTTAATGTGTTTACATAGAAGATATTTTCAAACGAGAAAGTGTAGAAATAAAACTGAACTAGCTACTGTAGGCGACGCCAAGTGATAACACCGAGTAGAGCTACATCGTAAAACATCATTAGCGAGATAAAAACCCTAAAAGCAACCTCAAAGAAACTGAGAGCGCAGGAAGTTACGTCGATACACACACTTACCTGCATACACTTCTTGATTGATATCAAGTAACCGCAAATGATTTGTGATCTATCAACATCTAAAGCGTAAAGAATGAAATACATAGAAATTACAGTTTCGATATAATCATTTATTGATATTAACATCAAATATATAAATTAAAATGACTACTCGTGTACGTTATGAAAACAATGCAAGAAGAGCTCAATTTGATAGAAACTAGAATTAGATTGAAATTTCTTACTTAAAACTCATTCAACTTTAATCCATGAAGGTACCAAATGCGCCCTAATTTGAGAAGAGCCCACAACAAAGTCAGACGGGTTAGTGCGAACATTTTTAAAATATTATTCATACAATAGTCATTAATTCCTATTCACTAACTTAATTTTTCTCTCACAACAATAAGATTTGGAAGTAGTTTTTATTTTATGAATTGCTTAAATTAATAACCAGATAATTTAAAGACATAACATGCAATTGTATTGTAACATCGTATACGTTTGCCCAAAAAGTAATAATAATGATAATCCATCACTTCTTTCAATTAGATGTTAAATGTAGAGTCGCTATAATAGGACCGCATCATTCAGTTAAGCACAAGTTTAGAACGCTGTAAAAAAAACTTTTACAAAACAGTAATTTAAACCACTTAACGTTCGTTTAACAAACAATCGTAAACAAAACTATTATGTCGTGGAAGTGCTATCTAAAAACACGAAGACAAAAGAATGTCGGTGTCAGAAAACTTAATTTTATACCCGAATCAAAACTTCAACTTGTATTGTGTTGGTATAGTGCTAACCAATTTCTCTTTTGTTATAGCTCCGCCCACGTTTATTATCAGATACCTTTGTGGCGTGTCATTTTTTATCAAAACAATAACTTTTTATAAAAACGGTCCGGTCACACGTACGATAAGTAAGAAATGAATTTGTCAGAAGCTTTTACGATCAAATCTAACATAATTCACAAAGATGTATAAATTAGGAAACGGTAGGAAGTTTTTTTAGGTACATTTTTGAAATATAAATTGAACGTCGAGGTGGTAGTCGGTAGGCCACATAGCGCGCAGATCAGAAGGCTGTGAAGTTCAGCAGTGAACACGGACAAACATTGCAACATTATATCCACCCGCAAGGTGGACAGACAACTAACTGTGTCAAAGTCGCCGGAAGATTCTGGATTCAGACCAGTTGCAACTGATTCTATTGGAATTATTCTATAGTTAAGGGCTATGTCTAGCAATGGACGTTCCGCGGATGAAAAAATAGTGATGATGAATTAAACGTTAAAGAAATTAAAACTATGTTTGGGAAGTAATGATAAAAACGGTTGCTATGTTTAATGTGAAAAAGATTGAAAATTAAACAAATAAAACTCTTACACTAAAATAAACCACTTAGAATATTGGAAGCAAGGAATACTTAGAGAAGTGAATTTTAAAATTAAAATCTTTTAAAGTGTAATAAATGTAATAAAGTTATTGTATAAATAGACAAATATTAGTTTTAATTGTTTGTAGATTTTAAATATTTATTAATAAATTGTTTTTAAAACTATTTATTTATTATAAACTGCTTACAGTTGTTTGCAACGAAAGTCGTTTTAGAAATTACAAGACAAAAAAATATTTTACTATATTTGAAGAATCTAGAAAATCATTCATTTGACTAAAAGTGAGTGGGCAAGTCCATGACAACGTTGCAAAAGCACTCATCATCTTGGCACATTGACCATCGTATTTATTTTGCCATAGTTAATAGTTATGATGTTTAAATAAACCTTGCAAAGATCTACCTTCAGCTTATCTCTCCCAACACCCAAACATCCAAAACAATATTACTGAATTAATTTATTTTCAAACAACTTCTAAATTCAAATTTAATTTTTTTTTCTTTTATTTTAATTTTCGCGGGAATACGTCGACGAGAAATTGAGTCTACTAACGGATGAAAACATGCATTAGACCAGAGAATGACAGGCGAAAGAAACTCATCATCATTATATCAGCCGTATAACATTCGCAGCTGGATATAGGCCTTACCCATAGATTTTCTAGATGACCGGTTGGAAGCAGCATCCATGTCGGACCATATATTTTTTTAAAGTAACATAGGATTTCACATTTAGGAATATACATATATATATATATGTATATTCCTAAATGTGTATATATATATATATATACATATATATATGTATATGTATATATATATACTTATATATACATAAATAAATCATAATATAAATATATCGATATCATTCTCATGGTTTGTGCGGTAAGGAAGGTACCTTACCGCGTAAACATTTTTAACAATTTATAAAATCTAGAAATAAATGTTTTCTGAACGTGATCTGGGCACCTATTACAAAAGTATTTACATTGCCCATAGAAAGATTTGCTTGATGAAGTCGATTCTTAGGAATGCATAATTTTTTGGCTTGGTATTTGTATTGTCTTTTTATCAAACTCATTGGGAAAATTGTACAGCATTCAAAGAGTTTTTTATGGTCTAAATAACTCATTAAATATAAAACAACAACGATCGTGTATAAGGGTTACTATAAATTAAGTTCACATCAATATATAATAAATTACAGTAATCTGTCAAAATAAACTAACGTTATGCGACAACTAAAAAATAATGTCAGTTTACCCACCCACATTGGATATAAATTAATAGAATCTGCCCTCATCCTTATGACGTATAATAATAGTTGATTGGTCTCGTGTGAGGTATTTTTTATTATCCCGTAGTTTCTAACGTTGCTAAATCCTTCTATGGGGGCAATAAAAATATTTGATAAGATATTTGATAATGCATCTAAAAGTTTTATACAACAACTCTAAACATATGATATCTTTAGACTTTTTTTACATTTCCCGAATCAATTTATGTTGTTTGTTTGTAAATAGAATACATAACATGTGATGAATGAAACTTAGTTTTAAAATATCAAATGATGGGTAGCATCACGTTGATAATTATTTAGGATGTCAGCGACCTCCCCCCTATATTTTATTAGACTGGTATATGTACATACATATACAGCGTTTTCCGACCACCATAATAAGGCTATCAGTTCGTCTTGTACGTGGATCTCCTATACTTCGTTTGACGGTCCGTTTTCACCACTTCAGAACGCTAAGGCCTTAATGGTTATCTGTTCTGTGCGCCACATGGCCTCCCGAAAAGTCGGCTGAGCAATAATCACTCCGTACCAGTTAAGCTACAAGTACAAGTACTTTTGCCGCTCCGTGTAAAAGATTATGGCTATTAAAACTTCGAGCGAGTTTTAACGTCGAAGCTTTTACTTTGTAAAATGAAGAACTTGTTCGTCTAGCCAGTATATCCTGTAAAAAATAACTGAAAAGCTGAAGTCTACGCTAGGAAATGCTTATTATTCTGAACAGTTATTAAAATAATTTGCAAATTGGAAAAGTAAATTAATTGGTCTTCAGTTAACGTTCGATGTATCTGTCATATGTAATGTATATTGTCTTCTTTATATTTTCTTATAACATAGCCATTTTTCTGTTTAGTTCTGTAATGTAGTGTTTCTATTTTGTTAATAATAAACTTAAGCCATTCCATCATCATATGTTAAGTAAATTTATGTGGATGATAAATAAATTTCAAACATCGTTGCGGCACCAAAGGAAGGTACAGATGTATTCGTACCATTCCCGCTAAAGCAATACGCTTCAGCGTGCACAGTGCGAATAGGTATATTCTGTTTCTTTCCGATGTTTTCGTTAAACTTTGGTAAGTAGTTGTAATGTTATACAATAATAGTAAAGTATGCCTCTGTATGGGAAATCTATATGCAGATGTGGTCGCCTACTACTGAAATAATTATGACTCATTGTCGTACAATATATTACCTATATACAATTTTATGGAGACAACAATGCGTGGTGATCTCAGAGTCTAAATTACTGTGGATTTTTTTTTTACTGTAAGAATTCATCTTATTTTGTCTTACTTTTGAGCAACAGGATTTATGACCCTAGTACAAGAAACTAGGTTGATCTGTGAATACTGTCATCATGTGCATATGTATTAAATTAATTCACATATATACATGGGGTGTGCTGAAAACATCCATACCTTTGTAACACCTTTGAGTCATACGTAAATTTTTCAATAATTGCATTTAGTTGACAATTTAAGAGAATATTTTTTGTTCAGTCCACTACAAGAGCTTTAAGAAAAAAAATAATTAAACTATTAAAAGTATTTTAGTTGCAAGATTTATCAAGTTACACTTTTATAAGGTTAATTTTTAGTAGTAGAAAAGGTTTTGTTCTTTAATTCATTTCACACTTAAGTCCAACAACGTACGACGTATAACTTGATACGGTGGACTATATCTATAGTAATCTCAGGTTGAGGACAATGAGGGAAATATTCTTTAAATTTTTCATTAAAATATGTTGGGATGTTACTTTAGTCTTAAAGTTTCACAAATTATTTCGGATAGTCAGTGTAAATTGTATAATAATATTTATATATTTTTTGTAATTTAATTGTTTTTATTCATAATTTATTTATTTTCACAAATTTTTCCAATAGTGATATTTTTGGTTTAAATTGTTTAATGCTAAGTAAATTGTTTGTTTTGAAATGTTACTTTATAATAATAACATCAAAAAAAGGATCATCATTTGCAATATGTTGTAAAAATTTGCTCGAAAGGTGGAAAAATAGTTTTTGCATACACTTAATATTTGTTGATCCTTTTGTAAAAACTTAAAGTTTATGCTTCTACAATAAAAAAATAGTTAAACCTGAGCGGTCTCATTCACAGGATAAATAAATGTTTTTCTTTAATAAATAATTTAATTTCGTTGTGTCTTAATGCTAATTAATATATACAGTGGCTACGTAATAAAAAAAATTACAAGCCTTTACATTGATGGGTAACGATGCACTACGAAAACTTTCAATAGAGTTACTCACTAAAGCCTTTTTGTAAGCTTATTAACTAAATGTCTTTTAATATTAAGGCACTATGGATTGACTAGATACATTAAGAGTCTTATTGTCTTCACAAATGATGCAGCAAAATTGAATTAATGCACATTATTTCGGAGGGATTCGTCCAAACTTGATTCCGAACGCCGGTTACCTGTAAGCAGAAAAAATACTTTAATGTCTTTCACATTCAATTAGGATACATTTAATTAAGATTTTGTAAAAATATATGTTAACTTAAAACATAGTATATAAGGTATTGCAGTTATAAATGGTTAAGAATAAGTTATAACTTACGTTAATGTTATTTCTGCTGCCACCATGATATAACGTCCAGCAATTCATCCTCATCCATGGGTCCAAGATGCTGTTGCGTTGATACGTCATATCTATCCACAGTTGAGTATGCTGATGAAACTCCAGAAGAACACTCGGAAGGTGCGGGCGAATTAGCTTTTTCAGAACAAGGCGAATCATTTCCATAGAAAAATCCATCGTCCATATCCATCGTTGTAGTTGGTTGACTATTACTATTTGGAATATTTTCTCTATTTTCCTGATCACGTGTTATGCCTAATGCGGCATCACTTTCTTCTAAAAGTTGTTGAAGATATCTTATATATTCAACTACCATTCTTAACGTATCTACCTTACTTAACTTCTTCCCAGAACCTCGTCGGGCACCGCCCGATAACGCAGCGACTACTGACGCTGGTAAGTGACGTCGTAGTGCGTTAAAACCGTCGTTAACTTGTTTAACGCGGTTACGTTCGCGAGCGTTACGTCTCGCTATAGAAGCGGCCTGTGGTCCTGTATAAGGGTTTGTTCTGAAGTGCACTTTTTTTCTATATTGAAGATTCGGTGGCGAATCATGCGTGACGTAATTTTTTTCAGGAGCTGGAGCAATAGGTACGATCCGTTTCTCCGTTGAGGACTTCGTCACTGTCGCTGACGGATATCCTGATGATACCACAACGTAATTAGTCTGGCCTTGAACGAGTTGTATTTCTTGCAACATTTTACGTATTTTGTACGCGAGCGCAGGCGATCGATGCGCACACAACCGGTCCGCTCGGTGGGCGGAAAAGCACTGGCGCGGTATAGGGAGGCTTCGCTTAGAGCTTTAGATTGTAGGCGAGAGCGAGCGGCGGCAATGGAGCTTCACGCACAAGTGAGTCGCCGGCGCACGCGCACGCGTTATATCACCTGCGCCGGCTGCAAAAAAATATAAATTTTAAAATTCTCTTCCCCTATTATTTTCCATCATCCCTTCCCCTTTGTACGTACGGGTCCGTACCTGGCGTGGTAGTTAAGGGAATGCGACGGGAAGCGGAGAGATTTAGTCTAACGCGTGCCTAATTTTTTCTGCTGACCACTGCATACATAAACAATATTTCTGGATTAAATTCCATTTAAGATACTGAATAAATTCTTGTAAAGTATTTTAGACTCCTGAACCATTTACAGAATTTTATCACTTTGTGCAATTTGTTATTCTTTCCGTTTGTGTATCTAAAATAAAACTGTTATACAAGGAATGTCTCCATACATATATTAAATTTCATTTATATCATATGTCATATTTAATAAATACTGAAACTTGGTTAAATTTATAAAATATTACACGGAACTAACTTGCTGCGTCAGACCATACTTAACACAGCGGTTTCCAAATTTATATTATCACACTACATTTTGTATAAAACTCACATAAAATGCTTTGATTATGGCTTTGCATTTTTTTAATTTTATTTTTAATGTCTGTAAGAGATTGTGACCGCTCGAACATCATGGGCTGTCAAATATATTTCATATAGCAATTAGTCAATTTAAATGTTATGAAATGCGAGAGAATATTTTGGGTCGAAAACATTGGAGATTTTAATGTAGAGTAGAGGCCGATGATCGAAAGTCATTCAGGCGATGCATATGAAGATTTCTCGATTTTTTTCAATTAGAGCCGTAGCAAACACGTTATAACACTGGCAGTCACTGCGATAACTATTCTGTTTTATACGTCGGCCATTAGATCAAAAGTTTTGAGCGGCTTCCGTCAATATGATTGCACTAATTTAATATCTCTCATGCAATTCGTTCAGCTCAACAAAATTAAATGAAATGGTGTTTCAAACGGTAGTTGTTTTCATTAGTGGGCACTTAGTAACGGGATTGGGCATTGATTCATTCTGATAAGCACTTTATTGGGCGTAACGGAATTCCATGAGTACCTATTTCAAATTCTTGAGCTTCTGTTTATAATAAATAGGCGAGTCTCTCGTAAGACTACGTTTTTTATTAAATATTTCTTATTAAAAGACTAACAGGTAGAGATATCTTACCGACATAGAGTTTTGATGTTTATTATGATAAGTTAAAGAAACAAGGGATGCCGCTATTACTATCGCAACTAAGTATAATTCTTAACACAAAGAACTTATGCAAATAATAACATTACATTATATGTTTTATTGACGGATAAGTCTTGTATTAGATGATTTAGTAAGCCTTTGTCACTAAATATTATTTTTTTAATTAAGGATGGTAACGGCCAGATATTAAACGGCAGGTGGATTGCCAAGGCAAACGAATAGTTACATAATTAGTTTGGTAACTGTGTGACGTGGTGTAGCTATATCATGATCGTATGTGATACTTTTATGAAATCTCCCATTCTTCATCAAAATACCTTCAAAAAGTTTAGATTTATTAACTTATGAAGTTGTATACACGTATCAGAATAAAAACATTAAAAGATAATTTAGCGCAAATTATTATTAAATCAAATTCATAAAACGATAGCAGACTTAAAAGAAAAATGGAACTGAGCTTTATGAAATATAAAATAATTACAAAAAAATAATATTATAAAAGTATATACGAAGTCTTGTGTGTGTGTATGTCTGTGGAGTATGTATTTGATTAATGAATTGATTAAAATTATATCTATAGTATGAAACAAATCGCAAATATAAAATACCATGTAGAACTTATAAGTGATATGTATAAAAACATAAAATGTTTTGACAATTCATTTATTAAACGTTTACTGTTGTTTCGTGATGTTTTATTTTTTTTTTTCAAAAAGAAATATCTATAATTCTTATATATCAGGATCAAGTGGTATTGCAAGGGTTTAGTAAGAAAAACTTTGTGTTAAAATATTTGGTATGCGGCAAACGACTGTGTTAGACATCTTTAATAACGTCATCGTTGTGAAAAAAATACAATACAAGCTAGTACGAAATTTTTTGTCATTATTTTTTTAAATTATTGTACATTTAATGTATTTTAGTATTATAATTAATACAAAATACATATATATACATATAATTTTTTTTCACAATAAATAAACATATATACATGTGTATGTATTTCCTTTTGAGTACATAATAAATGTTTATTTTTTATCTAAACTATCTAGATGCTGGCTACTTCCAATTAGTCCTATTGGAGTTCTATGGAAGAGGCCCATGTTCAGCAGTGCATGACCTGCAGTTGAAAGTACGTTAGCTACTTGTACATACATACATAGTAAAAGTCGCAGAAAGTCGCTGAATGCGGGCAGCTCATGACCGGTCATCGTAGCAATCTTTGGGGAAGGCCTATGCCTTACAGTGTAATACTCGTAGCTATCTAGTTCACGGACCCTTCCGCTCCTTGGACTCAACACCGATGAAGCCGTAAAAGCCTTAAGGCTAACAGCATTAACATCATCAAAGAAAAAGCAAAAGGCACTTATAGCTCTTTTTAAGTTCTGTACTGCGTTATCTATATATAAATGAATAGGCGATTGCTATCGAGTATAACATTCAAATTGGTAATAATAATATATAGTTCAAGTCATCTCTTGGGGTTTAACCCCGTGATTTTGTACCGGATATGACCTGCGGGGAAGGTGCTAATAGGTTCCGTAAATAACCGATTTTTTGCTGTTGAAATTATTGTATGTAATCAGTGGATCGGCTCATTGTTCCATTAGGGAATGAGTAAGGGTATTAGATCATACGAACTAAGGGAGAGGGTTCGCCCCATTTTAGTACAGACACATAGATGATTAATGTTATATAATAAATTATTCAATATGGTGGTAAAATACAAAGGTAGCGAATGTTTATTCAAAAGTAATTATTGTGATTAGAAAAGAATATTCCGATTAGATATAAAATGTTGCAAATTTATTTTAAATATCTATTTATTTCCTAATTTCTAACCCCTTAATTAGGAAATAAACAGATAAGTAAGACTTTATCTACTTCAAAGTGGGATTGTGAAATCATTTGTACATATAGTAAATACGTATTAGAGTCGTAATAACAACCTAATTTTCGTTAAACACATTACGTAACGAAAGTCGATGTTATTCACTAACGAGACCGGTGTTGCCAAGAGTATTAATTATTTTTCTTAATAATAACATAGTTATTTGTTGCCCATCTGTGTAAGAGATTTCTATTCATGTACTGACTCATTACGATAATCTTGAAACGGTAAGGTTAGGAAATTTTAAATTTGGTACGAATTTTGCTTTTGCTAAGTTGATATCAGTTAAGATTTACCTTATCGAAATTGTATCCACTATTAGTCTGTTAAATTTTGATTACAGTTTTACTACAAAAAATACTAAGAAAATTCCTATAACAAATTTAACAAAATTCCACCCGCTACAGGGGTTGAGAAGAGGTTTATTAAAAGTGCACATTTTGAAACTATGGCTCACATAGGTATAAAATTAGACCTTAATTTGCAAAAGACAATATATTGATTGAATTGCAAAAGATTAATCATTGATAATTATCGGGAATGGAATAGGAGTTGTGACTTACGTTAAGGACGACGAAATTTGGCCAAAAAGCTCAAAAGCCTATGGTTGCAAATTGCGATTGTAGTATGAACAATAAAATTACCCCTTTACAGCTTTTAAACCTATAACCTTATATACTAGGTTTTGCAAAGCCTTTATTTTAGTTTTCTTCGAAACTGCTCTTTAAAGATGGCTCATAGAAACTTTTTAAGTAAAGACAGTCGCGATTAACATCGATTTATAATTTTAAGTCATGCTATAAAAATGCAAATAATATGTAAAGAATAAAATTGTTCGATAGGCAATAAGCGTATATTATGATAAATTATAATATAACATATTTCATCCTAGTTGATTAGACCAATACAAATTACATTATTCATGGTGTCGATATCCAATACGAACATATTAAATAGTCATTGTATTGTTAAAGATACATCGCTTAGTTACCTCCCACGTGTTTCAATGAGGTTATTTTATTTTTCACCAACACAATAGCGATTATTAAGCGCTGTTCTTCGCGCTTATTTTTAACGTGTTAATAATGACATGTCGACATTCTTACTTTATATAATTTTTACACGAAACAGTATTGTTCGTTCGATTAATGTCCCGCAAGTTATAAATAGCAGCTTTTCATTCCTATATTTTATTGTAAGTTTGTGATTTACAAATCTCGCATTACTGGAATTATTTTAATAAATCATACGTAATATTTATTTATTCAAGTATCAATTGAAATGAGATAGGAATTATGTGGTCTCCGTTGAGCGGTCACAGAACTGATCTGAGAGTTCGGCGGCTTCACAATCCGGTAAAATAATAGTATATGTCTCTACACATACTATTATTTGCCCAAGCCAAGACTCTTCGATCGAAAGAGGACTTGAGCGCACTCAAATACCATTTGGGCAGAAGTGAATTAATATCCAAAAGGGATATACGGAAGTATCATATTTCATCTAAATTTGGCAATAAATATTAGAATAAATAAACAAGAAACTAGTTGTTTACAACATATAATTTTTTTCACTTACGGTACGTGGACAATTATTAGCGGCTATTTACTAATATTTGATACTAAACAGAATGGTACATGGGAGACAATCAATATTTATCATTAAATGTGTGTTTTCCAATGTTTATTAATTATCTGTCATTAATGGAAGGGTACGGAAGGGTAATCCAATAATTTCATGTAATAACAAACATCATTTTGCCTCCCGTAGAGCAAATGTGGTAAAATAAGTTTGTGAAGCTATAAATACACTACTTGCTGTCCACTGCGTCGATGTACCGTTAGCGATGTAACTGCTGATACAAACAAAAGTTATTGGAACAAGAATTACTGAAATAAAATTTGGAAGCATCTGTTTCGTGTTTTTAATTGAAATTCTCAAACTGATAACTTGTCTCTGGCCACTCGATATATCTTGCTTGTTTTACTTAATACAATTTAAGAGGAAAATAAACAGGTGCAAAAAATGTAAAATTTGTTAACAGCTGAATGTCGTGTGATTACACAAAAATTGGCAACGAGTAAAAAAATTTTTAAGAGCAAACAATCGCTTCATAAATAAGTTTTTTTATTTTTATTTTAAATTGAATTTCTGAAAGATTATTAACCCTCCAATATTTATTTTAAAAGTCTAATATGGGTTAATTTTTTTACCTTCATTCTTGCGCCGTACCCCTCACTGCTAAAGATCGTGAAACTTTTTGAAAAAAATTCTCGATGTAGGTTTACACCGAGAGAGGACTGAAATTTGAAATCGTAGATCGCGGGTTCGATCTTCGGGTACAGCCTTATATGTAATTCACTTTTTGTGCATTAATTATATAGGACTGTCACTGATCACAAACAAGAGGTTTCCAGAGGATGGGCAGCAGCGTCTTCTACGTACCATACCACAACACCGCGATAACCCGCCTGCCAAGCGTGGCGATTATGGTATTTTCCTCAAAGATATCTACAGGGGAGGCCTATGCCTTGCAGTGGGCGTCTATAGCCTATAAGGACGACTATGTTTCATTTGTGTTGATCTTCGCGATGTTCCGTACAATTGATAAGTAAAACGTTAATGTTTTATTTTCAAAAATGTCAATATCCTTAATAAGACAAATCGATGGTGTATCCAAAATATCAAGTATTTTAAATAAATTTTATTTCCCTCCTCTACTAAGGATCGTGACCCTTTTTAGTACCTTATAGTTATTATTTTTGTATAAGTTTTTTTCTCTAGGTTATACTTTATTATCAGAGTAACTGCAATGAACAGAGCTGTGTGGTGATGTGTTTGAACGCGTTGTTTTATACCGGAAATTATATGACATTCACTAGTTGTTTGAACAATTATCTGCAGCAAATAAAACAATTACGTTACAAATGGGAGATGCGGCTTGTCGTGGGATTTGGGGTGAGTCCGGGGATGACTATGGGAATATGTCATCCGTCAATTTTTATTCCGCTTCACTGGCGAAGGACAAAATTATGTAATTAAAAGGTAATGTTATATTTACATGCTGTTTTTTTTTGAGATCTGCAATTCATAATACCATTTAAAAAAAAAGTAAATAAATGTTATTATGTAAATTTATATAAGGCAGGAGAATTAGAGAGCCTTAAGATCTGTTACATCGTTTTGGCAAACGATCTGTGGCGTGAGAGGCTCAAGGGTTCCACGAAGGGACTTCGGTTTGGGCTGTCACTCGTAATAAATTGATATTCACATTCTGTCACCTATTAGTTAACATTTCTACTAGTTGTTTAAGTGTGTCATGATATTTTGACTTAAAAGTTTCAGTACTTATGACTTAAAAAGTTACAAACAGCAAGTTAGAAGCATAATTACAGATTTTATTTACGCTAGTTTAGCTATAAATGCTTTTTGGAAAGGATTTGTCTAGACCTCTTTACAGTGAATTAGGATGCCTCTGCTCGGACGCAGTTCTTAAGCCCTATAGGCGAACGCTTCATCAAAATAATTCGTCACTGCGCTTCGGTAGCTCGTTTACTACTGGTTTAGAGCCGTATTGAAATTTGAACCCCCTCATTAACTTCATATTTAAAAATTACATTAGTTCATAAATCACTGTTGTTAAAAGGTTGCCGACGTTGATCGCACAATACTACTACCTGATTCGTATCCAATATCGATTGATTAACGATTTGTTGAGTGACTCCTATTCATGGCGACGTCAAAGGGTGATGTTTAAACATTAATAGAAGAATGTTCCACATTTCTTCTAAGGGTGGTTAGTTTTTATACGTGGAATATAATTGTTTAGCTTTCGAAAATCATAGCGCGGTTTTCCTTTGATACGATAAAAGTGTTCAGTTCACATATAAAGGAATATATTTTTTCTCTCCGGAGAATTTCACACCACTTTTTTCAAAAAAGAAAATAAACAAAATGCGTATCCCTTGTCTTGTAAATTTGTTTAAGATTATCAGATCTGTTTGGACATTTCGACTTAGAGTTCTACTTTTAAATTTGAGGTGATTTTTCGGACATCGAGATGTGTTTACACGCGTCTTCAAGACATTTAGACACTGATCTCGTTGGAGATTTATTTCGCCGATACTAACTTTGGTATACAAAATCAGTCGCAGACGACGGTAGATCGATATTTGAATTTTTCGATATAAACCACAATGGCGTGTTAAATAAAATCGTGCATAGTAAATTGAGTTACGCGAATTTATTTCCCACAAGCGTTTGTTATGAACATTGCTACTATAAGAAAAAGATCAAAATATTTTTAATTTTTTTAAACAATTTAGTTTATCTCCTATAACCTAGTTTATTTGTGAAAACGCGTTAATGATTTATTATTTACGAAAACTTCAATTAAATTTATATATTTACATTTATTTATTAGCTCTTATCAAATTGGAAAGCATAGAAAATTTTATTTTTTTAAAACTAAGAAAAGAAAACAATTTTCGAATGATTTATTGCTTATATGTCGATTAAGAACAGGAGTGGTAAAATTAATTAAAAAAAAAATATTTATGTATAACCACTTGTGTTAACATTCAATAAAGGTGAAGTGTTATTAACAAGTTGTCTGTAATGAAATGTTTATAAAAGTTATATTCGTATCTTCTTAACAGTGTTATTAATACTAACTGTGGTGTCAACAGTTTTGTTCTTAAAAATTTAAGGAAAATTTTCCAAGGGGATCGCGCTAAAGACAAAACCCTTAAATAAACATATTTATTAATCAGGATATAATTTCTCATTATGTTTAATTACGGTAGTAAAATTAATACTGTTGTTATTATTAATGGTAATAATGCCCTCCACGCGGTATTTTTATGAGATCTTAAACAAAAAAACATTTGATTACTTCATGGGGCCTCTTGAGATTATCGGAGTTCGATAGCAATCAACCAGTAATTGACAATCAATGTTGCACTACATACATGTGTATGTGTATATATATATATATATATATTATCGGCGTACAGCGTCCTTTGATATTATATATATCCAATGAGTGTTAAGGTCGAAACACGTCTTTATACTAGAACCTTAAGGCTCCAGAGGCCATCCATTCTGGACGCTATGGGGCCTGCCCACTGATACGTCAATTTGCTAATCTACCGAGCTGTATCCGCTAATATCGTTCATCTATACAAAATAAATTGGAAATTTATTTAACTACACATATTTAAAGTAATTGATTCGTACAAATAAATTACGATAGTTCGAAAAGTACTACAAAAATAAACAGATAAGTATTCATGAAAAGACACTATAAGGTTTTCACAATTAAAAATTTATTACGTTTAAAACCTTAGCTGCGATATACGCGGGTAATGAGGAAACGTGTTTTATTTACTATATAATAATTAACAATGGCTGGCATAATAATGTCATACGTCGTCAGGTCAATAAAAAAGTCTATTCGAGTGATTTCGAGCCGCTTGCAGACAAACAAGAGTCGATTTATTCATTTATGGCTTTACGACACCTCGTTAGCAACAACGATAAGATAACTTAAATAGATAATTAGTATTGTTTATTTTTTCATGTCTTTTGATTATGTAACCTCTTTTTAAGTTTTATTGAACACACGACGGCAGTGTAACACCTCAAAAGAGATCTATACGAAGATACGCTCAACGTAAATAAATTTCGTTCGTTGATTGCCAATAAACAAAGTCGATATTTTGTGTCATATAATCTGATACGATATGCAAGAAATGAGGTTGAAACATAATTCTCGTTAAACGTTTGTCGAAGTATGCCGCGGTGGCGCGTGGCAGTCGCGCGACCGTCGGTCGGACGAGTTTGCTCGTTTTAACCCGTGCCTTAATTACAGTGAGGCGTTATCGAGTAAGAATGTGCACACGCGACATTGGTATTAATTTTAATGAAAGAAGTGTGCGCCGGACAGCACCTGCCCAAGTTGTCGGCTCACTGAAAACCGTAGAGACGGCACAGAAAACTGCGGAGTCGTGCATATTTTTTTTAAAGATTTTCTTATAACTTAATATTTGTCAGTTCATTGTCGCGCGATGCGATTTTTTATAAGGTAGCTTAATTAATACATTAACAATATTAATCTTAATCATTTTCTCAAATAGAGTTAATTATGTATGTTTTAGTAATGTGTAATTTGTTATTAATAAAAATTAAAATGTAGATCATCATCATCGAAAGCTACTCGTCGATGTCAACGGCACGAAAGTTTGATCCGGATAAATATAGTTCTAATTAATTCAGTTATGAAATGAGTTTGGCTACTCTTTAACATCTGCGTTCGCGGTAAACGTAGGGCCGTTTCCCAGATTTCGAATTACCATTTAAATTATGGTTAAGGTATAATTAGTATGATAATAAAATAAAATTTGTTACGTGATGTGTTGTACGTGAACCAGGTTTGTCGTAAAATTTATACCCAATGCTTTAGCATTTGGTAATTAAAATAGAATGCATCAGTATTAAGCGGGTAACGGAATTCGTCGGAGTAGACTGGCTGGCTTCGCTTGATGGCAAAATGCCCTAATCTCTTACATTAATCAATATGTTACAATATTTTACAATTTAGATTACCAACTTGTTTTATTTACGAGTATAACTTAGTTGGATCACTTGCAACTGTGTGATATCTTTAAAATGCTTCATTAACATACACTAATTTGTTTTATTTAGTGCCTTATTATTTATTTTATTAATGTACAACTATGTAAAAGAAATCAATAATTATTTTTTTTGCAAAATATAATTATTTTGCAAAAAAATTATTATTGTTTAAATTAAAAAAATAATTATTAAAAAATATTTATAGACTATTTTTTGTATCGATCCACAATCCGTTTTCAAGTAATATTTGTCATATTTCTCCATAAAAAAAATGCTGTTAAAATTAAAATAAAATCAGATTTAACAATATTTTACATGCGTATAAGTTATGTAATTTAATTTTTTTTGCTATTAAGTCTTCCAGTTTATTTCATGGTTTCGTAATTTTTACAATATAACTTGCATCCTTTGTACGATGAAACTAATATTTCGTAATGAAAGAAAAATATTTTTGGAAAATTTTACGATTTCCTTGTTTATTACGCATCAAGATCATTTACCATTCATAAATGTGGCCAATAGAAAGAGAAGCAAATATAAAGTTTAAAGTAAAGAAAGAGATGTAAATTGCCAAAGGGCAGGTGTCGCTGTCCATCTGCCTTAGTACTTTGTACAGTTGCCTCCTTGAGACCCCCGTCATGGCGTTATACTTGGTTAATTAATTATGTATCTGTGACACTGCACATTGATTAGTCAAATTTCCACTACTGATTATAAAACTGTCAGAATGTTACCATAAATTTTATAACATGGAAAGGAGAAAATTCATTTTATAACTGTGAACAGTAAATCTTAAATAATATTTGTTTTACATTTATCAAAAAAGAAACTTCATAATAACAGATAAAAACCTTGTCTCCGAGACATCGGTACTTGACTTTTGGACTATTATGTAGGGTATTTCTCATCCGAAACAAATATTTGTGCGGTCTATCTTTTATTGTGACATTTATTGTGCTTCTGCGATACTGTTAATCTATACATATAAAATTATCGTATTATAGTGTAACAAAACGATTACCTCTAAAATGGTTTCACCGCTTTTTATGATATTTTGTGCTTTGCTATTCTTTTAACATAAATCACATTTTTTTTGTAATATTTTTGTTTTTACTTTTGATCAACTTTTTATTTATTTCTAACTTTAAATATAAATACTACTTACAGGAATTTCACTTAAGGACATGTTTTCCAAATTGAAGCAGTTTATTTGCACTAGATATAAGCATTGAGGAAAAATCATATAATTCGTGTTATAAAATTAGCGTATGGCTAATGGAAAAAAATCATTCCGTCGTTTAATATTTTAAAAACTTCCCGGTATCTGAAAATTGCACCGATTCGTTTGAGACACGTCTACTTGCATACCTTAAGTGCATGCGACAGGTTAATTTCAAGTATAAATTGACGAGCGCCGCGGCCGGCCGCTTTTATGGTTCAACGTCGTGTTTATGCGAGAGGGAACCATAATAGAGGCTTAGTGTGTCCTGGATGAGGACACAGCTGCCTTTGGACGGCGGCAAAGCTACATCTTAAATATTTATTATTTTGTTATTATCAATCGCTTACCAATTTAAATCATAATGTTAATGAACATAAAATACTAAACATTCCTTAAATATATGTTTGTCACAATGTATTATTGTTTCTTTATATTACACTAGCTTTCCCCTGCCAGCTTAATGAACGCCCTATCAAACCTTCTGCAGATATAATTTTGTAAAATCCGTTTTTGGCTGCACTCTACTCAGCGAAAGGAATATTCTTACCAAATCTCAGATCCCTAAACCTAATAGTTCTAGAGATATCGATATGTAGCGCCCCAAGCTTAAAAATATTTGCGGCTGTGCACTGTGCTATGTGTGAAATACGTGCGGCAATCTGTGCTCTGCGGAATTTATAAAAAAGATATCACGATGAGTCCGTACATAGGTGGAAATCTCTTATATACTATACAAAATTAGGTAGTAATAATAGTAAGAAAATGCGTATTTAAAAACTCGCATTACCACGTATTAAAATTAATTATTGTTTTAGTATTCGTCCCTACAGACTTTGTGCTGTAAGAAGATATAGTCCTGGCGCATTTAAATAGAAAAAAAATTAAGTAAAATATTTTATAATGACCACTTTATATAGGATGTTTCAAAATACATTACTTTTAAATCTTTTTTTCTAATCAAAAGTTCCCTGTATGTAGATTATAAGCTTACGGACTTACAAGAAAAAACGAGCAACAAGTTTTAAAATATTGTAGTATAGAAATAAATGCTACAAAATAAAAACTCTTGAAGTGATAATTATTAAACGTACATACGTAGCAATAAGCACTTTAAATGCGCGTTATACAATTACCGTAAAACTGTGCGGCAGATCCTATGGAGATAAGACGACAAAAGTTTCAACATGCAGAGAAACAAATATATTGGTATATATTTAAAAATAAGTAACCATAAAATAGAACATACGGCGATTGTAATAAAGTTCACATTTATATTATGCCATTTTTAATCTGTTTGGTAAGGTTGGCAAGGAAGTTTCACAGATGATAACGATCTGGACTCACGTGACTAATTTTTGTTCACAAAGTGAACATGCCTGTAACTACTGTTGATTAATGTTTAGTTGTTTTGATTTCATTGTTTTATTATTTATTATTTTTTCAATTTATTTTACGCAAGCTTCGCGAAAAAAGCATTTTTCATAATCAGTATTTAGAACAACGTAATTTTAAGCTTGCTATTAATAATAGTCCGTAAAAATAGGTTACTTTATCGTTGCTACTATTTTAATCCGACGGGTTTTTTTAATTAGTGTGGGTAGGTTCACTGTCAAGAGGTTGATTAAGGTTTAATATAGAACTGCTACGCCGGGTACCTTTCAATGTTGATACTATTATATTCAATTGATTCAATAATGTCATAGTGTAAGTAGTTTTAAAAAACATTTAAGATTTTTTTTTAAGACTTCTTACAAAGTATACTTTTTATTTAGTTTATTCAAAAGAAATTCAAATATTCTTATATATTTACCACCCCTTTTAGGTCAAATCACAGTACTGTTAAACAACTTATGCTTTTAAAATGCATGTTTAGTATGTACTCTGCAAAAATTTGCTAGAAAACATCTTAAGTTTTCAGCCTATTGTATGGGTTACCCATTTACACAAGGAAGCTTGAAATATACACGAAATGATAATATATTTTAACTTCACAAAACTATGTTACATATTTTTATATTGTTTTTGGTTTATTTCAACTTTAATATTCATACGAATAAAATGATAACTTTTTTATATTAAATTGTTTGAGAGTTCTTTATTTAAAGTCAGTAAATCGCGACAAACATACAAATTATTTTTATTCGTTGTAAGACGAAACACAAATGAATGCGTGATTTTTGTGCTTTTGTTTGTATTTTACAAATGTTTTTGTTTTAATAAATGCAGGTGGCACTTTCAAGGTTTGCCTTTTGTTTGCATTTGATTGATTGATACATATTTTATTCCACGCAGAAATCGTGTTAAGGACACGCAATAAAAATCCACAAACGGTGAATTTTAAGATGCCTTTGTTTCACACACTAGGCAACTGTTGTGCGTATTTACCTTCCAGTTAAACAATGCAACAAGGCACTATCGTAAGGCGGGAACAATATCCTTTATCTAGATTTCTGTTGCTGATGTAGAACGGCTCAATCCAGGCTGCGGGCTAATATAAACAAAGCCTTATCTGGGCAATGCCGCTGAATCCCAATACGTTGTCGATGTATCGTTTTACGCTGTAAAATTATGTTAATAGTATTCATATTGTTCTAACTAACAATCTTACGTAATGTTAGTAATAAAATCTTTATGAAATATACAATGTGGTCATGTATTAGCAAAATTGTGCTTAACGTAATGTTGTATCGCCTCAAAAAGTTTTACAATGTTTTTAGATTAAAAAGACAATGTGCGAATTATAAAATGTTCTTCTAGGAAATAAATTTTGTAGCTTTTTAAAAAAAGGTGATTTTCGAATATAAAGTGTTTACTTTTAATACGTTCGTAAAAACGATTAAAAAGAGAACATGCTACGTATTAATTTAAAATTTTAATTCTGATTCAAGCCGCGATAATTTGAAAAGCAATAAATTGTTTAATGCTATGAAATATAAATCAGAGCAATCTCAATCGATGAAACTTGCTCTTCGTGCGCTTAATATACGATACGGCAATTTGTACGATTCAAACAAAAACAATTAGCAGTTTAACCGCACTTACCATTACGTAGATCGGCGATAAGAAAATGTTACTGAGAAAGTGTAAATAGAATTACCATTGCACTTGGTCGTTACGAGGTGCAATAAATTACATAAAAAGACAAATGAGACACAATTTGTTGCGCAAATTTTTATTCACACAAAATTTATGTTCAGGCTCACATCGTTAGCAAAGTACAAGTACAGGTTTTCTGAAGATGTCCATCGACTGATACCATCTAGAGGTATGTAAATGTTTTCACTTGAAAGGTAACTGTACAAATCGTACACGCGCATGTCAGACATTTTTAATCCGCTTATTGTCTCAAAATACATTTAATAATTTATGGAACTAAAAAAAAAATAATAATATTATAAATTGACAAAACTTCATACTGTTTGTCTCTAATTAATCTTTCTCTTATCTTCACAGTGTTATTTGCTGCCTTAAAGGCAGAAGTCGGCTTAATGATGACCATAAACATGGGTGTATCACTGCGGGATTGAAATGCGAATTTTGATATCTCAATCTTTGCGGGTCAGAGACGCCGCGGTCACGAAACCCTTCGGTGGTCACGAGTCGATATCGCTCCAATGCTTATTAATTATTATCAGGCAAGCAAATTATCTATATTAAGCGGATGTTAAACGTTTGAATTCATAGGAGAGGCTTTAAATTTACCGGGAAAATAAATAAAATCAAAGACTTTTAATGATATTTATTCATTAGTTTTACATATAGATTAGGTTATTAATAAAATCGCTTTACTATTTTATTATTATTTTTCTACAATATGTCCTTTTACGTCTCATAAATATAAAAACATTATATTTGATAGATATTTAGCGATATAAATTTCAACCTATTTATAAATTATACTAGAGACGCATACAATTATGATTAAATTTATTTTGTGTTAGTTGTGTCTGTACTATGAATACGGCGCATGACACGGGCAGGGCGAAGGTCTCGAACTGGTAAAATTAAGTACAGGACATACTCGCCTGAAGCACTAATGTGGTAGATACTTTAAGTGATTTCTGTAACATTTTACATTGTAAGTTTCAATTTTTTTTTATTCAGGTTAGAATAAAAAGCAATTTTAAAGAAAACCTTTCTCATATGAAGTTATGTTAGAGCACATAACATTACTAAGCCGTAAAATAAAGATAAAGGGATAGAAATAATGAAATTACACTACCTTTTTTTGTAATGTTGGAATGAAATTCAAACGCAATTAAGGCTAATGAGTAAGTTATTTCGATAGATGCAAGGGATCTGTCGGCGGTCTAAGCTTTCCTGGAAGGATTGGTTAGAAAAAGACGTTTAAATAGAACGTTATATAAATTCTCCGTAAGGTTGATATTTGATTAAATCCGACCGAAATAAATTTTTACACAATTCATTATAAATTATCACGTATAACGTTATCATCGTGTAACCAATTTAAAGAAATTGAAATCGTAACTGATAACTTTTGATTTTGTGATCGGTATTAACTGTTAATTTTTCTTGATAAGACCAAATTTATTGGACGTTTCGAAGTCGTATCGATGCCGAAGCAGAAGCGTCGTCCACGTTGTTAACTTTGTCATTTTTGACAATATTACCGACGCCATTAAGTGGTTTCCATTATATTTGCATGGGAAAGTAATGCGTATTTGTCTCAATAAGTATGTCGATTAAAGAATTTTTAAACCTGCACGGTATCATTTTTTTCTAATATTATTTGTCTGTTTTATTTTGTCCGAGACGCTCAAAGAGTTATGGAAATGGGCTTTGCTTGGGATTAAATCAGAAATAAGGATATGCACAGACAAAGTTAATGAACTGCTGTAATACAACGGATTAGTAATTTGCACTGGAAATAATTAGGCCTTATAGTTCTCACAACAGATGGCCGCTGAATCTATAAGATTCTGAAGTGGGAATTACGAAACGGCAAGCGCAGCGCTAAACGTGCAATCACAAGGCGGACAGATTACATTGTTAAGATCGTGGGGAGACGCTGTGTGCGGTCTGTTCCCAATTAGTCCTTTTCTGAATCTATTGGATAGGCCAAAGTCGTTCTGTATATGTCCTGCAGTTAAAATGATGAAGAATCTTTTGTTACTAAACACCAAATCGTAAGAAAACCGCTAAATATTAAGAAACGATTTACTGACAATAGTATCAGTTGTAACGAAATGTCATAAATGACTTTACGTTTACATTTTTTTCTTATAAATTTTTAATGTAAAGTGTAAGTACTCTAGTCTCAATGTTTTAAAATGGTTCGGTTTTTGATAATCCCATGTTGATGATCTAAAGTTTTTTTCATTATTATGAATAACCTCTAATGTTACTATCCTTAAGTTGACAATTTATAAAATTTTTGACATTGTCAATAAACGAAAAGGAATTAGTAAACAATCTTATTCAACTTATGATTGACATGATCAGAAACCATCGTAAGAATTTCTTTGCTGACCTTACAACAGAAAAGTAAATAAGGAAGTGAAGAGTGCCAATCGTGCCCTACTAATCTCTATGCAGGGGTGTCCAACAAAGGATAGCATTGAGATCAGTTCATTGGCAACACAGGCGCGTGCCGTACGCCCACGCAAGTCAGATAACAAGTTCAATACATCTGCCTGTTCATGCATGTACGCGAAATAGCAAGTACCTATCGATGACGAGTTAGTGGCTATTTTTTGTGTTTCGTATTGTAAATCGAATCGCTGCCTTGACCGATTTTTTAAGGCCAAAGTGTCTTTTTTCCCAAATAATAACAATTTATTTAAATATGTACACATTGTTTTTTTTATTTTAAATTTGCCTACTTCGAAGAAGTTTAAAAGAATTTTGTAAATTCTCTTGTCTGTTTGAAAATAAAAATAAATTTTTAATAATTGGACGTCTACTACTAGATATGGTTTTCTAATTGAACCGCTTGGAAGCATCTTCTAACAAACATTAAAAGGTCATTTATTCACCTCGTCCCGGTCAGTGATTTATCATCATTTTAGCCATAGGCCTCTCCCGTAATTTTGGAATAGGACCGGTTCCAATCGAAATTTTCTTCCGAAGACTTGAACGAGATCCTCTGTCCTGTTTGTGTGTGTACGTCACAAACTGTACTTACTGGTCCATGGTTTCCATTCCAGAACCTTAAGACATCAGTGGTATTCAATTTTGCACGCTATATGACCTATTCATTGCCACCTCAATTTGCCAATCCGCTAGGCTGTATTGGTTACTTTCTTCTTCGTATTCCTGGTGATCGATCTCATGGTGAAATCTTAAGCATAATTTTTCCATGGCTTTTTGAGTAACTGTGAGTTTGTCAAGGAGTAACATTTTAGTGCCTTAAGTCGTTACTGGTAAAATACGGTCGCAGACATTTGTCCTAAAATACTGGAGGATATTAGATACTGGAGGAGATATTTCGTAGTTAACAGTGTAACAGTGCCCGCGAGTTGGGTTAATATTAAGGAAATAAAAAATATTTGTCACATTATTCTTTACTTATAACTAATCTTTTAATGATGTTAAATCTATTTTTCATATAAAAATTCAATTCTAAATGAAATAAAACGACTGTTTAAATACAAAAAAGTAATGGAAAAGATAGTTTTTCAGTATTCTCCTTAAAGGGTTCCGGCATCATTATAGCCATTTGGTCGTCGTCATTTTGTTGAAAGATTTCAATTTACTTTATTATCTGTTTATTTATGCGTAATCTTTTAATAATGAGGGACTTCTCATTTGAAAAGGGTGAAGTGGAGTAACGTTTTAAACTATTTTTTTTATTTCAGTTATGTTGCACTGTCATAGCTTTCACTGTTTTACTAAGATTTTTTAGATTAATATTACTTATTTTGTACATCTGTAAGTAAAAAAGTTTTCAGTAGTTAATTAGTAAATAATAAGTAATATTTTAACCTTTAACTGAGGACGCGCGGTCTCACAGACCGCTTGCAGTTTGTAATTTTTGTGTTTACCCCTTTCCCCTTGCTCCCCGCGATTAATGCTCTCAGTAGCTTTAGTTTTAGCGCCGAAACGTATATTGAGATGATAGGTTGTGTCGGCAGACACAAATTAGCTGAGTTATTTTACTTTATACTTCAACCGCGGTCTGTCGGACCGCACGTCCACGTTTCCTGCGTAAATAACATAAACTGTGATTTCGTTTAATTTGATTGTTTTATGTTATTTTCATTTAAAATGTCAATGAATATTGAACGAGAAGATGGTTTATGCTCATTTTATATAGCATTCTTGTCTTGTGCGGTATAAATGCTCATATACTACACAATGAGCATCAGAGCAAAAAAATAAAAAGAGGAGTATTCCTAAAAAAATAGCCCGATCTTTAGTGATGATCTTCCGCATATGCAAAGACAAGCAATAAAACCAAATATACCAAAAGAATTGAAAATGACAATGAAGCGAGTTTTACGGGCAGATATGCTCCTAGATGAACCCCCTAGCCAGGAGAGTGATTCATTAAAACGAAAAACATGTCGTCTTTGTCCAACAAAACTAAAGAGAAAGTCCAATTACACTTGTATAAGTTGTAGGCAGGTCATATGTTTACAGTGTTCCAAACCCTTGTGCAAGGACTGCCAATAATTTTAAACAATTGGACCAATGTCAAAAAATTTTTATTTTAATTTGAGAAAACTTTTATTCGTTTTTATATTAGGTTAAACCTTATATTTTTTAGTTTTGATTGTTATTTTTTCTAAAAAGTTTAATTCATTCGAGTTTTTCGTCCTACAATTGATCTCTAGTAAATGTATGCCAAAAAGTGCCTTTAATTGTTGGTATGCTTTATTTTATTTACAAATAAAGAAAGATTGATTAAAAGCCTCGAAATTATTTAATTTTAATATAACTAAAAAACAATAAATACAAAAGTGTACAAATAAAATTAATATTTACGTAATATTTGGACTTCAGAACATAGCGGTCCGAGAGACCGCGCGTCCATGGTAGTGTAACAAAAAAATGACGTCCATAGTTAAAGGTTAAGTTCCAGTCCACATTATTGTTGATTTTAAGACACGATGACTGCAAATAGGTGCAAAAGTTTTAAAACGATAAATGTATATCTCATTTGTGGTTAGTTAGAGATGTACAAATTTTAATCAATCGTTTCAGAAATAATAGTTAACGCGATGAAAATATATTAAAAAAACGTTATTAAAATTTAAATTATTAATATGTATTAATTATTGTTTGATTTTAGAGCAGACTTTGTATCCATGACGATGGAAAGTGATACGATCCGTTTAACTTTGCTATATTACATAAGGCCTTCTCACATTAAAATTCTCAGCGGCGCCATAAGACGTAAGATTATACAAATTATAAGCCTGTTATTTTCACTGACTACGTCATCTTCAAAAATAAATAATACAAATAATAGCGCCTACGTAGTTTAGTTGAATGATAGGGATAGTCGCCTTTTCCATCTAACCAAATATAGAAAACAGGAATAGTTTACACCGACTCCTTTCCTTCCTTTGTTCTTTGAACAAATATCACAGTTAAGAATCTTAACCATTAGGTGTATTCTGTTTATGGACGATTTTCTCAAGCGTTAAGTGGATCTAATAGCGAACGTTTACCCTAATTTCAATTTCCTACAAAACGTTTAACGTAACGCAATTATGTGTTGTTAATAGTTGTCAGTGAATTTAATAGATTTACTGGAATTTGATTAGTGAACTTTTTTGAAGAATCTCTCCCTTCCCATTTTAGTCTCCTGGTGTAAATAATATCCTAAAAAAGAGAAGAGAATTTCCCAATGTTATTACTGGTTTCAAATAAAATTCAAGTAGGTTACGTACAAATGTTTAAGTTGTTAATTTCTGTACCGCATTTGTAATTAATTTCTTTTACTTAAATGCACTTTTTGTAATAGATTCCTTGTATTATTGCTACATTTAAACATTGAACATAAAAGTATTTAAGGAAGTGCGATTACTTCAAATTTGATAACAATGGTTTTCCGCGCCTATTCCTGTTATGAAAGGAGACATACAACTGCTAATTTTAAAGTTCATAATGTATCCGATCCCTAAATATTGTAACGGGTTCCAATTCACTTTAAAGCCAGAAGGTATCAAAAGCAAATAAAACATAATGAATAGCCTTCGCATTTTCATATTCTTTCTAAATTAAATTTGGGCGTGATTAACTCACTCGAGGCGTTTTCTCTGTTCATCAATCAAAATGTAGTCACGTAGAAATGAGGCGCTATTTACTTCCTAACAGCTGTCTCGTTTCTTTTTGCACGTTTAGGTATTCGTTAGACAGAGATAAGTGTTTACATTCGATTAGACAGTGCGCAATTGTAATTTTCAGAGTTCACACGGCTGCTACGCCGCGGTCCGACTTCAGAAGCTCTGGTAATCAATTTTATACACAAACGGGGGCCATTAATTGATTTTTTTCGCCTCTAATGACCAAAAATAACATCTGCCAAATCAACAGGATCGGTCGTTAGCGTAGGTGCCAAAAATGTATATTTTTTGGGATATTATGATGAGCTACGTTTTATTGTTTACTCTGCACGTGCCAGCATAAAATCGAACAGGCCTTCTTTTCAATTTTGTTCAGTAAATAAACTTAAACATGTTTAAATACATAAATAATAAAAAGTATTAGAGTTTAGCCGGTACAATAAATTTTTTTAAGTCTATACGTATTAAACATAGTGGTTCCATTTTTTTAAGAATCTATCTACACATAATCGCTGCAGTGAGGAGATTTTAAAATCTTGCTGCAAAGGATTTTGTTTCACAAAACCATCACATTGTAATAGACCGGTGATAATATTTACGAATTGTAGCGTTCACAAAAGAACGCTCTGTATTACTGGCCACTGCGGCTACATTATATTTGTTCTTGCGCGTTACGATTTTAACTCGGACGCCAGCAGTGGGATAGTCGCATTTTGTTTAGGTCAAAATAGTAAATCATACATCGTAATCACACGTTTGTAAAAAGTCTCTTCGTTATATATGTATAATTTACACCGCATCAATCAAGATTTGCGTTAATTTTTCTCGCTATGAATAAAAGTACAAATATGTGCAAAAATATGCTTAATTAACACAAGACGTTCATTTTTTTGTTAAAATTAACAAGGTTCAATGCTTTTAATACCTGTCATACGCAAATTGTACGACGAAAATTGCCCAAAATTTTATAATGGCCTATTGTGATGTTTAAAGCTACTGCGACGAAAATTAAGAAAATCGCGAAGATATCAAACAGCGCCCGTAATTTATTAAACATTACAATATTGTGTTGTAAGTTAATGTATCGACGAAAGGGTTTAGTAGATTAAGTAAGCTTAAAACTAAGGTCCACATTATAATTTGTTCACTCTGTTCTACTCGTAAAGATAAATGTTAAATTTGCATCTGATGCCTAGTAACATTCACGGCAGGTCGCAGTGGGACGTTGCCCTTGTTTGTTTTAGACCGCAATAAATTTTACCCGTTACAATTGGAACCCCATGCAGTCGACAAATTTATGAGGAGAGAATCACGTTTTAACTATGATAAATTTTAATCCAGGCCCGTTTAGGCAAAATTAGATTTAATGTGATTATTCAAATATGTTCGATTGGAACTACTAAATCTTCTCCTGTATCTTTTGATTTATCTATAAAACCAATAATATATTTGACAGTCCGTTATTTTAGATACAAACTTATTCTATGAATAAAATAATATTCAAAGACTTCGAGAATTTTGTAATATTTTATTTTAATACAATACATTGGTAATTGTTAATTAAATGTCAACAATTTCAGCTTTGGTTTAATAAAAGTTAGTTTGTTTTATGGCAGATGGAATGATTGAAGATAACTTAAATATTGTAAAATTTGATGGTTCCAAAAACTTTCTAAGAAATTATTTTATAATGTACGTGGTTTCAGATTTATATCTGCATGTCATTTAGATCAATCGAAACAATCGAATTAGATCAAAGATAAGCTAGCTGTCGACATTGTA
Organism: Battus philenor; assembly: GCF_028537555.1. Taxonomy (NCBI): domain Eukaryota; kingdom Metazoa; phylum Arthropoda; class Insecta; order Lepidoptera; family Papilionidae; genus Battus; species Battus philenor. The sequence goes on from NW_027181704.1 coordinate 10,717,184, forward strand.
TTGATTTTTATATTATACTTAAATTCTTTGAGATAAAATTTTCTCATACCAAATCTGGACCGGAGGGTATCCTTTCAACTTACGTCTGCGTATCAAGATTGCTATCGGTAATAGATTTACAAGAACTGTCCTTGAGAGAACGCTTCCTCTGCCCTTATTGTGTGGGATTTTTTTTACTCTTTATTGTACGCGTGGAGTACAACATAGAGTTATTATAACTTAAAAAAGTACATTGGGCGCTCTTATCACTCAGACAATTTTTTAGAGAACCATAGTATGAAAACAAAAGTGGGAAATCGACGTATTTACGAGATAGTTTTGAATGGAATTTTGAATATGATTAGTCTACCCAAATGATCTTTCACTACGTATATTAAATACTTTTATTTATACATATTAATAATAATACATAATTATAATCATAATAATATATAAAATAACACGAAATCAACCATCTTTCTCAAAACATCGTCTTTCTTAACACCAAAAAAAAGCTTAATATTAAAATAATATTTTAACAGTAAAAAACTCCATAACCATTTTTGACAATTTTGCATGTTTAATAATTAACCGCAAAGTATTTCACAAACGAATACCTGGTATGTTACCATTTGTTGATGACAATTGCGCAAGATACACGTTTATTAACGCAACAGAAATTAATTACAAAAACTATTACAATTTAATTTAAGTGTTTACACCATTTTTCTAGAATAAAGTACGTTAACAATTGCTTAACTTTTCACAGTCGAACTTGAAGATCAAATGTGAGGCGCCGACTCCCCGCTACGAATAAGGTCAAAATGTTATTTTATAGTTTAATAGAGCTGAAAATTTTAATAAAAATTAGTCACATTCCTCGGTATAGGCTGATTATTAAAGTTGGTATTATAATTTCACTTTTAAATGAAGATAATCAGACTCATAAATATTAATAACCTTTTAATTAGTAGACAATTTACTATAAGCTTGCAATCAAGAGGTCCACGGAAGAACTCATTTCGGACCTCGTTGGCAAGCTCACGATTTCTCAACGACCCATAAAGATGGCTATGCATGGAGTTTCTCAACGAGATCGGATCAGGCATAATGAGATCCATAGACGAACACACAGACGGAAGGCGAGGCAGGAAACATAGCGTGTAGAATTGATAGTCAATGTGGCCTTAAGGTTCTGAAATGGAGATCACAGACCGGAAAATGCAAGCGGTTACCTGTCCACCCTTTGAATGAAGAACGTTCATTCACAGGGTGGAAAGATATCCTTGTTAAGGTCGTCAGAAGACACTGGATGCAGACCGCTCCCAACCGGTCCCATAGGAAATCTATGGGAAGGCACCCCTATCAAGTAGCCTTCCGACTGAAATGATGAAGAATGTGAAAGATTTTATACTAGAAAAATAGTTTTATTGTGCCCCTTTTTTACTATAATTATAGTAAATTAACTAGGACAAAAGTTTTCAATATGTTTGTTTTACAAGAGATAGAATAGTTTCGGTTTGTACGGAACCGCAGATAGAAAAATTTCTTGGCTAAAATTATGTCTTAAAATGAATGTATTATACCAGTAGACAATCTATTTTCAACACCTATGGGTGGGCTGTATCCCGCTAGGACCAAGGCGCGCAGTTTGTTTTATTGCTCAATACCCGCGATAATTTTTATCAAAATTAGTCTGATTTCTTTAAATTTTGGAATGGCTATATTTAAATGAGCAGGTTTCGTATTTCAACTTTTAAAATGTTATAATTTTACTTTTAAATGGAGGCATAAGGTTAGTTTACGATAGTTGCGTTTTAATTAGAAAACAAATTATTAATGCGTGCTCTTTATATTAACCTTTGTTGTCCTATTAAACTATGTTAATTTTACTTTCACAGCAGTTAATAATTAGATTGAAATAATTTATTAACATTATTATGATTTAAAATATAGACTCCATTTTTATTACCGCTTTAGTTACAATAAAACTTAATAATATTCATGCACTAATATATTTAGTGATCGTCGAGGAGAAGGCAACTGAGGCGAAAACAAAAACAAATTTGTTAAAGTAAAATTAAAAATATTATATGTTTGATAATTACATAAGGTTTTTTTAAAAAATCTTCAATAAACGAAGGTGATTTTTCAAAATTATTGTTCAGGCACCAAAACTTGCTTGGCTTTTTCGGTAACTACATATATCGAATATATACTGATTGAAAAACGGTGATGATACGTCCACTTCAACGGAAGAATGGGCTTAGATCTTCCCCATGGATTTACAATAAGACCCGTAAGATAAGACCATAAGACCAAAAAAGTCATTTGTCTACCTTGTGGTCAAAGTTCTGTGCTGCGCTTACTGGTTTGTGGACTCCACTTCAAAACATTAATGCCCCAGGGGTCATCCGATCACTGGGCTATCGGCTAGTTTTGTTCGTATCAATACTATTGTAAATAACCTCTTAAATATATTGAACATAGTGTTACTACTACCTGTCATACTAAAATATCACTAGAAATAGGAAATATTCAACAAATTTTTAACAGGTAATAAATGAGAAAAAAGCTTATTATGTCAAAAAGATTGAAAGAGCGACAACTTACAATGACAGATATTCTAAACTCAAATTATAATCGCCGTAAGAAAATGTGCACGGCGTGAAATTATGAACTGTTTGTTCATTTTTGTGCTGAATATTCACCCTTTCGCTTTGCAGATCATTGCTACAATAGCATTTCCGGATTGCGAACAAGGACCCATGTATGCCTATGAATTATTAGAGGAAGTTGAAATGCTTCATCAACTTTGTATAATCGTAACTATTTGTATAAGTTCTTTTGAGTGTACCGACACAACTGCTTCCAGTAATTATTTCCTAAATTTTAGGAACATTAATATGAACTTAACAAGGGTAAAAAAGATTGCCATGATAGCTAAAAAGTAAAACGTGATAAAATAGAGAGAAAAGTTTTATACAGGCTGATTGGTTATTGGTATAAAAGATTGAATGGCTGTAAAAGGTGTAGTGTGCCTCATTTGTTGTCAATTAATGTATGGTACACTTTATTCAAAAATCAATGGTTTCAGAAATAATTAATAAAGTGAGAATAACATAGAAAATTAACTGTTGTTTACCATATATCCTTGCAAACTTTATACTGCCAATAACTCGAATTTCAAATGAAAAAAATTACCCATTTAAGAGTCATCATTTTAAACACGGTGGTTGATATTTTAAAATAGCTGGAAAGACTAATGAAATTTCACACTTTTAAAGTTTTCACAATTTTTTCAAGAAAAAATATTACCAGTCATAATGGATACCCTTCAAAATAATTAAATTAAAAAAGGTAAGAGCTTCAGTAATAGTATAAAAAATAAGGTAACGTGATTAAATACAGAAAAAGTAATCAAGAAGGTACTTCTCACACGTGTATGATGTGAAATCGTTAATCTTTTAAAACAACAAATTGTTATGTTGTATTTTGGGGTGACAAAACTAAAAAAACTGCAACGCGTGTTCGTTCAACAATAAAACTAAGGCACATGTTTTTTTATCCGCACAGGACGCTTCAATCGCGGGTTGTTATCGTTAATTAAAACGCGGAGGCAGAATCGTTCATCTAGTTCCGTCTCAGATACTTTTTGTTTGGCGCTGACTAAATTATGTCTTTATTGTGACGGTGTCGGCCTATCTGCGACCACCATCTCGAGTGATCGAGCCCCGTCTCAGTAATTTGTACCTGAATATATATTCAACGCATTTCGATAAGATTTCCTTTGATACATTCGAGGTCCGGGACACTTATGAAACACGGCTTTATAAATTAAATTACTAATTGGTAAATTTTAGCGATAATAATAACATGTTGTTATTATTAACAATATGACTTAATATGAATATTGAAATATTTGTAAAAAAGTGTTTGAATGTATTATTATTTAAATAGATGTAAAAACTTTAAAGGGTATAACACATATACTGTCAGTACACCCTATCTAAAAATTAACTGTTTCAGAAATAATAAATAATGTAATAACAATATATTAAAAAGAAACGCCTAAATATTCGTATTTAAAATCTGTGTTTACTATCTTTTGTTGCAGACTTTGTAATGTTAGAAATTATTTGCATATCGTATTCCAATATAAAACATAAATTTATGAATTAATTCCGGGTGGTCACAGTATTTAAATATTTTAAAAGGTGTTTTGATCTTTTTATTATATTTTTTATTAAGGGAAAAAACTAAATAATAAAGGATGATCTCATTTGTAAAAATTCTAATAACGAGAAATTCTGGACAAGTTATATTTAGAGTGGTTGCTATTAAACTTGTTGTAAAAATCTTTATTATTAAAACAAATGACTGTGTGTCAGAATCATGGGGACGCTTTAACCATTTAGGAATTCGGCTTCTTAAGACAACTTTATTATTAAACAAGATAATTTTATTTAACGTCGGAAACAAAATTTCAAATATGTGACGTATTTCTGTTTGGTGAACGTTGAATCGTTTGGATACCCCAAAAAGGGATGAGGTATGTAAGTCAGCTACATTGTAAATTACTACGGATTATCTATTAAAATTAGTGAGCACGTTTCTTAACATTTCGTCCATTAAAAATAAATATCGTATGGTTACAAAAAATCTAATCTCTCTTGAATAATGTTGGCGAGGTAAAGATTATTGTCAAAAATCTTCAAAAAAAAAAAATATTCTTCCACTTGTTTTCAGTGAACAAAAGTGTTAAATAAATTATATTTTTAGTAGTTTAGATAACTTATTAATCTATTGATTACATATGACTTTGATTTCATTACAAAATAATGTTTGATTGTTTGCGTACGAAATAAAAAAATTGGTAATTTTGTTGAGTTGTACGAATTTCGGGGAACTATTCTACAAAGACAGTTTCGAAATTCTCTTGGTAATTTATTGTTTTAAAACTTATTTATCTTGGATGTCTTAAATTTTTTTTTGGAATTTTATTTTGCATTTTAGTGATAAGAAGAAGGTAGTAAAAACTTTAAGTGGTGAATGGATAGCTCATTTGGCAGCAAATTTATGCATTTCACCCTGTATAAAAAGATCATTCTAAGATATTACATAAATTTATTTATTTTATTAGATTGCGATATGCTAATAACTTTTAACGTTACAAAATCTGCAGGTCAAGTAGTAAACAATAATTAACTGTAATACGAGTATGTATTTCAAATTTGTAATACGAGTTTGAGAATTTGTAGTACGAGTATGTATTTAAGCGAATTTTAAAAATGCGTTTTTACAATGTTGTCATTACGCTGTGCATTATTTCTGAAACCATTGGTTTTTGTATAGAGTATATGATATATTAATTGACAATACATTCGCCTCTAGAGCTTTTATACCTTTTTATAACCATCTTGTACGATCGTCTCTGTTATAGGTAGAGTTTTTGTAACAGTTACTGTTTTCATGTAGTACCGTTTTAACACAATCATTGCGAATGAAATCTCATCGATGAAAGCAGATACGCGTCCAGCCGCGTTTTGCTACCCATTGCCATTGAAAAAAGAAATCGTTTATCCCACGCGCGATTGTTTGCCAAAATGACCATTGTTTGAAGAGCTATCAAGTAACAGGCGCCAGTGGGCAAACTGCAATATTTATTTAGGCCGCTAGTCCGTATTAATAATAGTAGTTAGAACCAAGTCTACAATCGTAATATCCACATATTTTGTGGATGTTATGATTGTTATAATTGTGTTATGTAAGTCGATTGATAAGTTAAGATTTTTTATTAAAATTGGATTTATTGTGTTTGTAAAATAATATTTTTCTCACTTTCCTTAATTCTAAGGTATAACAGTAATTCAGCTATAGGACTCAGCTGGACGTAGGCCTTTCCCATAAATTTCTATAAGGATCTGTTTGAAGTGGCCTACAGTTTTTTTTTTTAATTTTTCTTAAATTAAATTCTTCATAGATTTCCAGTAAGACTAGTAGAAAGTTATCTAACTTTAATAGAGTCGTCTGTCTGCCTTATTTGTGTACATCCTGTGCTTATCTTACCAGTTCTTGGTTACTACTCCAGAACTTTAGAAGTCCAGCGGTTTGGGCGATAGGCGGTCGGACCATTGCCACTTAAAGTTATCAACTTCCTGGGGTTTGAAAGTTTTTTTGTTCGTTTATAAGCTTCTTTATTAGCGATTCATCGTTGCAGAGAAATCTCGAGCATAGCCATCTCCATGCCTCACAGTCAGTGAGGAACTATGAGGAATGCCTAAATCTAACAGGGGACGTTTTACGACTGAAACTATGATGATGATAAATTACTTCGTAGCAAAAAATATTATCTTATACTGTAATTTTTTTGTGTGTATTTATTTTAATACGTTAAGTAATTTTGACAGAACACCAACATTCCGCACTGTGACGATATTTTCATGTAATGACATAAATCAAATGTTTAATCAATCATCTGCGACAATGGTGGCAAAACGATCGCAGATCACATTTTGCACACGTGCTGTTATAGAGAAGGGGTATGCGTAGTGTTGGGTTGCAAGGTTTGACCGTGAAGTGCCCGTATGAATTGCATCGCGATGCACTCCACCCCTTTATTTCGTCGTATTGTGCAACGGATACGTCATCTGTCAGCGGTGTCCTTACCTCTTTGAAATTCGCCGACAGCGGTTCATGTGTTAACAGATCAATGTTTTGCGTTGGCTAACAAAAAATAGTGTATTTTCAAAATAAATATTTAATTGGTTACTACAACTAAATACTGTACAAAAAGTACAGGCTGTTTTGTTATAGGTGTAATACCTTTAGAATAAAAACTGATGAAAAATGAAAACGCATAGTTTGTTTGTCAGTAAAAAGATTTGTATCTTTTACACTTATTTCAATCACCTGTATAAAGAGATCATTGTGAAATAAGTTACATTAATTTTTTTTCTTCTGGCATGCGGCAGGTCATTAACTTCTGGTACTACAAAATCTGAACGACAGACAGTAAACAATAAGCAAATAATATATAATAAGTAAATGATTTTTAATATATAGTAAAGCAAATTCTATACATGGTGTATCATATAGTATTTGACAGCAAATAAGCTGTATATTCACCTACTTAAAACTTTTGCACCTACAAACAATTCTGTATCACTTTAGTTCAGAAATTGTTAATTGTTACATAAATCATAAAGCCTGTATGAAGTGAAAGACGGCACATGCCGTCGTCCATACATACACATCTTGCATGTCTATAGAAATCGTAACAATAATCACAATAACCCTTCACATCTGCGTTCCGAATTAGTATAAATAATTATTGATAGGCCGCGGTATGTTGTGCACCGAGCGGGGACAAGCTGATTTCGAATGAAGTACATCAACTATCTGGAACGTGCCAAAATGATGCACCCAGAGTCACCTTTTCAAATCAATAGGAGATCGCATTACGAACACATTTCGAAGATAAATTTAAGGACGCTGCATCACCTTGCGTTATCGCAATTGTTCGCATTAAGGATTGTATTACGTTATCTTTATATACGTGCTCCGTAATTAAGCGCCCACATTTAAGTTCAAAATATCTTTCAGAAAAAAATAAATAGTCGTCAGCAGATGCGAAAGTGCAAACAGAGCTCTAAAAACTGAATCAGTTTTAAAAGTAATTCAATAACATGAGTTCGACGCCGAGTAATAATGTATTACTTCCTTCCACCTTGAAGCGAATCTTCATGACGCTCGAGTTTCCGAACCGAAGGGAGGTGATACAGTTATGTCAAAAAACTGTAACACTTGAACGTTTTTGTTTGTCATAACGGTACCGATCAATACGGTTCTTATATAAAAGGGCAAACAAAAAACTAACGGTGTAGCATTTTATTAGGACGTCGAATCTAAAGAGGTGGGAATAAAAAATTCCGTAAGGTGTTCGTACAGTTTCGTTTAGTCCGTTATATCAATAGAGATTAGAGGCACGCGTCTTCGCTTCACTAACGCTAAGATCCGGGTGCATTGTCGGCTTCGCTTTGATGTGGCTGCAAAAGACGGTCCGTGTGGACAATGCTCGCGGATTCACTAAATATACGACAAAACAAAAATCTGGTTTAATAACGGGGCGTTGGAAGTTCGGTTACTGCAAAAAATATGTTGTTATACATTTCGTAGACATCTTTCTGCTTTACTCAAAATAATGTATGTGAACCTTTAATGTTTGGAACTTGTTTGTTGTATCAGACTTGCATTCAGTTAATTAGCGAAATCGGGCACTATATTAGATAACATCGACCTGTCTTCAACGTTTATTTCAATTAGTTTCATCCTTCTAATTGAATTTAAGATTTCCCTTGTAGGACACCAATTAAATTAAATCAATTTGATTAAAATGTCCTCTATGTTACTTTACATGTGGCCGATAAGGACGATTACCTTCATTAAGTAAATGTCAATGGTGAATTCAACACTTCATGTAAAATCCAGTCGACGTGTATAAATATACAAAAACATTGTTATCTGTGTCTTCTTAAGAAACACCTACAATTTAGATAGAAAATATATAAATATTCGTAAATAACGTGTCTAACGTTAGTATTTTACAATTTCGAATGACCGCTAACTATCTCGAGAAGTGGTCATTAACGGAAAAGAGAAATAATAGGTACATATGAAAGTGGCGGCTTATCTTTAACTTGCTTCAGCAGTAATCATTCATAGAATTAATTTCGATAACTATGACGCCTCTCCATGATACAGGAGCCGATGCTTTTAGGAGTAATCTCACGTTTTAATTTATCAGGTATATGAAACTTTTTTAAAAATGAATCGTGGGACTGAGAAAGTTGCGACTCGAAATGTTATTTTTATTTCATCGAGGTTGTGAACTCGACACAGGTTCTTTTCTTTTAACATGTACGAACCTATTCAAACTTTTTGAATATAAACTGATTTCTTTAAGTATACTTCTTATATAAATTTATATAGTTATTATACTTAAATTCAAAAGTTTTGGCACATATATTATCATCAGAAACTACTTATTACAAACAACTTGGACATCGGGATCAAAAGAAAGTTAAGCTGATAATAAAAGTAACTCTAATCATGCTTGTGATGATTTCGGTGCAGTTTACACTGCACCGCAAAAAACAATATTTAAAGAATATGTAAAATGGATTTAATTGATAAAGGAAAAACGTGACATATCCTATAACAGAGATCTAATTTATTTCTTAAGTTAAACCTTTTTAGATAAATAAAAATAAGGATTTCTCTTAAACAAAAACTTTAAAATTTATGAATTATTGAACCTGTGTATGTAAGACAATGTATGTATATATATTTATCATATTCTAAAATATCTCGTACAATTTCCTTATTATGGTTTTCTGTAAGAAATTGCCACTAGTGATAATATTTTCGATTATATTTTTTATGCTAAGTATGCAATAAAGTGAAATAATTTAATTTAAAATTTAATAAGGAACGTGTAATAAATTACTGAAAACCGAAATTCACGTCAACCGTAATAAATATTTTCTAAGTTTTACGGCAATCGTTTCTTTTGAAAGTGAAACAGAAACCTAACCGTAGCCGCAATATAATAGAATTAAGCTTAAGGATACAAACAAAAACAGGATTTGCCTTAAGCCGCAACACTTACCGGCTTAGACGATGCTTCAAATCGTTTCATACATTCCACATTTGTTTAAAATCACATCTACGTTCTAAACCTATTATAAAAATGTTCGGATATTTCCGGTCGAACGGTCTTTCAATAATTGGTACGCCATTTATTTCCTTCTCCGAGAATTGGGTATTATTGTGTGAAATTGTTAAGTTGGATATGAATTTACGATCTGTGTTATACAGAGATATAAATCTCTCTAATGGCACGAGTTCTGCGTTACCGAATGAAGGCGTGAGTGATTGTAAACATGACATTATTAAGAGGAAATAGTTCGTGTCAACCTTTGATTATTTGTATAGTTGTATAACGTTTGCTGTGTTATGCAAGTTTTGCGAAATGTCACAAAATATGTGTAACCCTACAAAAGAAACAGGAAGGAACCACTCCAAATTTATTGTCCGACCACTACCAATCTATTATTGGGAAACGGTTATATAGAGCGTGAAAAAAAAAACATTTAATTTTTTTAGATACTATCTGTTATTAGCAAATTGAAACGCAACCGTGACAATGATCCCTTTTGTAAAAATAATTTTTCACAAAAGGCGTTGAAACCGGCAGCATTGGCGTTAAAAAAAACTTTCGCTAGTTTCATGCCTCCTTTATTTTAAAACATAATTAAACAATGTGATATGGTACGGATATTTATTGATAATTATCCTCCAAATTTTAGAAATATTCCATTTAATTTGATATATTTTTTGTAACATGTAATTGTTAGTATTTAATTGAAGATGTAATACACAGGCTAATTGGTTTTAGGTGTAAAAGCTTTAAAGTGGTGAACCTTGTATAAAGTATTTGTTCTGAAATATTTATATTCACATTTTTTTCTGTTGGGATGAGACAGGCCTTTATTTTTATGCAGTAAAAACTACAGAAACAGAGAGTTAACAATAATGCATTTTAATATTTTATTTTTTATTTTGAAGCGATAGATTTTCGGATAGGGTGTACCATATATTATTTGACAGTAGCTGTACAGTCACCCTTTTAACGCTTTTACACTATAGATAATAATTCTGTATATTATACCTAATTATAATAATTGATAACATTTGTTTTTTGATCTAAGAAGATTAGCCAAATTCTTAAACTTTCACATAATAGGTAAACATATGTTGAAAATATTGCATAAAATCTTTGTAGTGATTTCTCCCGGACGAAACTTAAAAGAGTTTTCTAACAGTCTGTGACTGGTTTAATCGGTTTTAAAATATTAAATCCTTTCTGAAACTCCTTATACCATATACTTAGCTTTGCGGCCTTAGTAGCGGTTTTACACTGGTTTATAAAAAAAATTAACAAAAACGAACCGTGTTCTATTGACCGTAACGCAACAATTGTTTAGCAGTTTGCTGAGAGAACCCTTAAGACCATCTTGTTGACTTCCATGCGAAACGAAATTAAACATGCCAAAAAAATCCCTAGATCCTTCAGAATGATGGCATCCATTGTGAGTATTGTGTAATGTAGCACGACGATACCGTACATCCTCGAACAAAAGTTGAATCACCTTTTCTTGCGTCATCGGTATAGCTATATGTGTAACTTGTTGCCATGCGTACGGACTGCAGGTAGAACCCCTTTTGCACAATTCACGGTATCGGACAACAAAGTTAAGCACAGTTGTCGCCACACTCGTCCGGCCGACGCACTTCAAACAGAGCCAATTTCACGTTCAGTTAAGCGTTAAATGCGTGCAATTAATTTTGTCTAGAAACATACAATAACAGAGTTTGTGTTGAACTTGATTTATGTTTCAAGCCTTCTGGTCGGAGTAAATATGTCCATTTGTGAAGAGAATGACAATCAATTTAGGTATAAAAGCGTAAATATTGTTTAAGTTTATATTTATCTGCTACTTTATTATCTTACATAAAACATTTTGATTGGGAATCTAATAGATATCTTTGGCAAGAAAATTAATTTATCAAATGATTTGTTAAGATTTTAATTCGGGGACCGCTCCACCAAAATTTAATATAATTTTTATTAGATTTTCCTTAAAGTACGGCGAATGTTTTTACATTGAGCAAAATGCAAAAAAAGCAAAATTTATATCATTAAAAAAAAACCTATCTATGGCTGACCAACACGTATCACTTATTATCAAAATCAAAAAAGACATTTTAGTGTGTAAATAATTAAAAAATATCATGAAAATATAATTATATTGTTGTTAAAGAATTTCAATGAATGAAGATATAAAACTATTTTGTAGGTAATCGTTGTCTAATATTGTAGTATTAAACTAATTAAGAAAGTGATCATTCTGGAAAACATGTTTATTTAATTTTCCTATTAGACTGCGACAGACCAATTACCTTAAGCAGTGCTATTATTGAGATAAGGTGTTTTAATAAAGAATTGAATACTTTTTAAATTGTTTTACTACAAGGTTTCATTTAAATATATCAACAAATATTTTATTTAGGGAAAAAAATATTCTTTATGCAAGACTAGTATTTTTTCTCGGAAGAGATATGCGTCGGGCAAAAACCGATATTATTTTCACACGATCGATTGAGGTTTCATATCCGATCGACCAATTACGAAATATCGGTTGCGGCTACAAATCATTAAGAAAATTGAGTTTGAAATTTTTGAAGTGGGCAAAAAGTCGGCTTGTTTTAAGGGTGGGGCGTGGTACACTGTGCCTGTGAAAATTATGGCAATTTTGACACCTAAGAAGTGCTAAGTCCTCCACTGCCCCTGTAATTTGACCGACGTGTGCTGACGTAACGGAAGGTACGGTAACGTCAGTTTATTTTATTCTACTCGGGTTGTACGTGCGCGGCTAAAACCGATCTCTGATCGCATCTCTCATTTTTTTTATACTGATATGTGCGTAGTCATTCCATTTTAATGAGGATTTTAATGTTAGAGTAGTCCCGATAGAAACGGCCTTGTGATTATTGTTAAAAATATATTATGATTACCAGCAAACATATTTTTTTCACAAAATATTTAATATTTTTTATTCTAAAAAAACTCACAGTATTATTATTCGCGCTGATAGTACCAATATTATACTGGAATTTATGAATAATTATGATAACACTTTTAATTTTCAATATTACTTTTTGATTGTCATAAATAAAAGAAAATCTGTTTTAGCAGTATTTCGTACACCTATTATTTACTTTTAAATTATTTTTCCATGAAATCATTCAGCAATATTATGCTTTTTAATTGTCTATAAAAAGAAGAGACTTTTAATCACAAAAAAGAGATAATTGAATATATAAGTTAGATGACAACTATTAGCTATATTTGAGCGAATGTACTCGAGCGCTATCCCGCTATGGACTGTAAGAAAAATTAATTTCAATTTCTGATCTTCTTTTTTATAGGCAACAAAAAAGCAGTAGCAAAATATTGCTGATTGCTCGGGTGCTATTAACGCGGTATATAATTTAGAAGTAAGCCTATGATTAAAGAAACGCTGCCTACCTGTTAAATTAAATTAGGCTTTTTAAGGGTGGCGCTCTGGCAACATTCCAGGGTCTTGATTAAAAAGTAATACGAAAGGCATTTATTTACAAACCCATCGACGTTAAAGCGCACACGTGTTAATGGTTTCTATGTTCATTTGTTTTAATGGTCATAGGTATGCATGTTCTGTATTTTTTTTAATTACATAACGTGGCTAAACAAAAAAGACGTACAAAGTGGATTTATTTGTTAAGATACATTTCTATGGACAAAGAAAAACTATCTAGAGCTTTGAGAACAACTTTATGATTGTTTACGAACATCTGGACGGCCCATTAATTTCATAAACTATGACTCCTTTTTGATTACAATACTGTAATATTTTAATACTTCTTTTTTTCTCTTTGGTGGTAAAAATCATCATCAAAGCATCAGCAAAAGAAACAGCCTGTATGCTCGAGGTTTCCACTCCTGAAACTTAAGACCCCAGTTTTATTAACTTAGTATTCACACGTGTTGAGTGAATTTGCGGTGGCGGTTGTGTGGTTTGCATTGTCTGTCGCATGCGCATTTACGGGCGGGCTGGCGGGCGGTGCACTTTCATGCACGACAGCCACTGCGTGTGCGGAGGTGGCTAGATGTTGGTCCTTTCTTATTTAGGATGGACTTCCGCAATGTAACGCCTGAATCCATTAAATATTTAAGATCAGCATGCCTAGCTGAACAGGCGAGGTTATACATCAAATTAACTAAGTTACATCGGGTGGCAGCTCAAAACGTTTGGTTTAACCAACAGTGTAAGCGGTTAAATGTAATTCCGGGTTATATTAATATCCGTTCCAACACGGTCAGCCATGCGGCTGATATGGCTATACGTAAGGCTCAGAAGGTCTGGTTAGAAGCGGAATCTCGCCGGTGGTTTAAGATTAGAGATAATCTGAAATTACATTTGAAGGTATTACATACCGAGTTAGTTTACAATTTACATAATGTGGAATTTGACCTTTTAGACCAAAAGGCAAGAGATTTCGCTTCACAGGCAGCGCATGATAAATACATAATTCAGTCTCATAAGTTACGTAGGTTAACATCAGCTCAACATGGTGGTGGAACCGGTGGCAGAAATGGTGGTGTACATAGAGGAGTAGGGCAATGTAATAACGGTGGCAGCGCCGGTAATGGTGACGGGCAGTCTGATCATGTTTTCTACCCACGGGTAAAAAACATGACTACCATACAATTAACCAACAAAGAGTTAACATTTCTGGAGAAGGGTAGCAAATATAACATAACACCAATACTAACACAAAAAGAAAGGGAGGAACTAGCAATAGATTCGGAGATAGCATGCGTGATGAATGGTAAAGGTAATACGGTCAGGGCGGTGGTGGCTGAGGAATTAAAAAAGCACGATTCACCTAGTAACACGTCTGTGGACGAAATCAGAGTGGCGAAATCATTAAAACGTAAAATTAGAGACAATAATTTAATAGTTACGAAAGCTGATAAGGGTAATAGTATAGTTATTTTAGATCACAATGATTACATTGGAAAAGTCAATAATATAATTCACAGTGGTGATTTTGTTGCTCTGCGCTCGGACCCAACAACCCGCTACAACACAGAAATCAAAAAAGCTATAGATAGTTCCAAGTTCGTTTTTAGTCACGAAAATTCATCAAAACATATTGTTCCGATGAATCCGCAGCCACCTGTGTTGTACGGGTTACCTAAAATACATAAGGACAATGTTCCGGTACGTCCGATAGTTTCATGCATTGGCTGTCCAGCATATCAGTTAGCGAAAAAGTTAAAAAGTATAATAAAATCAAAATCGGCATTTTCTCCAAAATATAGTTTACAAAATACTCTCGATTTGATAAATAAAGTGAAGGATGTTACCTTACCAGAAAACTCGTTGTTCTTATCTCTGGATGTAGATAATCTTTTTACCAATGTCCCTTACCAAGAGAGCTTATCATTATTATCAGATCTATTGGAGAGAAGGGCACTGCATCCGGAGGAGCTGAACGAAATTGCAACGTTAACAAAAATTTGCATGCGACAAAATTATTTTAGGTTTAACGGTAGTTATTATAGACAGAGTGAAGGATTGGCTATGGGATCTCCGTTATCCCCTTTGATGGCGGAGATCTTCATGGACAACTATGAGAATAAATATATTGTGGGTAATAGTAACATCCTTTACTATTATAGGTATGTGGATGATATTCTTATATGCTGGACAGGTACAAGGCAAGACTTGGACAATTTTGTAACTAATTTAAATAAATTTCATCCAAAAATTAAGTTTAAATTAGAAGTTGAAATTAACAATTCAATTAACTTTCTTGATATCACGATCAAAAAGGAACATTGTCAGCACGTTTTTGAAATATATAGAAAGCCAACTGATACGGATTTGGTAATTCCATCCTCTTCTTGTCATCCTTGGCAACATAAGCTTGCGGCCTTCAATTCATATATAAATAGATTGATGACATACCCGTTAAATGTAGCAGCATATAATAAAGAACTTAATACTATTTATGCAATAGCTGTTGCAAATGGCTACGAGCGGAGAATGGTGGATGGTTTAATTAGGAAGAAGATGAACCAGCGAGTGAGGGGCCTTTTATACTCGGTGACACCTGAGCGCGGTGTCCAAAACTGTAGGTCTAGTTTAGTGTATTTGGGACCAATATCCGAAAAATTATCTAAAATATTAAGAAAAAACGGCGTTTCTGTTTCATTCAGAACCAACAACACTATTCGGCGTGCGATTTGCAACGGCAAGGAAAAAACAGAGGTTGACAAAAAGTCGGGTATTTATAGGTTAAAGTGTGGTGGGTGTGAAGGGGTGTACGTGGGCCAAACTGGTCGAAGTTTCAACATTCGTTATAAGGAGCATATTTCCGCATATAGAAATGATCGCCCTGAAAGATCTCATTTTTCTAAACATTTATTAGAGACTGGACATAGTTTGCCCCATGGTCATTCCTATGACGTGCTGCACACCTGTAGCAAAGGATTACGTATGGACGTGTTGGAACGGCTAGAAATAATAAGACACGCGGGTAGTGGACCTGTATTTAATGAGCAGGTCAATGTCTCCTCCTCTCCATTATTGCAGGTTTGTCTGGGGAATCGGTCGGGGCACTCGTCTATTACGTAAAATCTCAAATAAAACAAATGCGTAAGAGAGGGTAAAATAAAAAATACCCACGTGGTCGATCACGTGACATTAAGTTGTGGTGGGGAGGAGGTGACATATAAATAACAAAGCGACAGCGGACTGAGCTCACTCGGTGTTTAGCACTAATCTGTGTAACAACTCCTGAAGATGCCCCGTGGAGGGGTGAAACACGTGTTGAGTGAATTTGCGGTGGCGGTTGTGTGGTTTGCATTGTCTGTCGCATGCGCATTTACGGGCGGGCTGGCGGGCGGTGCACTTTCATGCACGACAGCCACTGCGTGTGCGGAGGTGGCTAGATGTTGGTCCTTTCTTATTTAGGATGGACTTCCGCAATGTAACGCCTGAATCCATTAAATAACTTAGTATTCATCAGAATTGTTTCAAAGATGTGATAAGTTGTGTCAATATTTTATGGTCAATACCTAATATTTCAAAAATCCGACGTCTTTTGGGGCAGTTGTAATTTTCTCTTAAAGAACTGTTATGATTGTAGGACGCGTAGGACATCGACTGCTGGATATAGGCCTTGGCCCTAGAATTAAAATGGGGCGGGTAGGAAGCGGCCTGCGGCCTTTACTGTTAAAGGAAAATAAAGTATGACAAAAATCTTCCGCTCAAAATTGGCGTAATATTCTGATTATTGTATCATGAACCTCTTTTAAGCCTAAAGCATTGACTAAACTATGACAATTACCTTTCTAATATTATTTATAATCATTCATAATCATTATTCATCATAATCATTAATAATCATTATTTTAGCTAAAAGACATCCGCTGCTTCTACCACAGTTTCAATAAGACCGGTTGGAAGCGGCCTGCATTCAAAGTGTTTTAATACTAGTATAAATATAAAAAAGTCTAATAAAATCTTTATCACCAAAGTTATCACACATGTTAGTTTATTTTCTTTAAATTACCGTTTCATGTATTTATTAAAATATGAAGATCTTTTAATAAATACGTGCAACGGTTTAGGTATAAATTAGAATATAGTTATTCTAATTTTACGAGTATATTTCCTCGCACACTAACTTATTCTTAACATCTTTAGTGTCTCTTAAATGCTGATTTGAGACGCTGGGATGAACAACAAACAATGCACGTGAAGTGTGATATATCGGTCCTAGAGTGGGACCGGTCTCCGAGACCCAACTTCTTAATAAGAGAAATGCTACGCTCGTGCCCTCCGGCCACATGTAGACGATCGCGCGCACAATCTCGGCGCAGCGTAATCTCGCAAATATTTATCGAGTGTCAATACAATATGCCAAAAGCGAATGCTTATTATGGTTTTTACAAATGTGAGAATGCTGCGGGGTTATAGCTGAAGCGTAAGTTTGAGTTATAAACGTTGAGCGTTTATTAAAAAATCTCGATGTTATGAGTTTCGTCTATGGATCGAAAAGCGTGTCTTCGTCAGTCTTTTGTGTAAAGACGTTGTTGACTATTGTTGAAAGATAAACCTGTGACGTAGCTATAGCTCCACTAATTTGTTGTTGAAATTTTTTGTTTAAACGTTTATCTTATGTGGTAAAAAATAGGAGCTCATTGGAAATCTATAGGGAAAGCCAATGTCCATCTGTGAACGTCTTACGGCTTAAATGATGGTACCATTAAAGTAACGGTTTCGAAAAACTTTTCTTAACCTATTATTTAAGCCTAAAATAAATCATAAGAATAAATATAAAATATATAAAGTATACGTAAATATATTATGTATAAATTAAATATTGTTAAAATAAGTTAATTGTATTATATACAGAAAGAAAATAAAAATTACTCGTTTTATTTTCACACATTAAAAAAGTTTCCAATGATAAATAAACAATCTAGTAACGGTATTTTTTTGAAAGTTTTATTACCCTGTTATTGCAGGCGAAAATAAATTAATTGTTTTATATAAAAAAGAACTCAAATAATTTATTCGATTTATTTTTAAACATATTTTTTTTTAATTGAAAGATAAATAATCGGTCTAAAATACTTAAATTAATGGATTGTTTTTACTGAAATTAAAACATTTATTATTTGTCACTAATAAATTTCATTACAAAACCGAAAGTCAAATTACAATCATATTATAATATACATATATGTTTTTCTAATCAAATAATGATCTGTTTTACTATACCATATACATCGAGCCCTACTAAACAAGATTAATAAGTCACATTTCTTTTATGTTGCATATTGTTTTGAATAATTGAATGAAATTATTGGTTTTTTAAATAAAAATAATTTTAAACCCACTTGGAGCTTATGAATTCGGCCATATCGATGTCTCGTTAGTAAGGAGTTACAGTGCATTGTCTGAAACAATGGAAGGAGGAGCTACCGCTCGGGGCACCCTCGTGGCTAAACACCGTGAGATGATGTACCTCACGTCTGCCGATTCACGCGTATCTGATACTTTCAAATCTGTTCAAGGTATTTCTCTATCACCGTACTGTATAAATATAGGTACACTGTATAAAAAAATCTAGATGATGAATATATGTGATAAAAATAAACATTAGATGACAAAGTTATGATAATAAATTACAATTTTATTACGTCCCATAACAAAACCGGTCTTATTGGAAATCTATGGGAGAGGCTATTGTCTAGAGTTAGAAAATCTACGACTGAAATGGTGATGATGATGACATTACAAAATGAAACAAAATAAAACCTAAGCAGCAGTAGAATTACAGCGACGACACAAGTTTGAAAATTATCCAATTCGAATAGATGTATGTTACATTGACGTGCAGTGAACAAGATGTTAAAATTAGATTCGTCTTTATTTCACTTAATATAAATAAAGATCTTATAGGTGAGTTTCAATTTTCTGAATCCTGGATTACAATATCTAGTTTTCTTATTTCTCAGCTGATAAAGGTCCACTGCAATGCATAGGCTTCCCTCCAAAATCGCTATAATAGTCTTCCGCTGTCAGCTTCCAGCGACTGCCTGCGACTGTCGGTATACCTAACCATATTACTTCTACCGACTCGTGGCGCCATTCGAGAACCTTTGATCCCAACGATGATCGGTTGCATGAGCGCATACTGGTCAAAGATTTGTCTTCAGTCATGGCAGTATTTTTTAATTATATGAATTATTAGTATATAAAACATTTTTTAGTTTCGTTCTAAGAATTTATTTTATAATCAGTACACCGTGGTAGGTGTTTTTTAAGTTTTTTATAATTAACTTTTAACATGAATTTATAGACTTTGTGAAGCCTAGTGGAAATTATAACAAGCTCATCTTTATTTCTTGTGCTGTCTTCTGTAGATCGCCATAATTGATATTCTTATATCCTATAATTCGTATAATTTCTTATATATATACGCGTCGTTTTACAATATGGTTAATGTTTTGACGTCAAAATATTATACCTCGTCATATTATTTTCGCCACGAAACTTTTGTCTAAGAAAATCTAGACTAATGACAAGATGAGTACAAAAATATTTATAAATTTTTAAACATTTAATGCTTAAAAAATATCAAGAAAATTTACGGATTAATAACTATATTTTGTATTCGATATCGAGCAGGTTTCGATTGCGTGGTGAGATTTGAAATTCCATCTGAGCTTGAAGCTCGCGTGAGACACTCACGGGCAGATACAATGAGATACGCTTGGCAGATTATACCCATTGATAAATTAATCACACACATCGGATACTAGCCTAGCGTGGGAATAAATTGAATTTATATTACATTAACGGGTTTTGAAAAAAACAATTCTAGAAGTAATCTTATCGTATTTTTGCTAACAGTACATCGTTAAGGTCGTGTTAACTGACTGGATGTGGGCAGCGCAAAACCGGTTTGTTCGCGATCATTGGGAGAAGCCTATGTGGTGTGAAGCCTAGTGGGCGTCTAGCCACTGACATGACACTGATGATTTTTGCCAATTTAGAGAAATTTTAGGATAGTTACATCAAATACAAGTGCATCGTGTTTATTCAAATATGAGGAGCTGTAAACAATATATTATAATCATTTAGTTTATAATATTCAGTAGTCTAGTAATATATTCAGTCTATTTTAGTAAAAAGGTTTTTTTTTTTAATCATACGTCGTTGATATTTTGAACATCACAGCTACTCTTAAGCAGCGAGAAACCTGGACATAAGATAAGGTTTTACCACACTCTCCCCCAACCCCATAATAAGGCCTTGGCAGCGGATTGGTGATGATATTTGTGGCCAGGTCATATTTCAGGTTCAAAGTACGTATGACCGGATCTCGAAATGCGCATGTGCTAATTCTATTCGCCTATATTCTATCTATATTCGGTTTAATAAAGGGCCAACTTCAAGTCAACGCCGTTAAAACGGAAGTACGCAAAAGCGTTTTCGTAATTTTAATAAAAGTTCTCAAAAAACATTGTTAAATTTTAACCGTGAATCGGGCATAGCTATTTCATTGCCCTGGTAGTGGTATAAAAAGGGTATATATAGAAACATCGCAAAAAGAAGTACCATATTCCTAGTGGAGTCGCTACACAAACTTCGCATAAATGTCGTAGAAGTTAATGATAATAACCAAAAAAAGCATTCAATAATATTTATATGAAAACGTTATAAAACATAATTGAAACCCATTATAAAGTTATGCTAGCGTTATTGTTTGAAAGGAGCGCCGTCGTATTTATTTTCATTTGTATTGCTTATCGTCTATATTACCGAGAAAAACAATATCGAACGCGGGACTTTGATCGATCTTCGGATTGCCGTAGATGGCATGACGACTGGACTGGGCGAGTCGTAGAACTCAGCTATCCGTTTAAACGCTCATAATTGGTCGGACGGGCTTTAAAATGGAGCTCTCGGTCATTAGAACATAGTTTTTAGTCGTTTAAAAGGTGACTTGCTATTGCTTCTGGCTAGTGCAAGAGCAATGCATACGAATGCAGGCTCCACTCTTTACGTGTTAGACCTACATAATTAAAAACTACGTCTTTTCTTTTATATTATAATTAGTAAGAATCTTTATTCATTTCGTCAACATTATGCTGGTGACGTTTAAATTTATTAGTCTCGGTTCCTACTAACTTCATTACAGGGTGCGCGCTAAAATCCTTCAGTTAAAAGATAACCTTTCATTTTTAATTATGCTGTTTAAGTGTTTCCCTAAGAGATTGAATCAGGATTGAAGAGATGGGTAGATGAAGGAAAACAGCATAGCCCAGCGTAGTAAAGCAATCAAGTTGGGGCTCCACATAGCACACAGAACTGGTGGTCGCAGGTGCTTAGGGTTCTGGAGTTACGAACTGGCAGTCTGTATTCTGGATGATGTATCTGTTGTTAGCCTTGCAAGGCTGTTACAACCTCGTCGATGTTAGCTAACAAAATTTTCCTACTGCTACTACTTAAAACTATATGCTCCTCCTGGCGCGTCGGTGCTCTGTGTGGGACTCGGTGCGTTGCCGTAGTCCCCGCTGCTGCTCTCCGTTATTGGCATTGTCGTCGTTCTTCTACCTCTTGGTAGCTTCTTAAGGGCGCTCTTGCTTGGACGTGTTTAGTCAGTTTGTGTGTGACTTTTTTGGGAGGCCGCCTGGGGTTTTTTGGGGAGTGTCTTTTGATTCCTTTCGGGATCAGTGCCTCTTTGTCTGGTATTGCGAGGCGCGGCCTACGCTTTTCTGTCTTATTGTTCTGTTTTTCTTACGCCTCGATGGAAGAGTCTGGCTTCTCTCTTGTCCGGGTTGATGTTTATTTTAATTTCCGGAACCATTCACCTAGGCGGTTTTTTTTTAAATGGTCCCCGCTGTTGGGGACCTCTCGTTCCCCTATCTCGTGGGACAGGGACTTTTTAATTCTAGTAATTTATTTTATTTTGCAACATTATTTATTGTTCAAAGTGTTCGTTTTATTTTTATTTATTGCATTTATTACCACCTTCCTGCAGTAGCTGAGAAAGCATTCTCTCTCCCCTTCGTCTTGCATGATGGCCGAGACATTCCTTTCCTCTATCTTTTTGCCCATCCGGCATTCGGAATCTGCGCGCAGTCTTCCGAACGCCGGACAGTGGGCCACAAGGTGGACCACGGTCTGGCCCACGCCCGGATCACAGAAGCACGAGGGGTCCTCCTTGAGCTTGAACCTGTGAAGGTACTCAGAGAACCCACCGTGACCCGTGAAGAGCTGGGCCAAGACCGTATCCATCTCGACACTGCGGAGCACGCGGTAGGCCGAAATGGCGTCCGGGAAAAATATCCTCGTCACTGAAGCCGTCGTTCCTTCCATATACCTCCTGTTCCATTCGTCGAGCGACTCCAGTCTCAGTTGTCGCTTGACGAATGAAACGGGGCATCTCTCATATTCAGGTCTTCTTTTGCTCTTTAGGGCCGCGTCCTTGGCCAACTGATCCGCCCTCTCATTCCCCTCCATCCCCGCGTGCGCTTTCACCCAGTATAGTCTTATATTCTTACCATTTTCTCTCGCTTTCATAATATTCTCTTTCACTATTAACGCCAAAGGATGGAGGATGTCCGATCTTGTGACAGTTTCGAGGGCGGACCGCGAGTCGCTCATTATGGCGCATGACTGCGCGGACCCGCTGGCCGCGTACCCTGATGCTTCCGCTAGAGCTAGCAGCTCTCACCTAGGCGGTTGGCTGCGGTCACCTAGGCGGTTGGCTGCGGTTTGGAATCGGATCGTGATACGGCCCTGGTGCTTGTCCGAGTAGAACAGAGCCGTGTCGTCCGCGAACATGGCTAGTTCGACTTGTGGGTCCTTGGGAATGTCGCAAGTGTACAGCGAGAACAATAGTGGGAATAGTCAGGAGCCTTGCGGTACTCCTGCTAGAAGTGACCATATGGAAAATCGGGCGCCTTCCACACGATATCGAAAGGTGCTCCAAAGGTGTTCTCCAAGAAGGGTCGTATTGTGAGGACGAGCCTGTCGGGCACTTTGAGTTGGTAGAGCTTGTATATTAAGCCATCGTGCCAAACTTTGTCGAACGCCTTCTCGACGTCAAAGAAGAGCGCGCCGGTGCTGACGGGATTTTTCTTCATTGTGAGACCTGACAGGATGTGCTCTGTCAGTCTGTGTACTTGACGTACCCATGAGTGATTCGGCCTGAATCCGAACTGTTCGTCCGGGATGATGTTGTGGTCGAATACGAAGTTCTTCAGTCGGGACAGGATTACTCACTCATACACTTTTCCTAGTGTGCAGAGGAGGCTAATGGGGTGGTAGCTGCTTGGCAGGTTCCTGGGTTTGGCCGGCTTCGGGATGCCGATGACTTCTGCTTCTTTCCACTTCTCCGGGAAAGTGCAGCTCCAGGGAGAGCTCCAGGGTCACCATCAATAGTGGAATGGCTATTTTTATCCTAGAGTTGGTCATGCGGTATACACTCCTTACTGGAATGCCTTGGCCTTTCAGAACTTCGAAGAGCAGTCCCGCGTCTATTTCGAGGGGTATGCCTCTAACGACTACCCTTAGTTGCCTGTCCTCAGGGAGGGCATAGGTGTGGAAACCTATGCTCTGGGCCCTGTGATGTTTTGTTACCCTCCAGTAGTCTTCTACCGTGGCGGTGTTAATAACTATCCCCTGCAAGGTGTTCTTTGCCTTGGGACAGGAAATCTTGTTTTTTGCTATCCATTGGGACAACTCATCCCATTTGTTCTTCTCTTGGAGGATGATAGACGGCGTTTTGGGCCCTTAGGGGTCTTAGGTTCCTCTTCGTAGGTGGGCTCTACAGGAGCCTTGCGCTCTGTTTGAGCAACTTTCTTTGACGGCGATGCGCCTGGGGAGGAAAGGGCCGAGGTGCCTTCGGCCGCGCTGTTCCTTTGCGCTCTCCTGCGCTTTTTGGTAACAAAGGTGAAGCCCTCGTCCCCTGAGTATGGAGACTCTACGTCCATCTCCGAGTTATTCGCCTCCGAGTCCGAGTCGGAGTTGGCAAGCCTGCCGGTGGAGGTAGAGGGCCTAGCGGGTTGAGCTGGGTGTGCCACAGGCCTGGGTGTGGCCTTGGCTGCTAGTTTTTGTAGCGACTCAATGCCGTCTTCTAACTCGCTTCCTAAGAAGCATTTGTGCTTCGCTAGGAAGTCTTCCCACAACTTGGGGTGGGTCTCTTGAAGAGAGAGGACCAGGTGACTCCCTAGGTCCTCTATATTGATGTTTTTTGAATTGACCAGTAAAACCTCACCGCCTCGCTTACGCGGCAGTCACCTACAGGAGGCAAAGGAGTCGATGCGTCTCCTCTAGGGAGACCAACGAAATTAAAAGTTACTCACCCCACTGGAACCCAGCGGCGTTTTCACTTCTCGGCGAACATGTGCACTCATACACACTCGAGGCGCACTAAACGCACTACTGGGTTGCGCGCACGTAGACACGAGCGCCCGGTGGGCTGTCGCGTCGACCTTAGAAAATTTGCACTTCTTGTGAACACTGACACTGGTGGGCAGCATGGGCTGCTGGGAGCGCACGTCCGTCCGCGTCGGCTAACTGCGAGCGAGCCCGGGTCTGGCTGGTCTGGCGGACTGGCAAACACCTAAGACATTCCACCTACACCTCCACCTTCACTTACGGTGAAAAGTTAAGGTCGTTAGAAGATACTGGATGCAGGCCTCTTTCGGTCTAATTGAAAATGTTTATAACCATCGTTAGACGTACAGTTCAAATTATGATTATAACACTGTTTTTCAAAAAGCCCTAGTAATGCACTATTTCACAAAAAATAGCTTCTAAAATGATGATAAAGTGTGTGTTACGGTGAATTAAAGATTCAGTTAATCATATTCTCTTTTCGAAATAGCTAATCAGATAATCTTCGAGAAGATAAAACTTTTATTATCCTTGGTAAAAAGTTAATAAGCTATCTCAATATCACAGTGTTGTTGTGGAAATTTGTACCAATTTAAGTAAACATTTATGGTTATAAATTAAAATTTATGTAACTAAAATAATAATCATACAAATGTTTATACCTTTAAAAGTACCGTGAGCAGGAGTTAAGAAAAAAACATCTACCGTTAAAAGTGCAGCGTACGTCACGCACGCTGTTGAAAGGCGTGCGTGACTGAATATACAAAATTTACACAGTGGTCTGTGGATGTTTAAGTACTCCGTTGTGAGAGGCGATGAAGTGATAAAGATGTTTATTGATGATCTTCGGTTACATTAATTGCCAGCAGCGGCGGCGCCTGTTATAACCTTGTCTCGCCGACTCGACTTGAGCGCGAATGACAAAGATTCGACCACGATACGCACTGCGAAGGCGGGCGGTAGCCTTTTGATCTACCGTATTGATGGGTTCGATGACCAATCACAGTTTTGGAGAGATGCACTTTATTATTAAAATTGTAAATTAACACTACATTTTAGTTTTATATAAACGTCGACAAGCGCAGTAGAAGTTTTTTTGAAATACATTTACTTTTTGCTGTGTTTCAAATTCCTTTCGCGAACAAACTCGAGAATTTGCACGCATTGTAATTGATTATATTTGAAGTATGTAAAACGCTGTACACCGAATCATTAATGAGAACGATAAACTAGTTTATTGAAACCTGTAGTTGAGTCGATATTTTTTTCAATGACATGTTGTCGATGCAATATAAGGAATGGGAATTTCGTGGCAGGTCTAGGATTTTTATTTTAAACAAAACGAATACCGACTGGTTTCGTACCGAAAAAGGCGGTACGCGTAGAACTCGCTGAGAGATGTGTACGTGTTATAAAAATCCCTCGAAGTGAATTAATCTTGGCCTTTTGATGAAGGCCGTTGTATTTTTTGTTGCGAACGAAAAAAAAGGTTCAATAAAACTGTGATGCAAAGTTTAATGATGTAGACTTTTGTGCGATTCATAGTTTGAAAAAATATGTTGACAGGGCGCCGTATCGGTCGTAGTAATTAACAAGACGCACGCAGCGCGAGCCCCACACGCGTCCGCGGCGCGCTTGACGGGTCACTCACACTCCATCGGCGGCCTTCGCGAAGGACGGCTGCACAAATTGATGCGATTTTTCTATGTTCCAACTTCTGATAATAACGTTCCTAATAATATCTTCTATTAATTTTCCCTTAAGTAGGTTCACATTTCTAGTTCGTGATATTTACTGCCCAGCAACTTCGTCTAACTTCCTATGTGTTGTTTTTATATGCCGGAGTTTTTTGCTCTTCAGGTATCTTTGTAAAAAAGATATGTCTCGAGATGGAACAACTTGCTTTTGGCCCTTTGGTCGATGTGGGTAGAGTTGCTCAAAATTATGTGAGTAACAATTTAGTTTGTAATTTTTTTTTTACATTTACATTTTCTTAATATTATTTACCCAATCAACTAACAATTTGTAAAAACATCTAGTCTATACATAGTTTCTACATATTTTACTTGGAACCTATGCATCATCATTTCTGCTGTCAAACACCCATTGCTGAATATAGGTCTTTCCCAGAGATCTGTTTTCCAATGACATAGTTATTATTAAATATGCTTGTAAAGGTCCTAAAAAGATTAATCTAGAATCAGCAACATTTCAGAAATTTTCATAACATAAAACAAGATAAATATATTTATCAGATAAGCTCAAATGGTTAAATAATTATATCAATGTATTGACTTTTTCAAGGTACTTAGCGAAGCGTTTTCGAAGAATAAATATTTATTTATTATTGCTGTTATTTCAAATTAATTCTAAAATCATTATTCCAGTAAAGATCTTTCTTATTCTTTTTTACGTTCGATCACGAACAGTTAAATTTAATTGCAGATGTTTTGTTGTGTTTAATAAATAATTGCCAGTGAGCAAATTTGTTATTACTGTAATTACCATACTCGTAATCATTGGATTTTGCAGGTGCATCTCCTTACAAGAATTGGTTGTTAGTATTGAAGTATTATCCATATTATATTCATACATAAAGTATTCGGGTAAAATATTTTCT
The DNA here is from genome assembly GCF_028537555.1 of Battus philenor. Lineage (NCBI taxonomy): Eukaryota > Metazoa > Arthropoda > Insecta > Lepidoptera > Papilionidae > Battus > Battus philenor. The sequence goes on from NW_027181704.1 coordinate 10,744,382, forward strand.
GACACTGTTGAACTTTTTATGCATAATATTTTTTTTTTAATTTTTAATGACGTTATTGAGAATTATCAATTAAAATTAATAAATATTAAATTTAAAAAAGCAATACACTTTTATGTTAAATATAAATGAAGTTGATATCAGATTTAAGTATTACGTAGTTGTAGATAATTTCTGCAATATAATGGTACTATTCTATTTTTTATTCTTAATTGCTACGAATTATATACTTTACATACAAAATCGCCAAACTTCCTTGGTGAATATATGTGCTCTAACATACGAACTAGTATTTTAATGCAAACGTTTTTCATAATTCAAATTTATGTTACAAAAAAAACTAAAGTCAAATAATTGCATGAATTTACCTATATTTCGCATATAAATAGTTTGACGTAAATATGTATAAATATATTCATAAATAATATTGCAACACACGAGTCAGAGGAGTTGTCAGAAATAAAGTTGCATGTTGTCTTTTATTTACTGAAAATTAAATCAGACTTTTTAAAATCATTAAGCCTTTGTTTTTTACCATCCCTCATATACCTATGTGTATTAAATGTAGACAAATAAAAATCCATTTAATTAAGTTTCTTTTAATGTAGCTCACATGTTACTACAAAGAACTTACACATATGTATAAGTACGTCAATTCTAACGTATGAACGTGTTTATGTTTAGGTATAATGTTTAAATAGTAAAAAATATTAATTTAATATGATCCTTATTTTCATACAAAGATGTTCAAATAGTATCGCAACAGTACCGCCTTATCGTATTAGAGTGCAGGGAAGAAACAATTTACATTTATATGGCTCTTCGTCTAATAGTTATCTCAGAGTCAGCTGCTACTGACTGGTTTAGTTTTGCATACTCTTGACCACAGTAACCACTAATATGCCCATCACACTACTCGACTATAATAGAAAATTTAATAGAGCCATTTTTATGTCACCGTAATTTTTTTTTATAACACATCGGAATCTAAATTATAATGCAATTCTATTAAAACCTTTAAAAATATATTAACATAAATACATTATTATAAATATGTAAATTAATCTTAAAAAGGTTGTAATAAGTCATGATTTGATTTTTCAACATTTATACACTATAAATGTTTCGCTTATTTTATTAATATGAATTTAAAAAATAGGGCAATAATTTAAGTGCGAAGCAACTCCGTACCTTTCGTCAACCTAACGCGAGACTAGATCCTAACATTATCCTGCGTCTACTTTTTACGCTTAAAATGGGAATACGGGCAACGGGTCTGTAGGTAAGCGTCTCTAAGCGGAGAGCGAATCCTAATGCATGCAGGTAGCGAGCCCTTAAAGGAGCTAGTTTGAGCCCGCATTTTAACGCAATATGAAAATGTATGTTGCGGCTTTGTTCTATCGCAATAATAGATTAATATTCACCATTAGAAAAAGCTTGTATATGGTATAGTTATACAATGTTTAGGTGAAATGGTCATCTTTGAAGAATATTATGATTACAAAGTTTCTTTACAAAGTGAAGGCTTATTAAAACTAATAAAAATGTTTTTTTCAATAAAAATGTTCTTTCTTTTCAATAGTATTTAATATTTTATGAAATAAATATTGTTAACTGAGATAATCTATCTTACCGCAAACTTAGTGCCATGTCATGGAAAACGACTTTAAACTTAAAAACGATTAATATATAAAAATATTCATTGAATATATTCACAAAGAAAGGTTCTTTCAAAATTTTAGTCAATTATTCTATTTAAAAAGGCCCGTTTTGTTGCTACGTTCATTGCAGACACTCACTGCAAGGCGTAGGCTCCGACAAAGATATCTATGGATCCTATAATCGCTTGGCAAGTGGATAAGCGATCGGTATTACGGTATGGATGCGTTGCAGCCCTTTCTCTGAAAACTTGATTGTGAGCACTGGTAATCGTAATTAATGCCCAAAGTCACTTAAGATTGTATTCCAGAAATCGAACCCGCGATTTACGATCGCAAGTCTGTTTCTTCTATTGCTCGTTTACTGACCTATAAACATGGTTCAAAGATGTACTATAATGAAAGCTTCAAAAAATAAATAATAATTTCGTAATTATTTAAAATATGCTTAATGTAATGTCATTCATAAGAAATAAGAAATTGAAAAAATATTTATTTCTAAAAATTACTTAATAGCATTAGAAAATGAAATTCTTAGAGAAAAGAATAGATTTGTTCTAGGAACAAAATGTCTATGAACCCTTTCATTAGACTAGAATCATAGTTTGTTGCAAAGGAACGTGAATAATTATAACAGAATAGCATGCTTCCAACACGAAGTGCTACTTTTCCACTTTGCCGCAAAAGAAATTATCGTGCAAGTTATAGCGTGTAGTAAATAAAAACGCTGTAAGTTATAAGTAATAACTGGCCTATGTATAAACTCTGCGGGAATTTCTTTAATCTTTTTTCTTGTTTGTCTAAGCCGGCATGGACACCTGTGAGATGGCTAGCGAGATGCCCATTTATCGAAAATATTTGCATACGCGTGCCAAATAAGAAAACATCGAGCTGTGTAAAGTACGCATGACTAATTGGGACTTGTTGTTATATTTATAATTTTTCTCGGCTTAAGTAGACTATGATAAGTTTGCTTAATATATTCAGCGATTCTTCCCATTTCATTTTTTGAAATTTCACTCGTATTGTTTACATAATATCTTTATTCACGGTCTCACAAAAATGATTATTGCTGTAAATTGTTAAAAGTTTACTATGGATGATAATAATACTGGAGTATTTTTCGGAAGAAATATATTTTATAATTTTAGAAACGAAAATTTGGTTTCTATTTTAGTTAAATATTTTATGCACTTAATTTATTTGATTTAGGGTTTATATAAATATAAAATTAATGATTTCAGAAATATAAATACGGAAATAATAATATGGTAAGAAAAATCGTTACGATTACTATATTTTAAAATTCATTTTTGTTTATTATCTGTCCTTGCACACTTTGTAATACCAAGAATTATTAGCTTGTCGCATTTTATAAAAAAAAATCAATGTTACATATTTCAGACCGATCACTTTATACAGAATGATTGGAAATAGATATAGAATTTTTAAAGGTTTTTTTTTTTTTTAATAATAAACTTTACATAAAACCCTTTGAAGCTTTTTTACCTATAAGCAATTCTCTTTTACACTAATTTCTCAACTTAAAATATCACTATATATATAAAATATATTTAATAGTATATGTATTAAATTGAAATAAAAATAGATTATTAACTAAATAAATTTAAATTTTAATTGTGATCTGTTTTATGATAGATATATTATATTAGCCTTTGATATACGACCAGCGTATTTTTAATAAAAACTTGATGGCCAAATAAAGGATCCCGCATCAGGAAAATCAAACAATGGTAACGATACATCTCCTTTTATTCACGTAAAATTAAGTTAGCCCATATAAAGCAGTTTGTTTAAAACATTAGGTGTTTTAAGATGTTATCGTTACTGTTTGGTGTCAAAATTCTCGCATCATGCCGAACACATTTACGGGGATTGATATCGATCTTTTCGCTTTGTGTTCGGCGATAGCGTCGTAAACAATAATAGCGGGAGTCCACATAAATCATTTTTTAAATAAAAAATACATTAGACATTTTAAAAACTTAAGCAAATTTACTACGTTGGTTTTTTAACGAAAAAAAAACATATCTCATATAAAAGAGATCGGTCGTAAACAAAAGGATATAATTTGCTACGTAACTGTTACTAATAGTGAAACACATTAAATAAAATATTTAAAAAAAACGTTGTTGAAATTTCATAAAACTACGATATTTATACTGTATGAGCAACTATATAAATACATTGTGATAGTAAATTTTAATTACATTCGAAAAACTTTACTAACTATATATTTTTTAATTGATTATTAAGAACACGTATGATAAAACATTGATAAATTTTGTCTTATTTACTATACTCATATATTTGAGTTTACTCATATATTATAAAGACAGTAATAATAAAAAATATATTCATATAAACTTATGTTTTTTTGAGATTTTCTCCTATGCACTGTCTCAACGCGATATCTCTAGAACTATACGACTTGGAAACTTGAAATTTGGTTAGAATTTATCTTTTTTGAATAGAGAACAGCCAAGAACATGAATTTTGTTAAATTAAACCTGCATGGAGTTCATTATTAAAGCACATTTTCATGTTTTAGAATAGATTTTATGAAAAAAAAACCACATGCGACAGGCTAGTGATTTTATTTAATTATAAATTGTGACAACAACTTGAGCAATTCTCTTTGTTGTAAAAGAACTACAATAATAGTAAGCACATACATTAAAGTTATATTTATCTATACCGATGTTGCCAGCGCACTTATCTTAATAGGAGCCTGATAATTGCTACGGTCAGGTTTTATTTGAACTTGTGTATGCTGCTTTACATGAAAACGTATGCTATAATTATATGATTATAGATTCCAAATGAGGAAACGGCGACTAGTTCATACAGAGTTTAATTAAACATTAACAAACGTGGTATTAATTGGGCAATTATGCGTATTTAAATTTCTACTTTCAGCCGCATGTACTTTTATTTTAAAATTAATAGCTTATTGTTCATTGCTTATTGTTTGATTTATGCGATGAAGTTGACACACATCGCCGGTTAAACCGGCGGACCTTATGTAAAAAGGAAGTTTCAATTATTTTCTTTGGCAAAATTGTAATGTTTATAGGAAAAGTTTATTATTTATAATAATAAATAGAAGTGTGACTAACCTAACGCTTACATTATGGCGTGGATTTACAAGAGATTTTTGCGATACAAAATATTATACACGCCTATGGCACACTGGCGGAAGTCTTTTATCTAAAACAACCTATAAAATATAATATAACGGTACTTTATTACGTCTGTCAATTAATATATTGTAAATTGGTCCACAAAAGGTTTTGTCACCTAGGCGGCAGAAACAGAGAATACAGCTAGGTAACTTAACGTAGAAGACGACTTAAAGGAGCGTAGTGTTAAGGGTCCATGATCCATTCAAAGACTGCGGTATAACGACAGTAGGAGGGAGATTAAGTTTCCGCCTCGGATAAGCCAAGGCGCAAAAGTCACAGTATTGAGAGACATCAGCACTATCCATAGAAGATTCCAATACCTTTCCAAGGATATTGAAGAGTTAGGGGTTTAAGAGTGTAGAAAACTCTCAATATGTCTTTCCCTCCTTTCATTTTATGTAAATGTTTATTTGTATAAAATCCGCTTACAACAGTTCTTATAAGAAATCTTATGGTTGTGTTATGTTCAGTAGTAGGTGACCTTCAGAAAAAATGATGCTGATGGATGGATATACATGGAGGTAACTATTTAATACACTACTTGATAAATAAAATCTAACTTTGAATATACAATCCGATTGCCTGAATATGTAGCACCTTCAATGAAATTAATGAAGAAATCTCTGTTGCACATGAATCTGGAATTGCTTTTAAATAGAGGATAATTAAACACTTTTACTTAAATACACGTTATTTAATTTTTTTATTTTTTATCATTTTATAATTTCAACCGTGGGACGTCTTCTGTTGGTCACAGGCCACATATATCGGTAATAATATCCTATGTATTATTCTTTATCCGTAAAATCACTAAAATGTAAATATTAAATGCTCTCTTACCTTACATTATCCTGTTTATGATTAATTTTGTATCGATTTTTTGTAACGTAGATACGACTACAATAGGTAAACGTTAAATTTATATAATGTTATATGAAATATTTAGAAACATATATATAATTTTAAGTGGGCTTGCCTTGCTAGGGAAAAAAATCAATTAAAAAGAACTCTGTAATGTCATAAATATGAGAAAAAAGAGTATCCTCCCAAAACCAGTCTTGTGAAGCAAATTGATTACGCTTCCGAAAAGAATTCACCCCAAAGGTATACAAAAGGTATAATGAATAGTATTCAATCAAATCTATTTCTCTTTCTGTTCACAATTTGAATAACTATTATTTAAACGAGAAACTTATTCCATTATTTCACGAAAACATTAGTCAGCCTCGGGTGATTATTACTGGACTAAGTAATTGAAATATTCAAGCAAGTTTTATTTGTTTTACGAATTATAAACTACTACAAATAATTATGATAGGGATGCAATAGGCTGTTATTTTAATAGGATTTATTAGCGTACTGCGAAGGTATTAGTTTAAACGACTTTATGGGCATAAGATTACAGAGCCCATAGGATGTATGTGTGAAAAATCGTACTAGAAAAGATTGTACCTCCGTAACCTTACGGACCATGTTATTTACCATCAGGTAAACGCCTTACTTAGCTTTATACTGTTTGAAAGAAAATCTTTTGTAAGTCTTTCGAGTTCATAAGAATTCAAAAAGAAAATACACCCATTAATTTCACAAATACAAATGCCAATTATAGTTTGATTTGATAAAGATATTTGGTAAATATGTGAATGTTGTAACTATCTAATAGCGTAATGATATCTTTATCAAAAATAAGGTAAAAGCAAGAAATTACAATTTGAAACTAACTCTGTCATATTTATTTATGTACACTTTATTGTACTCCAACAAAGAATACAAAAATAAATCTAATGAAGTAAGCAAAAGATGAAGTACATTGGGAGGTCTTATCGCAAACGGTAAGTTCATTTAGACAACCATTCGATAGACTTGGTAACTAAAAAACAAACAAAACAAGCGGTCATCAAAGGAATAAATGGATTGGAAAAGAATGTACATAATATACGAGTACAATTTACTACAGATTACATATAATACAGAGCATATAACACAGTGTTTGTAATTCAGACTAGAGTACTATATTTTTTAGGTATAGAGTGAGTAATAACATAGTTCATTTTTGTTAACAATAGAAAAAAATACATGTACTGCTTTGATAAACACATTTTTATTAAAAAAAAACAGAGTATTTTAATTATTTTTTGAAAATTATATCATCAAAGAATCTTCCAGACTTTTCGACCTTTCGCTGAACAACCAAACGTATTACACTAAATTAATGAATATAATAATCAAAGCGAGTGTTTTTTGGAAAGCTACAAAAGACTGCTTTTCGCTTTTCATCCTTATGAGTCCCTACCTCTTGGTGACCACTCAATGTGAATGACAATTAGATATGACATCTCTAGGGAATATTTCTCGTACGACCTCCATACACATATTAGATATGTGACAAATGACCCCGCTGGCACCAAGTTATTGTACTTATTGAACACTTGACTTGTTGTTGTGGATGCAAGAGTAGATTAAAAATCAAAAGTGTACTTTGTTATTGCGCTTTCACTGCATAGTACCAAACGGCCACCATCTTAAAAACAAGAAATGTATTTGGCTTAGTTTTGAAAACAGTAACATTGACCTAATAAAGTTTTTTTATTAAATGAACGGCTCTTATTCATGGACCCCGCACAAATTGTTGCTATTAGTTTCGGATTAAATCTCAACAAAAATTTTTTGTCCCGGGGACAAGTTTCAGCAAAAAAAGTGGACCGACTTAAATTTCTTTTTAATATAAAATCATTTTTACGTAATCATATTATCTATGATCAGCCCTCCGTCCAATTATTTCACCCTTTTGGATTAGCGGCTACATTTAATAATTCCACTGAATTATTAAATGTAGAATTTGTTACATCACTATGTAACAGATTCAGTCAGTAATTTTTAAAAAAAAATACAAATACATAAAGGCACAGTGACCTAAAGCTATTTTAGTCTTTTCCGTTATTTATGATAGCCACCCATTCTTCTTTTGATTTTTGCTTTTTTAATTCCATTCAAAAGTTACCTTAAACAATTCGCAATTTGCAATAAGATCGCTATTTGTACTTAATATTTTGGCCTATTCCACGTGATTTTATTTTTACGTCCTATCGATATACAATACCGAGTAAATAAATAAATAAAAATCAATTAATTAATTTTATTTTTGAAGCTAAAGGCTTTTACAACAAATACTAATTGAAAGAATAAAGTGGTTTCGATAGTACTGATATAGCTAGAAAAATCTTATTTTTTTATTGGGTAAAGCACTGATCAAACGAAAACACCGTCTTGCGGTACACTCTGTAGAATACCGCGTATTTAACTTCTTCTTTCAACTGAAACGAAGTGCGTATTAGATTACTAGCAGCACTTAAATAATATTTCATATACAACAAGAACGAAGCAAGGACGAAAAGATACTTGTCCCATAGTGCTGTTCAAACATGTACCACGCTTTAGGACTGCGCGGCGTGGTGGGGGCCGTGAAGAAAAGAATATAAGCTACGCTACCATTAGAAAGTATTAAACAAGCATGTAGCCAACAAGTCAGTAACTGTGCGGTGATAAAAAGCATCATAATATCTTGTTCAACAGCAAATTAATTTCATTAAGTGCGCATTAATAAGCGACATGAAATTCAACATTTCATGTACGTATTTGATGCTGTTTGTCTTTTTACTCTGTATGTGTCAGCGAATCGGCGAATTATTTATAAACTGCTACTATAAAGCTTAGGCGATTTTTTTTACTTGTAGTATCTTCTTATCATCTTTTCAGCTTTAGAACGTTCACTGCTAGACATAGGCCTCTCCCATGAATTTGTGGTAGGACGGGTCTTTCGACAACGACGTAACGGTCTTACCTTTTAAGTGAACATCCTACGCACCGCGGGCGGTCTGATGTCTTTACTCCAGAACCTTTCCTGGTAATATACTTGAAATTTATTCCTACTTATATTATACTATAACTGTTGTCATTAAGGACCTACATACATGTTTTGTTAAATAGAATACTATTAAATAATATATGTAAATAATTTAATTATTTGGTATGGAAATAATTTAATTATTTAATTACATCCCTCACCAACTGAACTGTGATAGTTCATGAAAGTATTATGAATTTGTAGACGATTGTCCGGCCTCTGAAAACCACTGCTACATATAAGTTTGTCCCGCGCATAGCTTTATTCGTCCAATTTAAATTTACATAATAATCACTCTGTCTTCAGTTTATATTTTTTAAGGTTGAAAAAAAGTTTCTTAACTCATATGGGCAATGTAACGTTCGTTTTTACCATACACCTGCGTCCGGCTATATTTGGAACACGGAATAATAAATAATATATTGATTACGGTATTTATAATTGATACTTCCGAGCGCATATTGATTGATGATTGATAACAAGTAAGAATCATTTTATTACGCTTGTTCTGCATGCAACTAATCTAATGCTACCTCATTATCTCTCTGACTGGAGAGATAGTCGTAAGGGAACTTATCAGTCGACATTAGTGTAATTTTGTAATTAAAAACAAAACTAATTTTAAAAATAAATTATGCACAATTCTTGAAAAAAAATCTTATAAGTAAAGACATCCTCAAATTGGATTTTAAGCGTCTTTGTGCCAGGCTCTGGTTTGTTCTCAAGGCACCTGTATCCGCTGACTACCCTCTGACAATAAAAGATTTATACCAATAAGAAGTTTGAGAAATATACATACTTATTAACAGGATAATGTACGTTTTCACATTCGTTTGATACAAGTTTTTATTTACGTAAATTTAACAATTAGTTAATACATCAAGACAAGTGTCATATTACTTTTTGGACTGAGAAGGCATAACTGCGGGTGTTTTAAGTTACTTAAAAAGCTTAATAGTAATTGTTTTTTTTTTTATTTAGTGCCATATATACGTAGAAACATTTTAAGTCAAAATTCAGAATACAATAAAAAGAATAACTTCCACTTTTTAATGTTTGTCGCTATTAAAGCTCGACTCGGGAATTGGGAACCTAACAGAGCGCATTAATATAGACCCTTCAGATTCTTGTTAAATGGTCAATGCAGGCAAATCTAGGGAGGAAGCTTCAGTTTAGCAGGGGACGTACTAAAGCTGAGATGATGATCCAGACCCGGTGTAGGTCCGTGTGTGTCTCAATCGAAACTGTTTGGCCCAAGGAAATCGTAGTTTGTTTATCAAAATTTCTCCTTTCTGGATTTAAGGAGTGACAATATTATGTACTCGTAATTATCACAACATGCGGTTAGGGAATGATTGCAATTACTGCTTCTATTTATTATTAGTCTAAAATAATCTACAAATCAAACCAACATGAAAACGATCATGTTTGGTCACTAAGTCGTAACTTTGATTGTCAATGAATAGAAATCTAAATTTGATTCGTTTTAACACCCCTTTTATGAACGGAGAAATTTATGAGCTTTAACTACAATCTAATCCTTTATTTATAACTATGTCTAACATTTCGCCTTCCTTCTTTACTCGATACTTGCAATTACTTGACTATTGTATATAATATTTTTTTTTATTCTTGTCTTCCTGTCCTACTTTGAAATAAACTTCTCCTTGAAATTAGAGAGTAATTTATTTGTCAAAAAGTATCAATGTTTGTGTAATTAATAAAGTTATTTTATTCTTCACTCTTTATTTTACATGAAAAGGTAAATATATAAAGGGCAGTAGTAACGGTTATTTCCACCTATTTCAGTGTGTATTTATAAGTAATTACAAAGTAGGTATAGTGTTTGAAATGATTGTTTATCATATAATACTCGTATGTTAAATGATTAGTTTTATTTTGTTATATTTATATACTTACCTATAATACTTGTTGTCTCTGCACCTACAAGTTGAGTATTATAGATTCCCTATAAGTTCACCAAGAGTTTAAAAATTTAAAATAAACTTTTAAAAATTACGTTAAACTTTTTCTTATTTAATCTGTATGCACATTAATTGTTCTTTAGTCAAAAGTATTGGCCAGCTATTTAAAATATTGAATACAAATTCCATATATTGCAGTCGGGCAGTGGTGGGGTAAATATGTGAGATAGCGGCTCACCGGTACACTCAAAAACCAACATCAATTAAAAAGCGATGAGCACTGGTATACACGGACGTTGAATGACGGCGAGTATTTCAGGGTTTCTATAACTATATAAACTAAATTAAACATTTTACTTCAACAGGGATATCAAATAACTACTCTTTGCATGACTAAAAATTAAATACACGTAGCAAAATATAACAAAATGCGATAAATACCAAGCCTATACCAATAAACTTTGTAAATATAATTTTTGTTTCAATCTCGGAAAGAAGTTTGTGTTGTAGCTACGAGAAGTTAATAATAACAATAATAAGATGTCGCACTAACAAAAAACTTTTTTTTTCAGATGTTTTATCTTAAAAAAATCGAATATTTCTTACATAATAATTCAAACTATTGAAATATTACATATGAAATTATTCGTTTTTTATTGTGTCTGTATAAATATACTGTAAATAGATTATTTGTATACAGATTTGCCATAGATATCTTTAACATAAATTATTTATTATATATGTAATCTATATTATACATAAATAGTTATACATATTTTAAATAATTATCGCTTCAATAAGTCACTAATAAGCTTCAAAGCTTTTAAGTACCTTTTTCTGTTGATCTTACATAAAAGGATTTCTCTGAAAATATATTACATTAATTTAGTTTTTTTTATTGGAATACGGCAAGCCAATGATTTTAAGCATAGATAGTAAACAATTCCAAAACAATTCCTGTTGCTGTCGATTTGAAAAAATCGATTTCAAAAGATGACATTTACTGACAAACATTAATTGACAGAAAATGAGCTATACATTCACACTTTTGAAGTTTTTATACCGATCACTCTATTTCACATAGATATATGTCTGATGTACATATTACTGGAACGGTAATATTATCGTATTATAATTATCATAAATATGGAAGAGATAAATATCTACATACATATATACTATATTTTTACAAACATCAAATTAATTATTTAACAAAATTGTAGCAGTTAAATATAATGTTGGCAACCCTACAAAGGATCCGAAACGCGGCCCTTTGACGGTGTCGATGTTGGCGCTTGAACACCTCCTGTACGCGGTTCTCTGTGCGTTATTATCGTCCGCAGTCGTTACGCATGACAAATGCTGACTTTTATACGTGAATCGGGATTATACATTTCATATAACATTCAGACGTTTTGAGTAATTGTTATTGAAAATAAATACAGATTTTTCGTTTAGTGGTAAGAGACCGCATCGTTCTTATCTGAATCTAAAGATTTTATTTTAAAGATTTATTTATTCATTTATTCATATTATTATCCGCTCGGTGACCATATAGTGGTCCGCATTTACGGTGACCACTTGTGAATGCCATGAGAAGAATGCTAGTAGAGCCCTGTTCGATAGAAACTAGAAGCAGATTGAGCTCCTCTTTAAGGAATCCTTCAATTTAAAGCTACGAGTGTTCCAAACGCAACCTGATCTTAGATCTTTGCGGATGCTGTTTCAGCGTACCACGCGCTCCGTAGCATCGAGCTGGATACGGTCTTAGTTAAGATGCTCTCGGGGCACAGGGGATTCTCGGAGTACCTTCACAGGTTTAAGCTCAAGGAGGTCTGTAAGCCGGGGGTGGACCAGACTGTGGTGCACCTAGTAGCCTGTAGTACTGACCCACATTGGGAGGATTGCGATGCAAAAGAAGAGTATGAAAATAATAAAAAAGTGAAAAATTTAATAAAGAAAGTAGATTCCCGTTCCCAACAAAATAGGGGGTGGAACGAGAGGTCCCCAATTGCGGATATAAAAAAAACAACTTCTATTAGGAAAAAAAGGTCTGAGAGGAGAGCATCGCTTCGATAACGGGCGATGATGAAATTACACAGACCTTCCTCCGGTATTGCAGAAGGATCGTAAAAATGATAATCGAGAAAAATAAAACAAAAATTAAAAATCTAATATTTTTCGGCGGGTAAGCAATATTGAACCCATGTACATAAAATAGAAAAAAAAAACTTAGAAAAAGAAAAAAAAATTGTGATGAAATATGATAATAGGAAAGTGTAATATTATGTACAAATATAGTATAAGCATTAAAAAAATTGTGAGAAACCCGATACCTGCGATACTTGAGAGGTGAGGTGATAGATGAATGGCGTTGAAAATGTAGGAACAAAGAATGGATGAGTATAAAAGTTTACATGAATTATTCTAGAAGAATGAATGGAAGATCATTAGAAGAATAAAAGAAGAGAAAAAAATAAAAGAAGATCGTGAAAATATTCATAAAAAAATGTAAGTTACTTGGCTCTTAACAAGATAGTGGAGTACGAGAAGTCCCCTATAACGGAGTTCATTTAAAAAAAACCAGATGTGAGAAGAGCGCCCGAAAAACTCAATTTTTTAGTGTAGTCGCTTTGTTATTATCTTTAAAAAAGAGTAGAATAATTAAATTATTTTTTTCTAAACTTTGTTGATTATTTTTTTAAAATTAAATGATAAATCAGTGTCATTAGATGGGAGTATATTATAATACATACACAATTGCCCACAAAAGAGGTCCTAATACCACGAAAAAAATTGTTTTACGAAGCAGCAAAAGAGGCAGAGATGTTAATAGTAACTTTTTAGTTCAGCTCTGTGACCTGCAGTTGGAGGTGTCGATTCAAACACACGCACACATTTTATGAAAAATTTTTACTCTACTCTCGGCCGCTAACATCCTATTAAAAAAAATGCATAAACGTTAAGTCGATTTCGATTTTAGACAAGTTCAAGAGAAAAATTAGTTAACGTTAAAATTTTTAATATACTGTCCACATTATCAAGACTTCAAAATGGCGGTCTTGATTTGGCTGTATGATTAATAGTTGCGTAGATAGGGAAATTACTTAAACATTAAGACCTATTTGAATATAACCAATATTCAGAAAAAATATTAAAAGCTTATATTGATACAAGCATTATTTGAAAGAGGAATATTACTCAAAAAACAATTCGGTTTTACAAGAAGTCGCTTACGATATTAGGGTTGAGTTGAAACTAAATGTTTTTTGAGACCTGAAAAGAGGTACTTGACGAACTTTGCGTCTTTTTGTGTACAGTTAACGTAATGAGACCAAAATCTTTTACGTAAGTTTAAAATATTTTAAGAATTTATCAAATGCTACAAATTATCTTCCAATACGCATCTAATAAAGTTTTAATACGTTATTTAACTAAAACAAAACCGACGTGAGTTGCTTTAATTACACATTCATTCATATCAGAAGTTAGCGTAACGAAGCCGAAACAATTTTATATGGTCCATAAGAAAGCTTAATGTGTAATCCAATTCGATCTTCGGAACGATTAATTGTAAGACGGGATGTGATGAGATTTTGGACGAGATTAAACTATACTAAAAGCCGTATTTTACGTTAATGACAGTTGTCTCTCAGGCAATCAGGGTGATGTGCTCATATTAAGATATAAAAGCTATGTAGCCGCCGTCCGCGGTATTAAATTACGTATTCGGAACCATCTTCGTAAGTATATACTCGATACTCTCTTTATTAAGTCATTAGGTCCTCCGCAAAAATATTTGCTTAAACATTTTAATTTTTTTTAATTCTTCTTAATTATATTCTTAAATGCTTAAGATCGTCTCCAATTTAAAACGCGGTCACGGAATCGATGGCCGACTATTTCCATATATCCTGTCTTCTATTATATATATAGCAGTAGCAGTAAGTAGTAAATCGTCACATTTGTTTTATCAACCGAAATGCCGACTACAAGGCCTATCCTCTCGCAAAGATCACCACGATGACCACCCACGCGCTGCTCCCATCCAGGGACTTCGCACAGCCTTAACTATTCGCCGATCTAACTAGTAGGGGCCTATCTATGCCGAATCTACCGGATCGTGGTCGCCAGTCGAGAACATTTCAGCCCAATCGGTCGTCTCTTGTACAAGCAATGAGCACCGCCCACTGCTTTCACACGGGCAATTCTTTGAGCTACGTCGATGACTTTGGTTCCTCTGTGGATTTCCTGATTTATGATTCGATCTCACAGCGAAATTCTAAACATAACTCGCGCCATTACTATCTGACCTTGAGCATTATAAGAATAAAACCCATCGTTAGCGCTTACGTCACAAATCCGTACGTCATCATAGGAAGCCAATAAACTTAATAAATTAACTGAACAAATAGATTGGAGTCTCGAATGTCTTCTAAATAATGAATTGATAAATTCCAACTTGTTACCAACGTAGATGTCCGCATAATAATAAAACCGTCGTCAATATTTTTCTTGTTTTTATCAATATTTTTGTCTTAAAATATGGAATTTAAATAATAATTAAGTGTTCCATTTAATCGAGTTCTTGGTAAGTTAAACAATAAAATAAATTAAATTTGAAATATATTAACAATATCTCTCTTGACAGCTTCCAATAAGGAAGTGAGTATATTTCGATAGGTTGTCGGTACTCTATCAGCACAGTTAACCTCTGGACACATAAATTTAGAGCAAACTCAATTACAAGCGAACATTAATGTAGCCTAGTTAGAGACGAGTGTGAATCACCGACTTTATTAAGCCGATGGAACCGACTCAGCACATCTTACACAGCCATCGTTTAAGACATTAAAATATCTAACATGTTTCATGATACTGTCTTTTATGTGATTGCATAATATGTGTGATTATTTAAAAATAGCTACTGATTCGCCAAAACGTGTAAAAATGTGAAGTAAATTTCATAATAATCATTATTTCAGCCGTAAGACGGATAATTGTTGACGTAGGTCTGAATGAATGTGTCTTCAAATAAATAAACAATAGAAATATAAAATTTTAAAACTTCTTTTAAAAACGCAAATTGTATTTTATCATTTTTATCCTAATATATAAAACCAAGGAAATAAATATAAAAGATAGTAAAAGTTGCTAAATATTCTGACAAATGTGTAAGAAAGGGATGAATTTCTTCTTACTTTCATCATTAGCAATCATCGGTTTCTCATTCGGGCACCTAGTTTGCAGGTGTCAAAAATTTCACCAAAACATTATCGTTACGGATAAATAAGCCGCAACTCATTGAGGAAAGGTAATTATTAATTTTGTATGCTTCCAATACATTATTACGACTTAAATAACATTAGCGACGCTTGTTGGCATGATGATGTTGTTAGCAGCGTTGGTTTTTATATCGTGTTTGATTTGAATGCGCTCCTTTGAACTGAAATGGATGTCCTTATGACGCAATACGAAGTCGGTTCGTTTCAAGTGACGTCCGTAATTTAATAACAATGCGGAGTCACACCCTTCTCTCAAATGCAAATTTACGTCATTTTTCTCTGGTTTGTAGCCCATTATTATTAATTTATTTTCTGAACTTCTCTGATAGAAGCGCTGATCGAATTGGTGCTTTCCACTAATAAATTGTCGTTACAGCACACACAAACGAATAAGAAGAACTTATTTCTGGATAACTGGTCTATACACGATTTTGAGAAGACACCAGAGAGCTAGAAATAAAGATTATTCTTACTTTCTCAAATTAGCGTAAAATGATAATAATTGAAATTATAACAGTAATAGAAATAACAAAATTACTTTTTAAAATAAGTTATTGTTGTTTTAATTGATACATTCATTTTTAAATAGCATTGGATCTAATAATGTTTTTAGGGTGAATTTTTAAAAAAAATTATGGATATTAAATAAATTGTATTAAACTCCTGAATATTATCAGGTTACTGCCTATGCCTATTCTATAATCCTACACCTTTGTTTAATACATAAGATACACTGCCTATGGGAAGACAGGGTAAAATGTGATTCTAACCGTCTTACCGTCTTACCGAATTTTTACTAGTAATGCAACCGCGGAACATTTGTTAATGTGTCTCGTAAAGAGAGACGTTGTGAGTAATAAATAATATATGTTAAGTCCGAATTCATAGCTGAGTTACTTACTTACTAATTTGTAATTGACTTGTTATAATTTAAATGACAAATCACATTGCGGTGAAAAGTTGCTAAAAGCTTGTAATGCTTCAATGTCGCTGATGAGGTAGATAATCGTGTTTATTGATCGCGTCCGTTTAAATTAATGGGCTGCGTAGTCAAGTCGGTGCTTATGGTCCACCGCGCCGGACATACCGATTTCGCGATACCAACTTGGCGCACTTTGATCGGCCAGAGTGTCAGGGCGATCGTTCATCTTAGCCGTGGGAACTACCGACGTGATATCCTTGAGATGATGATTAAAAATTAAAAAGATTCGAGCACTTCAATTTATAATTGGTGTAGTAACTAGCATTGCCTTTTTACAACTAACCCATTAATTAATTATTTATTTAATGCTTATAGTATGGCGTTTTTAAAGTCTATGTCATTATCATCATTACAGCTGCAGAACTTCCACTGCTAGACTAGGCTACGCCCATAGATTTATCCTACCTATAGGACTATCCTAAATTTGACATTTTCTCATAAAGAAAAAAAAGCAGTTTTAATTCTTGTTGTACAATTGCAATGTTCGCACGTGAAATATTAAGGTTTGTAATTTTCTTACATTATAAAAAAACTTTCACGAGAAGAAAAAAATGTCAGACTTACTAAGTTTTAGACTTTTAAATTATTTTTAAATCCTTGATGTTCATTTCATTGTTGAGCTAAGAGAAATATCATTTTAATAATTTTTACAATTCTCGGTTTGAACGCTGTGGGTCTCACACAATGACACTGATGTTATCGACAGTCATCGCCGTCATTTTACAACATTTCAAATGACTGAGTGTTGACGCCGCATCGATATGGCTCGCATTTGATGAATTGCCCGTTCTAATCTTTTAAAGTTCACAAATTTTTCTTTGACGAATTAGTAAAAGATAAAACTTTTAATAATATGATGTATTATTTTTATTTATCTCTGAGTATTAGAGAGCCGATTGATCTCAGTAGTAATAAATCACGAATAAAATTGAGAATCAGGGTGAAAAAAAATTGAGGAGTACAGATTAGAATAACAGTTTTTTTTTTTCTTTGACGGCAGGCAGTTAGTGTTCCCGTGGGCACCTTTACGGATATGGGGTGAGAAGCTTGTGTCCTAATCGATCTTAGACAGGACCTATAAGGAAGTATAGCTGTTGTGACGGTGTTAGTGAACCCATCACAAGGCACCATTCGAAGACTAATTGAATAGTTGTAGCATTTAAGAGAGAAAGCTTAATATTACTGGTCTTTACAATTTTTAAAATGGAAGCCTGTAGTGATTTATGTAGTGTTCATAAAAGAGACTATTTACAATTGTGAATGATGCAAACACAAAGGCAACGACTACTCAACTTTCAGCGTTCGAATTCGGGTTCATTTTCCAATTCTTATGAGCAAATAATAAATCGACTTTAAAAAGTATCGATGACTATGTGTTCAGTACTGTGAATTGTTGTTACTTGAATGCTACAAGACATTAATTATTTTATATGGGTTTAATGAACTAGAAACTGATAAATTTGCATTATTCTTAGGATATGTTCACAATAAAAACCTCATAAATACAGGAAGGTATTAGGACCAACTCCATTACACAATTATGTTATTGACAATTTTAATATTTTTTATTGGTAAGTTATTGATATTGTTTACTTAAAGTTTATGTAAGTAACAGGTCAGTATTTTATCAATTTAAATATTTATTTGGACATAAGGATTTAAACATTTTCGAACAGTTTAAATCAATAACATGAATATTTAAATAAAATAAGGAGTAAGCTTGTTACCTCTATTAAAAGGAGATTGTTAAATAGTTAAGTATAACTTTTGAACCCAAGAGGACACACTAAATACTAATAGTAATTAGTATCTAGTAAGCCTCTTGGAATCAAAAGTGCCTGCATTCGTCTGACCCTGCGTTTATTAAAACAAACTTAAATAGTAACACAAAGTATTCAGATATAATATCAAAGTTAACAATGGCGTCTAAACTAGGCTCTTCATATGACGCTATTTTGCATATTAAATTATAGATATGTCATATAAATACACACACACACACACACACATATATACATATATATATATATATATATATAGTATATTGTTTATATATATATATAAACAATGACATTTTTATAAGATGACGATCGAGACGACAATTAGTAACGACTAATGTATTCGTAACTAATATTTTATACCAATTACGGAACATTTGTTCTACTTTTATTATTCATTGTATTTTCATTGTGAACGCTGCTCATTATTTTAATTAAAATATTGAAGCGATGAACGTTGACAAGGTTGTCGTATCAAGCGTCATTTGATCAATTTTAGATAGTTTCGTCATTTATTTTAAACAAAGTCCATCCACGTTTTTAACATAAATTAATTTGGTTCCATTTATTATGACATTTTTTTACACTTTAAACACCATCCTTGTGAAATAATGGCTGATGGTTTTATCTAAGCAATACTTTTAAATTGGTTCGTTTGAAAATAACTTTGGCTATCGCGTATTGCAACATCGAGCCCATAAAACGGTAATAACGCTTACCCACCCTGTAATTTAAGTTTATAAATAACATTTTGAATTTCTTAGGCTAATGAAAAGCGTAACGGCATGGCTACTGTTACCCTTTATTCTTTACGACCGGCAAGTACGACAATAAAACAATTTATTTAAAGTTGATTGGTCTTTTATCGTTATGGACATTGTCTTAAACGCGGGCCGTACTTTGTAACGGTCGCTCAATGCTCTTGTCAGTGTTGATGCTTTGCAGCGATCGACATAAAAACATTGTTGTCATAAATGTTCACTCGATTACCCCACAATTTACCAGCGATGGAAAAGCAGTATTATAAATATTTATTATTTCTTATTTTCTCTTACTCGAAATTATACAGCTCGCCGTGAAAGTCATATGTCATTGACCACAATGGCTGATTGTGTCAGTGTACTTAATGGTTAATCATCTAACAAAAAGTTTAAATCTAGAATAATTTTTGCGGCCTTTTAGTATGTAATAAATATAGATTGCAATATCAACTGAAATCGTACATGATCTTTAATTGGACACAAGTCGTTCATCTTACGTTTAAATTGTGAGCACATTGTATGGAAATAATTATTAATGCAATATATTTTCAAAATGAATTATAAAATTGTTATTGGTCAAGAATGATTGTGAGTATATTTTTTTTATAATACACGATGTAAGCAATCGGGAACAGTCAATGACCAGAGAAACTAAATATCAAACATACCGCATCGTATTATTAATT
This sequence comes from Battus philenor, assembly GCF_028537555.1. Taxonomy (NCBI): domain Eukaryota; kingdom Metazoa; phylum Arthropoda; class Insecta; order Lepidoptera; family Papilionidae; genus Battus; species Battus philenor. Next base: position 10,764,564 of record NW_027181704.1, read on the forward strand.
CTTTTCGTATAAAAATGTGCACACATACGGACCGTTCACGTTCTTGTAAATAATACTGGACGTCGATAACAATGCTGTGCCACACATCTGTGATCTTCACTTCTCAACCTCTTATTCGCCCATTAAATACATATAAATTAATTATTTTGATAAACATGTTTTACTTATTTCAATGACATATACATTCGGTTAGTTGGCAGACATTACCTCTAACCTTTTTAATTCTTCTGGCATTGGGGGGAAATCTTTTTGATGGACACAAGATACTCTCTCGCTCTCTGAGGAGAGGACACTCCCCACTAAAACCACTTAGGTGATCGTCTTCCATATCTTTAGAGGAGCCGCCGGATGTCTCACGGAACTCGTAGATGTCCCTCAGTAGTATGCCAAGGCGCATCCCGGTGGAAAGTTTTCCCTTCCCTGGCAGATCTAACCTAACATATTAAGACTACGTACGGTAATTGCTTGCTAGCAAAACAATTATGCTTATTGCGAACATAAGAATAGTGATAAGAATTTTTTTGCTTTATATTAATAACAAATTGTAGAAAGGCATTATAGCTGCGGTCTCTTTTAAAATATTTATAGCCTTATACATATTTATTATTTCAGTTGCCAGATTGATTCTTGAAGTTGTTGACTCATGTCTCTGACTTATGTATGTTTACTGATGTTAAACTAGCTTACTAGTTAACTAAGAACAACTTTGAAGAAAAGGACAGTCGACGAATTCGAGCCTCGCTGAGCAGCTTCAAAAAAACTAAGAAAAATGTCTTTTCGTCCAATACCCCACAGTACCTAAAGATATCTACAACCAGTGTGCATTACCAGAAATGTTCTATGGTACAGAAACGAGGTCTTTAACTTTGAACCTCTCTGTCCTACAACAAGAATTGGCAAGTTTAAAGTCGCTTAACGAAGCGAGAAGGACCTCTCCACACGATATCTTATAGAGATCGAATCAATTAGGAGAAATAAATTAGGAGATCTGTTGACGAACGAATGTAACTTAACTATCCCAGAGAATTGTCAATTTCAAGAGGCAGTGTTACTAATCGCATTGAAGGGACGCCGGAAGAGACGACGGCGGGTCACTAAAGTTCTAGAGTCGAAGCCACGGACTGGAAACCCAGCGCAGAGCGACCGTTGTCGGATAACGCTGGGTGCAAACCGCTTCCTAACGGTCTTATACATATGTGGGGAATGCCTACGCTCAGCAGTAGACTTTGGCTGCAATGATGATGATAAACCTAATACTATTAATAAAATCTTATTATTGGCTGCCAGTTTAACAACATCATTGCTATGTATAATTAGCTAGAGCTGCTGATCTTCGTCATAGATAAATAAATATTGCCCTGCATTTTCCCACTAGTTCCAATGAATACGGTGTTGAAACAAATATTTAGGGCTATTTAATAAATGTTCGAAGCCCACGCCACGCATTTAGATTTTTAATCTAGCGTTAGCGGGCGGTCGCGGCCACCCAGAGGTGTGGACGTCTCCAACCAAATCGAATTATAACACGACTATTGAACGTAACACTTGTAGAATTATATTGTAACTTTTATAATTAAAGTAATAAGAATTAAAATCGAACGTCGTGGCAGCACATCATCGGTAAATAATAGCAATCTCCGTAGAATAGTCCGAACACAGTGTTTTACAAAGAACAGAATTCATGCATAGATATGTTGTGTTTTACAGAAGTTTAATGAAGCCGCTTCAAATGAATGATGTAAATCGATTAATTCTATCATAGGACGTAAATAATATTAAAATAAAACCATAGAATGTATAATTTCCTTCCTATTATCTACATCGATTTCTCATGAATAGATTTGTTTTCGTTTAAATGGATTTCCTATGAGATGCCTAAAAGATTAAGAAACGTTAATTATTATGAATTGTAAATTTCAAAAGATTATGCTTATATTTCAAAAGATTATGCTTATATTTTCATATACAAATTTAATAAGAGGATTGTACGTTTATTTTTTAACAACTACAATAAAAATTCACTACAAGTAGATTCGAATCGGCAATATTGACTTGTCTGTATTCAATATGGGTTCAAGAAAAAATATAAAATTAATAGTTTTAAACGACATAAAAAAGGATGAAAAGAAGTAATTTGTTTCTCTCTATTTAACAGGATTAATATTGTATGTATGCCCTGTTGAGACTGACTTCCGCACAATATTGGTACCTGAAATTGTGTCAATGAAAATTGAATATTGAAGGATGTAAAAAAAATAATCAGAAACTCAATTTAAGGGTATTTATCTGTTTTAAGTATTCAACTCTTCACAAAAATACAAAAAATAATCTTTCCGTTCCCTCCCCTCCTTTACAAAAAGTATGTATGAACTGACGGAGAAATTATATGTTCTTAAATCAATATGGACCTACAAACATTTAGCAAAAAAACCTTTTTAACAGCAATGTTTATTAAGTACCAAAAGATATAAAAATATCTTCCCTTATTCTTCGGCTGCTGAACCGGAGGAAGTAACCTCAAAACAATAAGAAAAAAAAATAAAAGGAGATAAAAGGTAGGAAAAAAACTTTAAGGTGTATTCGCTGTTTACTGTAACTTTTTTTTAAAATTTATTTGATTTGATTTTATTCCTAAACTATTATAAATTCAAAAGGTAAGCTTTTCTTCGAAAACATTTTGTTTTTATTTTATGTAAAATTAATGACTAACTTGAAAACAGTTTGCAATTTCTTACGTTTTGCACGTCATTAAGTTAAAGATTTTATTTTACACGGTTTTATCAGGAACCTTCAACTTAAATCTTTACTTTTTATTCTCTATATCTTACTTTTTTAAAGTAAATTGAGAAATCTGTGTGCTCGAAAATATTATGCCTAATGTTTGGGTATAAACAATAAAAACATTCCATGATATGCAGCATTTATTACAATTGCAACATAATTATAATGTTTGTATAAAATTTGCTTGCTTAGTTAGTTTCTTGTAACTCGCTGTCTCTACAATATTTATAATTATAATGAAACGAATATTATGTCTTGAATATCTACTTTAAAACTTTTTGGTTTTTTTAGTGTAACGTAATATTACAGACGTTTATCATTTTTATTGGTACTTTGACACAAACACATGGAATCATGTGGAGCTGGAATTTATTGGATATAATATACAGTGATTTAAAACACAAGATCTACATCCTGCTGTGGGCAAACGGATAGGGAAAGTTTATACGGTACAAGTCTAGAAATTCAATTATGTGTTATTGCACAGATAATTTCGCCACAGTGGCCTTTAAAAAATTGATAAAAATTTATAACCTTCAAACAGTGTTTCTTAATTTACGCGACAAGCTCTTTAAGCTGAATAGAGGTCTTAGGCTAATAGCACTCTGCCACTTCTGCCACCTCATACTTGTGGAATCTGCAAATGCCATTTGGATAGTAGTGACAGTACTATAAAAAAATTACACTTCATTTCCTTGAAAATTGAAAGTGTTATACGCTCTCTTAACAGCACTCTCGCAAACAAGTGAAAATAATAAATAAGATTAATAAATTAGAATTTTAAAGATGACTTTACATATGCCTTTCTTTTAAAGTTTCAATCTCTTTATTACTGGGCTTTTTCGTGTTATCCTATAAACATAAAAACTCATAAAGTACAGGAAGCAATTCTAGAATACGCCAGATCACATGGTTAACAGACACACCAATACGAGAGCAAAAGAACAAGACTGCATCGTGCAAACAATAGGTACATGTAAATACCGTTATTTCTTTATTACTAACCAATTAGATAAATTTAGCATTTTTTGTTACTCTAGTTTATGCTAGAAAGTTTGGTTCGTTGTTGTTAAATCAATAAAGTTAGTTTGTTTTTTGTTATATTATTAGCTCAGTCGAGACCTGTTTTAATATTGGTCATATTTGTTTTGTAATCCAAATTAAAGTCATTTATAAATATAAACAATTCTCTATTTTATAAGAATCTTTTGACTAATAGCAAAGACATATGGCTAGAAAAGAGATTAGTCTACAATACATTTAGTATTGGAAATGTTATTTTGGTGGAACAACTGAATATAAGCCTGTCCTCCGCCAATTTTACAAGTTTTACTGGTGATAATTTTTTATAACTTCTACTTTCATATCATGTCATCATTAGCAGTTTCTCTCGATTTATTACTACATTCAAACTTATTCAAACGTCAATATGTATTTAATAAAAAGATTTGGAGTTTGTCTTTATATATTATAATTTACCTTAATTATACTTGGTTTAATAACTACATTAATTTTTCTATATACAATAAGCCAATGCGAATATCAAACACATCATTCTCAATCCATGGCCAGATTTATCACACTCCTAAGAATCACAATCCTATTAATAGCACTGTAGTCACTGCGAGAATAATTTGCAAATAGTTAAATTTAAAATTCGTAGATAAATCTACAGTTGGAAATTTCCGAACCGTGCTGTTTTAATACGTTTAAAATAATTTGTTGGTAAATGTTATTTGACTGAAAATTGTTATACATAACAGAAAATAGGAGATACCTAAATAAATTTCTTTTAGATAAGTATGTTAGTTTTTTATAATTATAAAAATATGGAAACGAAGAGAAGGGAGCTCTCCTTCCACTCAGACAACATCAGAACAGAGGTTGTATGTGAAAGATAATATAAGAAAGCCTTATTGCAATACAGCCGTACATGAGAGATAGAGAAAACCTCATCATTTCAGCCGTACGACGTCCATGCCGGACATAGACCACTTCCATATATTTACATTAAGAAGAGTTGAAACTAGACTGGATCCAGTATATTCCGAAGACCTTAACATTATCTTCTTAGTGGACGTTTAAAAAAAAGTCCGTATTCCGTACTGTAGAACTTTAAGACCCCATCGGCCTTCTCAGACAGCAGCAAAAGAGTGTAGACAACAAAAACAACAAAAAAAACTGTTCACGAAACAAGAATATCTGTTGTTATTAAAGATAAATACCACCGTCGTTTTAGTATTTTATTCTATTCAAATTGTTGTTAACTTTATGCTATTAAAATCTTGTATGAATATGAGGCAAATATTGGATTCGTCGTAACAAGGCGGCACGTTACCATGTATTGCGGGAACATTGTTAGCGCGACTCGAACGGTATTTGCATGCGCTCGTTAACGCATTGCTGTACTGACTGACACCCGTCCGTGCCACTGATTGTCTCCAACACAAGCCTGCAACAGCCACTTGACGTATACAAATACGTTGTTAAGTCCGTAAAGCTTAATATCTACATTTCATCGTAATTTTATACTTAATGTTAATACGGGGAAACAATGGACCTATGCAGCAGCTTGCCAGGAGTTACAAATTTTAATGTAATTCTGTTATTTACCAAAGGCGAATTGTATTTTAAATATTTATCAATACGTTTATTGATGTTTTTAATGCATTATATAAATCAAATAAGAATCTTTTGAATGGAGTAGTCGAGTGGATATTGCCGCGACGTTTGTTTCCACCAGTAGTACAATGATACTGTGTATTACTTTTAAAGGTGTTTAATTCAAATCAATTTATGGCTTATATAAGATGTCATGTAACAAGATGATGGGCATAGGTGCGCTATTGCATAATTTTTTTAATATTCTGAATTTCTTAGCAATAGACGTTTGTAAACTTGGCAGTTATCAATAGGTAAATGCCCTATTCGACTTTTGAATTCCTAGTACAAAAAAGAACTCTCTCCGGATATGTACAGTGTTACAACCTAACGTTACTCTTCTACCGCGAATAACTGTCAAATAATTATATAAAAAGTACACTGTTATCCGTTATTGCATATAAGGAAGGGAAATAAAGAGTTGTTTTCACTGTTTTCTTTGCGATGTTCCTATTTTTCGTTCTGTAAGCACCTTCTTTCTACGAAAATGAAAATTTAAAGAAAATACCTGAACTTATCGAATTGGTTTCTAGTTTTAGAGTTAAAATTGTAATTTTTCTGAAATTATACAACGAAATTTTTAATTTTTTTTTATTAATTTATTACTGTTTCGTCATTATATTCTGCTTTTATGATAATAAGTCCGTAGTTTTGTTCTTTAATGGACTGCATAATATTCACCCAAGTTATGAAATTAAAAATCTTCATCAATGTAAGGCCAATAAAACGTCATGGTAAATATTTGTGTTTAACTATTCATCATTATTACAAATTTCTGTCGTTTATAGCAAAAATTAAGATATATTATTGGCTTTTGCTAATATATAGGCATTAATGTGTTGCGCGCATATGTACTGTATTGTTATCGTTTCATAGAAAAAGTAAAATAATAAAAGCCGGCACTATTTATTTCATTATGTGTATAAATTATGGATGATTTAGTTTAAGAGAATTTCATTAGAATCAATTTCATTCATCAATTTAAAAAATTTTTGATCAGAGAGGACTAAAATTTTGTATGATAGCCAGTATTTCGACTTTAAATTAACTTAAAAAAGACCTACAAAAAAATCAATTGCGCCGGTTAAATAGTGCCAGCAAAAGGTTAATGTAACTTTTTACGGTCCAATTTAATCGGCAAGTTTATAGGCTATCGTCAAAATGCTACAGAGAAATGCTCTAAATTAAATTAGGCTGAACGATGTACTTTTTCACAACTCGATAAGTACACGTATGTTCAATAGCACGTACAAAGAATAACATTTTAAAGTAAAATCTAATTACTGATGATTTTTCTTACACGTGTGCATTAAATCAAATGTGCTAGCGAACTAACGATTGGACACAGAGACAACCTTCAAACAATAAAATAAGAATTGAATAGTTAAATGTTCATAAACATATTCTAGAACAAACTTAAATTGGTTTATAAAGAAATCCTGAGATTTGTTTTGTTTGGTAATAAAGGTGTAAATTTTAAAGATATTTTTAATAATAATTTTGATATATTTCTTATGGAAATGTTTTTATTTAACTTGAATACCCTTTTTCATACACATTTTATCGTTCTTTAGAATCATAAAACTCAAATCATTACCACTATTAATTTCCTGCACCCCTTTGCGCATGAAATCTGGACCGCCTACATAGAGCCTCCCTAACAAAATTACACACTCATTAGTTCTACGGAATGTTTGTTTAGTTTTTTATAACAGCCGGCGCCGAGAGCTTACCTTAAAACTAACAAAATTAGTCACAGTCAGAATATCAATAAAGGTTTTATTGGGTCACCGAAAGGTGTTTTAAACGGATGCGGTAACTGAGATACAATGTATACGTTTAATTGGCGGCAGCACCATTTCGCTTCTGCGATACAGTGAATTCGCATAATTAGAGTGATAATTTTTCATGCGACGACGTGTGACAACGCGTTGTCACGGCGAATCTGCAGCGATTGGCGACGTATGAATAAGTGCGTATTGATTGCGGTTTTAATGGGCGTTAATGGGCGGGACAATAATATACTCGTCGCCGGCGGAGATTTTATCGTTTCTATGAGCTGATAAGAGACTGATCGCCGGCAGTCTCAAAGGCAAATTGCAGACAGCACCGTCGACATTGCATCGCGGTGGTCTCTTACTGGAAATGCAGAAAAAGAAAAAGGAAAACGTCATCTGTGCTTTTAGAAAACGACTGATACACGTTTTTAACAATGATATTTTGTATAGAAAATACAGATGAACATTTTTAAACTTGAAAAATCATAACGGATATTATTCTGACAATTTTAATTACAGTCATTTCAACCGGGTTTCCACTTCTGTACATGTAAGCCTTTCCCATTGATTTTCTCTAAGTTTGTCTAGAAGTTGTTCACAACGAACGTCTTCCTATATCTTTAACAAGATCCTCTGTCCACCTTAGACGCGGTCTAGACTCCAGTAGTGTGATGTTGTGCAACAAGACAAGACTATGAGCTGTTAGACTTCTTCTCATAACACTCTCTACTGCTTCATAGAGAGATAGATGCTATTTATTTTCTGCTTACAGTTATGTCAATACATAGCGTATAAATTTATTTGTTATTTTTTTTTGTTTTATGGAAATGAAAAAGCAAAGAAATCAAATTATTAAACTTCCGAAAAACCTCTTTTGCAAATGGCTATCAGAACGGGTATGATCGGATTTGGATATGAATCATGAACATTATTTTTTAGTATACGTAAACAGTAGCCTATTAAGTTGACGAAGTTTAAAAAATTGTAAACAACGCATACGATTTTTCAATTTTACACGGCGTTCGAAAATTGTTAACTTCCAAGGGAAGTACTGTATTTTAACACTGTCACTGCGTGGCCAATCAGTGTTAGCGGTGTCGTTCGTGGGAATTTATGTCCCGAAGCGGATAGCGCTATTTATACAGAGGACAATAATGAAGGGCTTAGTGGACATTTGTACTAGCTTCCGAAGGGTCGCACGGCGGGTGTGAAAGCATTTAGAAAGCGTTTGTAATTTCCGTTTTGTAGTAATATGTGTGCGATAAACTATTTGGTAATGTATGAGATACTGTTTTTGTGCGAATCATTAACTCAACGTGAAATTTAAAAAATAATTTTATTTATGTTATCCTCATCATATTTTCTACGTACGATACAGGCATATGACGTTGAGCTATTTACGGCTTAGGGCCGCGAACTTCCTCAAGAAAGCGGTTTAAAGAAGTCGATATTGTTGCAGTGGCCTCCCAATATATTTATGCAAATATTTTGGACGTTTACAATAATTATATTATCGCAACAATAGGAGACGTCCATAGTATATTTACAAGGCACCGTGAAAACAGGTTACACCAGTTTCGATTGCGAAAATCTTAAATCTTCATTTGTTATAAACGTAATCATATTTTTCAATAAAATGCAGCAAAACATTATTGGATTACCATTCACAAAAAATTTAAAACGCATGTTGAAAGTAATTTGATAGAAAAAAAACTTTTTTAATGACCTTGGCAGTGATATCGACTGATTGTTTTGATTTCATTTAGGCTGTCTCTCAATGACTATATGAATAAATATGTGTTATTAAACTACATTAAAAGATGTGTTGTGGTCTAGTTTCAGAATCAATGTAGAGTCAAAAATAAACAGAAAAAAAAACATAATAAGTTAACAATTCATAAGAGTTCTGTTAAAAGATCAAATGTTTAATAAATGCATTTTATCTCATCTTTGACATAGTCAAGTAGGTAAGTCGCAAAGTTACGGGCAGCGCAAAACTGGATATCGTGACGATCTTTGGTAGAGGCCTGTGCTTTGCAGTCGGTGTCTATCGGCTGACATGATGATAATACACATATCGTAGATCTGAGAAAATAAATTTATGTATATATGCCTGATTGACCGTTTAAAAAGTTCCTCAAAATTGTTGCGTAAGATTTGAATAGCTCATGAGTTGGGGGAGCGAACATACGGCTAATGATTAGAGGAACTTCGTGTCCGTTGACGACCTTTTTGTGCAGTCGTTGCGCTTTGGGGTTGTTGGGTAGTCGATTCTGATTTAATGACGGCAATTTGCTGACCGTGAGAATAAAAACATTATGGTGTTTTATTTGTTCCCCTGTGGCTTGATCCGGTGACCAATTTTATCGATAAAATAATTATTACACTCATGCTGTCTCTGGTCATAAATATCTGAAGTAATAGAGACGTAAATAAATTACCCTCCGAAACTAATTGACAAGATATTTTAGCGTTAATATTACATTTGTTATTTTTGAATATTTCATTTATTTTAAGTAGCATTTGTTTAAATCTTTCGACGACCTTGGACTACGCTGGGTGCAAGCGACTTACAACCGGTAGTTTTAGAAATTTATGAGGGAGACTTATGCCCAGCATTAGATGTCTAACGGCTCATATTGTGATGATGAAGATGATGTAGGTTTTCCAAACATAATATACATATATACATGATTATTGCATTTTTTACTGTGTAGTTTATGTATGTAGTTATTTTTATAATCTATTTGCTGTAAGTACTTCGTACTATAAGTAATCTTTAATAGTATGTACATCCATCTCCTCTCCATTTTACCACATGATGACCGCCCGCTATATTTTTCTTTATAAACCAAATTCCATTCAACTCTCATCCAGAAGAAATCACCGTTTGCAATAAGACTGCCTTTTGTCATTTCATCTAATAATGTAAAAGCGATTTGTTGCCAATAAGCAATTTCAACTTTGACTGTAATTTCTGCCTTTTTATCTTACCTCTTAATGACATATCTATTTTCATTTTCTAAAGGTAGATCTACGCAACTAATTACGCCCGTCAACAGAATAGACGTAACACGACCTTGTAGAAACAAATTATCTGGTCTTATTGGAAATCTGTGGAGAGGCTTGTGTCCAGGAGTCGATGGCTTATGGCTGTAATGATGATGATAAAGAAAGTCTTAGTCGCAAACTAAAATACATGAAGTAGTAGACGCTGTTCGGCGAATTGTAAAAAAATAAATTACCACACTAACTTACAGTCGTTAATTGAAAAAGCGCAAAGAAAAACGTGATCTTACATTGGCCACAGATATATATTAAAAAAATATTTTATGTTGTTATGAAAATGACGACGTTCTTCATTCAGTTGGCCGATGTACTTAAAGTAAATACGCGATAACTACCGCCGTTCAGAACGCCGTGTGCATTCGAATCGTCTTGTTGTTTTGAACCAACGAATTATTTTTTAGCTGCGCTATTTATTACAACCGATGAAACATACGCCGGCCTTTATGTTGAGTTTAATATTTTACGTTATTTACATTCTTCGTTTTGCCAATTTACTCTTATATCATTAACGAAGTAGTGTGGTCACTTTTTTATAACGGTATAACATGTTATTGGGCATTTAAAATTTAAACACAATTATAAAATTTGACTTTGTTACCAATTTTCATTTTTAAACTTAAATGATTTTTTTGTTTTATATATTATATATAAAAATTGTGTTAAATATTATATAAAACATTAATTGATATGGTTACAATATACCGTATATTATTTTTCATTTTCATCACAATAGAATCGTTACTTACCGCGCTTAATAAAAATATAAAAAACGTGTTAAGTGTAATGTGGTAATTGTATATAACATAGACATTTTTATAATTATATTACGAACACAAATTCAAATGTAAAAAAATTGTTTTGTAACTATGTTAAATAATTTATAATATAAAAATACCGACTCTTTTCGGAACTCCCCATTGTATGTCGGCGCTGTTAGCCTAGTGGAGCTGTTACAGCTACCTCAATCACAAAAATCTGCAATCCGCAAGCTAATATTGAAATTTCTTCAACAACTAGTTGTTCTCGTGCACCATTTGGGTGATATGTGGCGCAGCTGTGTGATTCATGTACACAATATTTTCGTGTCTCCGGGTAGTGTTGGGAGGAGCAGTCCTCGTTCCGTAGCTGTTACCTGCGTTTTGCCTGCTTCTATAGCTCTCGGTGATGAAATTACCATCTTTGTTAGGTTTCTTCATTCTACTGGCCCTCTTCTGGAAAAGGTTTTTTTCGGACCTTTTCCATTCCTTTCTATCCTTGATTAACTATAACTACTCTTTAAACAATTATTAATACACAGCAATGACCACCAATTCATGTTAAGTAATTAGTAACTCCATATGTAAGTTATAAATATGTTTATACATGAGTAGCTATGTTCTTTAATTATATTTTCTATTTTGGTAATAACCTAAAATCAGTTAATGAACAGCTTATAACAGAGTGAGTTTTTGTGTATCATTATACCTCATATCAGCAAAATCAATTAAAGCTTTCAGGCTTATTTTCAATCACCCTGTATAACGTGATCACTATGAAAGTCTGCAAGAGTGTGACAGGTCAATGATTTACTCTTGACAGCACAAAGTCTACCGGCACAGACAGTAAAAAAATAATTAATTTCAATAAAAAGTAATTCGCCGATCTAACTATATTATCATTACGTTATTTACTATTACTGTAACCATTGATTAGAATAGGATTCATAATACATTATTTAAGAAGTGGGCTCTACATTCAGCCTTTTAAAAATATTACATATAAACAATCACCATGTATAACATAATTAAAATAACAAGATTGTCAGGAGTTATTGAGTGCAGCATCTTCGTTTCATGTAAATGTTATCGATCTAATTCCCTAAGACAGTTAATATGGAAATTGACCACTATTGGAGAAGACGGAATTCGAAAAACGCTCATTTCGTACGAGAACCGGCTGGGTTCCGTTCGCGTGCCGAACTGCACATACATATCTCTGATAAGAATGCCCGTCCAATGTGGCACACTTCACTGATTTTCCATTTAACACTTTCACTGTAACAAAACTTCTTGCATAGAATTTTATTTTTTGTTACTCTGATTCTATTCTAATATAAATCTTTATATGAAATTATCATTTCCCTAAGAGTTATTATATACGGTTATCAAAAACTTTCTGTCTTTAGCTCTTATTATGTATTTTATCACGTGACTGTGTATGATATGATTTGTGAAAACAAAGGTTATTCTGATTAAAAATCAAAAGATTTTCACAAATGACTGTTACAAGAGCAAATTAATGATAATAATGTTTTCTCATATAAAAACTCGTAGCCGAACCGGTTTAGGGGTCAACGTAAAGGAATCGAATGTTTCGATGAACAGGGATACAATAATGAGCCTAATGATACCTTTAGGGAAAAAGGTGTTAAAACGTTTATTGAAATATGTCAAAAAAATATTAATAGACTTTTAACAAGCTCGCGGCCCCTTTTCCTTTGTTCTATTTATGACCCAAGAGACGCATAATCCAAGTTTCTGTTTCACATTGAAATTGTATTATACGCGAAATTATGTATATATAAATATACATATATAAAATGACATTAATAGCCTCAAATAAGTTACGACAAAAATGCAAACACGTTTTAATAAGTTTCCTTGTTTATCTGTATTATTGCATTTGCATTTAATTATTGTATTTTAGAGCATTAATGGAGTTTGACTCTTTCTCAAAATCTCTTTTGTATTACATTTAATGTTGCAATGAGTGTAAGTAATATGTAGTTGTGTCACAAAAATATGATTGAGATTGAAGGTGTAATAACCCCTAATCGTCGATTCCCGCAATGGCTATGAAAATTCGATGTTCATCAAAAACCTGTTGGTATCCGCCCAAAAACATTTTGTGTGAATGTCGATAATTTCAGACTAGTACTGCATGCCGACGTCTGCCGTGGGTGTGTTGCGCGATGTATCGATTTATTATTAAAATCAGGCTGTCGCAGGAGTACAGCTTCCTGATCCCGAAATTGGCTATAAAATTGGCAACCGCTCGTGCACGCGCCACGTTAATAACAGCGAAAAAAGTGGACTCGAATTTACTTTTCAATTATAAACCCAAGACTTTTGGATAGGCATTTAATCTTTTTAGAGACAGAAAAAACACTCTCTCATTAAGCGTCCGTCCATTTACAAACTACAAAGTAAATGTACCATTATTACTTACTGTTACTTGTGCATAAATATATTCTTCATTTTTAATTGCAATAATAATAATTATTTGATATTTTTAGGTTAAATAGTCATTATTCTTATCAATTTATATATGAGAGATTTCCACCTATGTACGAGTCATTGCGATGTGAGTCTTTACGATATTCTTGGAACCATAATGCTTAGGACTAAGGTAGGGTAGTATTTCATTAGTTAAGTACAGTTCAAATAATAACTCTTTACATAAAATACCAACCGCAGGCTTGATTAAAGTTTCAGTAATTTCGTAAAGCGGTTGTAGTATAAACGTGCCAGCAGCTAGTATAACCAAAATTCTCTACGTAACAAAATGAAATAGTTTCTTTAATGTTTACGTTAATTTAAACGTATTTAACTTTTCTAAATTAAAATTGTTTGACCCTTATTCAGAAAAGAATAGTGATCAAATTTCCTTTAAAAACTTTAAATTGTGGGGAAGTATTATTGATTCCAATCGCACTGTTTGAATCGCACAGAAATCTAACGCTTAAATCCGCTTTGCTTTCGCCTGAAGACGGTGGTAGAGTCGCACGTGCCGTCCACCGCGCAGATGTATCGTGGCACCTGCCTTCGCACGCTCACCTCTCTTTCACACTTACCAATTTCCATATAATCGTACCTTTTTTGAATTGCGCACTTTTAATTCCAACAAAGTACAAGTGGACACAGATCCGACCTCTGTCTTTTCATTATGTGACCTGTTTTTTAATGAAAGTTTTCTAAAATAGTTTGCGGCACTCATTAGTATGCCGCTGGTGTTTCAACTCTGCGGTATGGTCATGTTTAATGTTGCAGCTTCCAACGTGTTTGGGCACTTGCTTTAGCCTATCTATGCCTTTATTTGCAATATTAAAGGGTTCGTTGAAGCACTGAACAATTTTAATGATATGTGTCTGGTATAATATTAATTTATTTACGTATTCCATTTATGTACTTGCTTCTTTTGTTTATTCCCTTTAAGTCGTTATATTTATTTGATAATCTGAGAAAAAAATCTTTTAGTATAACATTGATTTGATGTTTTTTTTTTAATACTTTTGTTTTATGAAATACATAATTGTGATACATACTTTAAGGCTTTATAAGAAGGGTTATGACTACATTATATTATAAATGGGCAAAACTTAAGTATAATCGCAAAAATTTTTTTCAATGACTTCTTAATTCAGCAGTAGAAAGTTTTAAGAGAAGAAGATGGAGTTTACACAATTCATAATTTATATTATTTATTTTATTTAATTTATATATTCATAGGCGTAAGTCATCCAAGGTGGACACAGGACCTTGTTAAAGTCGTGCGAAGATGCTTAACGCAAGGCGCTTCCAATTGGCAGAGCCTATGTCCCGCAATGAGGTTCTTGCGGTTAAAATAATTATACTAATGACACTTCTACTCAGATTAGAGAGTTTTTTATTTATGATGTGAGAGCAAATTCGCCAATTATAAAAAGTATTAATTCCACTTTTCTTTCTTATTTACTTCTCAAACTATTTTACGTTTGTTTTCCTATTTCTACTATCCTATAAACTTTATTTGTAAAAACTCCATTAACACGTAAGCTGTTTGAAAGTGACACCTATATGCATTTCGGTTCACTTAATAAACCGGAATTAATCGTAATCAATGTGGTATTCCGAATATGAGATGGTTCGCATACATTATATATGTAATTTAGGAAGCCAATAAACGACATAAATTAAATTTTAATACAAATAAGTTTCTGCTTTTTATGGTCTCCATCTGATGCTGTTTTGATTAATAGAAGTTAACTTATTATATTAGACTATATATATAACCTATTTACCATTGCAGCTAAAAATAGTTAAAAAAAACTTTCCTCATGTCAAATATACGCAGAAATTTAAAGCTCTCCTTAAAAAAAGACACGTAAGATGTCAGAAACATACAGTTTTTAAATGTAAGGATGTACTCAAACAAGGAGGGACCACGCTGTCCGATTATTTTATAATTAGAAAAAAGAACTTTGTACTAATCGAAATGCCAAGGTTTGCTAGCAATATATCTAAAACATAGTACTTTAACGGTTTTAGTTCCAACAAAATTTTAACTTTGCTAAAATACATGGGATTGTTTCATTTAATTTTGTCCAATTTATAAGGTATAACGTAGTGGTATAATATACTAAAAAAATACATTCAATACACAACGACCAAATTAATGTTACTGATAGGTAAATAAGGAGTTTTACGCAGTCCCATAGTAATCAAAAATCAAACGGTAACTGCACCCCCCACGAGTTGATTGGTTCTTGATTAATGGTATCAGTATTGACAAAGGCACAGCATGATAGGTATCTTGCTGTGAAAATTAGATCCGGCCAGACACTAATATGCCCGTAGCGAGAATTTTACGTAGATATCGAAAATTCTTATGGATAGAGTTAAAAACGTATTTTTTACAATTATAAAGACATAAAACGCAGTACACGCTATGTTTTAGCAATGAGCACTACACTCTTGTTTAAATATATAAATGAGATAGTAGACTGATAGTTTTTTATGGTTTTAGTCGTATCTAAATAGCTTTGTTGGCCCGGTTTTGATTTTGGTTTAGAAAAGGGAATTGATCTGTACATAATACGTTGATCGAAGATTCTGTAGGTGGCAATGAAAAATCACGCATGGACTTATTCCTCCTTCTATGTCGGTGATGAAACTATTAGCTTTTGCAAAAGTTATACAAAAAAAGATATAAATTTAAGAGTATTTGCACAAAGCTTTTTTTTCAAGTCCATTTCAGCTACATTTCAATTGTAAAGAGGCTAAGTTACTTCTTTCAGCGTTTTCTCGCGTCAAATTTGGTAAAACTGTAAATGACAAGCGAAACATTGAAATGTATTATTTTTTTACCATTACTAATATAAGTAGATTAGTACTAGATTATGATTATTGCTGCCTTTACAGTACCTATGTCATTCAAAATTGATGAAATTGGTATGCATCATAATAACTGATATCTTAAGTAATTACGCAAAAAATATAGACTGAAAGGATCCAAAAAATTATTACAAAAAATTGTATTACAAAGTAAATATATGATACAAAATATTAGCGAGACTTTTTTGTTAATTTTTTTTTTGAGAAATTCGTGTTTTTTTTTCTTCTTTTCAGCATATAGACACCTACTATGTGGCATAAGTCTGTCCCTGAGATCATCACGATGACCGGCTAAAACAATAAATTTTCGGTTTTAATTGCGCGCTTATCTTCTCATTGTTCATTTTCTTTATTAATCATTCACTTTATGTTTGCAGTTGTAACACGGGCTGGAGTTTCATCACCGGAAGATAAGTTTATCGTGAATTTGTTGCTGACTATGACCGCAACGAAAATGGTATAAAATATCACACAACGAAAATATGAATTCATGAAAATGGAAATGAATTTTGAATTCATCTTAACATAAAATAAAATAACGGTGAACTCCATTGTTGAATTTTAAGGCGAAATCAGATTCGTTTCTTTTTAAGCGGAGATTGCGCCTGTGCTTTTTTTTAAGTACACTCATAAGATGTTTCTGCGATAGTTAATTTGGAACAGTTCGCAACTCGTAACAGCAAACATTAGTATGTGGTACATTTATTGAAACTTTTTAATGGCCTTTATCAAAAACTAATCATACAATAAACAGACTCCTGGCTTCGTTTATTGTTATACGTCCCGCCCCATAACCCGGCACAACTTCATTCCTCCTAACAAATTATTAGGCTGAGCTATAAAGCATGAAAATTCTTTAATTAAACTCAAATATAAATCTATTCCTTGTGGTTCACGCCTTTTTGTTAAAGGATATTGCCGCTCATCAATTTAATAACTCATTTTGATGTGGCTGTCTACAATAATAATTTATTTTTTATTGACATCTTAAGATGGAAGGATGAAGTTCGGGTAATAAGTAATAATATTTTTCCTCGTTCCTTATTATGAGTTGAAATTAATTGCGGTGTGCCGAGAACTGAAGCTTACGGGCTTGAATTGGTTTACTTAATTTTATTTTAAATTATTTTATTTGTTTTATGTTCAATTATATACTATTACATTAAATATGCAAAAAAAAAATTAAAAGAAGAAAAATTTAGTAGAAGTACAAAATTTTTAGAAGCAAGCAAACCATTCACCAAATATATATATGTAATATACAAAAAAATTTTGGATATAAATAATTTCAAAGAAAACAAGAAACATCTTTAAATTTTAATTTTAAATACGCTGCAAATTGTATACATTACTCGCAATTAAAAGCGTTAGTCGCTTAAAACGAAAAACTAGTCTAAAAGTATCACAAAATACTTTTAGCAAAATATCGACATTTTGCATTACATAAATTCTAGCGATAAACCATAGTAGAACTACCATGAATGGAATATATTTAATTTTATTTCAATCAACATAGTTAAATACACGTCCGTCCATCGTTTATACTGCCTGTGTCATAAAGTTCAGTCCCTTTTAGATTTGGACCACCACGCGGGGCGCACAGGGAAATTCGCTGAGACGTTACAATTTAATTAAGGCCTGGTTTCTAATTAATGTTTCCTTCGCCGCTTGTTTCCTTGATCCTTGTCCATTCAATCGCAAGGAATCGATTTGTTATTAACAGAAAAAAAATACGTTGTTTATTAATCATATAGATTTATATTTTTTAATAAGCTTATCTGACTTGATGTCTATCATATTATATACTTAATTCTTCAACTGTGTTTTAAATATACGTTTCTTTGTTAGCAATAATCGTTATCTTGTAAAGTTAGAATCATTCAATACTAATGGTTTTACAGTTGACGGTAGTATAGTTTTACGTAGAACGACTTCAATAAATAAGTAAGTTAATATTAGATCATTAAGCGATCTTATGGTTAAAAAACATTTTTTAATAATATCATATAAGCTATGCAACAACTTATTCGAAGCATAGTATAAATGACCGAAATGTTATCGACAAAAAGATCTTCCCAGCCACCGGGTAAGTGATGTCTTAATAATGACATGAGGTTAAAATATCGCGGGGCACATCTCGATATGCAGACAAAGCGGAGTCTCATCACAAAAGAACATTGCCCCAAGTATTTTGTCACTGTTGAACTGATTGAATCGGTCCGCACAAGAAATTGTGACCATAAAAACAAGCACCGACATCCGAAAGGGTTGCTACAAATTTTTATCAAAGGCACGCGATTATCTCCAGACGATAAAAAATGAAATGAGGACGTCAGATCGAGTTGTTAATTTCTATCATTCGGTACTAAGTAACCTTCACCGAAATTAATGTACGGTGTCACGCAAGCCGGTATAATTAAATAAAATGTAGTTTCCGATAGAGTCCCTCCCAATTAATAGTAGAAAAAAGTTCTTATTTGACCGTATTATTTGGGTTCTTAAAAAAGACATCAAATCAATCGTTTTATTCTGTAAGGATTCTTAAACAATCATCCTATTATTTTAATAGGACTTCATCTATCTGTAATAATGTTTACCCTACTGTTTATGTTGGTAATTATCTAGATGCAGTTATTAAGGTTTCCTGCCATGCAAATCAAAATATAATTATTGAAGCTAAAATTAACTATAAATCAGGTCAGAACACGTAAATATTGTAAATATTTTAGTGCCATGTGGACGAAATGGTATGTCTGGACTACAATTTTGAATTAAATTTTTCTATTATTAATGCGTGTTAGACTTTTATATTTAATTTTCGGTTAAACAAGAGTGAACAAATATTATATTTAAATTATTTATTTATATTGTATAGTCAATGTATAATCAATGAAATGCACAGTTATAATACTACTTATGTGTACATAAGTTCAATGATAAGCAGAAGTATATACAGAGGTACATAATAATAATAAGTATCTTATTATTGTGGTATACAAAATACATATATTATGTGAATATTTTACTAGTAAAATTAAAAAAAAAGTCTTTCGATTTCTCAATGAATTATCCCTATAAACGTCATTTTGCTATCCATAACGTAATGGATATTAATTTCGTCGAGTAAAAATGATTCATGAGCAATGAGAAACCAGTTTCACCTCAAATTTATATCCGCATAAACAAAACAGGCCAGACCATCGTTGGTGTCATATTCATTATTGATACTTTTTTGCATCGCCACCCAGAAAGCAAAAGCGTTGAATAAAATATCAATTAGAGCAGTTTTCGGGAAGTAAAAACTACCTTTATTTCTCAATTTACTAAGTGAATTCGTTGCTTGCATATTGGTGAATGTCATTTACTGTTTTTGCATACGGCGTTGTCGGTTTGGGCGGCGGAGTAATGAGAAAAGCGAAGTATTTATTACAACGTGAGGCTCCTTAAGTTGAAGTTCGATTGTGCAACGAAAGCCTACGCTCTCTATTAAATTATGAAAATTAATTGACTTGATGTTGTTACTAAACAGGAAATTAAAGCAATTAGAAAAACATCTATTAATCGTCCCGATCTCAACGCTGTAATTATTTTACGCTACGGTGTAGAATTAACATGAAGCCTTCGTAGGTACAGTCTTCCCCTTAAAAGTTTCAAGTTTTGTGTTTTTAGGGCTTGCGACAATGTGAGTACGTATGCGTAAACACCAGACTGCGGTAACACGTATTTTTTGTACTTTGATTTATTGTTTCACGTTTCAAAAGTAGGTTTTTGCCCCGTGCCACACACAGCTCGAGCACAACGTACGACTTTCGTTTATAGTAACTTAATGCTCATAATGAGTTACGCAGTAGTGAAGTATTAATAATTATGTATTACTTTTTAAACGGGGATTGATTGTTGGATATTTATATTTGTAAATTTGCTTAAGTGGATGAAAAGTAGTCTTTTTTATTGAGGAAGTTGAGAGTCAAGAAAGGTGGTCACTTGCCGATAAGTGATATAAATTGCTTGTAATATAGTGCGGTAAAACTTAAGTCCAACCGTAAACAAATTGGTTATTTTGTGGAATAGAGTCTACTCAATCTTAAACATAAAAAAAAATGTTCGTAAACCATTTCTACTCAGTTTTGTGCCTCTAGCAGGGTAGTGTCCAATTTTAGAGAGAAAAAGTTTTAGTAAGTGACAGAGGAGACCATCCACTACAAAATAAATAAAGAAATTTTTAAAGTATTTTGTTATGAGTATTACCTCATTCTTCCAAGTGTTTACAGTACTAATGGAGAAGTGACTACAAAATCCTGTTTTAGAGCACGTCATCTCATCATGAGGTGATGCGACTCCTTAATGTTAAATTCACATTATCTACCGCACCTTCAAAGTCAAATTCAAGTAATACTTAATAATAATATCACTATTTATGAACAGATATAGGTAAATACCCGGCATGAGATTTGGCAAAAAAACATTGTCTTAATTGCACTATGCTCCAATGACATAGAAAGCTATATTAAAAAACAGTAAAAACTAATTTTGTTGATTTAAATGTCCCACATAAATTATTTTCGACGTGCCAAATCAAATACATGTACCAAATGCATAATAATAAATACTTATAAAATTATCAATAGTGTTATACATATTTTTCTTTTCTTAATTATAATCTTCAGGTACTGGTTGTATTCACAACAAAATCTGTTTCAATGTAGTAAAAAAATTCCATGGATGAAAAATATACTTACTAATATCGAGTATTATTTAAGCAGGCAATTAAAAGAGGTATAATATAAATTCCAGAGGTATCATGTGTACCAGAATAAAAAAATAAAGACATTACAATAATGTCATCGCATACACACCTTCTAATTGACACCTTATTTAAATTCTCTTGGACGATTATTTCGGAACTGGACTTCAGTATGCTGTTTATCAGGTTTTCGAATAAAATACACTTGTTTATTAAGTGCAGATATTTTATATTCGCATAATGGTAAGCATCCTCACTAAGCGCTCTGGTAATTTCATTGCCATTTTATTCCGTTAGCTGCTCGACTCGATCTTGGTATTTCTTAAGCTCCGAGAGAAAGAAAAAAAAACTTAACACAATAATCGAGCAAACATTTTCCCCCGCAAGGAGAAATAAAATCTAGAATTGAATGCAGAAACGATTTTATCATTAACTAAATTGATATGGCAACTCAATGTACATGTTACTTTATTTAATGGAAATATACAAATGTAATTAAGATTCTGAAAACTTTATTCGTTGCTAGAAATTGAATTTTATCAGGCGCAAACCTCGTAAAACGACCATTTTTTAATTTTATCGTGTAGTCATATTATAACATACAGACAATCTAAATAAGTTATAAAACAAGAATAATTATTCTCTCTCCTTAGCTGTTTATACCACCAAGCATTTAGGATAATTTTAATGGTTGCAATAAAGAAGCAAAGCAGAAGTTTCTTTAATTTCTTAATTCTTCTTTAGTTCTTAATTTTTTACGATGTAAATTTTTATTGCTTAGAATTTTGTTAAGAAATAATTTATTTCATTTGTTTATATAGGGTTACACTTTTTACTACCTTTTTATCATTGACTACCATCCGTTGCCTCTTAACAATTACAACATCTCGAGGTTTTAGGTATATACCACTGTTAGCCTCCTGCTATAAAACATGGCGCTGAAAGCTTAATCAATAACACTGGCTTATCTACATCTATGCAATAATTAAGCTTGAGCGTCTCAGGTAGTCTCCTGTAACGGCAAGCAAAGTTTAGCTTGCTGATGCATCATTTGTTTCACTATTAAAATCGCTTTTTAACACCGCACAGTAATGTAAACGAAAATAACTAACGGACGGACAGGCCATAAAGAGTGCATAAGAGTTGACCGCGCTGGTGCAATAAGGTACTTGAGTGGAGACAACGGATCGGCAAGCGCAACGTATGTCCACCCGTTAACGTCGTTGGAAGACGGTGGGTACATACCGCTTCCAAACAGTCCTATTGGAAATCTAAGGGAATTACAAGTCTTTTTTCAGTAGGAACTGTTTTGAAACAGTTATGCGAGTATGAGAGATTCCAAAAACGAGGCCAAAAAAACATTATAATAGTGATGTAATGACATATGTACTTCCTAGACCAAGGTCTTATAAAACCTTCTCTTAGTAAGTGGCGTATTTTAATTCGTAATAGAATAAAAATATTTAGATGGAAATTCAATAACCTTAATATCCAATTATACTTCATGAAGTAATTCCAACTGGTATTACTGAAAATTCCTACTGGTCTTATTGGAAATTTAAGAGGGAGGCTCATGCCCAGGAATGAACGTCCTTCGGCTGATAGGATAATGATATAACTCGTTAAACACAACTCGTTAAAAAAGAATTATAATATAAAGTTAAACTTCTATCAAGGACCGCCATGGAATTGGACTTTTATTGAAACTTTTGTTCTAAACACCTAAGCACTATTAATGTGACCTATGATCAGTCAATAAACAGTAGCCTATCGACGGCTGACAGTCCGAAGTCGTCGCATAATATGTAGAAAATTCTTTATTTTAAATGAACAATACCATAAAATAACTACATAGTGATCGTAATGTACTCAATAGCTTACAGAATAAATAAATATCCAGTAAATATGTTTCTTTAGTGCCACCGTTTCGCAATCACATCGCTGAGTCCTTTAAAAGGCTTGTGTTATTTATCACTATCGATATCACTAAATATCTCCATTTATTCGAAGTACTGGATAAAAATATATCACTAAAATAAAAATTGTACAAAAAACCTATTTACTAATGTATAAACGCGTATGTAAATTTGAACCATTAAAATACAATTTTGAGTGTAAAAGCATTGCGCAAAGTATAGATAACGAGATCACATTAAACGGTTTGCTGCTGTAAAGTTTTATTTTAATGAAGCGGGGAATATTTACACTAGTGGCCGAGTATGCCCCGCTGTTAGTAGACGATCTCGTGGGGTGATCTCTATAAGCGGTTAATCGCTTTTTACCGTATAATCCATCCGAATAGTAATTGAGGGAAACTTGTTATTTATTCATCGTTTGTAGGTTCGGCACCCTACCGGTGCATCATGTTGTTTCGTCGTCTCGTCAGTTCAAATGAGTTTTTGCTGTCTTCATACTTAAATTAGCTGAGTATTTCTTTATATAAGTTAAAGATATTCTACGCTTGCTAATGGATATATCTGTACACATTTTTGCAGAGACAACTTTTGTTGGAAGACGCCAGACGCTAGCTAGTTTCATACCGGTCCTTTAGTAAATCAATGGACGAGGCCCAGGTCTAGCAGTGTTATCACATAATCCGCTGGTCTGAATAAATTACGTCTATACTAAGACTTTCTATTACTACTGACGTAAGAAAAGTAAAAAATGGTACAATAGAAACAACTCGTGGAAGAATAACAAAGAACAAAGCCTTCGGTGATAAACAATACGACAAAAAATAGAAGAGATGGATTGTTAGCCAATGTAGATGTGACTTTTTATTACATTGAACGAATTTATCCCTTCTTAAAACAAAACATTTCGGCGGGAACAACGTAAACCTTTTTTTTCAGAATCTTATTTATTTATAACATCATAAAGCTGAGTATTGCTAATTAGTTTTATTATCTTTGTACGACCGGACAAAAACTTTAAGATTTTCAGTTGTTTTAAAATAAAAGCAGTACATATTTTTAAAATATTGCTATATTTTTATTTAATAAAATACTATTTGTATTCGTTTAGTTTTCCGTAGAAAAAAAATTGATGATTATTATATTTAAAAAAAAACGTGCAAATAGTTGCTTTAATCACATATTATTATGTATTCTATAATTTGAATGAATTGATCTATGCGATCTCTTTTATGTCAAGTTATTTACGAAATAATCTACTGATCAAACAAATTAATTACAGATTAATACCTTACGGTCACGTTTATACTCTCCATTTAAATATGTTACAATGATCAGGCCTTTATGATTTACACTAGACTATGACATTTAGATGCGATATTATAAAAATGCAGTAATATCGAAACATTACATTAGAGGCCTCAGTTTTCATAGTTCGAGTTACTATAACATCTTACCACTAGACTATAAGCTATGAAAAGCATTTACAAAAAGATCACCAATGTTCCAGAATTGTCTTTAAAAACAAGTCACGTTTAAAACTACAAATCCCTCACCAACGACTAAGACAATAAAAATCTGGCGCCAACTTGCCACAGATTATCACACGTTCACAATAATGACGTTCAAATTATCACTACGTGACAATCCACGGGTCTCTTTTGTTTTTTTTTTTTCACAAAAGTAAAAGTTTTTAACGTCTATTCCATAGTGACGCGTATTCGGAAGCTTAATTGTTAGTATGAATGGAATACGAATGAGGTGGTTCTTGTTGAATGAAAAATTAGCCTTGTGCACTTTCCTGAACTTTTAGAAAAGATGAGATGAATGAGCGGAACGATTATAAGCCACACAACTTACACACCATGAAATTTAGCTTCATTAGAAATTAGAATGTTCAGCATCGAATGAAATAATTGCTTTCTGGATTAGCAAATACGTACAATTTGTTACCGATGACGATGCTTAAAAAATAAAGAAGCAAATGCTTAAAAAAGATTAATATATTGCGTAACAATGGGACAAATTATTACTTCAACAGTACAGAAGGCCACGTCCGAGAATCTTTTATTAATTGATATTTCAACTTATTCGTTACATGTTCTTTTCCAATCACACTCTTATACGTTAAGATGGTTATTGGAAAAAAGTAAATGGAAAAGGTAAAATAATATGCATATATCTCATTGGTTCTGCCATGAATATTTGATCTGTTTTTTTTTTTTTACTTATATGTATATTGGACATCAATAGATCCAATGTAAATCTGTTTAACTTGTTAACTAATACCGATAGTTCATTTTTTTTACTTTTTAAACTATTTATATACAAATTAGTACATATTTAATGTTATGAAAACATGAACCGTAGATTTTTTAAAATTAGATTTAAAAATCTTAATACCGTTCTTATAAAAAAATTTATTATTAAAGTTTTAATATACATAAATCGTGGATTTGAATATCAAAAAATAAAATTCTTGTTCACTTTCATTCTACGAATTATACTATTTTAGGTTTGACTAACATATTTATATTCTTCTTTGACAATAATTGAACCTTTCTCGGGATACGCGATCGGAATTCGGTATTTGAATAGTAATCTTTTCTAGTTATACTCCTGACAGTTTCTCTGTATGACTTCAGTAAAAAATTTTAAAATTTGTAGAGAATAGAAATGGGTTTTAATTTCACTAGATATAATTTTGACGGAAGTTTGGTCTTACCTATCAATAATGAATCCAAAACTTTATATCTATAAATGTTATTTTCAAAATTTAGTGTTTATTGTGTATCTTTTTGATAGTTCACTGTTAGTTCTTTTTTCTAGCGTGCAAATAATTTTGGTGCTTTTCCAACACGCAACAATCGACATACCACACGTGAATATCATGAATTTTCAAAATATGTTAGACACTGCGATTTATTTATCTATATTACATATGCAAGTCTCTATAGAAACGGTTTTTTTTTCTATTTCATCTATTATTGTTATCTTTTCATATTAAAGCATTTTTGTATTTTTGTCATTAATATATGTAACAGCTCTTACTACTTTTAATTTATAGGACTTACTGAATGTTGTATAATTTTCTTCGTGAAGGTTTCGGATCTTTCTTATTACATGAACTTTTTATACAAACTTTCTGAGAGAAAAGATAGATTTTCAATTTTGTTATATTACAATAAAATATATAAAGACAGCATGTTAATAATGGAAACTATATTTTTTACTTTCAACATTATTCAAGCAATGATAGCCCAGCGTTTGGGGAATTGAACGTACTATAGAAAGTCGCAGGCTCGATCCCCGGAATCTTATATAAACTTTGGGCATTAATTATATAGGGTTGCCACGACTCACAAACAAGCTCCCAGAGGATGGGCAGCAACATCCACTAGGTATCATTTTACTACACCAAACGTGGCGATTATGATATATCCCCCCCCCCCCCCAGGATATCTTTGAGGAGACTTATAATTTGCAGTAGGCGTTTGTGGACTTAGAAGACGAAAATTAATGAGATAGAGATAAAAAAAATTAATTATTGTTGTAATAATTTGTACTTCATTACATTTGAAGTGAATTGTATTTTATGGATTTATCATTAGGATAAATTTATGCAAAATACATATAAACATGTGTTTTAAATATTTAATTAACTGATTTCTAATATGAATATATATTAGTATTGCGATGAAACAAATTTATAATTAATTTAATTATGTTAATAATATTGGTAAACTATAATAACAAACATAATATAATTTTGCATAAATTGGTATAATATTTAATCATATAATATTTAATAATTATTAATAAAATATTGTATTGGTTTTAACTGATGGTATTATATTAGTTCTTACGGGTTATTTTAATCATGTATAGTGTGATAAATAAAATTATACAACTTAAAAATTTGAGATAATTCTAAGAACGATAAAAGGAGAAGAATCCATAAATTAGCTCGCAAAACTTCTAATTACTACGAGATAGTTATTTACTATCTTTTTTGTTAACTTGAAGTTAAAAACTGTTAGTTTAAACCATATCTTGTATTACACTCGTGTCAATTTAATGCTACATACAATCACAAGTTATTGTTTACCGGCACAGATCCGAGAATCCTATTAACTCCTTAATATGCAAATTTTTTGTTATATATTGTTCACGGCGCCAACGAGAAATCGATTTATTCAGTAAATATTTTACGCACATAGCAATTACCTTTTATATTGATGATAATTGTGTATTTGTACTTAATGTACATCGTTCATAAATTACACTCGAACTTGTAAATGCCAATACAATTCGTATGAAAAAAAGGTGCATGTTTTATTATAAAAATTCTGTTTAAAATCTTATACGAAAAGATGATGTTTGCGACACATTCTTGTAAGAACCTGGCCTGTTCATTTATAAGTATCAATGATTACGTTTACAAGAATAGAATCTTATAACTGTTATTGTGATATTGTAGACATCTTCAAAATATCCATATCTATGTATGCGCAAAGCGTTCTTTAACTAGAGTGTTTGCAAAATATCTACGAGTAGCTAACTGAAATCTATTGCTGTGATTGGAGGATCGCAGCGGTATGGAGAGGCGAAAGAACCGCCAATAGGAGGCAATAACGTAACAATAGGCACGGTTTGGTAAACCCGCTAGAGACGTATAGAAAAGCTTTTAACTTCGCTTTGTCAAGTTAGTCGCGCCTACATCGTAGTTTACTTTCACCAACAGAAGCTGCTTCTAAACTCTAAACTAGGCTTATCTTCATCAACTTATATATTACGGACAATAATACAATTGCGTATAACTAACACTAAATGTGTATTTATGTTAAGTGTTGTAAAACCTACAACATACAGCTGTAAAATATTTATTCAAAATCGGTTAAATATAGTTAATGTTAACTGTAATTTTTTTTAAAACATTTTGATAAAACTATAAAATCAGATTCATTTTAGATGTAACGTTGAAATAAATAATTGTTATTTTTCATTTACTAGAAACTGAAAATAGTTGAAAATATAAAATTGTAATAAATTTATATCAACTATCAGAAAGAATAACAAATGATACAAAATTCCCGATAGCTTTAAAATAATACAGCTTTCAGGACTTTATATAAATTAAAAATAATACGAACTACCTACAAGAACAGAGAGTAAACATTAATTAAATTTAATATGATGTAATCCAAACTTTGAAAACGCATTTTCTTACTTTATTATAATTACGCCATTTATTATTTTGAAACCACTGACTTTTGGACAGGGTGTATTATGAATTAATTGACAAAAAATGAGCTTTGTGTTTATTCCTTTAAATCTTTTACAAGTATCAGCAATCGCCCCGTCTAAATTTTCTATTTTCTTACAAGAAACATGGGGCCTTTTGTACTGCAATCTATCTTGTTATAAACTAATATTACTTTAAATTAAATTATTAAAATAATATATTTATACAGGTTACACTTTGAATTAAAAAATAAATCTTAAATAATTCTGTTCATTACTACATTAATTGTAAATAATTTTATTTCGATATTCATCTTAATAAGACATTGCAGGAATTCTCCAGACGGAAAATTAACAAGCTAAACTTTGTAAGCATAAACTGGTATTGAATAAAGTATCAAGTAACGTAGTGACATTGTTGCATTTACACATTTAAGCCGTTTGTGATTATTACCCCTAAATATCTAAACGTAAATTGTATACATATGTTTAAAGATAAATACCCTTAATTATATTCTTGTCGTACAATAATTGAAGCGCGCACGTGGTTATTCGAATTATTATAAGCCAGCGGGACTTGTGGACCCCAATTAGACTTACACCTTAAATATGGATAATTGTTCTCTACCCACTAATTCGAAATATCCCGCCGCAAATCGACTACCAACTTACATATGTAACTATAAGAAATAAATTTGAGCACTCCGTAATGACTAACGTGTGTTGAAGTTAATTACATTTTATTAATAATCATTTTCTGTTTAGATTATATATAAAGAGTAAACATCATGTAACACACATATGATGAAATATTTTGAGTCGTCTCCTCAATGCAAGACGTGGCGCCTCAATCATACAGTTATGTTGTCTTTTAAAATCTTCCATATTCCGATTTCCGCGACATATACGAAAACAGAAACATTTATGTGGAAAGCGTTGCAGATTTGGTCAGACCAGCGAACAGGATTATACTTCTTGGTGTCTCACTGTCGACTCTACCGATAATAATAAGTTTTTGCAAGTCCTCGCTAGGTTTTTGGACAATGTGTCCGAGGAAATTGAAGATCTAGGGAATGTAAGTTTCTTATCAATATTTATTCTTTGAATATGGATTTGTTCATATCTCCGCCATTTTCACATCTTAAATTCGTACATTTGCGAGCGATAACTGTGTCCATATCTCCGCACCGTATAAAAATATTGAGAATACCAGGCACTTTTATGTATGAGTTGATTTCATTTTTAAATACTTCATTTTTTAATGTTTCCGGTATTTGAGATTGTAGATGATAAAATGAATAAATTTTTTATAACGTTACTTAATTTGTAACTAATATAATATTAACGCTTAAGATTAGGTGTTGGTTTTAGAAAGTATGTGTTTAATCTTACCAGGGTACAAATTATACGCGATAAAATATCTTCAATTGATGAAGCTTAGTCATTAATTTGACAAATGAATATTTCTCTTAGTCGATAACGAAACAGAAAAATAAACCTAGCAACACTATGCGACTGCAGTGCAAAGAGAAGAAATAATATTCATCGTCGGACTTACAACACTGAGCGTCTACGTGCTGGACAGCTCCTAAGAAATTTATAGTAATGTGAAACATTACCGTTAACAAATACAAATTTGTAGCGCTGTATAAATTTTAAGAATAATACAGCAGAAATAAAACAATTAGTATTAAGCAGATACAACGTTTAAAATTTTGATTTTTAAAAATCGAACGCTAATACGTTTATTACAAGACGTTTTGAAGCGAGTATATATATCGTAAGTAAAAAGTTTGATATAAACGAAAAGCTCGAGGCGTGCCTAAAACGTTAATTACCGTCGAGCCTACGAAGGCCGCAGTCGCGTGGTTATCCGCTATTAAGAATGTCTGTTAAGCTACTAGTCGAGTGGGCAACCAATAAATAACACGAATTATACAGTGCGGTACGCGAGCGTGTGATATATCGTTGTACTGCGACAGCATCGGAGTGTCGGTGTCAGCAGATGCAAAAATTATACGCCACGCCGAGAATTTCGCGCTGAACATTACTAATGCCCGTAAACAAACCTACGCATCTTTTATTTTCGATTGTTATTTCGTAAATGATAGTCCCTCGGATGCCTAGAGAAGTTATTACGGGTGACTACGCGTTATTTAAACGGCAAACGCGTCGGTCGACGTTTGTACCGATGACAATCAGAATCTGTCCGTGTCTCTGTAGACAGTCATATCATTAATAAAGCTTGTATCCTTGCTAAAAGCAAATTCGTTTCATTGCTAGCGTTATGTTAGCGAAATTTATTACTGAATACATAATATTTTTTTTATTTGTCAGCGACTCACTCTCCGCCGTATTATTAATGACTATTTAAAATTGACTCATTGGCGCCCGTGTCGGATGTTAATGCGTAATTGATACAGCCGCTAATTTTTTTAAGACCTGTGAGTGACAGTATAATTACAACAGTCTACTGGAAATTCCGTAGATTGAACAACCACTTCTGGATGCATTAAGAACGGCATTGTAATATAATGAAGTAATTGTTACGATGACTGTGTAGCATTTTGATTTCAATTATCTTTTACTAAATTAAAATTTAATTAAGACGACTCTTTAGATTTTTTATAAATTTCATATATGATCTTCAAGGTCACCTAAAGCAAAAGGAATTTAAATAATGTTTTGTGTCGAAATAACATTGCGGAAGCTTTTATTTAAATTTATAGGATGAGGTGTGCCACCTCCGAGCATTTCGCTTTGGCTGCTAATTGGTCGTTTTATTTGCTGCTGCTCAAATCAATTAAGTTAATCACTTTCTCGGAATGAAGAAGTGTTAAAATCGATTTTATTAAAACTCAACTAAAGTCTTTCAACGATAATCGTGTTTGCGTATTTGCATTAACCGTTTAAAATCTACTCTACATAATTTTTTTTTAATAACACACAATTAGTATTACCTTTTTGTTTTTTTTTTTTGGTTGCAGCATAGATTTTTACTTTGCAATAATAATTAAAAAATATTTGAAACTTGAAAATTTTGAAGTATTAAAATTTTAATGTTGTAAACTTTAATAACAAACATTGTTACTTTTTCTACCAGCATCAAAATCTATTTTTATACTCAACTAATAGAAATGTTGAATTTAGATGTGATTCATATTTGAATTATTTGAAAATATCTCAAGTACCGCAAACAAACAATAAATTAGTCCTCAAAGATGTATTCACAGCAAGCTGTAATAATTTTGCAAATAAGTCATTATACGCTTTTTATTGTACATCAATTTACACGAGTTTACTTAATACATTTAATCTAAAAATATTGATGGATTTAATTAGTTTATTTTATTAACTCACATATGGAGCAAATATAATATTTTAAACCGTTTTTTACTTGTTTTCCTTTAAAATACTGCCATCTGGAGGAATTTTGTAGAATCGTAAGCATGGGGGTGGGAATATAGTATCGATTTTATTTACATCGATTAGGGGTTGAAAACAGATGGCGCCTCTGTGCCGTTTTAAGG
This sequence comes from Battus philenor, assembly GCF_028537555.1. NCBI lineage: Eukaryota > Metazoa > Arthropoda > Insecta > Lepidoptera > Papilionidae > Battus > Battus philenor. The sequence continues at coordinate 10,796,415 of NW_027181704.1, forward strand.
GTTGAAAACGATTAAGAATAGAGCATTAAATAACATGCACGTACTTTTGTTTCTCATAAACCTCCTATAGTTTATCGCAGCTTAACGATAATTTAAACATTTGGTTCACATAGGAAGGCAATAGATCAAAATTTGATATAATTTCAGTTTTTTTCCCATTTCATCCCAATCTGTTGACTTGTAGCGCCATAAATGCCGAGTGTCTATGTATGTATCTATATAATATGACAATACAGATCTAACAAAGCAATGGTTGGAGCAATTGGCTGTGTGGCTTTCAATATCCTTAATCCTAGTAACTTCCTGGACTAGTTGGGTTAAACTTTATGTAATCGCTAACTAGAACGTTTCTCTCCCAGCACGGTCAGTTTTCACAGCAATTCCTTTTGGTGGGCCAATTCCCGCAGAAGAACTAATTGAGTCGAACGACGACCGTCGCTGAGCCACATCGACTGACTCACTGAGATATTGGTGCAATCTCGATGTCTACAAATTTCTACATTTCAAATTTTCACTATACTGGTGTGAACCTGTATTCAAAGGGCGAAGAATCCAGAAGAATCCACTCTCTCTGAGACGCATTATGCGAATGTCATCTCTGACAAAAACGCAGACATCGGCGCGAGGTTAATAATATTGCTCCAAGATATACCAGGGTAACTATCCTGTGTATATCTGAGGCGAGCGGTGTCTGCCCAAACATTTCATCTGCGTCTCCGTGAGGAACAGCAAGCACAGCTTTTTGGACTCGAGGTGCACCGAGTCGAGGGTAGCGTACAAATCTCAAATGTTAGAGAGATGCACGTGAGAGGGCGAGGTTCTTCTTTCTCTACCATCTGTATACAATTACATCATAACAATGACCGATGTAAGTATTAAAGAATTTTATTTACAAATTAATAACAATTCTTTTTTATTATTAATGTTTGTTTAAAATTACAACATATTTATTTCTAGTACGTCGTTAGCGATTGTACAAATACGTTTAATTAACTTATTTTTTTGTAGTGCGATATTTACGCGTAGAAGAAAACTTAAGCGTGAAAGCCAGGAACGTAGTCCGACAAGCACTGCCGTTTTTAAGTGTAGTATTTAGATATAAAAGCTCTTTTCACACTAATTTCCTTCGTACTGATAGAATAATTGTGATTGCGTCTCACCACATTTGCACACATCACTCATTATCATCATCTCATCACATATCTTTTTAATTATTTTTACGACCTCTTCTAAAACGATACGATTAAATTGTTATAATCGTAGTATATTTTAGTGAGAAGTGAAATAAAATTGATAGAAATTAAAGGGTACGCTCAACAAATAGTGACGAACATTTATTCATTGGCATATATTGATTGATATTTAGTGTCATAAGTTTCTTCTAATTACTATGATTTTTTTGTTTAAATTAGTACCTGTTGAAAAAGTAAGACAAATTAATCAATTTTGTGTATTAAGTTAACACAAAAATCCCTGAATTCCTTTCATTAATAAACAATTCGTTTTATTATTTACTTTCTGTTCTTCGCGGATTCGCAAACACAATGAAGGACCAATTCCACCTGCTTGCAGGTGAAATTTTGTAAAATTAATTTTTAGCTGAACCTCTACTTGGTTAAAGAAATATTTGTCAAATCTAAATAAAAGTCTCTCAGCCTTATGATTCCAGAAGTATCGCACTTAAGAGGAAATCTCTTAAATGTATATAGATAGACAAAAAATACTTATAAATGTTAAAATTTCTTTTGTTTTACATAACGAACCTTTAATCCAAGCGCAAAATTTTAATAGTTCCAAAAACGTTTTAATAGAAAGCGCAGAGCGATAACGTAACTGAAACTGTCCATTAGTAAATTGCTAATGAGCTATTTCATTAAGAATATTTATTGAAATTAAGTTTCGTTGTTCGGTTGTAGTAATTTCGAGAAGTGGGACAAAATACATCGAGAACTGTGCCGCACACGAATGTCACACCTGCGCCCAACCTGATGCCCAAAGCTCCGCAAAGGGAGCACGCTTTTATTTCGTTGCGCTTTAAAAATACCGCTTTTAAAACTGGTAGTTTCGTACTGCCCGCAACGCTAAACGATAAGTAATCGAATTAATTATTATCCTACGCAAACGAATCTAAATACAAAATTACATAGGCATCTTATCAAACTGTACGACGTCTCCTCTATCCGATAATCCAACACTTTAATTAATCTGCAAATAAAAATACTGCGTCCGTCGCCTAGGTTAGGTGATGCGCCACACGCACCTGCCTTGCGGCGAGGCTGCCATTAGGCGCAGAGACGAGCAGTGTATAAGCTCGAAATCAGACGATTTTGATAGAACCGATTACGACACCCGTTGCCGAGAAATCTGCTGCCTATACCTTTGAAATTATTTACGCGACGTCATAATAAACTATATCTATGTAGATTAAAGATTAATTTTTTTTTAACTTTTAGTTCCTTATTACTTATAATTTCATAAACGTGCCTTATTTGTCACGTTTGTTTTTTTGACACTTAGTCGTCAAATTGATGTAATATCGCCTGAAATATAGAGTGAAAGGATTGTTACGCTGCTACCGCCGCCTTTATTATATATCAATCATCAAAATAATTGGTTACAGGCGCAAAAGCTGTATGAGAGTGAATGTATAGCTCATTTGTTATCAATTATTATTTGCCATCCCTTATAAAACAATGATTTAAGAAATAATAAACAACGAAAGGATAATATAGTAAGCACAAGCGATTTACAAATTCGTATAACTACAAATTTAAATCAATTATTGTTTATTATTATATTTTACTGCCAGAAGATATTGGATTGTTACATTCTAGTAGAAAATGTAAATTAATATAACATATTTCACAGTGTTCACTTCGCCTATTTTCAGTTAATTGAAAATTTAAAATAGGAGTAAGCTTTAAGAGAAAGAGTTCTAGGTATATACTAACTTGTCGCGATCTCTCTGAAACCATAAGACTTAGAGACTAGAAATTCAGTAGGCGCATTCCTTTTGCAATTAACAAAACTCTAACGGGTTTACGTTTATTAAGTTTGCGAAGCGGGCGGAGGATAGTTATTAATTACTTTATACATAAATTAAGATCCAACTTACATAAAAGATGGAAATTTGTATTTATCCAAGAAGCTTTCAAAGTAAAGCCTTTAGGCAGTTACAGATAATTTTAGAGGCTTATTTACCGAAGCCTGCTGTAAAACGCTTATAATGCAGTATCATCGAGGTTCCGTTTACTACGTCTATTTGGCCTAACGACTTCTAAATAGACGGAGCGGGCAGATCTTGTCCTCCGTACAAGGCAAAGGACGGGATAATTATGCGCAACAACGTGCAACAATAGCGGCGCGAGCTCAGTTCGCTCTATGGCATAATAAGCGCCAGCGTATTTTGATCGGCGCGCAACTAGTAGCGGAGCAGTGGCGTTGGGCGGTGGCGGGCTGAGGGGGTGCAAGGGGAGGAGGGGTCGATGCGGCGGCCCGTGCGTGCGCGCGCGCCGGGCACGCGCCCCACCGCCGCCGCGCCGCGCTACTTAGTGTCGGGGGTGCACGCCACCTCCGCCAATCCACCGGCAACCTCCGCGGCACGCACACGTGCGCTTCACTTGACCTACTCACGACAGGTTTACGCGATGCCCATGGCGGCGATACACGCTTATCAAAATCTCGGTGTCAATCAGAAGCTTACGCAACTTCAAGCACCTGCACCGAGACGACTGGCTCCAGCACCAGTAAACACTGGCTGTAAGAAGAAGTCTTATATCCATCAGCCTTATCCCACTCAGCCTGCTTCAGTGGCTCGACGAAACGCACGTGAAAGAAACAGAGTAAAGCAAGTTAATAACGGATTTGCTGCACTACGACAGCATATCCCTACCGCTGTAACAGCGGCTCTTGCCGGAGGAAGGGGGACTTCACGAAAACTCAGCAAGGTGGATACCTTGCGTCTAGCCGTAGAATATATCAAGAGCTTAAAAAGGTTATTAGAAGAAAATGAGGAAGGTTGCTCAGATAATCAAATTGGAGTTCGCCTAACTTCAAATGGACCTCAAACGCCACCTTCTTCTGAAGAATCTCATTCGCCTGCCCCATCACTGGGATCAGAAAGTTCTGTCGGGCCAAATTGTCACGATGCATATGATTCATATGAACCCATGAGTCCCGAAGACGAGGAGCTTCTTGATGTCATATCATGGTGGCAACAACAATGATAAAAGGTTCGTAAATTTTTTTATTTAAATTTTGACAGTAGCAAATTTTATTTTAAAACAGTCATTATGAACTATAATAATAATAATTTAATCTAAAGTATTATAGTACGTAACCTTGAAATGTGTTGACATAAGCTTCAGAACTGATAATACCTCAAATTTTTATCATATTGGTTTAGAGTTCCTTCAAATCTTTGTTGACACGTTAGTTTTATTCGACTGTGAAATGTTTTCAAGGTTAGGTCATAGGGATTCAGTATTCAGAATTAATTCATGAAGAATAATATAATAAATAAGAAATATGAAATAAAAAGCCCATTGTAACTTCGAGACGTCTCGGTTATAAAAATTTTGGTTTTCTTTGGCTTTATGTTCGGTACCTACCGGGTCAGGTCTACGTTTTTATATTACACAATTTCTATAGCGACTTGGATCCTTAATATTCTGAGCAAAAAAGTAAACATATACTATTATGAACGCGCATTGTACCGTCGCATAGACTTTATCTGCCCATTGTTAAAATTGCCTTTGCACAAAAGCTCGTCTTTGACAAAAGATGGATCTTAAAACATGTCGTCTTTCAAAAAATCGGCGTTACGGATAGCCTGGTAGACTTTTTTTGAAGCATAAAATTTTGCAGTTTAAATAATCAATGAATGAAATAAGATAGAACCCGCATTAAATTCTCTATTCCATACATTCGAACGGCAATTATTTCTAACAATCTTGTGGTTCACCCCGCATGTAGTGAGCGAAATTACAGATAAAAAGTTGCGTATTCTAATAACAAGTGGTCATATGAGATTGCTCTGATTCGTCTCGAGTGGGAACAGGTTTTAGCGCAGTTTCGTCCTTTCATTGATGTTTTAAATCACCACTACGCATCCGGTCAATAAGGGCTGTCGACGCTATGTGCCATATGGTACTCGCTCGATTCGCAAAAACAAATAGCCACATTTAAAAAAAAAAAAAACAAAATTGGAACTCGCAAAAAATAGAGCCATCTATTAATTTATTATACCGGAAGATGATGTTTTAAGAGGAAATAGAGGGGACTGTGAGAGCAGGCACACGTGTTACAATATTTGCTAAGTTACGAACAGGCATCTGTTGACTTACGTGTTATCATGGGAATCGCAGCGTCATACTTAAAACGTTGTTTTTTTACAAATACTTATGATTTTATTTTGTTCATAGATTTCGAGATATAAAGAGATCAAAGTGCGGCCAGTAAGCGGCTTCTCGATTGTGAAAAAACGAGTATTCGCCTCAAGTAGGACCCAAGCGATGGAGCGCAAGGGACTCGGAGAGAACCTCTAATTAAGCGCAATCAGTATATTCCTAATGAGAGGGGATAATAGTGGACTATAACGACCACATCGATGCATTCCGCCGAGCGACTGAACACGACCGAATACCCATGATTGCATTTCATACATCAATGGAATAACATTACCAAGACTGAGCTGATCATTTAATGTTCCACATAAGCATTTAGCAGTACTGCAACACTCAAAACAACGCTGTGCCTTAATGTAGCCTTACTTAAATGTACTTCCGATAGGAATTAGTTTTTTATATTATTTATAAGCGTTTTCTAGTCAATAGTTTAAGAGTTTTTATATTGTTTCAAATGTTGCAGTTAGACATTTGCTTTACGTATCAATTAAATAACTTTAGCTTTTGGAGAATAATGTTTTACACTGTTTCTGACGTAAGCTAATAGTGTTGAGACAAAGACTTGTACATAAATTTATTTAGTACCCTAAGAAAGATTCCTAATAATTTTAGATGTTATATCACACTGTTTTGAAATAACAGAAATACTATCTTAATCATTTGATTATGCTATTTCTGTAAATAAAAAAGTTATATTTATGAAATGTTTTATTTCCTCGTTAAGCTACATGACTTTTCCTATTTTATATAAAATTACAATTTTAAAATATTATATGAGGTTGAACTATTTATAAAAAATAATAATAAACATTAATTTAAAAAATATATATTAAAGCTCGCTATATAATCTATTTGTTCTATTTTATATGACAGAAATTTAAGAATCTCGTTATATGAAAAAATAGAAAATAAAGCTTAAATATTTCAAAAAAAATTTTAATTTCAGTATAATTTCTGTAGATAGTATACAACATATAAATAACCAGTTATATTTTAGTTAGTTGTACCTCTCAAAATTAAACTCTGGTGGAACTTCGTAAAATCTGAAAATTCTATATTTCTTCTTTTCTATTCTTGCATTCGTAGCTCATCTTTACCTGGCGAAAAGAAAAATCCAACCAAATTAATAACTAAACCTTATAGTTTGAGAGATATCGTGTTGTATCAGCACATGGGTGGACATCTCTTATAAGTACATATATATATATAGATCACCCAACTTATTATCTCATACCATGCAATCTTAGGTAATTTTGTAACCTAAAGTGAAATTTCATCGCTACAATGATTTCTATCATCTTGTTAAATAAAAATTGAAAGAGCATTTTTGGAAGATTACTAAGTGCGTTTTATCAAGGGCTGCGTCACTAATTTACATTAGTGGAGATCGAAATAAATGTTGTTATCGATAAAAAATACTTGATTTCTTGTATCCCATAAAATATTAATAAAATAATATCGTATCCATATCACTAATATAGCAAAATGAACTTTGAAAGCATCAAAAGTCAGAACGTAGCTTCAATTAAAGCAATGCCATCCATCTTTTGTAATACATAATGATGTATCAAACCTTTGAAAATGTATTTTAATTTTCCCATAACATTAAAGTTTTAAATGTAATAATAGCATTAAAATAGTTAAAAGAAATGGAATTCCATTACTAAATTATTAAAAACAAATATGTTTAATAAATATACCTGCTTACTTACTTATACGACATCGTTATTATATTCTATGTTGACATCGGTGTAAAGTTGATAAAAATTAAATAATTGCTAATGTATGTTGATCACAATTAGCTAATGATTTAAGTGAATATGAGCACAAGAACAAAGTCGAATTTATAAGGTGCAATATCAGAAAAATACTGCACATTTGTCTGGTATTTACCACAAATTTTCATATTCAATAAGTTCATAAAATTATTTTGTTTATAGTAGCAATTTGATCAAGTATCAAATACGTAAAACCTATGTCATGCGATAATTTATAAGGAATCAAAAATATAAAATTGTGTACACAATGAAATCCATAAAAATAAATTTTAAATGTACACGTGTCTAATATCTGGTTACTGCATAAAGTATAAATAATAACATATTTGAAATATCTCCGAAACATTTAATTTGAAAAAGACAATCAAAGTTGCAATGTGATCACGTTGCAATGCCCGCCCATCGACATCAAATTGCAATAGTAATTTTTGATAATAGAAGGGAAGCTTGCGCCATTATGGGTGGATATTTCCGTCGGGGTTATTAATTGTTTGAACTCGTTGTTGGAGCAACGAAACGGGATAGACTAGATGCGACGGAAACGTGGGGCACACCTGTGAATTCGCGAATAGTTTCGTCGTCAGCATCCACCTCATTAAGAGACCTATTATCATCGGTTGCTACGCGTTGTTACTGACGTTTTTACTCGTCCGGTTACTAGCAATGAATCGTATTCAATGACACATTACTTCAATTAATTGAAAGTGCTATTACAAAATATTTTATCACAATTTACTACAATGGAAAGTTAAACCAACTGAAAATTTAAACCAACGGAAAGTTGTAAGTAATTAATAACTAGTGAATGAAAAAAAGTAAAAAATACTTTGACAAATAATTCTTTAATTGACATATATAGTTATATATGTCAATTAATATGTGGTACACTATATAAATTAATGCTTTCAGAAACAATAAATAACGTACTTATAATATAATAACAAATAGCTTTTTCGTAATTGGAATTACTACATAATTACTATACTAATAATTATTGTTCAATATCTGTCCCTGTAGACTGCACTGCCAGAAGTTATTCGCTCGACGCATTGCAATCGAAAAAAATAAATTATTGTAATTTATAGTGATCACTGTATAGAAGGTCATTAGAAATAGGTGTAAAATCTTTTTGGTGACAAATGCGATACATTCACCCCTTTGAATCTTTTACATCGATAACCAAACACCTAGTACATACATTTTGTAAGTCGATTGTAAAAATGAAAGAGAAAATTCCTTAGTCAATTTATTAGTTTTTAATGTAATGAGAAAATATAGAGTTTGTTTTTGAGTAAATGTCATAATTAGAAATATGTTTGACGTATTGTTTTTTGGAATATAAAAAAAGATTACAGAATTGTATTCAAGGTGGCCGGCGTACGTACGCTCGTGAACACTCGGCTCGGCTCGTGAGTTTACGGGGCACGCGACAGTCGCGCGCGCTTTGCGACGCAGCTGCCTCCGCGCCTCTACCAATAGCTGATTGTTTTTTTTTTTTTACTTTTATTATTGCCATTAAGGTATTTTTCTTGTTATAACTTAAGATTATCCGAAATCTGTTTTTAATATTTCAATAAGTCCGTTTTGATTTTTTAATATTTATTAAATATATTAATGATTGATGTGAATTAAACAAGGAATCAAAAGAAATTGGTTAGATATTAAAAAAAGCTAAATATTCATAAAATTTATGGTGGTTGCAACTGTGATTAAAACGAAACTTGCTATTTATTCATTTTAACTTTACTTCGGCGTGTTTTTGGCGGCCGTTGTCCTTGACAGGGAGTGTACTGTTGCCGTCAATGTTTGACCTAAATCTGAATGTATAAAGGCAACATGTGGCTATTTTCGAATATCGATCAAGTTTAAATATTTGCACGCTTTATTATAAGGTACTGTATAAGTATTTATTTTTTTAAATCGCGCATTATGTTTCAACATTGTCGTTTCGGCGCATATATACCCAGTGTAAGTCGTAGGCCTCCCCCATATATCTTTGGGAAGTTACTGCTGCTACCAATGTAATTATTGCAAAAAGTGTGAATTTAATACGATAGCGGAATGAACCGGGAATCGTACCTGAGACTTTCGATCCCAAGTCTCGGTCATCTAACACTGGGCTACTACACCGCTCACTATTTGCTTATATAATATCTCTAATTTTTTTGTCAATATTTATAAAAAAGCATATTTTGTAAATTAAATTAGTATTACACTGTATGTACACATTTATAAAATATAATAATGGAACGAGTTCGTAAGCTATTATATATAGGGTAAGTAATCAATCAGACAGTTTTGAATGGTTCAGAAATTCTCAGCGAACTATAAAACTCATTAATGGCCCTTAATGAATTGGACCACGGTAGCAGGTAAACCATTTACTTAAATATCTCGAATAACTTCGTCAGTTATCCCCTCGGAGGGCAGTCGTCACATTTCGTTGTTCAGATGACAGCGGTCTTAAAACCTTATTTTATTGTGTGACCCAAATATTTATCTTTAATACTGTAAATTGGTTTTTTGTAGGTACTCCTGAGTAGCAAAGTGGTATTTTGACTTTAGTGTAATATCACTGCACTATACTACAAGTATACCTACGAGGCTACTTGTGTTAATGCATTCTGACTTTTTTTTTACTCTGGATCTACACGATTCCCTTATGTACAGATTCCGTGGGCATGTCGATGCTAAACTTCGTTTACGTAACTAAGTTTGAGAGATTGTTTGGAAACTTAGCTCGGGTTGTTACCTCACAATATTATCGAATTAATCTGGCTTAAAGATGCTGGAATTCCGGCCAGTATTTCGGACAGCAACTTCTCATTTCATGGAATTATCAATTTCTCATTCATAAAATTATGAAATTTCAATTTAAACGAAGCTTATAATTTAAATAGACGTTTAAACCAAGACAAGTTTTTATTTACCTGTGCTCTACTATTATAGATTGATTTTATTACCCGACTTAAAAATTATTTTAATTTTGAGATGTTTTCCTTTTGCATTATATTTTGTATTGTCTAGCTTATGCGAAAATTTATATTATATTCTTATTCGTTAGCTTTATGTTAACGTATTAATTTAAGTAAAAGTGTTTTCGGTTGCCTAGTCACAGACGTTATCGGCTCCATTCAAAGGGATGCAGCGTCGAACTATTCAAATAATTAGGCTCGATACCGCCACCGGCTCGGCTGGAATTGAACCGCATAAAAATTATCGAGAGAACGGACGGTCGACACAAAAAGTGTACCAACGTGATATATCGAGCCTGCGCACACACTCGACCACCATTTATACTTGTTTGACGGGCAGTTGGGACTCCGTTCGGCTTTTGTATTAAGTCATGGCTTACGATTTGGGAAATTAGTGTTATTTATTTACGACGTTTTCACGTTTTGTCTTGTTTTATAATAACCTCCTTTAAATTTAAAATCATATTTGAATTGTCAAAAATGTACTTTGAAGTAGCAAATTAAAAATCTTTTAGCTTTGTTTAGTACTTTTACTTATTATTGGAAACTTAAAATACCTATATCTTAAATGAAAATCATTAATTACATTGCCAACATAAAGGCTTCGGAAATGAAAATTTTTGACCGCACCGAGTTCGTCGACCTGGCCAGGTGCTGAGTGACAGTCAATATTGTTACTTATCAATAAACGGAAGAAATTACGTATCTATAGTCGATAAGCGACGTATTGTGCTATAACTGACCTTTCACAACACGCCCCGCACCATTACTAAATTTAAATTTAATAATGTTTACAATCATACTGATTTTATCAATTCTATATTTCTATACAGCTGTCAAATGTGTTGACAGTAATGATGATATCGATGTCGAGTTGTTATTAAGAAATCGAAATATTTAAATCATTTGGCATTTATTTCAACATTGTGTCGCTTTATTAGTTTTCATTTAATATTTCTATAAGGTGCTTGAACATTTGTATGCAAATCTCGGCAATAATACAAATTTCAAATCTCTCATCAATCTCCCCTTAATGTTGGGATAGATATTTTTAATGTTTATTAATCAGTGATCATTGCTCTATTTTTATTAATTTATACGAATGAAAAATTACCATGTTATCGTTTATAACCAAGTTTTATCTGTAAATTTCTTCTAAATACTTTGGCATTAATGTTTTATAAACTACAAACATAATAGAATAACTTAAGAGCATGTGTTATGAAAAAACTATAACTAGTAATTCTTTACATATAATATTTCAGTTAATGTAATCTATATCAAGGAAACAACCATAATTTCAGACGTTTCGCTCTAATGAATGCATAATCAAAAAACAGCCACACCGGCGGTCTCAACGTCTGCTCAACTACATAGAAGATTCGTTCTTATTCATTCTGGGTTAGAATTACTTTAGAATGAAACTATTTGAAAGTAATAATGAAAACTTTTTTCAGAACTAATGACAACACAGACTAATAATCTTGAATAAAAATAAAATTTCACAATGCTGTCCAAGCTATTAATATGGTAATTCATTGCTTGGCGAAACTTTCTAAAGCTTGCTACTCTCTATTTGTTTTAAATAACCTATTTAGTATAAAAAGTTTTAAGCGAAATCTAAAATAATAACAGCATAAATATTAGTTGAATACAATGTCTTGACCGTAACGGAAAGTAATTCGAGGTTGAAATTTCCGCAAAATAATCGTGTCATACACGCTTCTGGCTAATAACCTACAATTGGTATATACCCGGGTGAGTAATTCAAGCTTTGGTGGTCATTAGTACGATGCGAAATTTGCTAATAGCATCTCAGTTTACCGAGAGATATATCAAACTGAAACTGCACTTAAGGGAATATTAAACGCTAACGTGTTGGTGGTAGGTAATCATTACAAACAGCACCGCCCAGAAGTCTGGCCTTTTGCGATGAAATAATCGATTATCAAGACGAAGATACGAAATAATCGTTACAGCAGGCTTTTCCGCAATCATGCACCCGTACAATGCTACAGTTGCAAACAGTTTCAATACGAGTCGAATAAAGATAAAAACACCTCTTGTAATAAACAATGTAGCTGCAGTCAAGATAATGTTATACAATCTAGAATGTGCAGAACCCTTATAATCTCTTAATGTATCTAATAATTGAACGCCGAAGTTAATTGTCTGCGTTGAGATCCCAAGTAACATCATATTTAAAGAAACTCATTATGTTTATTTTCTGCGACGAGACACCTATTAATTTTATTTGTGATTTTATGGAAATAGTCAAGTAAATTAAATTTTTTTATAGTTTTATCTAGAAAAATAAACATCCATAATATACATAAAATTTTTTACAATATTTATTTTAGGAAAAAAATCCACGCAATGTTTGCAATTTCACACTTCAAAGGATTTGGATTTTCCCAGCCGCAAGTTTTTTTCCTAACATCATATTTAATTCAAGAGTCAGTAACATTTATCCATTTGAAGCAACAGGTCATCTCGGATGATTGTGACCGCATCAATTTTCTTCCCAATTTTCTGTTTCATTGCTTAAAGTGGGTAAGGCACGAGTCATAGTTACTGAACTGTGACACTGTTCTATTCGTTTATTCCCCTTCAATATTATAATTTAGCTCTGAGTTTTAGAAATGAATTCCAAAAAATATATTCCGAAGGTGATTAAAAAATATTAGCCTAAATGGTGCCAAAAATACATTTGCGGTAATTAGCTCAGGATAGAAAAAAAAGCTTTTTATTTATAAATTTAGTCAACAAATAAATCCATCTGATCTAAATTAATCATTATTTAAAACTCAAATACTTCAGGAGACATAGCATCGCGAAGATTGATTGACATCTGTAATAATCTAGTATAAAATCCATTAAAGGTTTTTGTCAAGTTTAAATAATCAAACTAAAAAGTTACCCGCCTATTTTAAACGAATAGTTATTATGGTAATGTAATAATGGCGAACCTACTTATATCCCGACAATATAGGTGACATGGCTTATACCAGAGAGGCTGAATAATAAGGAAAAAAGTATAGTAGACAAGGTAATCATAGGAATTCTCGATGTGAGCAAAAAGAAAAAAAACTACATGGCAGGTGTAATTTGCTATTTTTATTTATTTACATGTGGACAGTGTTAAAGACAAAAAATGAAAGAGAATCATGGCTTAATTATTCGACGGAGCGTGACCAAAGCTAATGGTAATAATTATCATTAAAGTAATACTGTCCGCTAGGATCTAAACCGTGGTAAATTAAGTGTAGATAGAGAGAGCAATCAGTAGCAGTGGATCATAGACGGTAGTCGCATAACGAATGAGACAATCAGAGCTAGAGATGTGGAGTTCACGGAACTATTGGTCATCGGTACGGGAATTTAGGAAACCCATTCAGATTTGTTGCTCGACTGGTTTAAAATTGTCTAACAATATATTTAGGGTCTTGTTACACAATTTTATTTTACTTCTTCATATCTTAAAGTACACGAGTTCGCATTTGAGTAAATATTTCATAGTTTCAGCAGTACGACTACCTCATAGATTTAAAAAATATATAAACGTTAGTACATAAAAGAACTAAAATACATAGAAATTGTTTATGATAGATACTTCTCTTAACTGTACGTAATAAAGTATTTAAGTTTTTTATATTTTCGACTGATCGTACAACAAGTGTACGCTACGATTGAAAGCAGACCGACTGGTGGTCCGCCGATAGGAGCTACCAAGATCGTTTTAATGACGGTGACGAATTGAATCTTCTGCCGCCCACTGCTATTACTTTAATGGGTTTATTACAACACATATCGGGAAAACCTAAGTGGACCCTATTAAATGATATTACCATCTAATAACTAATGTTTTTAAGTTACTTCAAATGTTAAAAAAGATAGGTTGTAATATGTATTAATTACGTCACGTATCACTCAACGATAAAAAAATAATTAGAGGAGCTCATTGCATCCGTAAATTATTTAAATTTGTCTAAAGAACTGTCAAAGGAAAAAAATGTAACAATACGCAAGTATTGTTACTGGTAAGTAAATGCCAATAATGAAGAAAATAAGTTAAGACCTGAGTGCTTTTTTTACTGTAAATCGATAAATATTACCTTACATTTATCGTTTGATCTAAAGAATTACAAATGAAAATATTTTGATTAGTAATAATCAATACAGAATGATACAAAACTGAAATGTAACTTTGAAGTGCTCAGAGATGTAAGTTTTAATTATGCCATTACTTTTAATTCACTGTAGAGGCTCGGACAATTTCTCACAAAGGCAGTGCCGTGAACACTTGCGTTGCGTTGGATGGTAGCGGTCACGCATGCGCTGCGATTAATTCAAACCAATCAGGAGCTGATTACACGCACTATGCACAAACAAATTAAACACTGCAGGTACTGTACATCTTAATAATATAGCAATAGCGAGGATAACGTTATTCATAACCGCATTAAGACCATAAAACATGATAGCAGGTATCATGTTATATCAGCGGACTCTATATTAATTGTAACGATTGTATAAAGACTATCTCCGGGCAACCAGCTCCTTTACTTTAATAAGCTTTCTATAGGTGGTTTATAAAGATAATTCCTGGTTTCTAATATTTTTACTTACGTCTATATAATTTGATTTCTACGTTAGTGATGTCATCATCATTATTTTTCATCTAGGATGTTTATTGCTGGTCATAGGCCTCCGCCGTAAATTTTTAATAAGGCTGGATGGATGCGACATGTATTAAACGTCTTCCGACGATCTTAAAAACGGTCGATGGTCCTACTTGTAAGTGGACTTCCCACTCTGCGCTTACCGGTCTATGCACCGCTTGGGTTTTAAGGTTTTGGAGATCTACTCTCCAAATCCTCCCGAATCCTCTTCAATCGAAGCGGTCGTCTTCATCGCGCTATTCATAGCCTGTACCCTCAACTTGCCAATCGAATGGCCAAAGCCGTCGTAATAAATATAAATTTAATGCAATTAAGGATAAGAACTGTTACAATAAGTGCATGTCCATTATTAGCCTCCGTATTACAATAGACTCGGAGTATAGATACATATGTTATGACAAATGCTACTACTACTGAATCATCAATATATCTCTGGAACCTTAATATTCAAAAACTTGAAATGTATCAGGAAAATTTATTGTACTAAGTAATGGTCTCAGCTATGTACAGATAATATGGATTTTACGAAATTAAACTCGAATGAGAGGATAGAGGAGTTCTTTAAAAATATGCATTTTTTGAGCATTTTAAGTATGAATTTTAAGAAAGTACACCCTCAAATATTAATATGGACCTCTCGAAGCGGGCGGCAGAGGGCTGTTACGTTAGAAAAACGGAGATTAGACATTATGTATAATGTTTATAACGTAATCTGCCTTTATAAATTCTCATTAGATTTTACAAAATCATCACGTTTTTATATTAATAGGTAAAAAAATGAAATTGGTGTTTCTATATGGATAATTATTCTTTCGGTTTATTACAGTTCACCAATCAGACGTGGCGTAATCGTTATACTGCTTTCCCTTCAATTTATTTCAATTATACTTATAAATAGTAGTTAACTTTTATTCAAATAGCCGTAACCGTAACACCGTAACACTTTCAAAACACACAGTAAATTTGAACACAGAATGCATAACGATGGAGCATGTCTCAAATAAGTGACCATTAACCACTATCTAACCGAGTTACTCACCCAACAAATATTATCGTCTTAATATATTTTCTTAACAATTCCTTCGGGCAATTCGTTGTGGGTTCTCTAATAGGGTATTAGGTAAAATTATTCAAACTTATCTTTAATATATTCGAAAATAGAATTATGTCGACGTGTTCATATTTAATTATATGTTGATAACACACAAACTGTAAGCCATATGTGTTTTCCATTCGTATACGATGTAAAGGCGTAACCAAAATATCCATAAAACAGTGCAGAGAATTGAGTGAGCGATTTAAATTATGTTCATGTTTCTGACTCAATATTTCGAGACAAAAAACTATAACGATTACTTTAACCTTTTAGTTTTACGCATATATTAATAGATTCATATCATTATGCTTCTTTTAATAACCAGACAATAGAAAGCTTTAATGTCTCTTTAAAATAAAACATTTTTAACCTCTTATGAATTTGAAAATAATTACATTTTGTGAAATTGCATGAACTTTATGAAATAATTAAATATATGCTTATTATAATCATATATTTAATTTTTAATTGTTTCCGCCGGTAGACGCCTACTGCAAAGTGTACAAAGATATCTATGGGTTGGCCTCAAAGACATTCCCTGGAAATTTGTTTTGTGAGCAGTGGCAATCCTATATAATTAATGCACAAAGCGTGAATTATATAAGATTGTATCCCGGAACTCAAACCCGCGACCTACGATCGCAAGTTTCAATCCTTGCCGCTAGGCTACCTCTCCTTGTAGATTAAACGTGTTCGTAGGCATACTTCATTAACTGGAAAAAGGATAATTAAACAGTATTAATAAATTTTCTCACCTTTCACGTATAAATAAAGGAAGGATACTCTTAATTAATGCTAAGAAAACAGATTAAAATTATCTTCCAATTTTAAAAATAGTGTAATTGTTAATCATATAACTTTCGTAGTATTTTTAGAAATATAAATAATTTTTTTTTTCGTTTTTATTTTTAAATAGTCCGGGTAGTCGTTGTTAATCTTCAAGCTTTAACACTTTGACATTACATTCATGTAATAAAAAAAAAACTTTATTTAACTTTCGGTGAAAAGATTTATTTGTCGCAGTAAATTGAACCATCAATATCGTAGTTAAGCGAAAATAAGACATCAACTTGTGTGGGCAGCGACCTCCTGCAATCACACCTTCCTGTAACATGCTGAGAATCGGACATAAGTTTTGACGCCATTAGAGATACGTAGATAAATATAATCAAGGTTTGACCACAACAGGATGATTACGTACTGTGCGTCGAGTTAGTAATTGCAGCGTTCGTGATTTTGAGTCGTATTACTATGTATATATGATTTAGTTTTATATAAATTGTTTAAATATAACAAAAACATGTTTTCATCCCCTTCCCCAGGCCCCTTTTGTATTATCTGATCTACTTATTCGTAAAATTTTTTGCCTATTGTTTCTGAGGATGAGTAATGGAGTTTAATTTTTTTTATTATAAATCCCTTTCATGGGTTCTGCAAATATTTGCCAAAAAAAACAAGCACGGGTGATTTCCTAGGAAACTTACCACATAGTGAATGTCGTTAGTCAAATTAGTACCCAATCCGGTGAAATAGTGATAAATAGCGGCCCGAGCCAAGGATCACCTGGCGACCGCTTGCTCAATCTTGAGGAATCTGCGAATGTCATTGGGGCAGAGAGTCCATTTAAACAATAGTACTTAAATTCGTTCCATGTATTATATATAACGTCGTCATATCGATTCATTGAAACAATAAATATTCTTATTTCGTTTTTGTTCACATACAGTTTCTCTAAGTATATTTCTTTTCCTTTCGATTTCAATTGCTATAAAATGTTCGATATCATTAACGAAATCGAAACCTACGATGCCTTGTTTGACTGAATGTCGTGGTCACAATACGACTGTACAAAGGAGTCCAGACCTCGCTATAAAAGCGTTCCCAATAAAAAGTAAAACCGGAGTAAAGGAAGTGCATGGCGGGCGGAAATGCAAACTCTCATTGTGCGAACTTGCACGTGTTCCGGAACGTTTTGTGCACGCCCCTGGCAATCACAGTGTGCCTAAAAAAGCACCATGAAAGCCTGATTTAAGACAGACCTATTTTCATACATTGAAACAAGTACATTAACACTTTACCATATTGTTTTCACAAGTTTCAATACTTTTCAGCTAACATAAGTAGGTCGCCTTTGTGGGTACTTGACCTGACTTACGCTGCTCTCAAAGTAGCGTTTGCAAATCCGCGGATTTTAATAATTCGAAGCCCGGAGGATCTTCCTTCCTCCTCCTCCGGGCTGGGGCCCTTATTTCTACAATTTAACTGGATTGAGAGACCGCCGAGCATTTACATCGTTTAGGCAAACGCTCTATGGAGTGACCAGGCGTAAAGGCACCCGCCGATAATAAGTCTGTCACTCTTTGATAACAATTGGCAAGTACTATTGTAGTAATGCGTAAACATTTTGGTTAATGAAATGTATCATCTTGTATTACGAAGACATAGAGATAAAATACGTCCCGCAATCTATATTACTTAACTTCAATCTTAAGGTCACGAAGTATCGCTTATCTTAATATACTTAAGGCGCGTCTTGTTATTTATTGCTATAAAGTAATGTCTTTCCGGAAAGAACTATAAGCGAGTCTGAAGTTGCAAATTTTTTTGCAGAAAATAAATTAGGTAAGGTGCAACAAGATAATGGGACTGTTGAATCCGGAATTGGATGAAGTTCTTTTTTTCCTTTAATAGCTATTTTTAGGTACTCCGATTAAAATATGATTTTTAAGATTCAGTTGTGATGAAAGGCAAAATGTTCAAAAATGCATCTATTTAGGTGCAGAATTAGTTGAGGTGGACCTCGGGCCATTCCGTATTAAAAAAGAATTTACCACGAAGCGTCAATATAATAGCGACCAAAGTTAACCAAGGCGATATATCATGATGTACAATCTATTAAATTTTTTTCATCATACATTGGCTGTATGGTGAAACGTATTTCTTTCTGAACAGCGTACTGAATGTTCACAAACAAAATAAAGTACGAAATTTTATATAAAAAATCCTGTCGGTCGCTCAGCAGGGTATGTTTGTGGCTCCGTCGCGCCCACAAGTCAACAAAAGGCAAATAAGAGAACATTGCCTATGCAGCTCGCTGAAAAAATATCATCTAAATACGGTCCCATTGATGTTTAAAAGCCGTAGAGAAACGGTCATTGTTCGCAAACCGAATGCGGTGGCGAAATTAGATTCGTATTATTTGAGCTTGGCTGTGCTTCCACTGGATTTTGTAGTGCTTTTTGGATCGTTAAATTATTTTTTTCTTTCTTTATTTGATAAAAGTTAATGTTGCAGACGATATTTCTGTGTTTTCACGTATTTTATCAATGATAAGCGCACCGCACCCATAAGGTGGACAGATGAACTTTTTATGATCATCGGTATGGTGTGTAGGTG
Source organism: Battus philenor (assembly GCF_028537555.1). Lineage (NCBI taxonomy): Eukaryota > Metazoa > Arthropoda > Insecta > Lepidoptera > Papilionidae > Battus > Battus philenor. Next base: position 10,815,747 of record NW_027181704.1, read on the forward strand.
TGTTATAAATCTTTGGGGTAGGAATATGTCCGGCCGTAGACGTCCTTTGGCTGAGATAACGGTGATAATGATGATTTCAATAGAATTGTTTATTCAAGACAGACTAGTAATTAAGAATGGAAGCTTCGTGTAGTAGCTGGCTACAATTCGGACAGGCAACTTGAATAATATTTGCCTGTGCGCACAAGCAATGAAAATATTTGTTATATTTATACGATAAAACAATTTTCTTTGATAAGCCTGCATAAAATCGGAAAATTATATGACCAGCATTCGTATAGAATATTTTGGTCAACAAAATTACAAAACAACAAGTACTTGCAACTATTAAATGTTTTCCTGGGATGCCAAATAACATTTCAAACACATTTTTTTTTTGTAGTCTACAAAAAGTTTATGATTTATATTTTCGTATATTTTGACTTAGTACAAATTGCATTACGGATGCAAACAGAATGCAGTGTCGCCGTACGTAAAGATACACGGATAGGCAAGTATCTTGCTCAGTTGTTTACGTTGCGGCGGCGAATGGTGTTGATTTTTTTGTGTAAATTTTTTCGTCCACCAGCATCGCGGGCCACAGCCTAATGTAATTCGACCTGATCGTATCTGCTCAGTTTTTGTTGTTGCGGTCAGAGACAGCTGGTCATAAAGCGTAGGTTTAGTCTATGAAACATTGTTTATATCGAAAAATTATAGCATGCCAGTGGCAATGTCCTTTATCTCAAATCTTGCTACCCACATCGTCAGTTCTTCTTGATTACCGAGATTACTAAAATATTTTAATGACCGCTTTATTTCACCAAGGAAAAGAAGCAGATATTATTGTAAAACAGAATTTTCTTCTAAATTTATAACTATTAAAATTAATTATCCGTCTTGTCGGCCATTTCAAAATGAATTATATTTTTCATAGGAGCAGAAATGAAATTTATTTATATTAACTACATATCGAGTTGAATTTAATGATTCAGATTCAATTTGAAAAATTAATGATCGTCGAAGCAAAAAGTAACAGTTTAGATAATAATTGCTTTAACTTATTCCGAGAATGATAAAATGGTAGTCTTCTCAGTTGAAACAGTATTCACTTGGGTTAAAATACATTTTACGATGTAATGATGCAACGGTCTATGAATAAAATCTCAATCAAAGGGAAAGGTTGAAGTATTAAAACAAATATATCGATTAAAAACAAACAGGTCCGAAAAAGAGGCGTTGTGATTAATTTGGTAGGCGGGCCCGGTGTGCATCGTGAAATCGAATTTAGCGCTGCACGTTGTCAAAATTGACGCTAAAAGCTCGCATTCTTTGTAGTAACCATTTTATTTTCTATTCTTTGGAGACTGGATCTTCATTAAGTACAGTAAAACTGAAATTCGCAAGCGTATGTTAATATACAGCACCATCTACATCGCAATTAAAACGAAGTTCGTGAGAACACTGCTATCACTTGATTCATTTCAGCAATTCGCGCAGCAAGTCTCAAAAAAGTTGAAGTTTCTGTAGTGAAAATGTGGTGTTGGAAAAAAATACCATGGACAGCAAGATATATCAACAAATCTTTCCTCGATCATCTCACGATTAAGATTTCTCCACAAGATGTTACCGAGTCCTAAGTTATTTTTGGCCACATTGACCGAAGACCGCCTGATAATTTCGACTACTACTAATGACTGTAGAACAAGTAGCCGGTAAAAGAACACATGGACTCTTATCTGCCCTTAAGTCTAAACGGAGCTCGAAGAATTGCTCGTCTGAAATGACATTGAGCGGAGCACACCGACGACTTTTGGGGCCGACAGGTTCTCGAGTGACGACCACGGCGCTGGTAGACGTGGGTGGCCTACCCCCACTAAGTGGACCGACGACAAACTAAAAGTCGTGGGAAGTCGGTGCATGCGGACAACGTTAGATCTGTCATCATAGCGACCTTTAAAGTAAGAATAGGTCTATTCCTTGCGTCTATCGGCTTAAAATAAGAATAAGAAGAATTATTCTGCAATGAATCTATGGTTGGCAATTATTCTTGTGGTTATAGAACCATTAGTAAAGAGTAACTAATTAAAAATTTAAGACGTCATATAGAAGATCTATTACTAATACTTGAAATCCTTACAAGCGTAGGCAATAAAAGTTAATTTAAAACTTTTCTTTCAAACCCATTTTTTTTCAATTATAGTGACATATATCTTTTGACATGGTTTTATAGTACATAATCTTAAATATAATAATTTTATTCATATTTAACATTGCTTCGTGTAAACTTAGGGATACCGTTTAAAAGCTGACAAAAATTTTTAAGGGGCCTTGATAAATTTTGTGGTCACTCCAATTCCGTTTAACGGCTTAGAATACGTAACGCTATTAATATTTATGATTTTTTAAACGCCATTTTTTACGTGTTTGCTTTTCATCTACGAGGATACAGGTGCCGCCTTTGAAGTGTCCGTTATGCCGTTAAGAAACCGAATTGGCATCTATAAAATAATGCATTAAGTTAAAATATAGGCCGCAAAATATGATAATTTTTTTTGTTGAGGATAATAAAATCGAACCGAAAACTCAATCTAGAAGAAGAGTTTATTAAATTTTGATTTATGTTCAAGTAAGAAAATTTAAAATGTTTCATATTTATTTATACTCATTGTTTTTTTTATTTATACATAAAATGTAAATTAAAATTTTGTTGAATTGGTTAATTCATATAACTACTTAAATTTTCAAAATTTTAATAAAAAATCGAATAGCGGTTTGGTTACTGCACTAATTGTAACGATGTTTGACATAAAAATATAACTGATATTAGCTGTTGTTCATTGTTCCATGTTATTAATACAAATTTAATACGTAAATTGTTCTTTGCGCACCTTTAGAACAAGCCTTGTTAGATGTGGTCTTCACATTTCTTTACAAAAGCTCGATTAACACTGTCCGGTGAATATAGAACAATGAAGTTTTATTCATCATCCTTTAAGAAACCTTTTTAATCTGTTAGATTTAATTTGAATTAAAACTGTTATCAAATTCAGATTAATGTAATCGTTAAAATGTTGTTTATAAACAACTATATTTAATTCATTGAGAAAATACAAGCCCTATTCCAGTTAGAATTCCCTTGATATATTTATGCGTTAAATTAAATAATAACACAGAATAAACAATTATAAAAAAATCTAACTACGAATACTTGATAAGTTTTTATGAACTTACATAATAAATTTCGAATAAATCGAGAAGTCATCTGATAAATTATTAACATTTAATAACAATATAAAAGAAAGAGAGCCTATCAGAATTCGGCTGCGGTGACTATTCATTAGACGGCTGCTAACTTTCGACAGATGGGTTTTTAACTAATTTAATTAATTCCCTTTTATGCTTACATCACAACTATCTTTAGTTTCGGTGTACGTTTAGACAATCAAGTCAAATCAGAGACCGTGAACAGCATAATGTATACTTTCAAATTGTCTCCATTTGTTCATTTTTTTTTATTTATCGTATTGCGGAATAAACAAAAATGTAATAGGACCAAATCAGTTCCATAATGAATCCGAATTAAATCTTCCGACAGATATTCATTATTGTCGAAAAGTTACAAAATTTGTTCATAAATACGTTATTACCCATAATTGACCATAAAAATCACAAACTACAAATATTTTATTACGCATGAACGTTGTATTGTTTTTTGAATATTCGGTAACTTTTTTAAATGAAAAAATATTGCTATTTGTAGACTGTTGAATTATTGGGACTACAGTATTCTTTTGTCGTATCTTATCTTTTATAACGCGTAAATGTAATGTTAGGACAAAATATTTTATTTTCATAGTTCCTAGTATATAATGTTAAAACCTTTACAGGTTTTTACCTTCACAGAAGTTACCTTCTGACCGGAAATAATTAATTTAAACTTTAACAATTATTTGTGTTCACTTAAAAATTATTTGTTTGGTTAAGTTTACTTTTTTCCTGGACGTTTGGATAATTATAAGAAATTATAGTATTCTTCGCAATTTCCTTGTCTGTAAAATATAATATTTAACATTAAAAGCTTTTACGCTTTTAATGTTAATTCAGATAAAAAAGAAAAGTTTGTATTAATTTTTTCGAAGAGTAAAATATTTTATTAATTAAAAAATTTGTCATCTATTTCTGTATATATCTGTAGAATTAACATGGAACCCATATCTAAAAGGGCTTATCAATCTCGGAATCTTTTCTCATTAATTATTAATTTTGAAACTCTTGAGATTCCAATTTTAACATTCCACCTTCATAACGTGACAACAAGAAAACCAATTTCACTTTAAAAGGTGTTGTATTAGTAGAAACCTATTAAAATTCGTAGAAATTGATATCTGTATTTGAAAACGTAAATATATTGTATTCTGAATTTTTAACTGATACGCACAAGTTATACATTTTCTGTATATTGATAATGATGTTTTTCTGCTTGGTATTTACGGTTAAAAGCGCAGGCATTGGATGTCCACCTACAAGATGGAGAGACGACCTTGTTAAGGTCGACAGAAGACCGTGAATGCAGGCCGCTTCCAACCGGTTCTATTGGGGAATCAATGGGGGAACCCTATGTATGGCAATATGGTTGAAATGAAAACGATAATGGTGATTGACAGAATCATCGGGTTCGAAGTAGCACGGCGCTTGTAACGCTTTAATATCTTTACAGTGATTATGCTTGATACTTCTTTTCTAACCAATACTCACAACGTTCTAACGTTCGTAGTACATGCACCTCTAAAATTCAATACATAAACATGCAATTTAAAGTGATTTCTTTTACCCCTTATACATATTTTTATGTAAATATATTATTAGTAACGATCTATTATTCATTGTACCAATGCAATAACTGAACTTTTATTTTTATCAAATTGCTTACATCAAGTCGATTTATAAATTTTTCCACTGTATACCTTACTAGTGAACGAATTTACTATGGTAATTATCTGGTGTACTGTTAACCTTGTGGTATAGGTAATGTCGTGTTTATTACAACAAACAAGCTGAGAGCACCTGCTCGAGTTAATTGTCTTTTTGCAAATTTTTAGGGCTTCTTAGACCAGGCAAGCGTTGAGCTGTCATTGCAGTAATCAGTTTTTATTATCTTACAACTATATTGAAGCTTCAAGAAATCTGTATAATGGCACTAAATATAAATGTGCCTCGATCTTACTAGATATTTAATTTAGGAAATGGAAAATTTCCATTAAATTTTACATGATAAAAATTTACAGTGACTCTTCAATCTTGCTTATTATTCTCATATTTTGAAGACCTTATATAGAAAATTCTACCATTATAACTATGGCCCTTTATGTTGCCTAAAATATTAATTTTCACGATATAGATAAATTTACTGATAATATTCAGAGTAAAGAAACTTAAACAGTATTTGAAAAATACGTACGAATAATACGTTTAATAATATCTACTAATATAGAATTTTTACTACAAGTGTAATGACTTAATTTACGGATACAATATGAAAAATAAAATGTTCAATCCTTCATGTTTTTATGTACTCATCCGTACACAAAAACTCTTATTAATAAGTGACAGAATATATATCAGAACTTAGAATAACCCGAGACTTTTCATTCAAGATTTCATTTTATGATATTCATCAGTGAGGCGCGAACTGCAAACCAACCTTGTGTTGTTAAATTGTACTCCCATCTCAGGTCATCATTGATTTCTTAATAGTCTCATTAATTTTTATTCAAGCTATAAGCAATCACTTATGAGGCAGGCAAGTTTGATCTGATAATATAAGACACTTATACACTCAACAGAAAGTACTTTATTTGAAAGTAGATTTTCATTACATGATAAGCTGTTCATTATTTCAAAATGGTACACTTGCGGTAAAAAATATTGTATACATAACAATAAAGATATTATTGAAATGCCTTTGATTTCCCAAATGAAGAAGATCGTGCCGTATTTCATGTCTCTAATAGAACCTTAATTAAGACATTTCTATGTTCAGTTAAAAAGTGACGCCGTTTAATCTTATAAAAAAACTAAGCGACTGCCGCTAACACAAAATGGTTGGACTGATAGTTGCGTCTATAATTTATCTGTTTCTTAACCTATTAGAGTCCTGATAAAATAGAGCGGTCTGACAAACTTAATTGGGCGATAATGAGCGTCAAGTATCAAAATGCTCAATCATCGAATTTGCATTTCCATTGTCAATGAATCTCAGTGGACATTAATGACGTGTAAAGAAATTAATTTGTGAGATCTTCATTAAGATAATAAAGATGTTTCTGATAAAAACGGTCCGAAGCATGCACCGGAAGGCTCCAACCAGGTTTAACGAATGCTTCCCAGTTTCGTATTTCTTTATTCGATGAACTATAGCAACACGATCATAGTCATGCACATTTAGTGATCAACGCTTCTTTTTTATTTTATTATGATATATCTATAGCGGCAATGATTCCCACAGTTAATAATTGCACCATTAAAACTTGTGAAAGTCATAAATCTAACCAGGAACAAGGCAGCGAACCGAAGTTAGTCATAATAATGACCACTGATCGCAGCTAACAAGCAGCACGTGATCATTAGGCCAATCACACACAGAAGTAAGAAGCGGTCTCCTCTATGCTTTGAATTATTATCGAAACGTTCAATATGGTTATTTCGGCTAATGGGCCTACGATGACTTTCTATAAATTAATAACAACGAGCTAGCGAAGCGACCGTCGACGGGTCCTGGTTAATGAGGTAGCATCTTCATCGAAGGGAAGGCAAATGCATGCGTGATTATTAAGTCCGTTGATTTTATTTTTTCGCTTTTTCAAGTCAGTGTCTTATAACTTCTGGTTAAAGTCGTCATTACGAAATAGTGATTTTATAGAATCCTCATAGAGACATTAAAACCAGTTTAAATGAACCTCAGTATCAATTATATGGACAATCGTCTTGGATTAAATTTATTGAAGGATTCTTTATATTTATGGTGGATAATTCTCATAGCGAGATTTTCTCTGAAATAAGGTTTTATAACTAAAAGTATTTACTAAAAAAAGTGTACAATCAAGTTTTATCTCTTTTCAAAGTTAAACGAATTCGTCCGATCTGAATAGAAAAGGTAGCGTTTGAAAGAATATATGCATGATCGTTCTTAGCATATGTCGACATCGCAAGACAGGATACTATACTATTATAAAAAAAATGCCTGTTAGCAATTATACCAAACATTACGTGAAAATAAATATTTCTTTGATAAAGTCATCCCTTTAAAAATTAACATAAATTTAATTTAGGAACATAAATGACTCAATAATGTAAATGTAATATATACTATATAAAGAACTTTTCTAAAAAATTACTCAGTCTCAATTACCATTTAATATAAAATATCCTGGTGATAAATCTTTCCTGGGCACATATGTTAATGAACCGGTGACTCAAATCAGTGCATTCTCTACTAATGTGATTAAATTTTAAATCCATCTTGCAAATTCTTCGCAGTCGTTTCTTCATTTCTGAAGATCGTGTTCATCTTAATACGCCTTGTCGAAATCGATGATAAGCTCTTTTCATACCACCCTATCCTCTGTTTTCTTCGGGACAGTAGGAGAAAGTTTATTAATTTAACTTTATCAGACAAGCGGACAGGTAATCGTTCACGTGGTGTTTTATTGTTTACTTTCGCTACAGTCAATAGTTTGTCGAAGTTATCTGGTTGTATGCGGGCGATGGGCTAAAATAACTTTAGAATTTCGTTAGTAATATATTGTGGAAAGTTCTTAATTGAAGTCGAGGATGGATATTTGTTTTTTCTTGCTGTCTATGCTAACATTTTTCTCCAAAACTACATTTCAAAAGTCTCAACTTTTTTCCAATTCGCCGCCCAAATTGTCCACGAAAAATTAAAATTTTACAAAATATAATGCAGAAAAAAATGCATACGATTCGGAAATGGTTATAAAAAGTTTGATTTTGCCTCTTATTGCGTTTAATTCTAATCTCCCTCCTGCTTCGCGTAGCCCGCGCTGCTACACTAGTTTGAATATGTGTTATATTTTAAGGAAATTCCCATTCTTTGACACACTGCGGGTAGAGTTTCGTGAAGTCTGTCTTAGGTAACCTCTACTCAGCAACACGTATATATAAAAAATTAAATACCGAATTTGATAAGTAGTAAATTAAAACAAACATTTTAAATTTACATAATTCATGCCCATACTGATTTATATTAACATTCGTTCCGTTATTTGAAAATGTTCCATTAAAGTCAAAAGAAGATTAATACTAGTAGCTGTGTAGGACAGTTTCGTATTGTTAATTGCTTATAATAATTGCCTCACTTGTCGTACAAAGCACATTCGTTCACAATTTATATTTTCAATCTTTACAGAGGTAACAAGTACATATACTGAAGTTGAAATTTAACTTTAATTTGTAAGACCTTAAAGTATAGTTTAAGTGTGTTCAGATATAGTTCAATGCCATAATATTCAATGGAACATCAAACAAACATAACGCCTTCGCAAGTACTTCACACTGGAAACAATAATGGGGAGTCAATAGTAGTCTGAATACCACAATGGAATGAAAAGATAAAAGGAAGAATTACACGGAAATTTCGAACAGAGGTTCATTGTGAAACAGGGGCGCCCCTTCACGATATAACAATTTGCACATCGGCTGTGTCATTCATTGTGTTAAAGACATAATAAATAAACATTACAATAAGATTACCAGATGTAAGATGTCCGAAACAGGCGCCGAAGCCTTTCGGCACGTAACTGAAAAAACGGTAATAGTACTGATGCCATTCTACATCAACAGCTGACTTTTACCAAACTGAATATTAAACATTGCCATCAAGCAGGTGACAAACTTTTAATTTCTTAAACTAGTTAAGGAATCGGCTTCTTGTTTATTTATTAGCCAACACATTAATTGCCTTTCAAATGCAGCTGTTTTTTATGTTTCGGGTCAGATCAGATACTAAATTATATTAAGATAAACCGGTTACACACGTGGCAATCTGTTTAGTCAGTACTCGTCTATTGGAGCGGGGAAAACAGATGTCAGTTCACAAACGTCTACCTTAACTTCTTTATCGAATGCGATGTTAAAATGACATTTTCATGCACCGTTTTTTAAGACGTACAGTAATTAATAGAGATTGTTTTATACAGTGCTCCCGAAGCGTAATATGTACATCAGTAACAAATATAATAAAAAGTTGTTATAATTAACAAAGAGCTAATAAAATACTATTTTTAATATAAAAATACTTATGCACAGCACTCCTTGTCTTTTTTAAATACCAAGAAAACTTAAACATATTAAGGTAGTAAGTACATACATAATTGTCTTGCTTGAATGCCGACGCAAAAACTTTCACCAACTTTGACGCAAAAGCTTCGACGATTAATCAAATATGTGTTACTGAATCCCGATAACTGATCATTGGTCTATGTATAGGTTTAGATAGTATTAATGTGAACTGCTGTTACTAGTACACATTTCTGAGTAAGACGTAATATTGCCTTAGGTTGAATAATGCCACATTATCATCTAGTGTAAATATTGACTGAGTGTGGGCTTTAACATATAATTCTAATCATATCGAAGAATATCGACTCGTTTACGATTCGAGTACTTATTTTACTGTCCGAGGGCCGTCATGACAAATCGTATCACTTGGAAATACATCATATCTAATATTGAATGTATTTAACAAAGAATAAATCGATAGAGAACAAATAAATTACTAAAAAATCTGAACAGAACTTCTTATATTATTTTTTTTAAGTAATACAAACTGTACTTATCCTCTAAATAACTACATATTACACCACGTAATGATAAATAATAATTGCATTTACACTGAATTATAAAGAAAATACAAAATATAATCACTTATTAGTCACATTACTGAACTATATTATAACACAGTAACAATCAGTAGTAGTCTGAGAGGTCACTTGCTTAAGAAAGCTTTGCTTTGCACTCGCTTTACAAAGCATCTTGAAATTATTCGAAACATTATTTGTTCTAATAAACTTCCAAGCTCATATGAAACATCTGATTTGATTACTATAAACGTGTATATAATGGTTGATTGTACATAGACATAAAAGATTTAAAGAGGTGAATATCTAGCACATTGGTCAGCAAAAAAGCTTTTACATCTATTTCCAATCACCTTTTATAAAATGATCATCCTCTGAAATATGTTTCATTAATTTATTTTTTTTACTGGCATGCGACAATTTAATTTCTGGCAGTATACAGTCTACAATAAAGATAGTAAATAATAATTAATTTCAATATACAGTAATAGCCTAATTTTGAAAATGCTGTTTAATTCTTTTGTTATTTAGTATTTCTAAAACCCATTTTAATAGTGCTTTGAAGCTTATACATATAACCACACATCTTGTATATGTAATAAAACAAAATAAATAATAAAAAGTAGTTACATGGCAAACATCGCGAACAAATAAAAAAGTAAACTTCGATGACAAGTAAAGTTTACAGTATACATAGAGTTACATGATTTGCTTCTCATTGATTAAATATAAGTAAAAGATGTTATCTTTTTATGTTTACAAACATTCAAAAATCAACAAACCAATTTCTCAAGAAAAAAGTACCATTGTAGCAACAATAGATCAATTCTTCGATACTATGACAATCGACAAAGGCTAATGCAGAAACACTCGACGTAATTGCTACTTTAAATAGCCTAAGGATAGTTGAGATGAAAGCATTTTGCCCAGACTATTTACGAAAAATCTTTGACAATGACAAAATAGAATCGTGTTTCCACTTTACATTGCAATATTGCCCTTATGTATAGCAGGATAAGATTTTATGTTCCATATTAGCATTAACTTGAATAGAGTGTCATAAGTTTTATAGGATCCTACTAACGCTTGGAATTAATCCCAATTTGTAGGAGCGTCTTGTCACGGTGTTTGTGTAATGAAATGGAGCAAGTCTGTATCATTCATTAGAGTCGGACACTTCTATACAGTTAATTGTTTGAACTTGCCCGGGCTGCCGTTTAACATCGTCTCGGCTAATCAAGGCACGGTTAACAACATCCGCTCTGTAAGTGGTCGGCCGATGACTCGGCGCATCATTCGATGATGCAATTGTCTCGGCTCCGGACAATTATGCGGAGAATTGCGTCTTCAATTGATCTAACTTCCGATTGGGTGTCAAGGGTGGTCGGTCTAATGTCAATAGACATGAACTTGGATGAGTCGGATGCAATATATCTTTCGCGTGATAGACGCTCGCTCACACGATTTTTACTTAACATTATAAACATAGGTTCAACGCTTATAGGCGTACTTATTAACAAATGAATAAAGTCGAAATCAGCCCAGTTCTTATAATTTTTTAAAGAAAAATATATCGTAATGGAGGCGTTTAAATATTAGTTAAATCGTTGATTCCCTCTTTAAACTGGAAGAAACTATAAAAGTTGAATAGGTTAAAAGCACAGAATATCAACTTAATATTAATGACTTTAGAGATTTCTCAAAAAAATACAAATTTTACTGTTCTCTTCGTTTGTAAAATTATCAATATGACACGTTTAATATTTTCATAATTTTCTTATTAGATTATTCAACTACTTATACTCTTGTTAAAAATAAATCACGCTAATCTCGCTAATTTAATTAACAATGTTAAGTTTGTTGGATTACTTTACATAAACTCAGATATTTTTTAACATTTGCGTGGAAGAGTCACTGTCAAAAAGATCCCGCGAAAATTAAGTGTAACAGTTATGAATAAATATTATTATTGTTATACAAAAATTTTCTAAATGTTTGGTTATTTAATCAAAGGCCTGGAAAAAAATTGTAGCTGTACGAGGCTAACACGTTGGGCCGCGGTCCCGAGTTATGAGGAAACTATTGAGATAAATTAGAATAATTCAATAATAATAAAAATATCGTCCATATATCTCATTATATGGTACATATAAAAGTTAATAAACTTAATTTTATTTTAAATATTAAAAGTATGTAAATTAAGATTTTAATGAAAAAATATAAACTGTCTTGTATGACTACGTAAAATGAAACAATAAGTTTGAATTGGTCAAACAGCATATTAGTGATGTCTATGGTAACGCAGCCGTATATGCGATCGATAATCGAATTTAAAGAATTGAATCACGCACAACTCTACACCGCGGACAGGTCCAGCAGGTCGCTGAATCAATTAAACGTCCCGCCATTGCGATTCATTGACGATTATTGTCATTTGGCGATGCGCCCGGTCCGACATCGCCATGTGCGTCTCACGCGAATACACAAGCCGTGTTTTTCTTGTCCAAAATTTTATTTAAATTTTTCAGTCAATGAACTTTTGACGTATTGATAAGTTCAGCGTTTTGAAAATACACCTAACCTTTATTTATTCTTAATTAATTTTATCATATGCCTTTTGTGTAAACGAAAATTTTGTTTGAATTTTTCGGCAAAAAAATTGAATTTAGTTTGTAAATATCCACTACGTCTTTCGCTAATACTTAGGTGATAGAATTAAGTTGCGTGTTAGAGTACACACAACTTAATTCTTTGTGTACTCTAGTAAGTATCTAAATGAAATATTATGAATGAAGCAAAAACCTCATAAACTTTGTGCTATATCCAGAACAATGGTCTTCAATTAATTTAGGAAATTTCTTTTTTTCTTAATTACTCGTATTAGATATAAAGCTTATTTTATACTCTGATTAGTTAAATTATTAAATTTGTACATATTTAGTTTTATTTTCTTATTTAATTAATACTTCAGTTTCGGTTTATTTTTACTTGTTTTTCCAATTTTTTGTCCCTTGTGCGCATTGTGAGCAATGAGTAAATGACATGCTCCATACTTGAAACTAAAATTATAACTAAAATACTACACTGATCTGTCAAATACACAAATGATACAAAATGTTTGACAAAAAAATTATAAAGTCGAGAATAATAGAACAAGAATTTAATTGATGCCCTCAAGATTAATATTTTGCCTCATATCTTCCTATAACAGACGTTGAAATACTCTTTTGATGTACACTATCATTGTTTGTTTTTAAAACTCGTGAACAAAATATTTAGTAAAAGTAAATCGTGCTCTATAAGCACATTACGATATTTCTTACCCAGGAGGATATTGGGTAAGATATCAGTGCCTTAAGACGAAGGCCTGTAACCAGAGATGACTTTAAGGACTAAAACGTGATCTCTCACTTCGAGCCTCATTGGAAAGCCACGATCGCTCAAAGAGCCACGGAGAAATATACATAGGTTTTCTCTGCTAGATCAAGTCAGGAATGAGGAGATTAGTAACCGACGTAGCCCAGCGGATTGGCACGCTAAAATGTCAATGGGCAAGTCACACAACGCGCAGAACAGATGATCAATGGGACCTTTAGATTCTAGAGAGAAGACCACGGAACGGCGAAAACAGCGGACGTACGGACGTCAATCCATAAGGTGGACAGATGATCTCGTTAAAATCATTGTGAATTGCTTCAAACAACCAGTCTTATAAAAAACCACTTTTGGACTAATTTATTTTATATTTACCCTAAGCATGGTTTGTTAGAGGAATGAAAGATACAATATTTTTCACTTAAATTGTTTCTTATCTTTCGAATTTAAAACATTATAATAAAATAATTTAATTAAACTAATTACAATGTCTCGATTAGAATAATAAACTCGTTATAAGATTATTTATTAAATGAATGGATGTTATTTAATGTTAATAGACAAGTTGATTTGTGTAATTAAACAGTGCCAATGCATTTCAGCTTAATTCTACTCGTAAAATCTGTCGCTGATAAACATTTTCCCATCATTCAGATTTTGTATTTTTGTGGTATAATTCGAGTAATTTATTGTGTCGAAGAAACTGTAGCAGTTATGAATTTTATAATTTAAGTAATATGATATAATTTAAAAAAATATATTTTATTTAAAATATGGTATAAAATGCAATACCATAACTTCGTAATATTAAACGAGATGGAAACGCCGCTTATAATCAATAAGCATAACAACTTTTTGGAACCGTAGTATTCAAAAGTTCACCGTGTTTTGAAGGCCATAAAATATATCTTGCAATAAAAAGTTTCAGAACTTGTTATGAGCCCATATATTCCGTTAAGTAATACTTTTCATGATTAAAATAATGTCTTAGCCGTTTTCTTGAAATTCTTTGCTCCTCCGTTGATTATTAACGCTTCCTTATACATAAAATACCTAACCGGATAATTGAAAAACTTCACAAATGTATACCTACTCGTGTCATCAGTTCTTTTATAAGTTTATAATTAATGTTCATAGTAATAAATATTTTTGTAGCCAGTATTCGTTACTCTTTTGAATTTTATCATGTCACATAAACTATGATCTTACTGTAACAAATATAACGTAAGAATTGTCATAAATATTAGATAAAACGTATAAGCATTATTCTAAAAAAACATATTTGCTACAATACATTATTTAAAAAGCTTACAACAAAATAAAAATAGACCAATTTTAAAATCCAGTTGATACTATATGTTCATCTGATTTAAAATCAATAAATTTTATATCTTTGTAACACTTTTCATCGACATCATAATAACACAAATTTTGCTTATTCTTTCGCTGACCTATTTATTAAAAAGCACATTTATCTTTGCTCTACATCTTTTTGAAATAACCGTTTCGTTTTTTTACATTTTGCCCTAATACACAAGTCGTTCAATAAAATTACCTGCTTTTGTAGAAAATTTTCGTTCAAGAGATACAGCTCGAAATTTGGTTTAGAGACAGTTACAATTTCGGCCGTTATAATTGTATAGTATTTCTTTGTAAAGCGCAAGGATCATGACACAACAAAAATACATGGAGCAGTGTTCTCTACCTATACTTCAATAAAATTATTTAAAAAAATGTGTAATAGACGTTTACAAATATTGTATGCAAATGTACAATACTATTGAGATTTAAACATTATTATTGGCATATTTAAATAAAAGGTGGAATATATTCGTTGTTTGCTATAAAATTCTCATTGGAGTTTTTAAGTAACTGAATAAAAGTTTGATTGTTGTTAATTAAAACGAAAAACTGGGCTTATTTATAATTATAAAAATGATGTAAAAAATCAATTACATGGTTTCAATGAGTATCTTCGGTTAACACTGAAGTTTTACTTAATATAAACTATTTAATGCAAAAGCCTATTCTAATCATTTTATGTTCCATAGACACTATACCTGATTCGACCTAAACACGAAACGCTGAGAAAATCTTCGGAAACGTAATCTATAATCCAATGGCAACACGTGCACACACAGCTATTATTGATTTTGTCGTTTTTGTACAAAATTGCATGCCTGTCCCCTTTTGACATTGAAAAAATATATACTCTGAGGAGTGTGAATGAGCTTTATTATTAGTTTGCGCAATGTCTTTTAAGTTTTTGAGTCGTGTGGCGTTGATCAAAAACTTGTAGTGCAATGCAACTAGCATGTCTATCTATCTATAGTACATTATATTTTATAGTGTATGTTATATTAGATTTCTCACCTAAATATTGACTCATCACGATATCTCCGGTTCCATAAGGCTGAAAAACGAATGTTCATTAAGTTCTCGAAGCCAGTGAGGGACAGCTAGTAACATCTGATTTTATTGCCATTACGAACGTTATTGCTCCAATTATATAATAACTAATAATTGATCACTAATTAATAATATTAAACAATTCACTGATAGGGTCACCTCTCTCCTCCAGGTACCTCCAGAAGTAGCCTGTATCCAGCATAGGTCTCATATGCTCAAGATTCTTCTACGAGATCGAATCAGGTATGAGGAGATCCATAGACAAACGAAAGTCACCTAAAGCGGATAGGCAAGTTGAAGTGACAATTGCCAGTCCACAGAACAGACGAGCGCTAAGGCCTTAGGGTGTTGGATTTAAAATTCTGAGTAAATTACACATATGCAGTATATAATAATACATAGTAAATAATAATATTTTAGATTAATTTCTCAGTATTGATAGATCAATTATTATTTTTGAAATCCCTAAAAATGGAAAGGCTAAGAAGTTTTTATTTTAAATTAACAGGAAATAATTACGTAGTATTAATTTATTTCCAAGTTTCTCGTGTTTTTTTTTTATTTTGCAATGTATCATTTTTTTATTTTATAGAAAAAATTCAATGAACACTCTTCTCTACATTCATTTCATTCTTTAAAATAACGGAAAGTTTCAGTGACACATAAAGAAATTTAAATACATTCTTTATATCACACCGGTGTTCCAGTGTTGCTTTTTACTTATAAATTTAACAATATTTTTGGTTAAATCTAACTTAAAAACAAAGCCTAAAAATATTTTACCGCCTTCCAAAAAGGATATAGTAAAAGGAATTTACTCATTTTATAAATATTTTCATTCATTAGGAAGTCCGCCTTAAAGGACTTTAAATTCTAGTAGCAGCCTAAAAACAATGATGAATATAGATAAACAACATTCGGACGGATGTCAATAGTGACCTTAATTTTCAACCGCCTCTGAATCTCTCCCGGAAATATAGTCTAAAGTTACACGTAGGTTAGTTACCCTTTCCATGGAAACAAATATTACTCTTGTCAACAAAATGTCACTTTAGTCTCTCGTAAGACAAATCCATGAATGTTTTGTGTAGGCATATTTGCTTACGCTTTACGTATATAATATTTTTAAAAAGTAAAAAAATACCAAAGTATTTAAATATCAATATCACAATATTAAAAGCCGCGTGTTGGTCAAGTTTGTTATTTTATTAAGAAAGCACGACTAAATCTTGACAACAACATATTTTTTTAATTATAATCTTGTCCGTCACGATGTTTGTTAGTTATGGTTCCACTTTATCTTTCGCTTTGGGACATTCCTTATTAAGGCTATTATAAAACTTTTAAATCTATCGAATGTAAAGCCGGTGTTAAAATAAGATACTGACCCGCCTGGTAACGACAGTATTCGAGATAAGATTAGAGCAATCAACTTTGGCCGGACAAGATCTGTCCCGAGATTATTATTCCCCTATAGGTAACGCAAAAGATAAGAAAAGAGGACGGATTATTTACGAACAGTATGTCAAAATATTTACTAAATTAACTAAATTATAATGATGCATGTCCAGAATCAACAAAAAATGCTTGAATACTACTTTATTATATTAGGTCTCAGAAATCTTTGTTAATTAACTACCATACGTGGAATGTTTTTTGTTTTGGTTCTGGCTTACATTGGAGCCCAAGTAACATTTGTAGATTCTGCGAGCTTGAAAAAGGAGAACACAGAGGGCGCTTATCGTAAAACTTTTAAGGTAGCCAAGATTGAGAGCTCTGTGAGGTTCTTTGGCCCTAGCCCCCAGATGCCACTGCTCACATCCACGATCTTCTTTATATGTATATGATTCTCTTCTCTATATATATGATTTTTGTAGGATTTTACAGGATCGATGTCTTTCGACTTCAATCATAAATCATTAAAATGAAGTATTATTTCTACTTTTTTATTACTAGTGAGTAAATTTTTTATGATGCACAAGTTTTAAGAATATAATCGTGTAATTCAAAAGTATAAGTGTAAAAAATTAACAATTGCTTTTTTATTTTAAAATACACGTATGCCTATTTCTTCATTAAACTCTTTGATCATATAACATTCAAGATTGATGATCCCGTATTATGACAATATGACCTAACACACTTTTTTCATTACTTATCTTAACTTATGCTCTCATCTAAGATAATACTTGTGTATAGATAATTTTTAATCTTATACAAGAT
This sequence comes from Battus philenor, assembly GCF_028537555.1. Taxonomy (NCBI): domain Eukaryota; kingdom Metazoa; phylum Arthropoda; class Insecta; order Lepidoptera; family Papilionidae; genus Battus; species Battus philenor. Next base: position 10,833,611 of record NW_027181704.1, read on the forward strand.
TTTGATAAGACAGTAGATTTACTTTAAAATAATTATTACGGTTATTTATTAATATATTAAAATATTTGAAGCTTATCGTAATTTTGATTTAGGATAAATGGTGATGATGCTCGAAATAAATGTTAATAATTTTGTTTAGTCCTTGAGTTATTACGATGCCGCGAATAATTTAAATAACATTTAGGGCTATTACACAAATGTGATTTAAAAGATTAGTAGTTCTATATTCATCAAAGGTGAAATTTGAAGTACATTTTAACTAATCTGTCTGTTATAATTTTATAACAACAAGTCGTAACGTAGGTTTTTTTAGTGTTTGAGAGCTTTAAATAACTGGTTCACCGTTATAATAATCTATTTTAGATTATAATTAAAAAGATCCGAACGATAGACATATTTAGTAGAGAACTAAATTAAGTTGATTGAAGGAAGATTGTGGAATAATGTGGTGCATAACTGTTAACTAACGAACATGTAAATATTAATGAGAAACTCAAATGAATTACATACATTAATAATTCATTAAATGTTAATTGATCATTAAAAAAAAAACTAAGCCCATCAAAATGCTAGCGTGATAAAATCGATGTAATAGAATCAATGGAATTAAAATTGCAGAAAACTGATGCAATTTTCCGAGGACTGTGATTTTTATTTAAACGGCAGACAGCATCCGCCTTGCCGATAAATGCTCAAGATGAATGGATCACTGCGTGAGAGCACTATCTGATTGAAAGCAACGGGCCAGCTCTGGGTCTAGGTGCCTTACAACTTTTTACTGTCCACGTTACAGCGATGCGATCACATACCACATGCCCACATCGCTGTATATGATTTTTATGACGTAATATTGCATTCGGAACTATATCTTACACGGTTTTTACTACTCGTAAAATTTTATAAATACACTAGGTGATTGGTTATAATAGGTGTATTAAGTTTTAGGAGGGGTGAATGTGTAACTCATTAGAAAGCTTTAAGCTTTGAAGCTTTTATGCGTATTTCAATCAAATGATAATGAAATATGTTTAACTTTAAGTAGTCATTAATATACTTTTTCCGATAGGAATGCGATAGCACAATAACTTCTGACAGTACCTACAAAGTGTGTGAGGACAAGTAGTAAACAATAATTAATTTTAATATTTAGTAATCCCACTTTTGAAAAAGCTTTTCTTACTATGTTATCATTACCTATTTTATTATTTCTGAAACTATTGATTTTTAGATAAGATGTACAATACATTAATTAACAGCAATTGTGCATATCATTGTGTATGTTTTGCTTTTTTTTTAAACTTTTTCAAAATAATTATGCATATTTAATCATTTACTTGTAGTTGTATGACAGCTTTTCACTTTTTTCGTCCTTTGATGCATTCTGCTTGACAGTATATTAATTAAAATAAAGTTTTCTTAAACGCTTCATTATATTTAGAAAGCCTTTATTAAAAACTCATCACGACTTTTAGGTAGTACACGTAAAACTCTCAGGGTCGTCTTCTTCGTCGGTCGAAGTCGTCGTCTTATAAGGTTCTTTATTGTCCGACCTATTAGGAGGCCTGTCTTACAGTGGACCTCTATCGGCTTAAAAAAAAGAAGAAGGATATATAGCAATATAATTCATCGGTAAAAACCTATAAAAATCATAAACGAATACACACTGTTCTGCGAAACACAAAATAAATATTTTTCCACTGCAGCCACTATTTCATTCATAAGATCAAACATCATATTGCAATACAACAACATTCAGAGATTTTCCGAACGAAGCTATCGTCGGACTACTGAACTTATTTTTTACAATCGGATTTTGTTCCTGGTTGACGACTAAAGGCATTCCGTAGGGTCTCTTAATACATACCGAGCCATCATAAAATGTAAATATAAGCCCATATCGCTTGTGTAACGCATTAAAACAGTTATTAATGTAGAGAGCGTATATTTTTTTTTAAGCCGAATTATCATTTTTTAATAAAAACATCATTGAAGTGTCCAACAGTTATCCTTACAATTGTTATAAAATGTATTTGGGATGTACCGGTGTTCACAGACTGGCTATTAATCACCGAATACCTCTTTTTACAATTCAGCATAAACAGAATGTAAAGGTGCTCATCGATAAATAATTGCCGAAAGCACTTGTCTTTCAAAGCACTTTATGCTAACTTATTGCTGTGATTTGGTCATCAAAACACTTGAATTTTCGAGCACACTGAGTTTTCATAAATAATAAATTTCTTTTACGAGTACTTGCATCTAACACGGAACTAAATAGTAACTGAAAAAAGTAAGTTGGAGATGGCAATAATTATCAATTAATAACCTATGAAGCATTCATACACACTTACAGCATATTTTATTATTCCTAATTAAATTAGTTTTTTTAATAAGACTATAATTCAGTTATACACACTGTTCAATTTGTACAGTATTCTGAGTCTATTACTCTAAACTTACAATTAATAGACGATTTTTGATCTAAAGAAGATATTTGCCGTTTAACCCCTTTACTTGAAACCTATATGCAATATTTGAAAGTGGCTATCAAATTAGGCCTTTCCGCTCTCACTTTCAAAGACTGCAAAAAATTGAGAAAGCTTACATAACGTATAGATGAGATCACTAACGCTAAATTTAACCCGAGAAGTCGACGCGGCGGCGACGAACGTCCAGGCTCGTGACTTCGAGGAAACGATACTCCATTGTTATGCCTGTTACATGGTGTACTGTTACACTTCTTTACACCTCTTCATGCCATGTTACTAATGTTCCTTTTGTACAGTTTTTGGTTTTCAAGTACATTTAGGATTTTTTTTATTATTCAAATCAAATTTCATTCAAAAACGCAATTTAGTATCAGCAGTACAATTATTTATTTATAATTATAATGTAAGGTAACCGATTTTCTTTAACAAACTTGACTTTTATTGTGAACTAAGTTATTGAAAACGACCGTTAAGCTAATAACAATTTTGCAATTTTCTAACCGACACAATAAACATCGTAACAGCCAGCGAGACCACCGGGAAGAAAATAAGATATCAGACAAATTGACATGGATCAAAAGGACTCAAAGCATAGGCATTAGAATAATTTTATCCTTATAAATAATCCGAAGTATACAAAGTTTTATAGATTTTGTTGGAATCCCTGTTTAAATCATGAACAGTAAAGTTTACTTTTGATAAGCGTCATTAAAAAAATTACTCTTCGAAAATTTTAAATCGAAATTAATTTCATCAGGATGTCCACTGCAGGATATAGGCCTCCCCGAATATTTTCAGAAAAATATAGTGGAAGTGAAACTCGTCTGTCCAAATATCCAGATATCTTAAAATTTACAATGACTTCTACGATCTGGATCTAAAAGACTTAATAATAGATAGACAAATGTTAAATTTCTGTGACAGTAAAAAATTGTAATAATGAAAGTAGTAATTACCACCAGATTTCTAAATGAAAGAAAAAGTTTTATTTGAAGCTAAAATAATGATACACTCTACAGGTATGTCAAAATTTATCAGCGTCCAAAAACTGTCTCAAATGTTCAAAGGTAAACAACGAGCCCACCCGTCACATCTTTCCCCGGTGGTCCAAACCTCAAGATGATTAAATTAGGATACAAGCAGATATAACGTACGAAATGATATACAATGAATCGACTTCAATTCTGCATAATGAAGCAATCAAATATAATTCATCGTAAGTGCATAGATACTAGATTGAACACAGTCTTAAGTTACTAATTGAAACAAATAGAAAATTAGTATATCATAAATATGAACCGATTTATGTTCTACTAATGTTTCACATAAAATATTATACATGATTAGTCAGTGTGTACATTAAACATCTTCTACTAGTGCACAGAATTACAGTTGAGCTGCTGAGAATAGGATGGTAATAGACATAAAAATACTAAATGTAACATTGGTAACATTAAAATTTGCGTAAAGTTTAAGTTGCTTTTGGATAAAGCGAGTAGATATCCCGTCAGTTGTCAGTCCCATTCGTTTTGCATACGATAATCCCAGGATACTCAATACGCACAAAAACATGTTGCATTTTAAAATCCTTCTCGAAAGCAAACATTTGACGTTTCGAGGGAAATTGAACGGAAGACTTTTTGTTGGACTCTTTAGTTAAGGAGATGTAATGGTTTTAACAATTTATTAACATACAAACTATTATTTTTAACCAATAGTCAATATTTAAAGTAAAATATAGAAAAACTAAATAAGCATATTACCTTGAGTGTTTAGTGTAAAACGTCCTAAAACACAACACTATGTTTTGCATGTTTTAAATCATTTTTGATTATGATTTATTGTCTTCACGGGCGATAGGTTTTTATGTCCAGTCCGTTGGTCCATTTATCGATATTATATTCAAAGACATTGTCGATATTGCGCCTTTGTTCGTATACAAAAATTTATAAGTTAGACGTCTGTCCATTGTACAGGATACGTTAAAGGGCGAGACTACAATGCGAGGTATTTTATAACGATCACACTGACGTGTGGTCAAATGTGTCGAAGCGTTTAAGATTTATACCAAGGTTCAACTGTCTATATGTTTTTTGTAAAGTGTATCGAACTTAGTATTCTATAGTATTTTTAATAAGACTTCGCGAGGTTTAGCTTAGTAATTAAAGTTAAGAATTATCAAAGTACCTTTTACTTTTTTTTACAATGAGTTAACCATAAAAATTCCCACTTTAGAAAATAATTTAAAAAAATACAATTTTGACGAATGTGTATATTTTATAAATAAAAAAGGAAAGAATGTAAATAATTTTTTAAAATTAACGTCAAGATATCCTCTAGATTTTCGGAAACATTCTTACAAATTACACTGAAGGTTTTCAAAAACATGCCTGTAAGTCCTATTGAAACCACCGCAATTTTTTCTCTGCCTTATTTCAGTGTTTTGAGTGCTTTGACTGCTCTTGAGATGTCCCCATAAACAATCACATAGCGATAAATATATACTTTGAGGTGACCATTCAACGAATATATAGCACCAAATAAACTATTTATTGGGTTTGGTGTACATATTCACTTTCATTATATAATAAATAAATGAGATAAGATTACTTCGCTTTCACAGTAAGCTAAATTATTTTTACAAGTTACATATTGTATTATAAAATAAATAGATAATATTCTGAATATATATTTTTTTTATATTTCACCTGGTAGTTTCTGTTATTTATATTTAACTTAAACTCTTTGGGTATATAATTTAGCAAGCCTAACCTATTTTATGACAAATAATTATCCTTTTTAAAAACGTGACTAGTTCCAAGCATATAATGAATTTAAATTTAATTTGCTTACTAAACTAAGCGGAAAGTATTTTAATACTCATTTATATACAGGCATTTCCAAATGAATGAGGTGCATTTTCCATGTTTAGTTTACACCTACATATAAGACTGTTTGTTGTGTGAGGTTTACTTTTATCACTTATGAGCATATCACATCTCGATACATTTTCAACGTCATCTTGTACGAGGATGAAGTTTGTCTAGAACTTCTATTCGGAGCATCGGTATATGGTCAACATCTTCATAGTAATTTCAGCCATAGATCGTTCCATGCTGAACATAAGCCTCTACTATAAATTTGCAATGGGACTGCCTTCGTCTAGTGTCCTTCGAAGACACCATTATATAATAATCAATATCCTACAAATATTACTACGTTCAAAAGAATTCTTCATGAGCTATAATGATGAAGTTACTGACCCCCGAGTCCAGCTTTAAGATGAAACACGTTTGTATAAATCGAGTTTACAGGTATAGCGCGAGTCTCCCTCACTTACCTTTATAACATTAAGCAACTTATTCTAAATAAGCTCTTATTTATAATCGCTAACAGCAATTCTCAATCTTCAACTAAGCGTAAAATTATTCAGTAGGCCGTATTAATAATGTCTTCATGCGCCCGATAAAACATTTATAATGTCCCCAATAAAATTAAACGTAGTAAAAGTTAGGCCTCCAACTTTTACTATTTGCTTCTTTACAAATGGCGGGCTGGGTGCCGCCTTCGCTTCGCCAGCGGGCCCCCATTTAGCTTGGCGGCTTTTTACTTGTTATTGTCACATGCATCGTCACTAATTTTATTTATTAGTGTCCTTTATTACTTGTCAAATTGCGGAATAGTAAAGCTTTGTTAAGGCGGTATTTCTTATTACGCGGTATTTCTTTGTGCGAGCATTACGGGAACATCGATTTGTAAATTTAAATACCTTAACGTTGGCTACATTTTTTTTTCAAATAAAAATGAGATGAAATATACTTCATTATTATCTGATGTCTAATGTTCAGCACAGAGAATAATTTATCAAAGTATGCAATAATTGTAAATAAGTGCACTGCAGTTACCTCGAACGGTATATTTAGGAAAAATACACAAATTGTACGGTATATTTAGGAAAAATACACAGTTTAACCACAGCTGGAACCACCGTACCGCACGTTCGATACAGCTAACATTTATATGCATCATAATATACATCATTATAAAAGATTCAAAGGGGTGAATGTGTAATTCATCTGTCAGCAAAGCTATGAGATTTGGCACTTATTTACAATCTGCCGTTAAAGTGGTCACCCTAAAATAGGTTAAATTTTATTTCCTATTGGAACGTGACTGGCCAATAACTTCTAGCAAAGTCTGCACAGATAAATTGTATTGTAAACAATAATTAATTATTATGTGTAATAATACGAATTTTGTATACGCCTTTTTGCCTATATCATCATTACTTTATTTATATTTTCTGCAACTTTATAGTTTTGGACTGGAGGTAGTATACATTAATAGACATTACACTACACATTTACCAGTTTAAAGACTTTACTTCTATAAGCAATCACCCTATAGCTACAATTGTATAATTCTTAACATCTGCCTAACCCGTGCTCGCGTAATCAAAATAAAAATATTATTTTAGTAGATTTATTCGATAGTGGCCGGCAGATGTGTCGGCGCGTTCCTTACTCTCTATTTTTGTTGGCTTTCATTGTGTTTGGGCAAGGGTCCTAAAGGGTCAATATCCACTATAGCTTCCGTTCGATATCCACTTCATTTCTTGTTTTGTCTGTAAACATCTTATCTGTCCGACATCACTCACAACAGTATTTAGCACTTTTGGAGTAGATGTGTGTGGAAATTAATTCCATTCTTAAATTTCTAAAAATCTATTTTAAATTATATTTTTGTAGCAATATATTACAATGGTAGCCTGGCAGCAGTAGACCGCTAAGATTTGCAATCGTAGATCGCGGGTTCGATTCCCGAAATACGTTCTTATATAATTCATACTTTTTATATAATTTATACAGAAATACCACTGCTCAAAAACAAGTTTCAAGAAGATGGGCAGCAACGTCCTCTGTGTACCATAATACCACATTGCGATCGCTACCCGCCTGATAAGCATGGCGATTATGGTATAATCCTCCATAGATATCTTTGGGCGAGGCCTATTCCTTGCGGTGGGCTTCTATGGACTGTAAAGACCACGTCGACGGTATCGATAGGAAAATAATAACAAAAAATGAGAAAAAAAATTTAAAGTATATAGGTTTTTTGGCTAATGTTGTATTGTGAATAGATAATTTATAATAAAAGTGAACTTATTTTCGACAATTTAATGTATGAAATTATAAGTAAAGTAAATATGTACCAAATTATCACATGGTGCTGACTTGACGGAAATCGCTCGGACTAACAGTCGGTTGCGTCAAAATTGCACAAAATGATAAGGTTCATTTTTTAATGGGATAGTAAGCATAAATAAAATATAAATAAATAAAATTTAAAAGTTTTTTTGCATTAATGAATATTATACTTTTTATCCTAATCCAGTCGAAGACAAATCATAAAACACAAAAATCATAAAAAAGGGTCCAGCCGTTCTTGAGCTATAAATAATGTAACTAACACGACTTTGTTTTAAACAAATAAGTAATGAAAATGTCCGTGCGTAATTTTTAAGAAATATTTACAGCTTGATCACAGGGGATAAATAACTCGAATAGAAAAATCGCAACCTCTCATCCTTAACCGCCTCATTACTTGCTTCTTTATAGGCTGTAATGGACGAGATTTTTCATGTTAATTTACTGTAAATTAAACACGTCTCTTAAACTTGGAAAATGCTGCCTTATCATCCAAGGCGCTAAGAACTAATTAATTGATAAACTAAATTAATTAATACCTTTCCCGGCAACAGATAGCCATGTAGTATAAACGCAACGTAATCAGTAGTAACATTTCATATGTCGCTCTCTGACGATAATTATAGTGAACCAACCACATACTCGAAAGGACTGGTTTAGCCAACAAATTTGAACACTGCCTACCGATGTAACTGTTGTGAGGATCTTCAGCGTTTAATGTTTGTATACAGCGTGATTGGTTATACACTCCATCCAAAAATAAATATTTCAAATAATAATTAACGTTATGGGAATATAATATGAAACAACGTTTTCAAAATCGAATTACTAAATATTAAAATTAAATATTTGTTCTCTCTCTATGTCCCTGCTCATTTTTAACCTACAAAAATAATTAGTTTATTGCATTTTAACAGAAAATATATATACAAATAACTGTAAAGTAAAAGCTTTTTTAAAACCTGTAAATTTTTACATAACAATATGTAAAATCAAATTAATAAAGTTTTTACTCTTCGGACACTAGTCACCTTTAATACAGAGCATTCAATCATTTTTAAATAGAAATTCTCAATATTGTGAACAGAATTTTCAATTAGGTTAAGAATATTTTAATTGAACAGTGGAAGTAACAAAAAATATAACAAACAGACCTGGTTATGTATTATGAAACGGGTCTGCCGCAGAAAAAGATTCCGCTTTTTATTTGTTGGACTACATGAATGCGTGAAGGCCCTGAGCGTCCGATTAACGGTCAATTGACAATCAGAGTAACGTGGAGCCTGAATGGACGTGACCAACAATGAATGATTAAAAGATATTGCTTCTTTATAATGTTAAATTACAAAGAAGGATCATATTTTCAAAATAATTACGCATATAATTGTCAAGTGAAGTCACGGCCCCTTCGTCCTCATTACTCCTGTTCGAATTTTACCACCAACCGCGACAGATTAATCGCTTTTACTATAACATAAGTCTATATCTGCTCGCAGAGCCAATTCGCGTCAATTATAGCAACAGAAAAACTATCCACCTAAACAATCTATTAACTTAGTGATTGAATTGTGGTTGCAATTGTGTAAGCATATTATTTAACTACACCTTGATAAAAAAATTAATATTATTAAGAATTTAAATTATGGAGGTATTAGTAAGGGTTTTTTTACAATATTAATGATTTTTTGACGTAGTTTTATATAAAAATATGCAAAAAATTTTAGCATCATCATCATCTTCACTTCAACAGTAGTACGTCTGATCTACAGTTTAGAACCTTAAGGCTCCAGCGGCCATCTGTTCTAAGCAATGTAGTCCACCCACTGCCACTTCAACTTATATTCTAAAGTTAAAATTTTGTAAAATGTTATGTTTCAGTAATAATATTTTTGATTTAAATTCTTCTACCGAAAACTATTAACGTGTTACTCATAGGGTTGTTTACGTAATTCTCGCTCCTGAAGACATTTATAATTCGAAGAAAATGCCAAAATACACTTTTATGTTTAAAGCGTTTACGAATTTGTCCATTAACGGAGAATTTTGACATAGAATTTTTACTATCAAGTAGATCTCAAGTTTAAAAAAAAATGAAAGTGTCAACAGATTACAATAGGCCTTTATCTAATGCGTCAAAATAAAATCTAAGGTGATAAAGATTTAATCTAACACATTTCAACGGCATCCCTATTGATCAATGTTTCAAAGACACCGATCGTACAATAGTATATCGAAAACCTCATACTATTATGAGTTTCAACATTAAGATAGATGTGTATACACACACAAATTCAATATCTCTGTATTCGTAACAAAAGATACCTTCAACCTTGATATAATCAAATTGGAATGAATACTCTATAGAAAAAGCGACTTGTGGTCAAAACAGCCACAGATAAGTCTTTTCTTTCTCAACTTTGATCATGATTTATAAAATCAATATACAGTATGATTCATTACAGGTGTAAATGACTTTACAGAGGTAAATATAGCTCATTTGTCAACTAAAAGCTTTAAAGCTTTCACACTTATTTTCAATTACTCTTTATAAATTAACCACTCTGAAATATATTTTATTTTCTATTCCATTGCGACAGGCCAATAACTTCTGACTATACGAAAATCTGCAGGGATAGATAGTAAACCATAATCAATTTTAATTTGCAGTAATCCAAATTTTGTAAACGATTTTTCTTAGTTAATTATCATCACGTTGTATATTATTTTTGCAACTTTATATTTTTGGATTGGGTGTACCACAAATTTATTAACCGCAAACGGGCTATAAATCTACTCATTTAAAACTTTTACACTTATAACCAATCTCCTTGCATTTTAAGAAATGGCATTTTTTAGAATTGCTTTTTATTCGCTTTTTAGCTTAAACTAAAAGATGTGTAACAAAATAATAAGTTTTTTAATCATAAATAATGCCTTTGCATACGCAAATCATTAAACTTTTTTTAAATAAAAAATATTACTAAAGAATTAGATTAATATTCTGTGGTTCTTGTTATTTTATTGTAAGAGGGGTTGACTTGATCAAATATAAAATTATAACACGTTTATTTGCATTCGATAAGTGTAACGTGTTTTCACTGTATGTAGATGAATGCCGCTTGTAGGGTGACAGTAATTTCATGGATTATATTATTCTTATATACAGTCATAAGCATATAACAAAAGCTGTAAACAGAAATTTAAATTTTGTCTTAACAAAGACCTTTATAATTACCTTTACCTAGTATTGTAACCACTTTGGTGAAATATGGCTAACTACACATGTAAGTTCTCTTGAGGTTTAAAATATCAGCAGCTATGTCGTTTAAGATGCATCGTTACTAGCAAACGTGTTTCTTTATACTTATTACACTAAACATGTTAGCAACCAAAAAAGTCTTTATAATCATTATTTCAGCCGAAAGCCGTCCAATAATAGTCATGGGTCTACCCATTAAATTTCCAATAACATCGGTAGGAATCGGCCTGCATATAGCGTCATCCGACGACTTTAATTAAATAAAGTATCTAAATATATATCGCTATAGGTTTGGCTTCTTTGCGGGTACACGTGGAGGCATGCAATAGAAAGAAAATTTGCTACGAAACCTTAAAATAAAAGGTGGGGAAAGGCAATAAAAATAATGGATTTACAACAATCGAGATTTGACGTATTTCTTGTAAAAGTCGTAAAAAAGGATAGAAATGAAGGAGACACATGTATACGAGTACGCCAAAATAAGCATTACTTTCTAAATCACCAACATCAACCAATATTTGTAGCTCTTATGTTATAGGTATTATCAATAATAATAACCACAAAAACTATGAACATTGCTTAGACTGAATATTAAACCACACATGTGGACACCTTAGTAATCAAGCACCAGTACAGTTATGCGTTATGGCCTCAAATTCCCTCAAATAAGGGGTGAAACACACCTGTCCTGCGCCCCCAACGACACGCGACGCTAAAGCACGTTGCACATGCCTAACCAGTATATTTAGGTCTCTATCATTATTAAAAGCATTATTTATGTCTAATCGAAACATTGTTAATACGGTTCTTAATATACTGGATAACATAAGTAGGGGTGCCCATATACAATGTCCTTAAATCTATAAACGTGCTGAGCAATGTGCATTGTAATGGATATGATGGAATGAATTTGATCCGTATTATTCGGTGCAAAACTAATGTACTAATTTAATTTTATTAAAACATTATAATAACAATTTTATAATAAAAAAGTCTCGTGTTTTACGTAATGTAAAACCAAAATGAAAATTGTTAAAAATATCTACCTGTAGATATCTTTAACAATTTTCATTTTGGTTATATATACCTGTATAGATAGGTAGGTCTCTGCATTTCACATCCAATTATTTTTTCTATGGTTCACATTAATGACATGACGTTAATAGTCTTAGACCAATAGTTTCATAGAAACGATAAATTATAAATCAAATTGGATATTGAATATATTTCTACAATTGGCATCAAATTAAATTTTTTTAGCGATACAATTATTTAGAATAATTTAAAAATTCTCCAAATAAAGTTGTGGTCGTAATTATAACCTTAACGTTTTTTTATTGAAAATATAACCTATGAATTAACCTTTGTTTACTATTTATGACAGATATTAAACAACTTTATATTCATTTTTCATACGTATTGTGTTAAATGAAATGTTTACATTAAATTTAAGACACCTTGCTTAAAATTAATGAATTCGCAGGAAGATTAATAAAAGATTAATAAATACATTTCCTGAGTGTAAATAACTTTAGAGCTTATACATATTTAATGGAAAACCAATGTTGTGCTGTTTTATTAAAAGCTCTAACAAGAGATGTCGTTTTCGTAATTGACATCGCTTATCACTTTTTGCAGCTGTGCACTGGAACTCTGTGAAGGTTTTAGTTGAAAAAAATCTCTCGATTTTTTACACCAGTAGTACTTTCATAATAACTTATATCGTTTTCTTGTTACAATAATTAATCATTTTGTTTCATAAATTAGTCAGGCAATTAGTTTTGTACAAAAGAAATTTTTGCATGTTACTTCATAATTTAACACACACATTTAAATATTTTACATCAAAACTTTATTCTTTAGTTTTGAATGTCATCATCATCGTCATCATTTCAGTGCTATGACAACCACTGCTACACACAGACCTCTCCCAGAGATTTCCAATACCTTGTGGGTGGAGGTCTCAGGCTGCGACTGCCGTTACTTGGTCTCCACACCAAAAGCTTAAATCTCCAGGCCATCTGTTCTGGGCGCTACCTGGCCTGCCCACCGCCACTTCAATTTTGCCAATCCGCTGGGCCATGTCAGCTATTTTTGTTCGTCTACATTTCTGATTCGATATCGTCGAAAAATTCCGAGCACAGCCCTCTCCGCTTGTAAAGCAACTATTTGCATACCAAAGAGTTTTCACTTGTAACACACATTGGTTTTAAAAATCAGGCACCAACTATTAAGAATATTTGATTCATACGTTTTTACAATTCGAACTCAACAATTTCAGTGAAATAAATAATATTCTAAAGTAAATTCAAAGTGAACGTGGTGCAGTGAAATTATATTTTTAAAATATTTTTAATAATCGGTGGTTTAAAAATTCTCATTGTTCCATAGCCCTCTCCCTCTGTTCCGGCCGTGTAAAGGTTGCGGCACACCTGTCCTGATCGTGCAAGCCACGCGACTCGATTGCTATTCCCTAAAAATCTATTGTCACGTATAGTTTAACACTTTAAATTCATTTATTTATAAGTAATGTTTGTAAAGGTACCTTGTGTAACAATACAAAGGCAAGTTCTAAGCTACAAGGAAAGTTTAATGTCATAATTTTTTTTAGTAATAAGATAAAACAATATCGAATGTCTTTATTTTAACTATATTTCCACCAATTTGCTGACTCATTACAATATGTCTGAAATCATAAGGCTCATACAAATGAATTTTTACAGGACTGTTCCTCTTATCGAGTAGATGTCAGGTAAGAACAGGCTTTAGAAAATCCACATATAAAAAATACATATCTTTATTTTGCTTTAAATTAATGAAAATTTGAAAGTTATTATGAATGACAGTTGATTTTTTTAACACTCTCTGTCATTATTTTAGTTGCCAACATAGAATAACAATTTTTCATAAAGGAAATCAGGTAACAAAAAATGAAATTATATTTGTTGAGTAGTCTTGCTAATGCTTGCTAGTTTTTTTTATTCTATTGTTACCATGAAAACAATATACAATAATTTATTACGATAAATTAACGCTACAACCATTACGACAACCTGTCAGTAACTTGGGCAAAGGGCATGTAATAAGCCATTCTATCCGCTCATTACCAGAAAGCTGAATGTACGTGCGTTACCGACGGACCGACAGACAGGAACAAAAAGCTGCTTATGCATCCGACATCAATGAACCGGAACACCGTAAGCTTTTTGCCAAGGACTTACAGTCGGTGCGAGACTTTTTTACTTTTAATGGGAAACTTATTTTAAAACAAATTTCGTAGGTATGTAATGTTAAAATAAATCGTTTTCTTGTTGCAAACCTCTATTATTTTGTTTTAGTAATTTGTCATGTTAATTTGAAATTTCGCCTTTTACTTTGTTCACACATTTCAGTATTATCCTGAAAACTTATTCTTTAATTTTGAGCATTATCGTCATGGTCAATTCAGTCGTAAAACGTCTACTGCTGCACAAAGGCTTCACTAAGAGATTTTTAATAGGTGATTTTTTACATATCCGCGCTGGAGCTCTCATATACTACTTACTTTATAAATTGATAAAAATCATGAGTTAAGTAAAAACTTGTATAACTTGACTACGCTGATGAAAATTTTGCGCAATTTTTAAATCTCCATATCAAGATAAATCAGCAGTACCGAGAAATCTAGCACTACGAAGAACCTCTCTCTCAACTCCTTTATTTCATACGATGAACTTCAATAACAGATAATAAAGACATTTTGCCTATACAAATCTAGTACTAAATTAACCAAATTCCCTAATTTAATTCCAATGTGTAAAGGGCTTATTTTACTATAATATTTTTGTGATTAATTAACCAAAAATATAGTTTAATATATAGTGACATATAGTTTTTTGACAGTGGCACTGTTGGCATAATTGTACTCCTTAATGAATCTCTTTAAGCAATTATTTTTCTTTTTCTATGTCCTCGCAATAAAGAGTAATAGGTTTTTGTTTCGAGAATATTTTATGTATATTATTATTAAGTGCGTCTTTATATTCTAAAATCGCCACACTAGACAAGTAAACTGGCTCAATTGAAAACGCTGCAATAAATAATACTTAATAAATTCACGAAAAAATATGACGTTGATACCTGCACACGTTTTTCTTAAGATGAGTTCCAAGTTACGAACAGTGCACTAGTTTTTGATTTAATTTAACATATAGTAACGTTTCACGATCCTTTTAAATAGCTTGATATTTTTTTTCTGACGATTATAGCTATTTTATATTCTTTAAGCTGTAAGAAATAAAATACAGGATTACAGGCCCAATGTAATACCATTTGCTACGTGTAAGCTCGGTAATGCCAGAAAAAATTTTAGCTACTGTTTAAAAGTAAATTGCGCATAAAATAAAATTTATACCGCCGCTAATAAATTGTCGCGGCGTCATTGATACTTAAAACAAACCGCCATGATGTTAAGCCGCTAGGGATAAATATGTATGTGTAGCGCAATGTCTCAGCAATCAGTGCAGATATATTTAACTGGAAATTATCCTGCCGCCTCGGGCAAGGCATCACCGTCCCACCGTCTCACCGTCCCTCCATCCAACCGTGGGTAGAACACACGCACGTCGCTCGATATTCAGTTTACTTCTCGTTTTAACTATGAAAATGATCCATTAAAATGTTTTTTGCCACATCTGTATGAACTAAAATTAATAAGTTTTATTTCTTAATACCCTTATATTTTGAGAGTTACGTTAATCATATATACTCCTTATATAACTTATTTAAGCTAAAGTATGTCTTCATAGATGTTATAATTTCAGCTAGCAGAATGTAAACTGCTGATTAAAGGCTTCGCCATAGATTTCCAAGAACCGTTAGGAATTGACCTCCAAGCAGCGTATTAAGTCTTGCTTCCCAAATAATCAAATAATATCAAACTTGAATGCAATATAGTCATGGCTACTAATGTTACTCCAAAAGCAAAAACTCTTACTTATTTCCATTATTGAATTTCTTCATTATTTTTACTTATTGTTTTATATTATTTTGTGTCTCAACTCTAATAGCAGAATTACAAACCTGAGTGATTTCTAGTGCTATCACAAATTATAACCCTTCTTTATAATGTTAATGGAATTAAAAAAAATCATTATTACTATAACAGCCCAAACTAGTCAAGTTTCTATAATATATACAATATTGTTTCTATAATATATAAAATAACACAGGTAATAAAAATACGATAATAATATTATTTGTAGCTAGTCATATCATTCAATGAATAAAATTGCATAAAACAACTCTCTCGATTTATTGCAGGTTAATTATAATTGTCCGTAATTGAATACTAAAGGAATTGCATTTATCAATGAATACAGACGGCACTGAATCGCCGAAAGGTAAGGAAGGACATTCATTCAAAGCTTTAAGTAATATACGAGTTTTACTTTTTGGAATATGAAGTTACAAATCCAAATGAAAAATGATGAAATGTATACTGTACAAATGTAACCTGTTTTTTTCTATTTTATTTTATAAGTAGTTATAAATTGATAAATCAACACTCTGTATCCATTATATATTTCTTCAAGATTTTCCTAAAAAAAGTTTTAGACTTGATTATACAAAACTATAATATATTAATGATCTTGTGACAAGTGAGCGCATAGATCATTAATATTTTTTTACATGTTGGTGATTACCTACATTGATTGTAAGTCTTTGTACCTGAATCATTCATCATCATGATTATGTCAGCCGAAAACGTCACTAGCAAGGTATATGCCTCATCCAAAGATTGCCTTGAAGACTAGTCATGCGCCGCCAGTATCCAGAGATTTCCCTTCGACTACGTCGTGACTACGTGGTCCAACTAGCTGGGAGCCTACATACCCTTAATCATTATCAAAATTATATTTTAGCTTAGTTCACTCTATAGAACAGACTCGGTATCAAAATATATGTTTTATTGTGGTTCTGATGGTATGGAAATAAAAATTGTTATTGTATTAAATAGAAAAAATAAACCTATACCTGAATGTTTAAGACGAAATTGGAATAACAAACATACTTTAAAAAAAATCACGTTACTTGTACATATGAAAATTTCTAACAAATAGCTTTAAAACAAATATTTATTGTTGTGAAATTAAAAGACAATTCTTCAATACTTTCATTATAATTTATACCATTTGCGTTACATTTATACGACATGAACGGCAGACAGTGAAAGAATAACGAGTATTTTTATTACTTAGTGCCTACGGTTGCAAAGTAGACGTGCATTACCATGGGGGATTAAGTTATCAAGTTGCATTTTATACAGTCAATAATAATATGTCCCGGGAATTGGCATCATAAGTTGCACTGAATCGACCAGCGTCCAGTGGATACTAGAAATGTCACGAGTTAAAATATATTTGTTTCTGCGATAATTTATTCATATTAAATTCACGTAAATAAATTTTCCTAAAAGTTCATATGGAATAGCTAATGAAAAGGAAAATGTACTGGCATTTTTATATGCAATACATGTTACATTTTACATGTTAATTACTCGTAGTTTCAATTGTACAAAAAATAGATTTTCTTATATCAGTAAAAGTTATACATATTGCCTACCATGTCAATCCATTGCTTACAGATAAATTATTCTCTCACTTTAAATGCGAAGAGCTTGTTTCTCTATTTTCGTTCTCTTATCAGTGTTACATTTTAAATTTGCATTTTTGTATTTTTTAGATACAAGAATATCAATATCATAGAAAATCGCTTAAGCTTGTGGCTTGTAATAATACTCCATCGTGATTGGCCCGCTGTGGCCGTGGGAAGCAGCCTCCAAGCCGTGGCCTGCCAAGCTATTGTTTTTCTTCGAGATTGATAGCGGAAACTCGATATCTCCCATCGAACTGGTTTATTTGTCATATCCGGTCAAATTATTGAAATATAATTTCGCGAAACGGCCCATAGGATTAATTTAAATCACGTTTTTTTATAGTTGAAACAAAGATTAATCTGTTTATAATTATGAGGTGAGAGTAAATCGATCCGCTATCAGTCTCCGGGTGTATTTAATTCGCATAAAATCGCGTTCGTGTTTCATTAATCACCGGTACCTATTAGCTAACTAGGAAATGAAGCGTCTGGTAAAAAAGTTACGTGCAAATGTCGTGGGTGTTGCACGGGCGTCGTTATAAACACATTTCGTCGGTTTGCGCGAAAAGTGGGCGGACTTGGGTCGAGGGGCGAGCGAATTCTTAGCGAGCAATCAATACTTCGAGAACTTAATGAACGAAAGATTGATGAATGTATTTACTAGTTCCATCGCAAATGTCAGCTACTATAAAAAATAATAGACCATAGGCTGTAATTAAATACCATTTTAAAAGTTTTTATTGATAGTTCTAGTATAAATAACAACAGTTGATTTAAAAGTCGAAATTATTTGATACATAGGTTTGGTTGGTTTGTTTTTATCAACAACAAGTTTTACAGATTGTACAACTATATTCAATAATCCTTTATAAATGATCACTCTTACGTACGAAACATTAATTTATTTTTTCTCTTACAATTTTACTTTGTCAGGCTAATAACTCCAGACAGTACGAAGTCTACAGGCGCAGATAATAATAATTATTATAATACCCTTTATTTCCCAACGTTCACAATTTTTATCTAACCAATTTAATTAAGATTAAAATGTCTCTTGTTTCGATGTGCCTCAGAACAAAGACCTCCTCCAACGTCCTCCATTGCCTCAGGTCAGCTGCTAACAGGAGTCTAACACCATTCTTAGTTCGACCTCTTGTCTTTTTACTTTTCGATCCTGACTTCTATCGCCATCCCTGGGATACGAGTAAGTCACCTATTTGCTCCATTTTTCATCTTTGCCTCAGAGCATCTGATGAGTCCATCTTGACTTTTTATCTATGCGCAAGGACAGATATTAACTAACAATTAATTTTTATACGTTGTGATCAGTATTTTAAATCGCTTTTTCTTAATGTATTTATTATTTGTAAAACCTTTCATTTTTGAAAGCGTGTACAAAACTTTTAGTGATAGAAAATGAGCTATAAATTAACCCATTTAAAGCTCTTACTATTTATAATTACCCTGTGTATATGTAGAGCGGTACAGGGATAATTTTATCAACAGCATTGTAAAACGTCAGGAGGCGTTGCAGTTTTTGCAACACAGACGATTGGACAGTTTACACGTATCCTAGGAGTCGGACACTTTTAAAGTTTAGATCAGAATTTGCATAGGAGCTTGTATCTTTGTAATTAAAGCCTTATCTCGGAGAGTGAAAGGCCGTCAGAACTTTATCGAACAGCGTCCGACGCAACGTTATCTTCATTATAGCTGCGCTCCGCGAGTTTAATTCATGTGTCCATTAATTTTAAAAGCCACCGCATGTGTTTGTTAAACCCATAATCATCTTTAGGGTAATATAGTTTCAAGTGCGCCGGCCAGCAATAAATCATGGACAAATCAAAACGCGTCGAAGGCAGCGCTATCTTCTATGAGTTATGTGGAAACTGCACATTTAATACTCAGTGCCTTGTTATCTTTAATTACTGGTTTTCGCTACGTTGTTGTTTCCTCGTATCGGTGTTAAATAAATCACTTGGTAAATTTAAAAAGGAGCTTAAAACAAAGAATCGGCAAAAGTATAAAAAATGTTGGTTTATTTTTGAGTTTGTTTATAACATTCATGAAACACTTCAAACTTGTGATTAATTTTACGTTTTCAATATTCATCATCATCATCGACATTTCAGCCAAATAACGCTCACTGCAGGTCATATTCCTCATCATAGATTTTCAAATGGAAATTGTTGTTAGAAGTGGAAGCGGTCTTCCGCGTCTGCAACCAGCATTTTTCGACGGCTTTAACTACATCATCTGTCCACCTTGTGGGTCTTGTCCTATGTTGCAATTGCCGGTCTATAGTTTTGACACCAGGACTTTAAGGCCCGGCGGCTATCTATTTAGCGCTGCCTACTATCACTACACTAAATAAAATTAATTAATATACATTTTCCTCATCAAAGATGCTAATGCTAATGAAAGTATCCCGCAATTTCTTCTCTAAGCCTGTCTCATAAAGTGACGCATAAAGATTTAATCACGTCATCTTCCTTTGTAGCTTAAATTCGCCTTAAAATTTCTAAGAAAAATGTTCCGGTTTCCGGCAGATGTCGATATAACTACTAACTAGAAGTTATGCAAAACATTAAAGCCTATTCCGCCTATTTGAAATAAATCTTTTTATCTAGTCCCATGCAGCCTTAATTATATTTTATTTGAAGAAAATAATTTAACGTACAGATTAAAGTGTTTTATCTGTTACAAAAACTATAACCTTGATACAATTTCTTAATTGAGGTTATTATCATAAATCGTATAGGCGTAGTAATAAAATGTAGAACGAAATAATTTAACTATAAATCAAAATCCAACGTTATATATGATCGTATGCATACTAAACGCTACTATTAGAGTGATTACTTAAGTTATTGAAAAATTAAACGTACATTACTCTTGCCATTTAGTTGGCATGTGCTGTTTTAAAAAACCGGTATGTACATTGAAGTACTCCCTTAGCAACATCCAAACGTAAATATTATTTACAAATGTGATTATACTTATTAACATCGTTGAATTTTAATTAAAAACCATATCAAGCATCATAACAAAAAATTAAGTTTAACACTTTTAAATATAGTAACAAATGTATTTTTTTTTTGAAAAAAATACTGTAAGCAAAACGCTAGCAAAAAAGTAAAAAAATAATTAAGAAAATCAACTGTACTGGCTAATGAGACGTATACATATCTCATTTCTCGGGCTATAGGTGTGGTTTTGCAGAAGACACCTATCTTCTCTATAAATGTTTGACCTGTCTATGTGCATAAGGAATGTAAAAAATTTCAGATAAATAGCCATGTACATAAGATCAACATTGACAATAAAGTAAGACTTATTATACTTTTCTTTAGGTTCCCTAAATTAAGTAACTCCTTTGTAGGAAGGAACCTGGAGTACTGTTTTACTGTAAATTCCCTCTTATTACATCTGAACAGTTGTAGCCGTACAACTAGTAGTTTGTCAAAGTTATCAGGCTATCGAACAAAGTTTCTAAAATAACTTAAGACCGTGTATTGAACGATGTGGATAATAAATTTCAGAAGTTCAAAGGTACTAAGAAATAGTATGCCTGTTTTCGTTAGCTATAAACGTGATTACATATATATCTCTTGCTTCTTCTTCCTTTCAGTCGGTTTTTAATTTCTAAAAATTTTGTTCGTCTTTTTTTATTAATTCTAATTTTTATCGCTAGTGTTTTTTTACAATTTTTTTTTTTCGCTTTTACTAAACGCAGACAGTTGGGAGAGAGTTGCCGCTATTTTATACGGATCTTTCATGTACTACTTGCAGTACCCGTGCCCACTTAGCAGTTGTGTGAGATGGAAAGATGTCGATGAGTTTCGAAATGTCCTATGGTATGCCAAATGCGGTTGTGTTCAGCGCGGATTGCGCTCTTCACGAAACTCATTGGGAAGTAAACAAAAGCCGGTGTAGGGCAGTAGTATTCGGAAATCAAGTAATGGACTTGATCAGACCTACGGGAGGTTCATGTCTTTTACCGTATACTTTATCTACAATTATGAATTTGCCGAAGTCATCTGGTTATCTGCGGTGATGCGGCAGGGTTTTACAATAATTAAGTAATCTGAAATCATAAATAATATAATCAGTAACATTGATTGGAATTTAAAGTGCTTGCATATTTAATTGACCGTTAAATTCTTTTCGATCGTTCAACCAAGAAATGACGATAATATTATGCGTAATATTAAGAAATTGATGCAATTTACATTGTTACGTGTGGAGCAAACCCGTTGATGGTAAAACAGGACCGGTAAAAGATGTACGCCTACGCGGGCTTTTATCCCATGCGCTACACGCGGTGGAAAGTAGCCATTTTGCATGACCATAAACTTAGGGTTACGCAGGTGTTGAGAACTCATAATAAAACCAATGTGTTTATCGAAACAATTAATTTTTTTATTGAATATTTTTATATGAATAATTTATAATTGTACTGTATAATATTAGATACTTTTTTGAACATCAATTAATGAAAGAAAATATTTATTGTAGCCGTAAAATACCTAATGGTATTATTTATAATACAGAACAAAATAATACTTTATTTTTATTATTTAATTATTTTGCTTTGAACGCATCATAATTTCGGCTATAAAACGAGCACCGTTGAACACAGTCCTCTCCTAGGGGACCGGTTGTTAGTGGCCCCCCATCCAGGGTCTACCGACAAACTTAACAAGGTCGAACACATAGTTTGCTGCAAATAAAAAATAAATAAAAATTATAAGCGTCTTCGCTTCTGTGGTAAATCAGCACGTGTCGGTACAGGCATCGGAGTACGAGCGGCGGCATACCATGAGATTAAAAAGTCTTTCTTCTTTTAGTCGATAGCTATTCCCGAGGCTATTGCATACCAATTTAATTAGATATCAATTACCACTACCAACTGTCTCGCGAAAATAATCGCTTTAATTATAAACACGGCGTAAAGCCGGTGGGAGCTACACGCGCTACACTTTTGTTCTTTTTGATCGTATGTTAATAACGTCAAATTAATATTCACATCGGATTTTTTCATGGCGTGTCTAAATTGTTTTTTTGCGGCTTTAATACTTCTTGTAATCATTTTTTGCAATATTTTTTAATACGTATCCTTATTTTAATTCTAACTTTTTAGGCATATTGCACGGAGGAGCACGGATAATTTGGAGAAGCTAATATGTAGTTGCTCGCAATGTGGAGAGTAGAAGGGCTTGAGAAAGTTCACCTACTCGCTGGACTGTGATCGGCAACACCATCGTGGACAACTTTCACAAAATAGAACAGCCTGGAAAAAATTGCAGCAGGGACTAATGTGTGACTAACAGTCGCTTCCTCATGACACTCAGCCATGAGAAAAAGACTAAAAAGAAGAAAAATTATATTCATTATAACAAGAAGTTTTTAAGCATAATCAACAAAACATCTATAAACCTCTACATTCACAATATGTAAAGTTAATGTGACTGGTCACGTAAAAAGAAAAATATACTCAATGTAAAAAAACGTTTGTATTAGTTGCTAAAATAGATGGGTATTGAAGCCGTAGATAACGTCTCGTTAGAGTGAAATTCATTCAATTTATCCATATGTTATTTTATTGCACATTGATATATACTCTGGCTATAAAAAGAGTATATTTAAATTAATTTATCGTTTATACGAATTGCATTCACCGACAGACCATACTTCATTCGGCCGAACATACTGACATAATTGAATTTGTTTAACTGCATACGTACAGACTTTTATAACGTAAAGATTAATTCTTACGACGCAGAAACGATTTGTGAAACGGACCTATTGTGTACATTTTCATTACCCTTAATCTTGAGCCATTTTATTGACGATAAAGTGAAGTGAGTATTAAAATAATAATAGGACCTGTTTATTCTATATCTGAGTCATTCGAATCCAAAAGGTCTTTCTCTTAAATATGATCATCATTTCACCATTTTTGACAAACCGACTTTTCTGCCTTTATTTCATAAAATGGCGTACTGCTTTACAAGAAGCCATCATCACCGATTACTACATGCAATTTTTTTTCTTTCGTTTTAAACTTTCATTTTAGTAAATGCAATTATATTCGGAGCTTTAACCTTATAAAGGGAGACCCTTTTATTTGTTTATTTTTTAAGTTTATTGTAGAAACAAAAGGGCGGTCTTAACGCTATAAAACATTTTCGCCCAATTAACTTACAACAAAGAAAAATTTGGGACATGTGCAAATATATATGCAAAAGTATTATTAATATGTATATTAATATATTAAAACATAACTATTTTACGTGTAAATGTCAATTTAAATATAAGAATATACTGCACGTATTTAAAAATATGTAGTCGAAATTAAAACAGGTACATTATAAGATTCCCACAAAGCTTAAACACGAATTCTTCAACAGCAATTCACGTTATTGCGAATTTTAATATCTTTATTATATAAAGAAAAAAGAAAATCTACGTATCATTTTATTCTCTGAAAACATTTTAATATTTTCTTTGTTTATCGATTTAACTATTTCCGTAAATTCCATTATTTCAAGCTTAAACTGACCTTTAATAAAATGTTTTTGTACATATAACTCTGACCATTCCTGACTATTCGTTAAAAATAATTACAATATACATTAATTGGAAGGGATTGTTAAGTGTATGAAATTCACAGCCAATTAATTAACATGATGCAAAACGAGAGTACACCCCAGTACCCAATTAGTATACTTCGCACATAAAAGAAGTCTTTAATCACCATTAAAACCTACGACAAAATAAAGTCGAATCTATAAATAATCGCGATTAAAATACAAATACCTCTAAGAAACCGCTTTTGAATACGAATGCTTCGTACTTCTAGTTCGTTAATTAAACGAAGAAACTGGACACCAACTTATTAAGAAATAAATGAAACACGCCTAGTTGAAGGGAGGAGAGAAATAAAAGTCCACATGATCTCGTGTTCGGCGCGAATAATTTCAAGTAGCGAATGTTTGTCGTGATAGTTAGATTTGTTTTTGCAATAATAAATATACATGGGCGAAATGTTTATTTCACCAAGTAGCGCCGGTCGCGGTCATCGGGTGCTCGTCTTTATTTTTATTTAGGAATAATAATCGCTTCGACAACCTGCGCGACCAGTCGCGGCTCGGGTGTGCCACGCGCCGCGTATGCCTTCATGCCTTCGTATATCCGCCTTTAGTTATACGCAATAAAAGTTCAATATAATTTTATTAATAAATAGTCTGAAAACTAGACCTTAAAAAAGTTATTTCAAAAGCAACATTTAAAGTCTTGTAATTTTTTTTTCTAACAATTAGTGAAAGTATTAACAGCAAAATGAATTTTACTTTCTGTCACGTGAATTTGACACAGACTCATTTGATACTAAAAATAGTTTATATATTTGAAGGTTAAATTAAAATCTATTTTAAGTCTAAACTTAATGATTTTTAATTTATCAAAATTTAATTCGGCACTTTGTGGAATTTGCAGTTTATTTTATCTCTTTGTTTCTTTATGTCTGATTTTTGATATTTTTTTAAATAATATGTGCATAATGTAATTATATACTTATGACACTGACGACATAACTTTTTTTTTAATTTGTTAAAAAACTTCTTTAATGGCCTTATCACATTTATGTTTTGTTATTATAAAACTTTAATTTTTAATCGGTCTGTATTTTTATAATTACAATTACCCCCTTTCCCTTTTGATCCCATGTGAACCAAATTTTGCAATTATGATGAGTATTTGAGGTGTCTTTTTACATTTACATCGGGTAGCAAACGCACTTTAAATAATAAACAACATTGTGCTAATAACAATGGTAAATACAACATGCCAGTAATATCATCTTAATTTCCTCAATGTAACATGTACGAGTATAGTGAAACTTTTGTAGTAAATAATGTGTGTGTAAGATTATATTTCAGACAACTCAAGGAAAACATTAAAATATGGAATAATGAGCCAACTGTATAACGCATGAATCTGTATTGTTTCATAATTTGTTTCTAAACACATTTCACTGTTATATTCTTAAAGTACATAATAATAATGTAATTTCAGACAGCGAAGCTTAAATTAAAAATTATAGGAACCATGCCAAAACAACAATTTAAATATTTTACATTGACAGAAAACTTAAATAACAAAATTATTGAGAAATGTTAACACGCCAATTGATTGATTTCGAACGAGCAAGTGAAATCCGTTTGTTGCATTCGTAGCTTAAGTTCCAAAGAAATAGCATTGAAAAAATTCAATTTCGTCGAAGACGTCCTTTCGAAACGTGCGACATTAATCACAGTACAGTCGTCAAGTAAATAAATAATGGTCGTTCAATGGTGAACACTCTAACTGCACAATTAAAATTTCGAATTCCACTTTAGTCGTCGCGGCTTTTTATCCATTAAAGTCGTTGCAATTTCGTACGAAGTTTTTGCAATAGCTTGTCGAACAAAAATAGAACTAGCGAAGCCGGACGGAATCATCAATAACATAGAGGAATTAATGCCGATAGTAACGACTGAATTATAACGACGTTAATTCAATATCAATATCTACATGCGCCGTGTCAAATATTTTATAAAACATATTTAAATATACATAATATATATAGATACAATAACTTCTTTAGATATTACAATAGTGTCAAGAATAAACAAAAAATTAAATCCGCGGCACATAAACAAGCAGTTTTCACTGTTTAATTATTAATAATAAATGCAAACAAAATTAAAAATAGTGTTAAATAGCGAAAAACTTTTAATATTAGTATTAACAACAGTAATAAGAAAAGAAAAATAGAGATAAATAAAAGTAATAAAGTCAGGCTTGTTATACCTTTTTCCAGATTACATAAAATTAGCCTTTAGGCCGTTGACCGGCGCAATACCGGTGTTCTTGGCGATCTTTGGGGAAGGCTTATGCATCACAGTGGGCGTCTATCGGCTGAAAAAAAGAAGATGAGGCTTTAATAGTCTTCACTAAAAATCCTTAGGTGAACTAGAATTACACGCAACAAATTAAGATGATCTTTTAAGCAAAAAATTAAACAATATTTAGAGATATATTATATATAAAGCCTTGGAATATCACTAAAAACACGATTGAGTTTGTTGTGGGTTCTTCTCAGATGAAGGGTTTTTCTTATAAAAGTGATCACTGTAAGTGATCCAAATTAGACAAGAAGAAAAGATGAATAAATGGCAAAAGATTAGACTCAATTGGTATAAAAAAGATAAAGTATTCATCGAAAATTTTATAAAAAATAAATCCAGTTAATGAACGGTGTAAGGTGTTTATTCCGAGGTAAAAATAATGCTGTTATGTGTTAGGGGGACCGGAAAGTAATGTCGCTTTCTTAAGTTAAATTCACACGACTACATTTTTTGCTAATTTTTATTTGTAATCATTAATTTATTCGCCTTCGTTATCAATAATCTATTGCTATCTAGTATACAAATTTCAAATAACGGAGCGATAAAAATCAATCGTCTATTCTGTAAAATATGTCGACAGAAACGACATTACTTTTTGGTTGCCCAAATAAAATAATTCAACATTCTTTCCAACAAACTTTATTATTAAGTTATATTATTTTATGTTCATACTAAATAAAAATTTCAAATTTGGAAATACGCTAAGAAAGAAGAGTGATAACTCTTCTTTCTTACAACTGGTCACAAACGAGACATTAGTGGCAGGACATATATAACCTATCGTTATTAACAATGTAATAAATAAAACAATGAAAATACTTTAATGGCAAGTTTTGCCAGTAACAGTCGTTCTTTTACTATTATATAATATTGTTATTATTAATAGGTTTACATTGAAATTGTTATACTACCAAAATACGATGCTAGCAAAATTTACAAATCATTGTATGCCGTGGCTAGTCCCCATGGTTTATTAATTTCGCGTTATAAGAAAACGGTTTGTGCAAACACTATATAACGAGTTATCCCTAAATTATTACCGTATCTCGGGTAATATATTACAATATACTCTTTCTGCACTTGTATTACAATAATATGAATATATATAAATGATATATAGTCTCATTTTATACAATGCTTAAAATGGTTGGAATAATAAGTACACTAAACGTAATATTTTGAACTGAAGAGTATTTTGAAATGATAAAAGTAAAGATATTGAAATTAAAGAAATATGCAAGTACAGTGCTTTATTAATCAAAATCAAATTATTCTTTATTCGAATAGGCGGCCATTACAAGCACTTTCGACATTCAACATAAAATGACGGCATTGTTGTCTCTACAGGAAGCTACCACCGGCTCGGAATGCAGCTTAATAATATTTAAATTGTGTAAATGTAAAAGTTAATAAAAATTGAGGTTTTTTGCTTTTCGAACAAATAGTGCGCTGTAAAATTATACTAAAGAAGTTAAGCTCTATTGCAGTAATTATTTCTTTTAAGCTTTATCCAAATAGGATCAGAGCTGCACCTTCCTTATGCCCTCTTAATAAATTACAAGTGAAGCGGAGGTATGTTTATTTAGCAGTCAGCTACTATGTTTGCTATGTTTCTTTGTATAATAACTCGTACCGTTTGAACGATGTCGAAGCGCAGCCAATTACATCTCTTGTCATTGGAAAGTTATTTACCGAGCTGCATGTGTATTTATTAAGAGATAAGGCTGACTTATTATTACGTACATCTTATGAGGTTCGTTGAACATTTGAAAGAGAATTTTAATGATAGTTTTATTTAAGATAGCCTTTGTTCTTATGTGATGAATAAATTGATAGTATACTATTTGTTACATTGACTAAAGACCGGTACTTATTTATAATATGAAAGGTAATTTATAAGTACATCGTGTCAAATGACTTAATTTTATAAAGAACTTATTGACCTGGCGAACTTCGTTCCACCTAACAGTAAATAAATATGTAAATATCGGATTTTCAAATTAATGTAAAATTATTCTGTTCAATTTTTTACACAGCTGACTGGTGTTTTTTTAATGATTAAATACCATACTTTTACTTAATTAACTGTACCGGACAAAGATAACTACAAATACACAAAAATCTTAAAAATTATTCAACCGATTCTTAAGTTATACATAGTATAACTAATACAACTTTATTATATATCAAATCAAATTTAATCAAAATATTCTTTATTGTAATAGACTGTTCCAAGCGCTTTCGAATTATCAATTAATGTAAAATATCAGTATTTCCGTCCCTGCAGGAAGCTACCACCGTCTCACCAGCGAGAAACTCAACAGTTGCTCTTTTGAAATATATTATACAATGAGTCTATGACAATAATTAGCTTCTTGAGCGAGCACGAACATTTAATTCCACACATTAACATCAGTACAATATTCTTGAATAGAATAATATATTTTTCCAATAATACGTTTCAATATATTGCTTTTAAATTTCTCTAGTGGCAGATCTGAATTGGTTTATTTAATTTTATTGTCAATACGTAACTTGTGCCATAAATTACTTATTTCATTTTTGAAGACGAGCTACTAGGAGTAATCAGCTTCTTTTCATTCCAGGTATAAACAATTTTTGTATGAATATGTATATATAAAGATTTGCTTTATCTGTAACACATTAGAAACATCAATGTGGTAAAAATTCCACCCTTACACTAATTTAGATAGAATAAATACGAAAAATTGAAATTAAATTAAAAATGGAAATAGATTTGAAATATAGTCATAAATATTGTACTTCAATTATTCTTTTTTACAATTTAAACAAGAAGATTTAACTATAAAAAACATTTTAATTCTCATCTATACCTTATTCAAAAGCATTAATGGTAAATATAATATATGAATAAGGTTCGTTACGTCGTCACAAATAAACTCACTCTGTACCAGAGGTGCAAAAGTTTTAAATTCTAGTATTTAAATAATTTGATTTGAATCTCAACAATAAATTTGACCGATTAAATCAGTGCCTTGGTAAATTAAGACTAATTAAATTTATGAACTATTTCATTACTATTCAGAAAACGTGAAATTTCTTGAATTTTAAAGTTGTCCCAATCAATAAAAAGTAACAATGAACGTAAAGTACTTCAGCAAGTGGGCATTGACTTCGCTGCATTGGTGACGTGCTTGGTCGCCATCTGTTCTCTATTTAATTAAGTTCTGTGTACGCAGGTACGAAAATATTAGTGTGATATACATTGCCCGCCGCTGAGAAAAGATACTCTAATTACGTTTACGTTTTGAAACATTGTTTATGGTCAAACTGAAGGGACAGTAACGTAAACGCGCGCGTTTGTCTCCAAATGGCATCATCCCGCAATGGAAATGATAGTGAACCAGCTTCGTCGATACACCCATAAGTCTCCGAACTGGTCCCAATATCGCTTATTATGTATCGGTTTTGTGTTAATCATATCTTTCGCTCGGTATGGACTGCAGTAGCTACCGGTCCCTGGTCTATTAATAAAAGGCAAGCAAGTCGGGAATGTTTGCAACCTGCTATTGTAGTGTGGTGGTTAAAGAATTTGTCTTTTTAATCGCGCTGCCTCTCCACTCTGCGCAGAGCCTATTATTAAGGTTAATTGGAATTATTAAAGTTTTTTTCACAGCAGCTAGGAGTTTCAGCGGAATGCCGCGATATGTTCGCGATAGTTTTGAAATTAAAGACAGCTCTTAGATTAATCTGTTGTTGGACTACGTGCTTAGTTTATATTAGAGAATCTATTTAACTTTTACAATTTAATAATCATTAATCATTAGTTATGTTCTTATGTTCCAAGCCAACGTTTACACAAACATTGTAGATTGATACAGATAAACTTAATACGAATACGTATAATGTTTAAACAATATAATTTATTACATTTTGATACTATTTATGTAATCATTTAAATCAATACAATGGTAATATACACGGTACTAAAGGTTTCAAAGCAAACATTTCATCTATTTTCAATCACCTAGGAACTGAAATACGCAAAACAAAAGCACAAAAAAACAATAATTACTTTTAATATATAATTATCCGAATTTCTAACACATTTTATCTCACTGTATTATCATTACATTATTTATTATCTCTTACACCGTACTTTAATAAGATATATGTTCACTCCTCCAAAGTTTCTACACGTATTTTCAATACTTGCCTTTTATAAATTTTTACACCGCAATACGTTTCTGAAAATTAGATATGTCAACTGTGGTATGATGTGATTGTTATAAATTGGTTTGAATTTTATTATTGCTAATACTTCTGGTATATTTATTAACACGATCTCATATCTGTATGATATTTTAGCTTGGTGCCCAACTCGCAGTTGCGGGTATAAGCCGAAACTGCATTGCTGTAAATTAGATACTTTGTATAGTATTATAGTACACCAAAACACACGACGATGTTTTAGGCCTTGTCATACGTAAATCGCTTGGTAGCTTAGACTACGATTTTCGTATATTTTTTAATAACATTTGCTTTATGCAGCTTCCAACTCGGGTGAGCAGCGTTCGGGAAACTGGTACAAAGTATTGCAGTGTCTGTAGACGAAAGTCTTTGACCAATGTGTCTCGTTTAATTACAATGGGTCTCATAAAAAGGCTAAACTTTATCCAGAGAGCGAAGAAAAGGGCTTTTCTTTGATTTTCGCTGCGAGATAGAATCATCTGCGAGGAGATTTACAAAAGAACCAAAATCACAAATGTAGCAAGAAAAATACTCGTCCGAAGTGGCATTGGATTGAACAATTAGCTCGTGCAGCCAACGGCCGCTGAGGCCAAAAGGTTCTCAAGTGGTTGAAGCGGCGTAGGTAGGCCTCTCACAAAGTGGACCGTCGACATAGTTAAGGTCGTCAAAAGTTGCAAGATGCGGGAAAGAGAAAAAAATAGAGCTTTTCAAATGTTCTTGGATCTGTTCCTTGAGACTGTTCTTTACAATGGATCTTTGACCTAAGCTGTACGTAGGAGTCGCTGCGTAATCAAAATTTTTGTATATCTAAAAATTTTTACACTGTAAAACTACAGTCTCACTTATTATTAGCTTTTACTAATCATTATTGAATATGCTAATGACTTACATGAATAAAAGTAATAATACAAGTTCTGGTTATTAATTAGTGTCTTCTTAATGCTTAACACTTTTTTTGTTTTTGTAAATAAGGCCTAGTTTCCCTAAATGTTTCTAGCTTAAATGGCTCATCATCCTACAGGGGCGTCAATCTAGAGTTCTAATAACTCGTTTCTATGCTTTACGACCACAGAGCAGGAAACGTAGCGAGGGCCGTCCAACCACAAGTTGGACTGACGACCTTGTCGAAAAACGCTGTATGAAGGCCGATTCAAAGCGGTCCTATTATAAATCTATAGAAGAAACCTATCTGAAGCAGTGGACGTCTTTCGGCTGAAATAATAATGATGATGTTAAACGATCCTGGTCAGTCTCTTCACCTTCAGGAAGTAGTTTAGGGTTTTTCGCCTAATTCATTTTTTTTCAATGGCCCATTTTGATTTATATAGTAAATTTCTTTTTGTCCAACCTTGTTTGTGAATAGTGGCAAATAATGCATAAAGTGTGATTTGTATGGGATCGTATCCCGGGAATTGAACCCGCGACCTACGATCGCAAGTCTCAGTCCCTTACTGCTGAGTTACCTCTTCTTAAAAACGCTGAATGACAAGCATATTCTTGAACCAAAATTCATCGAAGGTATAGAATTTGCTTGTATAAACTTTTGGAGTAGGTTTGTTTATTCATGCAGTAAGAATGTTACATAATTAATACAAAAATTTAAAAAACCAAACCATGATAAAACTTCCTAATACGGTAACATATCCTGCTACAGCTGCGTTTAAATTTATTCGATTAAATATCGTACATATATATGAAAATTAGTGAAAGTCAATTTATTTCAGTATAAACAGTTACACGTAATTGGATAAGTAACAACGGCCAATCAAAATCGTCTTGCAGCTTTAAAATTTCACGAAATAAAGAAATACAGGGCCACTTTGTAAGGGATCCGCGGCAACGTGGCCGCCAGATACATTTCCATAATGACAGTTAATTAATTCGTAAGCACCGTGACGACGGGCGTAATGATACGTCAACCCGTCTCGGTGTTTATCATCAAATTGCCGGAGCATCGTAACCGGGACTACAATTAGGAACAGTATAAAATGACCTTATGCGAAACACTACAACGACATCACACTGTCGCGCAACCAATTATTTGCAATTCAAAGAAAATAACATCCATACATAAACATGATCGTATTTCGAAATAACGTAGATAAAGTATAAACATCTATTTTTAAAAATAATTTAGTCCTGTGATTATATTAAACTAACTGTCCTCCGACCGTTTAGCTTGGTGTAAATATGTGTGCTATAATTTTAAAATATATATTCTTTTTATTGAACGGTCCGATAACATCCCTTGCAACCGGAATTTCGTAAAATCATCATCATCGTTTACTGATCTCTAATCGGCAAATAGAATATTCTTACCGAATTTTAAATATCTAAACCTTGTGATTCCAGAAATATCATGATGAAGACGCGTAATGCTTTACTACGTTCTAGCAGAAATCAACATACAGTAGAAATAATGTGTACTCGTATATAGAAAGATGTACATTTACACACCTCAATAACACACGGCTTTATAATCGTCGACTTTTATAACAAGCGCAGGAGATTTCTGAAACAACCATATACGCCAAGTTTTAAACAACACGGTATTATTAGTAGGAGCACAAAAAGTAAATTGTTTATCATTTTATCGAAGTATGGCTAACCTAATAAAATTTTGTAAGACGGTACGTTATAATGATATGTTTACTTCTGCTTGCTTGTATGTGTGTATCGTTTTTTAATAATCTACATTATGTATTACAATAGTATGTTATTATTGTTACGATATTTAGACATTTTATACAGATTAAGTAATCCGTAATGTATATTTATGTATATTTACATGAATTTCCAACAACTATTACCCCTGTTGTCCGCTTTAGCCAACTCCATCTAATCCCTTGGTTCTCCATTTTTTTGCCTATAACATATATTTTTTTCTTGTCCTTTTTTATACCAAAATAGTAAATAAATTAATAATGATATTCTATACTTTCATTTTAGTTCATTAAAACGTAAAATAATCTCATTTTAACTAACGACTGACTGTTTATTAAAACTCTAATTCAATCGCGGGTCTATTGTTTCATAAACATTTTTAGCTTCAAAATTAAATGCAAGCCTTTCGAACGATTAAGCATATTGAAACACACGTTTGATATTCGATATCAATCACCATTTGCTATAATGTCTAGCGTGGCTCAGAGCGCTATAAATCAAAATTAATGCAAGCACTTTCATCATTCTCCTGGTTAAATGTTAATTAGATGTTTAACAGTCAAACCGTTTCGATTAGCTTTAAGAATGACAGCCATGGTATTCTAATTATTAATTCCTGCACTAAGACAAACGAGTCCAACTGTCCGAGGGGAAAGGTTCGAAACAAATCATTAATACGCCTCAAAATGGATTACATTTAAATGCTGTACTTAAGAGAGAAACGCATTGAGCTAGAGGCGATTGGGCGCAATGGTTATCTATTATATCTCAATATCGAATACTCTTTTTATCATTAACACAATATAAATATTTATTTATCGACTGCCGAAGCCTAACCGAATGCAGAAGTAGAAATTATTAAAGTCCCTTTACACTATTCCATCAAACTAATATTATTTTTCAAAAAAATATACTTTTACATTTTTAATTTATAATAATTTTTACTTCTTATAACATAAATTATATTATTGCCTACGCATTTTCAGGCATTAAAGATATAAACGGGTGAATATATAACTAAAATGTTTGCAAATAAAGTGCTCATTCACTCTGAAATATGATTAATTCATTTATTTTTGGTATTGGAATACAACAAAATTAATAACTTCTGGCAGTATAAAGTCTACAAAGACAGATAGTAAACGTTAATTATTTTAATATAGTAGTCCAATTTTTAAAAAACGCTTTATCTTACTATAATAATCATATTATTATTTCTGGAAAAGGCATACCATACATTAATTGACAGTGAATGAACTGAAAATTCACCCCTTTAAAGCTCTTCACCTGTTTCCAATCACGCTATACACAAAAATTTACTTTCTTTTTTTTCCTTTTGGTAAATAGGAATCTATAGTTCACTCTCTTGTAGGAACTAAAGATTAAAGAAAGAGTATGTTAGAGTGTTAAACACAACAACATAGGTTGTCATGTCAGAAAGTGTTAATACTTTTATAAGGACTGATCGCCTTCTGCGCCCACTGTTGATGTATGTTTCATTTAGTCTAATTATTTAGTAGAGATTAGATTATCAGCAGGTCAGTCAGTCAACTCCTTTACAAAGAATCAAACACTAAATCCGACACCTTATTAAAGGTTCGAATATTCTGGTCGCCCGCGGCGGTCGACACCGACCACTCGTTTCACTAAAACAAACATCTCTATTAATTTTCTTCGAACCTTTTAAGGTATCCACAACAAAGTTATATTGGATGCAGTATCAATCATGTGATGCCGAATTCGATAATTGATGAAGAAATCATCTACATGAAAAAATGTATATACAGCGTGATAGTGATAGGTTTCTGGCAGTATGTAGTCTGCGGGGAGAGAAAAAAAAATATGTATTTTACTTGAATTTGAAAGAAACTTTTTTTTTACTACATTATCATTACGGTATTTATTATTTCTACATAAATGACAGCAAATGGGCTGTGCATTAACCAACCTCTTTAAAGCCTTTACACCTATAACCAATCACCGTGTAAATGTTATCACTTGTCAAAGTTGTTAACAAACTTTGTATAAGTGATGAATTTATTCTATTGATGACATAAATTAAGCCATATAAGTATTTATATTTCTGTTTGTTATTTATTCGTAATAATAATACCGTTCACATAT
Organism: Battus philenor; assembly: GCF_028537555.1. Taxonomy (NCBI): domain Eukaryota; kingdom Metazoa; phylum Arthropoda; class Insecta; order Lepidoptera; family Papilionidae; genus Battus; species Battus philenor. The sequence goes on from NW_027181704.1 coordinate 10,869,177, forward strand.
TTTGAAACTTAGGGAAATCTACTCGTCGGGATATTAAAGCATTAGTCAAAATTGAAAACCAAAGACACCACTCGGCTCCAATCGCTCGAAGCTCCACGCTCCAGCGTTTACCAAAGATTCAAGACATGAGCTAGTGTGGAAAAACCAAAGCATTCGCTTGCGCTAATAGATAACCTTACAATATCAGATGCTTTATCTTGTTACCGTGTAATTTTAGAAATTAGGGCGCAAATTTTTATTATTTGATATTTGATTTAAATTATCACTAGAGCTTTAAGAATCTCGAGTAGAAACCACGGACCGACAAACGCAGCGCAAGATGTCCTCCCGTGAAGCGAACAGAGAAACTTGTTAAATTGTCGGATGACGCTGGATGCAGGCCGGTTCTTACTAGTTGTATTGGAAACCTAGTGGCTGAAATGATAATTATAATTATGAATATCATCAAAGGTGGAATGTGCATATCACGTGAAAGATTTTCAAAATTTTCTTTTGTCTAGTAAAATAATCGTAATTTGTAGCATGTCGTTTTTGTACAAATTTAATTCAATTTTTATTTTTGAAATGACTGAAACTAACTTTTTTGTGTATAAAAATACGCATATTTAATATTTGTAACATAAATATAAAACATAATTAAACTCATTCCAAAATAAAATAATGAAAGTTAAATCATAAAGGAACTAAACGTTTCAAACTGTCGCTTACCAATATCAATAATACTTAATAGCCTACTTAGCGCAAAGTTCATTTTGTTGGAACTCCTGATGTCCGTAGCATACAATTTATAAACGTGTTATAAATAATTTAGCATGCGAAATGGGATAACGAGTTTATTAAAGACACATTAACGTCAGATTAAAAGCATGTAAGTCTAATGAATGAATTTCCTTTGTTCCCTTGTATCGAATTATGTCTCATTAGAAATAAATCTACCTAAAAGTTCTAAGGATCTCAGAGGCTACAAGTCACACGGAGATATAAAATCGCGTTATCACTCCAATTTATATTGTCCTAAGTGATAACTATTATACCGAGACGGAGTCGAAAACCTGTTTTAAAAATACAATAATATATTAACATACAAAAGAAATGTTGCCGCCGAATGATAAACGCATCATAAGAGGCCTAAAGGCATCCCAGTCACTCGATATCTGTTCCGAACAAATCACTATTTTATCGTTATTCCGATCAGAAAAAATATTGATATCAACACAAAAAAGTCTTTCAAAAACAATAGAGTGGATGGATTGAAAGGATTCTCGGGTCAGATAACAAGTCGGTCAGTATAAAGTATGTATTAATAATAGCTTTATTTTGATGGCGTCTGAACCAAGCTCACTCGTATACTTGTGTCATTATGGGCTCCTAATCTTTGTTAAGTAGTCATTTCGTGTTGAAAAAGCTTCAGACAGAAATACAAAAAGAAGTATGACCTAAACGGAGCGCATTAGATGACTCTTTAAAAGATATCTCTAAGATCCAGATTGATTCATCATCTGAGCAGGCTACGATGAAATGATACGAGAAGATATATTGTTTGGTGCGTTATTTTGTGGGCTATCACATTTCCGATTTCTTAAGTTCGTAACTTATGACTTGTATCTTTTTATTAACCTTGTCATCACTTTTAACAAGGTCTCACTTATCAGTATTAAAGAATGTTACAATACAAAGTTAGTTTAATCAATCTACCAGCATCTCAAATAAACATCGATAATATTGCTTTATATTATTACATACTTGCTATTACAATATATTAAAAAGTAAAGAACAATTCAAAAAAATTGTGAATGTTTTGTAAATGAACCTTTTTTAAAATTTGAACATAATCCGAATTATACTTTTTTAATCGCTGTTGTGGGCATATTATTTATTAGTACAGCGGACCCATTATAAATACCTAAAATCCAGAAAACGTTATAGAGAACAATATATACCCATATGTATATAAATTAAAATAATTTTCTTCAACCTAAAACCACTTGAAAATACTGTATTGTAGATAGAGTAAGATTAGCTATATAAAAAACTTGTAACGTATCAATGTCATTAAACTTTTTAATTATAAATCTATGTTTTTGCGTCTCTTCGTATTTACTAATAATATGTAAATGTCAAACTCTTGGTCAATAATCATCATATTAAAAATTTCTGACGACTTAATAAAAGAAATATTTTCCGGCAATTAGAAAGAAATTTACAATAATAACTGCCATCACTGGTACAATTTATGTAAACAGAATCTGACCTACCCTATTTTATTAAATGTTATGGGTCTAGACAACGCGTGTTGAACAGCTACATTTGAAATTTAATAAGTAATTTAGCTGATTGGATTAAGATGTCAAAGCGTGCTACGTACGGTTTACAAAATAGATAACATTACAGATTAAATAAATGTTGAAAACTTTGTAATTAACACTGTAATAAATTAATATAACATATGCTCCAATTTGTTTAAATGTATTTAAATAAATCATGTTATACCATATATTATAATTACTATATTTTTTATATAAGCCCTGATTTAATCAATAAAAAATGCCAATAATTCTTTTAAATTTCTTGCTAACGGTACTTATTATGGAATAACCATACACAACGACAAAAATTGATGTCCTGTTAAAATAAAATCTAAAAGGACAACAGAAAAAGTAGACAGAGAAACGACACAATCAAGCCAATCGAACAATTCGTATGCAACTAATAGCATTATCCACGTAATTATTTGTGACATATCATTCATTATATCTCATTAAATATTTAAATTTAATATCTTAATAATTTAAAATTCATTATTTGTTTACTAAATTACAAATTTGCGTATAAATTCACGAGTATCAATAACTCAGTTTAGAGGAAAAAAAGTTATTCTATAATTAAAAATAAAATCGGCAAATCCACAGACATCGCAAAACAGGCTTATCAGCGTTTTACCTTGTTATGCGGCTGCAATAAATTTTTTAAATATACCATAATTCTTTGCTCCTGAAGATCGAAATCTGATAAGTGTTTATTAGAACACGGGTGGTAGAAACTTGTGCGATATCGAAACAAAAACAGGTGAAAAAGAACAATAACCTGACATTTCTCTCTTTGCCAAACCCAAAAATCGGTTCGAACATCTTCAAGGTTGTTTGATCTCCTTATCGCAGTTTGTTTAGTAAATAATGAGCAGTCGCTAACTTGTTAACAACCTGCCGACACTTTTGCAAAAACTTTTTAAACGCCGATTGGAACCATATGCATGAGTCTTTAGCATGAATGTAAATTAAGAAGAGAAATATTAAAATTCCTTTTAGGAGGTAGCTTAGCAGTTTATTTTTCTTTGACCATGTACCTGTAATAATAATCTAGCTAAGGCGACGGTATAGAAGAATCCTCTGTAATTTTATCAATATTTACGACTCTTAATACACTACACATTAAAGAAAATTATAAGCAAATGCATGAGATTTATTAATGGATAAATATAACGATATGAACAAAAAAATCAAATTATAATAACACGTCGTATGTGGTAACTGTTCATAGCTGCGACCAGTTACCACCTGAATGTACTTTAATTTGAAACAGGCAAGTGGCCAAAATGAATAAGATGGCGTAACAGAAATGATCGCTTTATTAGAGCGCGCAACATACACTTAATATTTGCATACGGGATTGTATTGGAGGTTGAGGTATGGATACCGCTTGTGTGGCACGCTCCCTCGCCCACGTCAGAGCTTAAACTAATTACGGGTTCATGAACAGTTGTTAAGTAAATAACCACTTTGCCGTCAGCATTCGATGCCAATAAAGTATTACCAAACACATTCAACCAAAAACATGTGCGTGTCAAATGCCGATGAACCGAACATAATTACTCTTGGAATAAACGATAAAAGATCTAGGCGAGCAGCTTTGGTTTACAGACACTTAATGTTAGATATTAAGACATCTTTTCTTTGATGGTTTTGTAATGTAATTGTTGTAAATGAATCGGTATAATTCATCATTCAATTAAGTAAGATGTCGTAATACGAAACTCTAAGTGATAAAAATAAAGAAGCTTTTAAAAGCTCCCTATCGAGTAATGGAAGGCGATTTTTGGTGACAAAAAAAAATTAAATATGGTATTTTTTTAATTGGCCGAAACTCTTTATATTTACCTTAAGGATTTCAGTTTCAATGCAATTAAATATCTACACATATATAATGTAAAATGTATATTAACAAGCCATAATTCTTAAGTGTGTAAGGATGTTAAATTCATAGTTTCTATTAAAAAGTAGCAATTATTGATTTAAAAACATCCGTTTTCACGGCAAGAATTGAGTTAGGCCGCTTTTAAAATTAATAACCGGATTCGTTTTTAAATTTAAAGGTGCCGAATTATTTTTAATACTTGCATATCTTTCCTTACTAGGAGATGATGTAAAAAAAACATCATTATTTGATAACGTCAACTAATAATATGCAAAAACGATGCAACTCATTAATAAAACTAATTTTGCACAATCAAAAAGGCTATGATGTTCTGAATGAAATATAATTTTAGTATGCATGGAAAGTACTAAATTGAGTCCATAGCTCTACATATCATTAAGTTATTTATGAGATAAATTTGTCTCCCGCCTGCATGGTGTCTCATTAATGCTGCCGACAAAGAGCCGGCCAGCATTTGTCACGCAAACAGACGACCTAATAGCGAAATTCTCTTCACAGCTGGACTTTAAGCTTTGCTTTCTTTGCTAACTACTCTATTAGTATAGTAGGATAGAAAATACTATAAAAAGTATAGCACAAACCAGTTAATAGTGTAGTAGTATAGTAGAGTAAAAAACGGTGCTTATGTTGGTCTAAGGGAAGATTAATGTACTTTTTTAAATAAAACTATGGCCATACTCCCCGATGATACAAGAAAGAAGCGTTGCTAAGGTTTCTTATAAAATATATCCTCCCAGCGCTAACGCTTTCAGCAATGGTGGTACTAACATTAGCCACGCAATAGTAACCGACCAAGCCGACTTTGGCCCTCTCGCACGCCCTTGTATCGGAACGCTAATTAGGTATTTTCGACCAATAATATCGGCTTCGTCTAGCCAATGTCTCCTTGTCCACCAAAGCGATCTAAAATCAATGTGGTAAAATAGTTGTAGTTATACCTTTTGGGCAGCAATGACAATCCGGCCTAAAAAATAATCAATAGCTGAGTAAGCTCATTGTTCTCTGGTCAAGTTGTTTTCGATTTACAGTTTAAGGAATTTTTTTTCTATGTAATATGACATTTCTTAATACTTTTAAGACCAGAACATGACTAATTGAAATTTTGTATAATTTAACACAAAAATGTTGTTTATGCTATGTTTTGAAACAATTTTTATAACGTAATAAAATTATTGTGTTTTCAGTTAAACGTTCTAGGCATATTGTTAAAATTTTGCCTGAAGGATGTTTTGAGTAAAATTTTGTGTCATATACATAACATAAAAAATTGTGTAATTAGTGTTTTCAGCCTAATTACGTATTTTGTGTGTTTTTAAATTTAAGTCTATACATATTTAATGAATTAATACTAAAGATTATAGACCAAGTTTAGAGGTTACCCAGCGCCATACTTTTTATAAATAATAAGTGCTTTTTCTCTATTACAAATAAATTTTGCCTAAATAAAATCATCAAGGTAGTTTACTACCGTCTTATCGAAAAGGAACGTAAAATTAAATATCTTTTGGTTTTGAACCTCTAAAACTTACCTTTCTTATGTATTTGTAATATCAAATCAAATAATTCTAGATCACATAAAATGAATAAAAAATCATTCCTGATGATTTATTGTCTGTAGTTATCAAAGTTCGTTCTGATGGACACACTCAAGTTTTTGAATAAAATCACATAAAAGAAAAAAGTAGACAATTGGCAGCGGCATGCATTTAAGTGTTTATTTCTAAAAATAAACTACTTTTTAGATTTTTCCGAAGACTTGTTGCTATAACAGCCGCCTCAAACCAACAAATGCATGTAGTTTTTACAGCGAAAATGTCGGAGTTTATTTATTCTCTCGGCAATGTGACCGCTAAAAATATGGAATTAAATTGGGTCTTTGATTAAGACTTCAATGCTCATTTTAAAAGCAGCTCCCCCGCAGGGCACGCGCGTGTTGTCCCGACAAGCACTCTTGATTGATAATTGAAGACAACGGAATTCATCTTTTTCTTAAAAATTGGTTGATTTTGCAACAGTTCCGTTCGCAAAAAGTAATCAAAGTCAAATTAATACAATTAGGAAGCTCGATTTTATTTTCCTTAACATCTCGCTGTCAAGGTACAAGTAAGAACAACGATATGTTCGGTTAAAGAAATCATAGAATACAAGTTACACTGTCTAACCAGTGAACACATGTAAACGTTTCCAGGTGTGTCTCGGCACTATTTAATGCGAATTCCCAAAGACGCCTCTGCTAAATAAGGCTGTTTTACGATCGACAGACTGTGAAGGCGGTATTCCATTGTGGCCATCGACAAGCGAACTTTATTGGCTAATTTTATTCAATTAAATTGTTCTCGTTGCGGTCGCCGCTTTCATTTTAACGCTTCGAAATAGACACGGTACAAGGAGCTTGTTCAAATAGAAGTGATTTAAAAGGCGCCGCAACGCTAATGTAGAACTAACAACGTCTTGCAACGCAACTCATCATTGGTACACGCACACTGCTCCCGTTCGAGAGACCATAAACAAGTCCCGTCCCATCTTTTACTCTCGTGCTCCGCTTCGAAGCAAAAGGATTAAAAATGATTTTTATATGTTAATTTCGACGTCGTAACAAAGCGGGTGGCGGCTTCCAAACGGTGAACAGAAGTATCGTGCTGTGAAATCACTAAGACGTTTCATCGCACCGTTGAAGACACTACCATTAAATGACGCGCGGTTAGAAAAAAAGTATTTTTATAAAAATCTTCGGATCATGCTGACATCGCATTTCACATATCGTTTATTACATTATTTTTTACCTGAGCTTGTGTTCGCTGATATCATCGGGGCGATATATCGATGATATATGAACAATTCAGACCTTAGCCCGAACGGGTTGCCTTTAAATAAAAGGGTATTAATTGCTAGATTAATAAGCTTGTTATCTTTAAAGGACTGTAAATTATATCGCCTATTAAAATGTAAATAAATAACATCAATATAGGATTTCTAAATGGAATATGCAGTAAAGATCAGAATAACATTGGATCTATCCTTTTAATAATCTAACAAGCGAGAATCAAATACAGTACATAATGCTTACTTTTATTTTTGTTTTAACCCCGATGGCTGAAGCTATTAATACTATTCAATATACCATAATGTATCTGGTTTAATAACTAACAACGCTCAGCTAATTGGCAAAGAAAAATAACAGCGAGTAGACTTTCATTGGAACCTTAAGGATCTGGAGTAAAGACAAGGATTTCCATGCTGAGCATAGGACTTCTGCTTCGGTTGCTTTCTACCGGTCTTTTTCGTAATGTATGGGGAACTCTAATAATTAATAAAAATACATGGTAATAATGACAATATATAAGGTTCAATTAATAATGTTAATAGCAAGATATATATTTAAACACAAGAAATTTAATTCGAAGTCATGTGTAATATGCTAATTGGACACCAAATTTCGGGTAAAAGACTACGAGTTTGCAGACCGCGCCCGATTAATGCTCTCTTGGGCTCGAACCCTAAGTGTGATTAGTTTGCGAGACTAAATGTAAGTAATAACGTACAATCACTTTTGTCGAAATGCATGAAGTTCAGAGAGGAAAACTAAATAAAGATCGAAATATAATTGATGTCATTAGTTTAACCGTTTAAATAATGTGAACAAAAATAAATGAAATAAGCTAAGAAAACTTGCTTATTGTCTTATTATATTTGAAATTTAAATATTAGCAACTGTTTTCAATTCTTATTAGCATCGTGAACAATTATTTAATGAAACACATTCGAATGTATCATCTATATATTTCACTATTTAAGAAGAGAGACGCTGACCGGTGTAAAACAGTTGATAACTAGTTCAGCTGTCATCGGTATCAAAATAAAATTTGCTTTTTTAAAAATAAACAAAATAAAGATAAAATCTTATACAGTATAAATTAATAATAAAAAAATAACAATATCAGGCAAATAATTTGCAAAAACATCTCAAAAAATACTTCGGCACACCATTGTTTTTTAAATTACCTTAAACAAAACCGCCGTAAAAAAATTAAAACACGCTAAAGGACACCGAAAGTCCGTAACAATAAACTAAAGTATATTTTGCCGCATCCTGACAAAAAAAAATATTTAATAGGCTTGTGAGAACTGTCGCCTACCACCCACTGCGACTGTGAGATTCTTTAAATATTTTAATTGCACCGCTAAAAATATCCCTAAAATTTTATATCTCGTAAATCATGGATCCGGTAGCCTAGTTGAGGGCACAACGTTTTGGTTTTTTCACGTAACTCCGATCGAAAAAATGTTTTAATGTCTAGTTTTAATCCGATTTTATATTTAATTATCAGATATATAATTATCGCAATCAAATGAATAAGAGTTTTTTTTTTAATAATTTTTCCTTAATTTTTACTTAAACCAGATTTACACTAGCTTAATCAAATACGCTTGAATATAATTATCGTAATCATCATAACTTCTGTATGACGTTATACGCAACACGTACGTTATTTTTAACTTATGTGAGCCGCTGGTGTACCTTAATAAATAAATACGTTGTTCACTGCTGGACATGTCTCCCTTTAGATACCCAAGAGGACCGGTTGGTAGTAGCATGCATAGGTCTTCCAACGATCTTAACGAGGACGTCTATCCATCTTGGTGGACGTTCCATGCTACGCGTGTCAGACTATGGTCTCCACTCCACAACCTTACAGCCCTATTGGCTATCTCTACAGCGTGCTGTGTGGCCTGCTCACTATTACTTTGACGTGCCAATCTGCTGAGCTCTGTGTTCATATTATTAATAAAATATTAACATCTAATAAAATGTTATAAAAAAACTGCTATGTTATTACCACAAATTGCCAAGGTTGCATTATTTCGTGATATGCGATCATGGAAAGTGCTCTTTTCACATGCAGTATTTGATTATTTCCGTGACTTAAAAACAATTTACCTTAAAATTATACTAAACAATTATAAATACGAACAAAACATGCCACGCCTTTCTAGTGATATGAAGAAATGCCTCAACTCTTAATTATATTATTATTATGAACAGTCATCGCTGAATCGTGAAAACAAAGACGGCAGAAGGTCATCGATTAACATCGCTGCCTACGCACCGTCAGCCAACTCAACGATTCGTAAAATTCTTTAAAACATGATATATTTGCCACAAACGCCCTAAATTGATGAATAGATAAAACACCAACCCTTAAGGCCTCAAAAAATATTTATAGTATTTAATTTTTTTCTTCCAATTCATATTTTTTAAAATAAATATTTTTTTTTAATTTCATTCGAAAAAATATTCATTAATTAAATTAGAAAACTTTTTTAACGAATATAAATATATGTAACATCCGTTTATCATTATACCTTTCTAGTCGGAATAACAATAAAAGGGTATTATACAATTTGATACATAATTTGTAGCTATCAAAATATAAGGACTATTCCGCAAAGGTCGAGAGTCATTCAAAACACATCACTCACCCGCAACAAGGCATCGTTTAAAAAATGACATTTCGGTAGTCAATAAACGTCTCTGTTTGTTTTTGTAACAGGAAATCTATTTAGTTTGTAAAAAGATTTGGTAAAAAAACAAAAACCACGTAGTGGGTGGCGGCTGACGACAGTCTTAAGTAGCGTAATTCGATACCCGAATCCAGAGTTTGTTTTTCTTGTGCACGTTCCCAATTGTAGGAAGCCAATAAGTTGATGACATTATTTAGATGAAGGTCTTACTGTATTTATGGCTATTAGCAAATTGCCTCTACACAAGATACCATAAAAATTTTAAACAACTTTTCTCAAAATTGTTTAAAAATATACTATTTTTAGTCGCAATTTAACTTATATATTTTCTAGATTAACAATTTTAAAAGTAACTAAAAAAATAAATCCAAAAATTTGTTAATTTTTTTAAAAATTCTCACGTAATAATGTTAATAAACCGACATCATCATCACTACAGCCGCAGAACATCTGATGCTGGCCATTGGCCTTACCCATAGATTTCCAATAAAATAAATGTTGTTATTTAGTTACTTAAAATTATTAATTGACCTCTACATTGCATAAGGGATTTTTCATCCAAGTTTCAAGTCTATGTCTTAAGATTCCAGATATATCATGTTAAATAAGTAAAAAGATCGAAGATTGAAGAAGAAAATCTCTCATGTATGTTTACATATATATTACGCAGGAACACACGTACCAACAAGTACTAGCTTTAAAAACCAAACACGACTTTGGTTCCGTGTTGTATTAAATATATTAAAAACCAAACAGGAAACTATTAAATTTTAAAAACTATACTGTTTTGAAATGTCAGTCTACATTTCAATGTTTGGTACTTAATTTAAATTAGTGAACGTATGTGTTAAAATTGCTGTATGTTTTATTTTTACGTTCCCGAAGTTTTGTGTGGATTGTCTGCAATGCTGTGATGCAGCCTATGATCCCGGATTGGGCTCTGTGATGTCAGGTACGTAAAAATAAAAAAAATAAAAACACGATTTAATCAGCTAAGTATTTCTTTTATTTCAACGACTTATCACCAACATTATCATTATTTCAGTCGGATGGAGTTAACTGTTGAACATAGGCAACGAGTAATATTCGTTTAATCTATGAAATCATTATGTCTATAGATTGTTTTATGATTGAACAATTTGATACAAATAACGAAATACCTTCAATCTGCATTTATAAAAATTACTATTTTATTTATTCTTACGTGATTTTTTAATCATTATTAAAAAGATTGTCAGTATTTGTATTATTTTTTTTAAAGAGTTCACTGTGAAAAATGAGTTTTATGCTTATTTTTAACATGAATTAATCTTAAAAATTAATTGGAATACACTTTTGGGGCTCCAGCATAACAAAATACAGAGATCTCGAATCACGATCAATAAAATAATCGAGGGTTCAATAGAATGTACGCGAATCGTTTACGCGCTGTAGGGAGATCACGTGGTTCAATCTCGCAACCCCTACTAAATATTTCTTTCTCATTTCTACATTACTGTTAGTCCTAAGCGGGAAAAGGTAAAGCAAAATGCATTTATCAGTATCACGAACATCTGCCAAAATACTTAGCATATATATTATAATAGTTAAATAAATCGAAAAACTTGTATTATAAATAATGTAACACATATCCAAAGAATGAAGCCTGATGATAAAGTAACCGTTAAATTTAAGATTTGTATTTCATTGCTTCATAATTTCAACAGTGCCTTGTCAAAAACGGATGCAGGGAGTTTTTGCAAAGTCTTCTGCATGTAACGGTTTGCTATTGAAAAGCTTGGGAGTCCTAACTGAATGAAATCCAAAAGAACTCGATCTCATGACAACAAACTTACAACATATCACTGATTAATTTTAAACTAGTCCTTATTGTGTGTGCCGTAAGTGTCTTTATTAAACGTCTTTCCGATGGCTAGTTAATAAGAATATAGTAGTTGAGAGCATAAGAAGTTCATTGAAAGCAATTGCAGCTCATTCGGAGGTCTCGAAGGAAGGGGAAAGTTTCTGAGTCTCCCGTCTGGAGAGAAACAATGCTTTGAAAAGATTTTTGTACGTGAACCGAATTATTGAATAAGCATACACTGGATGTAATTATTGTTATTTTCTGCCAAGACATTGATATTGAAAGGGAATTTGGAACGTTTTATGCAAGTGCCGTTGAATGAGTTATTTAGGTTTCTACAATCGAAAGGAAACTAGTTTTGATTTATTCTCACGTGGAACGATTGATTAGAATCATTCAACAAACGATTTTTTGCAATAGTTAAGATTTGTGACTTGACATGTTTTCAATTTAAATATAAAAATATAATAGGTTGAAGAGTCTGCTGTTTATAGAAGTGTTATGTATGACTTACATATAAAAACAAATCTATCCTCTAATATAAGGTTTCATTATCAATGAAGCCAGCCCATTGGAAATACCTTAGCAACTCCCGCGCAGTTTTAATAGTACAGGCCACGTCAGCAGTGTTCATTTTAGTTATCATTGTTGGATAAAGCTATTAAGCACAACCAACGAATATTTTAGATTCTGCATTGAAGACCATGGACTGGCAAATTCGGCTTAATCGACACACAACGTGAACTGACGACCACGTTATGGTCCTCGAAAGATGCTTAGTAAGTAGAAGTAGAGAGTAGTTAGTAGAAAGAGTCCGCTTCCAACCAGTCTTATAAGAAATCTTTTTTGAGAATGCCTGCCTAGCAGTGGGTGTACTGCGGCTGAAAAGATGACAAAAATTTTACAATAGCAAATTAATTTATGACCATAATTAATGTCTATGAATAATATATAAACATATTTTCGTTTTTATCTGTAATAATAACTTTAATATTGAATAACGAAGTATTGGGACTCAAAATATAAATTGTGTAAAGTGAACAGCATTAATATTATCAAAATGATCCCTTTATTCATGTATCGTTGAAATCGAAACTTACTTAAATTTATAACTTATCAAACCATTAGGTTATGATAAACAAAAACGTTATCCGTCGTAAAAATCATAATATTTATATATGTATGCATAATGATAATAAACTCCATTAATACTATATTCATCGAGCTCATACAGAACTCTGACAACCGGATATAATGCCTTTACAAATTCCCCCTGCATATATTCAATGAATGCTTAGTCTAGTCGTCTAGATGCAGGAAAAGTCCCGCCATACTTCTTTGTCAGATTGACCTTAGCTTATTTAATTTTCAAGTTGAAGGTTCCCTTTTATTACTGCTCTAATAAGAAATAATACACCGTCTGGGACTGCGAATTCTTCAATAGCTTAGCTATTTCAAGGCGACCTGCATTGAGATAGGTTATAGTATTTGAGGGTAACTCGGCCGATGAGATCTTTTCATAACACAGCTGTGATGTGATGCTGAATGCACAGGTTTTGGTACTTGTATCCAGCTATTTTCAATATTTCATATCTATCAGTCGAAAAGACGTAATTTTTATCAATAATGTGTCGAACTGAAATAATACTTTACCTGTCATTATTAGCATTCTTACTATAAAAATCCATATATAATACATATCAATACAATTGTAGTGATAAAATGCAAAAAATATTTTGTTGATAAACTACAAATTCCTTAAGTTTAAATGTTCATCAAATGTTTGCTAGGAAATAATTTCTTATTACTTAATATATATATATATATATATATATATATATATATATATGTGTGTGTGTATATATATATATAATTTTAATTTCTTATTATAATTAAGTATGTGACTAACTCAAAAACATTTGTTAAGAAAAAACACAAAAAATGTAATTCAAATTCAAAACTCCTTTTCGGCGTAGTATGGATTACATATCTTATTGACGTCAAGATGAGTCTACCATCTGTTCGGATAATAATGCCTCAAACCTGAGAAGAACAGGCAAAAGAAATTCAATGAGCTATAAATGTTTTAAAATAATATAAAAACATATATTTAATTGACATCGAAATTCTATAGTAACTTTTAGGATACAAAAATTCTTTGAACTTTTTTAATTTAGCAATAGAAGCTTTGTAATAATTGTCTAGAATCCTGTTGGAAAAACATACATTTTTTATACTAAAATTAACTGTGTAGTCGAGTGTTGACACAAAATTTATTTTTGCTTCTATTATTTGGGTAATGTTAATGCGGACATATGAAATATTTTTATAACTTATTGAGAAGCAATAGTCAAAATTTTTATTTTTATTTTATTTTCTCTTACAGACAAAGTGTCTTTTATAAATCTGAGCGGCTTTAACTATAAATAAGAAATAATATTTAACTAATAGCTAAAAGGGTTTACATTCTGCACTTGAACAGTAAAATAAACAAATTAACCGCACTCAGACGGTTCTCGAAACCTGTGCACTGATTTGCTACACGTTCCCCTTTTCAACCACCATATGGGCGAACTAAATATAGCTCAGCACATAGCCTGTACCGTGACGTGTGCACGGCACCCACATGTTCGCAAGATGGTGAGCCTCACCTTACTGAGCGGATTGGCAACGAAAAAATCAACTGCTTAAATTACAGGATGCACTTTTAAGAATTACGAGGATTGTCCTCGGGTGTCGCTGGATCCTAATCCTGAGTAAGGATTCTGTTACGCGAAGACATAGAAGAACTTACACTGAGGTCATTTACAAAATTTTATACTTTAACTTGATGTTAGTAGTTTTCTACTTTAGAAAAAATGTCATTTAATCTTTAAAGTACACATTATTTTCATTTCATTTCATATTTTTCATCTCTTCAAAAAAGGAATCGTAAGCTGACAGTATAGACATCAAAAATATTAGTATCCGAACTATTTTTGATATTACATACTACAGAAACTTCTCAAACGCGTTGTTTTAATAACAATAAACTTTATTGCAAATAAAGAGTCTTTGCTCTTAAATATACACAATACGTTAAAATAAACACATTTCTATTAATATTTACTTATTAGAATATGAGGTGGATTATCTGATGATTAGTATCTAGTTCAAACCATAACAATATCTATTCGATGTTTTGTTATATAAAGTAAAATTGTGATCACGTTTACTTGTTTAAAGTACAAACGAAATGCTCCTGGTGGTCATTTTTTCTTTTATTGAATATTTGTTAGAATTTTTACTAGAATAGAAATTATTTACTAGAAGTATGCATTTACATGAACTTTAAGAGTCATTAACTATTTTATCTTCATAAAATGCTCTCTAATTTTATAGGCAGTTTAGTAATAAACAGAAAATTGTAAAATCGTATCTACATTATCTTGAATTATTGGCTAGCAGTAAAATTTCATATTTTCTTGTTACCTGTAACATTAACCTCAGTAATAAAGGCTCAGTAAGTTTTAAAATACGACTAATTACTCATACATATATATAAATACTACATGCATTTGTAAAAAAATATTTTACTTGTATAACCCTACAAATAACTCGACATTATTACAATAAGATTTGTGTTTTACAACGAATTATTTTTTTATTATTTACAATAATATTACTTGTTACAAATAAAAGTAATGGCAAAAAAATCCTAACGCCTACAATATAAAGTAATCGGTGAATAAAACAATAGGCGTTGCTTTTACGTTACTTAAGGCGTTTCGGATTCTTGCGAGAGTTGAGGTCTTGTGTTTTACTATAATAATTATTAGTTAGATTTATATTATTCTCGATAAACAAGCGTTCTGGATAAACATACGTTCATAAGCGGAGAAATTTATAAAGAATAACGTAAATATTTAATTAACATTTTGTTTACTTTTAAACTTTTCTCTTTATTTTTAAACTGTCGCGACGTACACATTTTGCGCAAAAATATAATCTGATTAAAATCAAAGAGACGCTTCACATATTTTTATTGTTAGATTTTAATTACAAGAAGAAGAGGTCACTTACTTCTTCGAAAATTAGAAATTGCGATATCGAGTTATCTATCAGATTAAAACTATTTTTAAATTAAGGTCATAAAGTGTGTTTTACCTTGCGTAAATGATTTTATATGAGGTCACAAAGCACGTAGGATAGTGGCGCGTGCCATAACACAAAAGATAAAAGCGGTCACAGACAGCTGGCGTAGGCGAACACACACACACGCAAGAACGATGCATGTAGTCTGTATACATGTGTTCATGTTTTCGTAGCTTAATTAATAATAATAAATTTATTAAAATATAATGATAATAACGAATAACAACGTAAAAATATATTTTTTTAAAATATCATTAACTTGATAATCTATTGGTAGTTGGTTAATATCATCATCATCATTTTCTTCATATCAGTAGAGGAATGATCAAACTAGTCTTTTGTCCAGCACGTGGACTATCTGGTATAAATAATTGTAATAAAGGTTTTAATTTAAAGATTTTAGCCCAAATTTAATACCAAATAAGTTTTGACGTTAAATTTATTTAATTTAGTACTTTTAAAACTTCCTTGAAGGAGATCTTTAATTGTTGAATTTAATTACATACTGGACATATTTCATAACCTTGCCATACTTTTTTGGTAAATCGGCACAAAATATTAATCATTCTAAGTGCGCTAGCTAAATTTTTGGCCAACCCCCTGCGCGTACGCATACAGAATTCCATTAAACGAAACGGTTTTATCCCCCTTACCTCACAAGTGTAAACCAATTTCATCTGATACTTTAAATGTGTGAGTTTAGTATCCTCACACATACACGGCAGCTGGGTGCGCCACCCCATTATAAATTATTGTCCTTCACTATTAACGTGCTGAGACTTGATTTTTCGATATTCGATAAATTCCTCGATTTTTTTATATGTTAATGTAAAGTAAAGTCTTGTCAATTGCCAACTGAAAACGTAAAATAATGTTTGAATTATAAGGGGTACCATATTTTATCATCTATTTAACTTTATATTATTCAGAATAATTTTATATTAATGCATTAAATACAGTTAACACGATCTCTCTCTCCCTCGGAACTCTCGTAGTTTTAAGTTAAAAGATACTGTTATTAGGAAATTTAACCTGATTGTAGTTTCTTACAAATTGAATTTTCCGATATCCTCCTCACAGCGTACACAAGTGGTCACAGTTAATAATAGTCTAAATTAATAAATGAATGGTTAGAGGTAATAAAAAAAAATCGATATATTTGGAAGAGTATTTAAACGCACATCACTACATATTTCGCCCTTTGAAAGAGCATGTGTGCAACTAGCAAACGTAAGTACCTACCCCTGTTGATCCCCCCGCGGGCCACCCCAGGTGCGTCCGCGCGGCACGCGCCATTCTCGCGACGGCCGGCGCCCTGACGCCATCACAACCTTTCTCACCATTCCTCTAGACCCAGTACGTGACTTCATCACAAACGCTTAACCGGAACTAACGCTACTCAAACAAACGTAACATGTGAAATCGGCAACTCACCTTCGAAATGAGTTCCATTGGCGTGGTAGTGTTCCGTAACTCGCCAGTCGGCAAGGCGCAGGTGCTTCAAGAATCCGTAAATAATGCCGTGAACATAACAAACAACGATTCAAATCCAAACATCGGCGAAATAATCATAGTAAGAAAAAAACATAAGATTTCATCTCCAAATACAGTGTCAGTGACGTCGTTAGTGCGAACAACGGATTCTGTAAATAACAGTTTGGCAAAAAGACCGCGAATTCGCGAAAATGTGTCAGAAGATGCTTCAAAAACGACAACGCCACTTGCCGTAGCACGACGGAATGCGCGGGAAAGAAACCGAGTACGACAAGTAAACGATGGATTTGCAGCATTACGTCGCCATATACCAGATGAAGTGGCGGCGGCATTTGAAAATGCAAATTCTAATCGTGGACCTAACAAAAAACTGAGTAAAGTAGAGACGTTACGAATGGCAGTTGAATATATACGAAATCTCGAAGGTTTACTTAACATTGGACATGCGGACAAAGAAAATATAACAAGACCGTCAATGGAATCTTTTCCTTCTCCAGCTTCGTCATCACCTCGAGAAAATAGCCAAGAAAGAAGTTACTTCTCACTTAATTCTCCGGCTATTGACGATGACGATATTGATGATGACGAGTTAGAGGGCTCTCTCCAATTGCAACAACACCCATACATAGAATTGCCATCATCAGAAACATTTCATCTTGTTTCGACACCCCATTTATATGATGAAGAGGAATGTGTTGGACACCCTTTAACACCATCGTCAGATCTCCTCGGACATGAAGATGGAAATGCACACATCTTAGAGGGTCATTTTCCATTTCCTACTTCAGCTGAACAATTTTCTGTTATACCCGAACAAAATTATTGCAGTGAATCAGAAGTGGCATTAAATGATACTGATTTTGAAGTAAAGTACGCAGAATCTATTCATCAACAAATACATTCGGATTTCGAAAACGAAACAGAACTCAGACTCGAATCGTTAAACCCCGATTTAATGCTATCTCACAACCAATTTAAATTTAAAGACGACCGTGGCTTTGCAGAAAATCAACCATACAATGAAGTAGAACTTAAGAAAGAACTGCCCGAAATTCAAGTTACACCAGAAGATAGAGAGCAATTTGAAGAAACATTAAAATGGTGGCAAGAAAAAACCAGACAAAGCCGTCCAGTATCTAAAATTAAAAAAGTAGTTTAAATATAAAGTTTTAGATAATACGATTATCGTGTAAATAGAAATTGAATGTCCTTTAACATACAGCTGTTCCCAAAGCAACGTACAAGGCGGGCGCAAGGTGTGTTATAACGGTCACTAGAAGTAATGCCTTAGCTTTCCCGACATTTGTGCAAAGTGCGCTAGAATTATTTACTTGGATATTTCTACAATAAAATTAGACTTATTATATACCGTTTATTAGTAATTGTCATTACTAATTACAGAATCGAATAGACTTAGTTTAGATGTAAGGTAACTTACATTTGTAAAATAATAGTGTACATGATAGATATTATTTGAAATGTATTGATAACGTTTTCAAACAGGGCACCTTTTTATTTAACAAATTAGTACTTAATATTTATAATAGTGCCTTTAACTAAAAATTATGTGATGTTAGTTTGTAAGTTATTTAGGTTAGTTAAGTGATTTTAATTTATTTGAAAAATTACGACGAGTACGTTCTATTTTTGTATATCCATCTGATCTGTATAGGATTTACAACAAATGATTAGATTCAAAGACTTTTTAACATATTTTGTCTCATTGTGTAAGTATTAGGGGGACCGTAAAGCTATTTCGTTTCTGTCGATATATTTTACAGAAAAACCGATACATTTTTAGCAGGCCGGCATGGAAATTTTGTATACTAGATAGCAAAAGGTTGTTGCTAACGAAGGTGAATATATTGTTGGTTACAAATAAAAACTTGTTAAAAATTTAGTCGTGTGAATTTACTTTAAGAAAGCGACATTACTTTCCGATCCCCCTAATAGTAAAAGAAGTTCATAAAAAAATACTTAATAGGTTTAATGAAATCATTTGAAAAATGTAAAGACTACATTAAGTGATTAGTCTCACAAATAGACATTTTTACGTATGTAATATTAATAAATAAAATTGGTACTGAATTATATAAAAGTTTTTCAATTAATACCCTGGCAGAAACAAGATTATATATTTTATTATGACCTAGTTAAATTTTTGAAACATTGGGCGTTATCAAGAGGCTTGTTTTATAACGTTTTATTAATAAGGACGTTAGACGAGGGATTTAAATAATTATGCATATTTCAAGACCCTTCATATGTACTTCTATACAATATACATAGTTACTGGTCGTAGTCTAGTACAAGCAAACTGGTACAATGCGTACTTTTCTAGTACTCGCTCACCCATTACTTTAAATTCAACAAAATATTTTTCCGGTTTCCTTTGTACTGTATTCTATCTAAGATACAAAATATGTTCCATTTAAAATTAAGGTCATGTATATACCAAGACCATCGAAGAGACTGAAACGAAGATTTGGACAAAGGACCCCAAAAACTGAGTCCGTTAACGGTTGTGCGGCAAAGCTATTGTGATTATAATGCACCGGCACCCCGCGACAAAAAAAAAACTCTCAAATAAGCCCTTAGCGCAAACCGGGTAATTAAAATTTTAGATCAAGTCGCGGCGTTCGTTTTTTCTGGTTCAACTTTGAATCATTAACAGCGAAACGATTTTATTTAAATAAGTTTTGATTTAAATTGTTACATACATACATTGATGTGTATTCTGATTTATTAGAGTAACTAGACCTATAAAAAGGTTGTTATGTTTACGTTTGTCAATTGTAAATAATCTTCGGATTAGCTTGATACGTTTTAAATATGATTGATACTTATGAAAAGCTCTGTTTTATTTAGATACATAACCTCAAACGTTGTGTTTCTTTTGAAAACATTGTCAAGGCCACTATTTTAACGGGAGAATGCGTCCCACAGGAAAAAGCAACTATGAAGGTGTGCATACACTCAAAAAAAAAATAACACCGAAGTTCTAAACAAATAATATGAAACTAGATGGACTATGAAAACAATATATGTGGATTACATAACTGTCGTAGAAATTCTATAGGTGTTTACGGGCGGTCATGGCATAAAAAGATTTGGAAAATAGCACGAGTAAGTTTGTTTGTAAGTTAATGACATTATTGGACTCATGAATTGAGACATATTTTAAAGATGTAAAGAACAATAATGTTACCGATGTAAATAAAATCCTTTAAATACATTTAACGCATATTAATAAAAAAAGTACTATGCATAGTATATCTTTATAAAAACATTTAACATACTAAATATAAAAGAAAGAATCTCGAATAATTCAACGTAGGTAGACCACTCTTTCTTACGACACCGTTGTCGTCCCTCTTTCCGGGTGCAGGAGAAATATTATTTTTTCATTCAACTTTTTACGTGTTGCTATTTCATCATATTTTACGGAGTAAGCCCGTTGCATGGTATTCCAGCTTCCATTTAAATATTTTCCGGTCCATTCGTCAGGCGCTGTTTCCAGTAATTAGAGATTTTGATACACATGAGATAGCACATCCATAAATTTGAAATAAAAAGTTAATTTGATACGGTATTAAAAGTTATTTATACAATGTGTGTTTTTTGTTCTAAAAGTATTGTTTTTTAATACAATATGTTGTGAAAAGATGTGCCAAGATATAAAATGATATACAATACGAAGTTTGTCAATGGCTAAGTAACATTTCCAGTATTACATGGCGGAAAAATGAGGCACTACTGGGGCATCCACCTTGTAATATCCCAATGAACCAAAGAAAAATACACAGTGACGTAATCCATAAGCTCTTTAATTTTAAAAAAATAACTATTGCATTGCCTACTGTCACAGAATAGTACAGAAGAATACTGCGTAAATCTAAAGATAACCTGCATTTGATTTCTACAATAAAAATTACGAGATTCTTTGACACTTTAATAATTTGGAAGTAAATATTTTATTAAATGCATAAATACAAAGTGTTCTTTACAGTGGTGTATTTTGGAAAGTACTTGCATGTTTTAAGATTTGCTGTTATTCGAATTTATTGCAGTAGTACTTGTCCGAGAAACATTTTATCTTAGCTACAAATAATAAAGTTTGGTTAATCAAAAGCACTATATTAAAGCGAGATTTTCTGAAATGATATATATCAAAAAGGCTGTAAGTAAATGTTAAAAGGAATAACTTTTAAAATGGCATTCATAAATTATCGTTGGCATAGTTATTGAACACGCCAAATTAAATTGATTGACTTAACTTAGTATGAACAGTTTGTTTATTTAATTTTACGTGTGATGGTTTGTTCTTCTTTTTTTTAGCCGTCAAACGCCAAGGTCTACTCAAAAGATCGCCATGATGACCTACCAACGCAGCCTCTACTGGTTTGTACTAGCCACTCAAGAACCTATCGACACCAACGGCCATTTAAACGAGCGATTTGCACCGACGTCCGGTGACCTTGTATCATCTGCGGATTTCTGATGCGATTTCCCAGCGAAACTCCAAGCATAGCACTCTCCATTTCTATTTCTGGTTTGCTAATATCATAATGAACATGGAATGTTGTGGAAAATAAATAAATACAAAAATTAAATCTAGAAACAAAATCTTTAAAGTGGTTGAATAGATATTCTCACTTATATATATTTATACATGATGAAATACATGAGTTTTATAATGAAGATATTTTTTTAATTATCGCTGACATACATCTCAAAAACTACACTTATTCTTTTATAAATATGTCGATGTCATAGCAATAAAAATAACCTACAACAATATAAACTTTTCATCCATATGTAAACAATACATTTTTTCCATATTTTAAGAAGAGTTACATAAAATTTATTAGTACTACCTTAAAATAGATATATCTCATGGATACTACGGCTTCTTCTAAGACTTAAGGGGTAATATTGAATTGTATTTCAGTTTGCGATTCTTTTCTGGAAACATTCGTGTGCAAATATATTGATATCGAGGTTCATTATCAAAACCGTTGTCACCACAATTATCATATTGTTAACGTTTTAATAAACATGAAATTCTAAAAAAAAGGAAATGCTTAAAATAGTCTTTGAAAAGTAGTAAGTACGATGGATACAGAGACACTTCAGAATAACTTATCTTTATTTTAGGGTTGCGTGCAAAGAATAAGCAAACTGTTTAACTTTATCTAAGACACTTTACGAGTCCTTTAGCACAAGAGAATAATGGTGGTTTCAAACGAAGATCAGTTTAGTTTAATGGTACCAATGTCATTATTGAATTGTTTTATAAAAATTATGTAAAATAGGTTTTAAAGACTATACAAGGTGATAAGGTGTTTAAAGCTTTTTGCCAACAAATGAGCTATAAATTAACCATAACAGCTTTTACGTCTATACCAAAACAATATTAGATTAAAAAAAATAAAAGTAAATTATTGTAAACCATATGCGTGAGAAAAGTGACTATTTACCGTGACAAAATCTGTTACACTGCAAACTAGGTAGGAATCCTGATCGATAAACTTTTAACAAAAATGTCCGTTACCAGCCGCTATACCTTTTGTTGTCTTATACGCTCAAGATGAAAATAATGGAGTTGATACTTACAAAAAATTTTAGGCAAAATACGTATTAAACCAAAAAATCATATTACCTTTAGATTTAGATATGTGTATACCGTAATATGTTATATTATTTCCTTATAGTTGTTATAGTCTAATACAAACTTTTATAAGTACGTGTTTATTACAACATCACTGTTTACAGTTATTGAAAAGTAATTGAAAGTACTCTTATCAAAAGACATTTAATAATTTATTTAAGTGTACGTGAACCAAGAGATCGTTATAATAGTGCACCGTAAATATTAATACAAGTATCAAATCGTGTAGTCACAGTATACGCAAGGTAAAGTCAAAGAAGCTACCCTATTGTTGTATAATATTTATTCTTGCGTGGATCTGTTCGTTGAAGTCTTTCAGCGAGGTCGCTTCCATTGTCGTAGGGTTCATGGGAACAGGCAAAAAACGGACTTCGCCTTTAGGGAACTACCGAGCGCGCAACGAACAAAACTGAATAAGCACTTTTTATCACATAGGTTGTTCGTCTAAGATCCACGTGTTCAAAGATTAGAACGGCTTTCATAATCTGCACTTCTTATGCGAAGACCCTACGAGGTCGGTGTAAAGAAATAATAATATTTGATCGTGCCATCAAAAATTATATCGTCGCAAAAAATCTATTAAGTAAACCATAATAGATTATAGTCTGTAATTCTTTTTTCATTTTATACATATGGGATACATTATCATCATCATGATTTTGACCTTTAGACGTCCACTGTTCGACCTAGGACTTTCCAATAAGACTGGTAGGAGGCAGCCTTAATCTAGCATTTTCGGGTGATCTTAACAAGGTCGTCTATTCACTTGGTGGTGTGCTTCCTATTACGCGCTAACTGATTCCTGGTCTTACCTGCAGAACCTTAGTACCCCAACGACCATATTTATTTTATGTAGCCTGTCCACTGCCACATCAACTTGCCAATCCGCTGGGTTAGTCGTATTTCACATTTCTGATTTATATTTCATAACTTTTATATGCTTATGTTAAGTAAATTTGTCGAAATAGTTATAAAAATTTTCATAACATAACTAGTCAATGTTTTGCACTGTTTCTGACAGTAGTATATATTAATCTATACAATATTATTTCTAATTTGAGTAAATTAGCTTACACAAATTAAAACCCACAAATTTCAATAAAACACAAATAAAATGTAACCAGTTTAAAATATCAACAGAGAGGGTAGACAGTGAAATTACTGCAGACTCCACCGCCATACGGCATGCGAGTTACTCGCACCATCTGGGGATCAACAGAGATTGTACAAAAACCTACTACACTCCCAAATTAACACCAACACACGCCAAAGCCATGGTGGCATATGCTTTCCTTTAGCTTAAATGAATACAATTCACTTGACTACAAAATTTAAAACTGTGAGTCGATAGTTTGCGAATAACAACGCAAAACTTACCAGACATGCAGCTGCAGAAGTTATAACATTGTATATTAGTTTTCTAATGAGTCATTAATGTTAATTCTCTCAACTAAGAGGTTTTCACTGTAAACAAGATAATTTAACGACTTTAATCTTTGAACGCAATGAACGCTGTCTTTGTCCATGCGTGCGTTAGATCATAATTTATTACATATGCTTAGTAATCACTACTAGATAAAACTCGATCTCCTTCTGCGACTATTTATACACTATACTCCTTTTATTGTTCAGTCTATAAAATTAACTGTGAATTGAACAATTCTCAAAGAGTTTTTACGCTATATTGTAATTCCTTGACTCATAGCTCTTTATCCAATAAAGGATATCTCATACGCAAAACCTCTGTATTTAATAGTACAGTATGAAATTCAGAAAGAAATGATCTTTATGTAACAACGCTTAAGCTATTACCTATTGCTTTCCTGGTTCACTTTCTAGCCTTTTTTCCTTGTTAATGAAACTCTTTGTTCTCTATGTACTATTTCATGATATACTACCATTTTATCTACTTCCGGAGTATGGTTCAATAAAAATAAATGCAGTATTTTATCTTGATAGACAAATATATAAAGCTACTAAAACATGTGTTGAAATCAATTGTAGAGTAAACGAATGAGCGCGTACGCAATGCAATTTTTATACATAAGTACAATTAATAAATACATAACGTATCTACATATATGTTCTCGACATTTTATATCGACGAAAATTGATGACATTATTTGTGATTATTTTATTATTTAATGAAATAACTGTACTAAACCGTTACAAATTTCTGGAGATTTAAAGTAAAGCAGGATTATTTAACCAGAAAAAGGTACAACAAGTTACAATATAATTGTTTAAATGCTTCATAAAATATACATGTATCGAGATCATTAAAAATAAGTCAGAATCACGGAAATCACAAAACGCGTTACGCACGTTGGGTTCCCGTCAACCACGTTTCCTTTCATTTCAGTCACATGTCGCTAAATAATTCGAAAACAAATGCGTAACAGCCGCATGAATAATTCAGTAATAAGACATGTGTAATATATTTCTAGACAACAATTGCTATCAATGCGAAACAAAACTAAAGCGAATAATATTGCGGATCAAAATTATACTTTATTTATAATACGTGTGGTAAGTATTTACACTAAGCGTTAAGTACAGAATATTTATGGCATTAAGCATCTTCTTACATATATACAGGGTAATTGCTTATCGCTACTTACTGCTAATTAATGATCCGTATCCAAAAGAAATTGTTTCGGCAATGATAATATAGTATCCAAGTGTCAAATTTCAGATTTCTGCGTATTAAAAATAAATATTATATACTATCTATTCCTGCAGACTGTACTTTCAGAAGCAACTGGCCATTGTAATAAAAAAACATTACTTCATATATTTCAAAATGATCACATTATACAGGTGTTTGAAAATAGGTGTAGAAACTTTAAAACTTTTTGCTGACAAATGAGCTATATATTCAACCCCTCAAAGCTGTTGCACCTATAACATATCATTATATATTTACCCGTGACTTTCTTCGTGTTGGGAAACTGCTTATAACGCCAATATTGTTAACAACAATATGTATTTTATTTAGTTGAAGTTGTAGTTAAAGACTTTAAAGTTATTTTAATTACTTGTCCAAAACGTAATAACAAAGAGAGCTAAGTTTATTTTTATAATAAAAAATTTACAGTCAACTAGGTAGTCCATTAAATAGAATACATTTCAAACAAAACGATAGCAATTGCACAACTCAATTTTAAGGCGAATCCTGTTTAAAAACTACAAAGATTTAATAATCGTACAGATTTTATAGTATTTTACAGAATGTACATTTAATGAAAGAATCAAATATATTGAAAGAATGGAATATTACACGAATCGTTTTACTTTTTTTTTATTTTAGCAGACTTAATTAGACCGAACTCTAAACTTTAACCTCTCGATAACACTATCTCATTATAAAACAATACAGCAATAAAGGAAATTTACGATACGCGATTTCACATTGAACAGCGATATTATTATTATCAAGTAAAAAAGAATATCACATTCGTCGATTGTGCAAATACGAATGCTCAAGTTTTTTGGACATTCAGCCGTAATGAGGACTCATTGGAGCGTTTGGTGGTGCAACGCAAAGTGGAAGGCAAGCGATGTCGTAAACACTCTAACGATGTGGATAGATAACATCATAAGAAGATTCGGCCACCTTAGAAAATATTTTTTTAGAATAAATTTCAAATTAAAAACGCCATCGTTTCAGCTGTAAGGAGTGCACCACTAGACATAGGCGTCTCTTCATTATCGATCTTCTCCTTTTGTAGTTACCATAAAAGCCAGCTAAAATAAAAATATTAAATGACGATGGACATCAGCTTCTTTATTAAAACGTAGTTTATTTAAAACAACTGCGCTCGCTATATATATTTCAATCGTGTTGAAACTTGGCATGCCCTGTGTAAAAAATAAAGAAAAATAATTAACTTCATCAAGTACATACAAATAATACTTACTTCTGTTAATAATTATTTTTACTACAAGTATTATTTGAAAAGATTGTAAGGTTTGAAAATTCTATAATATTAATATTAAAGGTCTTAAATAAATAAACTAAATTGCTGTTATTAAGTAACTTTATTCGATCGCAAACTACTGTAATATCTTTCTCTTAGAATACAAAAATGATCTTAGGAAGAAATGTAAAAAATTAAAAAAATGTAAAAAATTCTTAAAAACAAACAAAAATAAATTCGTTATTACGCTTCGGAAGGATTGCGCTTCGGTCGAATTTCTATTCATTTTATCGCCGGCTACTCCTCCCATGAAGGGGAAATTTCATTGATCCCAAGAAGTTTTTTTTTTATATCATTCCACCTATAATTGATGCCACGTGTACCACTTCCGCTCAGCCACGTGTCTAATAAAATATTAAACATTCGTTCCGTTCGAACTCAACCAATGCAAGTTTACGATGCAGTTGATATGCAAGAGTACAAAAAGATCAGCTAACATTAAATCAATTGACGTGTAAATAAAGGTAATCTCATGACGTTCCTTTACAATGCTTTATTTTAAAATCTTACACAAAAGAATAAGTAGTTAAAGGAACGATTGGTTTGTTTGTTATCGCAAGTAAATGCCCTACATTCGATTCAAGTACTTATTGTAAACCTTGTTATCTATTTATCTTTACTAATACGTAATTATTATTTGTAATAAACGGATATATGACACAAATACGCTATTAGCAGTGCTATCATTTACAAGTAATACAATTTATTATTATTTCGAAGATAAAACATTAGACTAAATATTAATTGCTATGAAGAGATCATTACTTAAATCAATTATCTAAAGTTTACATAGAGTAACGCATGCGTCTTCGAAATAATAATTTAATATATTTTCCATAATCATGCCGTATTAATAACTTCCTTTCTCTTAACATAATACACAAATATCCGACGCCAGAAATAACTATATCCACTCTCCAGATGTTTTCCTAGTTATTTTTTGTCAATGTAAAACAAAAACGCCGCGTTCCAACGTGGGAACTTCGGTGTGCCA
The DNA here is from genome assembly GCF_028537555.1 of Battus philenor. Taxonomy (NCBI): domain Eukaryota; kingdom Metazoa; phylum Arthropoda; class Insecta; order Lepidoptera; family Papilionidae; genus Battus; species Battus philenor. The sequence goes on from NW_027181704.1 coordinate 10,897,028, forward strand.
AAAAAGTACTTCACAGATGTTTAGTAAATCGTCTAGACATGTTGAGCCATATCCACGTGTCACAACAGGAAGATGGCCGTAATTTAGTTACCGACGCGTGCCACTTGTCCGGTCTCAACGGACCGTGAAATAGGCTCGCTGTTTTTACTACGCAGGGTGCATCAATGAGACCCTTTAGTTAACATGTGCGGAAATGTCCCTACTTAAACATTGACAAGTGCCGAGTAACTGACTACTTAAAGTTATATCAATGTAACATGTAAAATTTTGTCGACATTAAATGATCACATGTAATGAAAATAAAAAGGCTCTAAGCTGAAAGGGGACTAGAAATCGCTTAAAGTGGTAAAAGGTGACTCGGGGAACGGGTGATAACAGAAGATAACCTAGAAATCACCGTGAAGATACTTCAATGCTGATAATAGGTATCTCTGTTTGAGATATTAATAAATTTATTTGATTTTAGAAAATCAAAGTTTTTGTAAGATTACCTTTTATTTTCCCCAAAATAAGCCGGATTCTAACTCTTTCATAACGTTTTATTTCCAGGAATAGTCACAGAAAATGTAAATTGGTATGACTACGAAAAATTTAGAAAAGGAGAAGGGGGATTTCAGAAACGTGAAATTAATATCATTGGGATATATTTTTCACTAATTGTATTTCTAATGTTTTAAAATAGAATCAAAATTTAAATCTTTTGTCGATTCATTTTGATGTTGATAAAAATTGTTGATAATAATGTCAAGCATATTAAACTGTTATCTAGATCCTGTGTAATGTCCTATATAAAATCACATTCTAAAAGCATATTTAAATATAAATAATTATACAGCTCTCATTTGACTATGGAAAGAAGTACTATTAAACAAAATATTTAAGTAAATTAATTATAATATTACTGTTAATGAGTATAACAAAGACCTTTGCTCTAATCAAATACATGTTGTAATATCATAACTTCCTTATCAGACATTCAACGCGAAACTGAACTTGGAAAGAACTATCTAATCACTCTGACATAATAACATTGACCTCACTCTCATACAGCTGTAAGATCAATTGTTTCTTTTACTTTCGTCTTTTTACCTGATCTGAAACGCTCTTCGATTTGTAATAGTGTTTTGCCCTTCGTTTCTGGAAGACAGAAGTAAAGAAAAACTGTTCCCAATAAAGTTGATATTCCATAAAATAAATACGTGCCATGGTGTCCTACAGTTTCGAACATCGCTGGCGCTGTTTTTACTGTCCCAAAGAACGATATAGATGTCATCATAACACTTAAACCGGAACCTATACCCTTTGTTTCAGTTGCAAAAACTTCACCCACCATATTCCAAGGAAGAGGAGCTATTCCTACGTTTGACACCACAATGTATGTCGCTGTCAATCCTAAAGATATTAACGGAGAGACGTGTCGTATTATCCGTATTTCTACTAAGTACAAATATATTGACAAAATGATTAAAGATAAAGATGTAAAAGTTCCACTGAATAACGCAATTGGTCTACGACCAAGCCTTCGCAGCATTATACAAGCCGTTACTAAAGCCACGCAACGTAAAATATCTATACCCAACATGGCAGCGTACGTGTTAGATTTACTACCTAATAAGACTTCCATAATCTCAGTAGTGTAAGCGCAAAATACATTTATACCCGAAAGTTGCGTAATTGCAAAGAAAATTAGCATTATACATAAAGGCTTCCAAAATTCCGGTTTCTTCAAATTTTCTTTTAACGTTTCAAATTTATTTCGTTTATCCACTTTTTTCGTTTGCTCCAATATCATTTTATCTAGTTCGGTTTTCATAGCAGGACTAGTTCCTCTGTACCATTGGAATGATTTTATACATTTTTCTATTTGATTCTTCGACGCAAACCATGCCGGCGATTCAGGCGCGTAATACAAAATAATACTTCCGATTAATGGAAAACATCCACAAAGTAAAGCCGCATAATTCCAACGAAGAAATGTACCAAACAGGTGAGACATGAAGACACCAGAAGCAATGCTAAGCGATAAACTTGCCAAAAACAATCCTCTATACGCTGGTGTACTTATTTCTCCAACAAACACGGGACCGAGAGGACCCAGCCAGCCCTGGCAAAAACCTGTTATAAATCTTCCAAATAATATAAGATGTATACTATTTGCAAACGCTATTATGGTCCATCCTCCAATATACAATAACGCTAGTAGCATTTGTGACAATCTTCTACCTAAACTGTCCATTAGGTACCCCGAAATCATGTTACCAAATAATAAGGCCAACGATGATATGGAAGCTGAAAAAAGAAGAAATAAATTTTAAAACGTATAATGTAAATAATGTTTTTAAAGTACTGGTCTCTCAACACATACCTACCCATGACACCATCTCTGTTGAATACTTTTTATGTCCTTTATCATGTTGCAATTGAGGAATGAGAACAGCTGAGAAGCCTGCCGTGGCGCCGGCGCTTAGTGATAGCAAAAACGTTCCAAGTACAACGATAGCCTGAAATGAGAATAATAATCAACGTTAAAATTACTTATAAAGACCTTATACAAAATCGTTAATACAGGGGATAGTGAAAATAAACTAATATTTTTTACAATAGTGAAAATTATGAAACAGACTATTTAGCCATAGAACGTCTACTGCTAGGTATAATCTTCTAGTGTAGATTTCCAACAGGACCACTAGGAACCGGTCTGTATTCAGTCATCGTCTTCCGACAACCTTAGCGAGGTCGTCTTGTGGATGGCCATCCTAAGCTGCGTTTGCAGTCCGCGGTCTTCAAACGAGAATCTCAAAACCTAAGCGTCCATCTCTTCTGCGTGCTTTGTGACCTGCCCGCTACCATTTCTACTACTACTATTTTTTATTGAGTCTTAAACATGATATAACAAATAGGTAATGACAGTTTCAAAGAAAAACGGATGAAGTTATCAGTTCCATAATGTTTCAGACAAAGGAGGATCCCTTATTACAGCGAGTATACATCTCTAAGTTTATTTCTTAATTTGGATTTGAATTGATACTTTGTACCTTTTCAAAAGCTTACAGTGGAAAAAAATAATTCGCTTGCGTTGTATTTTCTACTTATTATATTGTAAGTGCTTCATGCGAAGACGAAATAGCCTATTACTAATAAGTCCAGTACTAAAGTCAATACTTAAGTACTATGTAAATGAACCGTGCCACGTGGCGACGTATAGCATAGCAGCTGGGGCATTAGGACAGACCGGGTCATGACAACGACCACTCTGTCCGTCTTTCGAAGAGGTCTATGAAGAGCTTCATCACCATTTACCATCATATCTGGTCATAATTAAGCTATCATCATCATCATCATCATTTCAGCCGTAAGACGTTTAATTATTTATATTTTAGCATAATTGTAAAAAAAAACTGGGAAATGACGTGTGTATACAATAATTATGATATTAAAATGGAAGCAGGCCTTAGAGTATCTGTACCATTAATTATGATGACACTATCAATATTTTTTTTTCAGGAATAAACAATATTAGTTATCAGTACAATGCAATAAATGCCAACATTATTGTCATATTTAAGATAAGTAATATTTATTTCACACATTTTAATTTAATAAAGCCTTTGTTATTATTCTTCGTATCATAAGACATTAATATAAGAGGGTTAAATTGGTTCAGAACTGTTTCACAATTGGCCACCTAAAAAGCAATGTAAGGCTTTCATATGCTCTTGAGCACATAAATCTTTAGTTAAAAGATACTTGGACCATCTCTAAAACCTCTCTTGAGCACAAAGATATAAATTATTTAATCTTGTAAATTAGAAATCAAAAGCAATTATTTTAAAAAATAATTTAATTTTTAATTTATGGTAATATAGTCCACAGGTTTATTTACATATATTAAATATTTAGATAATGATATACAAAACTTTTAATTCTACACGCAACATCAGAAAAAAACCTGGTATTAACGAGATTGTTTAAAATATTTATGATATATATATATATATATATATATATATATATATATATATATATATATATATATGAAACAATTTCTCTCTACTATGTAAGTATATGCTTCAGATAAACAATAATGTGTTGTTCTGAAAACAGAAATTTAATTCAAACATTTTAAACACGATAAGTAGGTAATAATAATCACACAATGTTTTACTCCACTAACCTGCCTGAAAACATAGAAATGACATTTTTAGTTTATTGTTCAAAATGCCGTTTCCTTTTTAAAGTTCATTTTGCAATATTTTAAATTATCACTTTAACATCTCAGTAACCAACTATACCAACTTTACCGAACGACGACCGCAATGGACGCCATCATGACACCATTATTAACAGCGCCATCTATGAAGTGTTTAACAAAGTTTAACAGCCACTGCTTTACCGACGTTAAATAAGCGCAGCAACGTACAAAATAGATATATTAAAGAAACTAGTTTCTTTAGATATATTTAAATAATGTACTCAAAAATAAAAATAAACACAAACATTTGTTTATACATACCAATAATAAAAACCTTATAATATATATTTATAAATCGAACAACGAATAATAACATCAAATCTACTTCAATGAAGTTTGCACTTGAGAGAAAAGGAACAAAAACATAATAATAAATAAATAATCAATTGTCCCGTAAATACTCTTAAACCATTTTTTTAATTAGAAGCGTTTTCACAATTGAATAGGCTATAGGTAAAAATATTTGACCATATACGAAGTGGAACGTGTCGGCATATTTAGTCCTAATTTCTCTGGTTATCTCAAGTACTTGTGTATGACACAAGTGTTTGTGTAAATTCTTATCTAGGTTTTAATTTCTCCTTTTAGTAAATTTGTATAATAATATACAACTAATCAGTATGTATATACTAATAGAATAAATCTATGTATAACAGGCCAATAACAGATAACTTTATCACGCATAACATTATGTTTGATTCTTATGCTTATTTCCACTTTAAAACGAATAATACTTCGTAGCGCTGCGACCTCTTCTGTTGCCTTGAAATATACATAAGATAAACACCCGTCGGCCCAGTAATTGCACTACCTAGAATGTCTTTTAAAACAGAACTATAAAGTGTCTTTACTAAGCTTGATCTAATATTTTATACCAGAAAACATGAAATGTGGAGATTTGAATACACTACACATAAGTTTTCCAATGATCAAAATATTACATCAATATAAAATAGATAACAGAATATAACTGGTAAAATTATCTAGAAACGTTGTTGTATTTCTAATAATTATTTCTATCAGACACGTGTATTTTATATTGCTTTTAAAATCAATGTATTTTTTTGGACTTAAAACTTGAGCGCACGTGCCAGATAAACTTAAAAAAAATATGTAAATTATAAAATTCAGAGGCTAATTGAATATTAATTCATAGGCTAATTGAGTTTTAAAACTGCCACTTATTAATTTTTGTTACATTGTGATATACATTTTTACGTCTTATTACAACTCGACAGAAGTTCAACAGGACTTGGATCTGTATCTTTGTTTTATTGAAAAATATTTTTTTCAATGCCTAACGTTAGCACCATAACTTGTAAGTTATTTACTTATATATTATTGGATGCAGGCTGCTTCGAATTGGTTGTATTGGAAAACTATGGAGGAGGCTTATGTTCAGCAGTTGATGTCCCAAGGCTAAAATGTGTAAAAACGTTGATAATATTTTTCAAAACCTACCTACACTTTTTTACTCTTACTTCATGCTCCTCTTAGACTATAATGAAACTTTTACTAGTTGTTTTTTTTCTCTTCACAGAGGTACATATTGATTAGATGACTTTATTTTACCCTAAAATTTTAGGGTCCATCAATGATTCTTGTCCGTTAAATTCAGAGCACTTTTTACACTTAATATTGTACTGTGCTATTTGTATTTATTAACAATATTACATAACATCATCTTGACTGCCATTAATTTCTTTTCGTCTTCAAAAAGACACATAAATCTATCAAAAATTCAAATTTTTTACGGAATGCACCTTTTTCAAATTTATGCTTGTAAAACAAGTTTACAATTTGAGTTTTTTTCCACTAAAATTTATGTTTAGTGTCAAAATGACCACATTTATTTCGTCGCCTTTTTTAATCAATTCTTATTAAAAATTTGTATTTTTAGATGTCTCTATTTAAACTTGAAATGTAACAATAATATGATTACATAAATAGTAATTTTATAAAGGATTACTTCGGTCTCTTTATCGCAACATTTTTTTTCTTGTAGGTACGCAATATTTAAAAAAAAAAAACAATTCCATGACGCGTACAACAGATATGCTACTTCTATATTTTTCATTAACTTATTGTACTCATTTCTTCATTTGAATGAAGAAATGAGAACAATAAGTTAATAAGTACAAATTGATATCTCAAAAGATTTTTAAGTTATTTCTGATACCGGCCTGTATATTATTCGTAATGTTATGTATATTATCTTCGATGGTAGAGACCAATGATTCTTTAATAACATTTCTAATTTAAAATTTCTAATCTTTTTGTGTGTGTAAAAATGTGTAAAAATTTGGCATCAAGTGTTACAAGTTGAGATTTCTAACTAGTTAAATAAAAAGCAATATAAATGTGCTTGAAATGCTTTAGCGATGTAACAATATACCGGTAAATATTGTCGATTTTACAGAAATCCTTCATCACCAGTTCAGCCATAGACGTCCACGGCTGAACATAGGCCTCCCACATAGATTTCCACTAAGACCGGATGAAAGCGGCCGGCATTCTGTGTCTTCCAACGACTCTTAACCCTTAATTAGGCGCATTAAGAAAATCACTCAATTAGGCGCATGGGGTCTTAAATGACCCCAAAAAAACATTGGGAAAGGAGTATCAAAAAGGAATAAAATTTAATGGATTTCTATAGTAATTAATAAAGTTCTTTAATATACTTAACTTTAAGAAACAAATACTTACCATGATATTAAAAATATTAAAAAAAAAACTAAAACAGTAAACCTCTCTTTAAACTAATTTTTTTGGCATAGCCGAGATCATCTTAAGAAATAAAGTTTATTCAGTCTCATCAGCGGAATCTTCTGTTCTGCATCCGACGCAGTAAATCCTTGAGTGTTGCTGACAAATAAATTTACGACACTTGAAACATTTTGTTGGCACTTTTTTGGCGTCCTTTCTAGGACATGATGAACAGCGCCCGCGCATAGCTGTCGATTGATAAACCGCCTTGTTCACATTATAAACTTCATAGAGCCGTTTTTTGTTGTCGCTGGTACAGCACGTAGTTGTATGCGACGTTTTTGGTGATCTTCCACAAGTGCCGCAGGTATTTTCTTCAAGAAAATCCGTCTTGAATATGTCAAAGTCTTCTCAATATTAGCTTTGTGTATGACAAATGCCAGATATGTTTATACTCCAGGTAAATATAAAATAATATTTTGTGCTCGGGTCCTTACTGCGTTCGATGGTGGTACTTTACACCATTTCACTTTCGGGCCATTTCTCTGAGTATGTCGAGATAAAAAATAATTATCTTCCGTCTTCCGATGTCTTGGATATGTTCAGACTCCTCAATTTCGCTTTCTGAATTATGAGCACTATCAATAACAGCATCGTTTAAAGTTTCGTCTTGCGAATCCGAGGCAGCAACATCTTGCTCTTCATCAAGCACTTCATCCAGCCATTGCAATACTAGTTTGTGGTTAGGCATTTCAATTCAAAAAAAAAAGAAAAAGCATAGAAAAAACTCAAAAATACATAAAGAAATCATACCGTATCAAAATACACACATACAAAGATAAATAGTAAACAATATACTAATATAAACACAAAAAAAATCACAAAAGTAAAAACTTACCTTCGCCAAAAAATGTAACGTAACTGGGCGCATGGGGTCAGCTCTCTAAAGGACAGCGATGCATGCATATGCGTTAATGTTCTGGATGTGACTAATTCGCGTACCCCGGGTGGAGTGAGGAAGCTAGAAAGAGCGTTAGTACGCTCTGAAGACTGTAAGCCATAATTTTTTGAATTTCAAGTGGCCCTGACCCCATGCGCCTAATTAAGGGTTAACAATGTCAACAACAAGCCTCATACTACCAACAAATAAATTTGATTAAATTGAAACAAAGACAATAAAATTCTACACACAATTGATATAGTGAAACGTAATTGATATTAAGTAATTTACAGTTGGTTTACATATATTCGTTGGTTTATTTATATGTATATATTAGTTGTTCTTTGTTACTACAGCTTGTCCTTCGACAAAGGCCTCCTTTATACTTCACCTTATTCCTCTTTCCCTGTTCACATCCATTCTGAACCATTCTTTTTTAAGATTATATTCACGTCGTTTTAATTGTCTCCCTTTCTTTCTTTTCCGGTTCAGGGGATACCGCTCTGTTATTAATTTAGACTATATTTTATTAGCCTCCTCTTTAAAGATTTACATGTCTTTTTGGCATCTATAAATTTAGCTTTGGTTTAATTTCTTTCAATCTTACTTAATCTTTTTTTTACGCCAGTTAATTTTGTATCAAATGATTCAAACCGTTACTGGAGGAATTAAGAGTATTGTAATTCAATATTATATAAGATTAAGAAGAATGGACAGAAAGAACAAAAGGCAATGGACTCATATGTGAGGCTTGGGAAAATCCAGAAAAGCGATGTAGATTTCTAAATTATGACCTCTACAGCTTGGCCAAAACTTCTTGAGATTGCGTTTTCTAGTTAACTTGACTATTTTAAAAATAAATAAATCATCTATGTTGACGTCCATTTTTAAATAGAAACTTATATGAGGTTAGAGAATAATTTTAAAATACTAGCAGGTAATTTTGAATATTGCAAATACAATTTCTTTGTACATATTTTATGTTATTATATAACCATGATCAATATTTTGGTGCATAACATTGTTAATCACATTGCTCACTCATAGGTACACAATCAGACTTAGTCTTGTAAATTATCACAAATTTACATTAATTATTTGATTTTCTAAATTGCATTAAATATTGTACTACGCCTATAGCAAAGCTTCTATTTATTTGTATATAATAATAAAGATGAATAATATTCCTTACGGAACAATTTATTACCCTTTTTTCATCAGATTTTCAATTTTATTAATTTACTATTACATTCTATAGAATAAAAAGAGAAAATGAGATATCTAATATTGTATAATTATATCGGAAATATAATTTCCTTATTGAACATCGATGGACTGTGTGATTCACTGTATGTAGGGTTAATGTACGTTACCCTTTCCATCGCAAAAAGAAATAATAACTTACCCAAACTTGTTTTTAACATTCACTCAAACAACAACTGGGAATTAAAAACAAGCTAATTATCATGTCCTTTAATATGATATTTAAAAAAAGTAATAGCCTATTCTAAGGTATTTTTAACATGAACTCAAGAAATAAGAGGCGTTTCAAATTAAGATAATTATAGTATCAAAATCATAATATTCTTTATTCAAAAAGGCTTTTACAAGCACTTTCGATAAAATGTCAGTATTGTAAGATCTATAGGAAGCTACCGTCAGCTCGGAAGGTAGTTCTTCTGAGAAGAGCTGGCGAGAAACACAATAGTTGCTCTTTTCAAAAATAGTTTTATAATGCGTCCATGACAACAATTAGGTTCCTGAGTGAGTATCAACAGCATTTGATTCTAAACATTAACATCACTACAGTACTCTTGGAAATAATAATATATTTTTTTATTATTATGTTTATAATATTGATTTTCAATCCCTCTAATTGCAAATCGATCGGAAGGCGATTCTCATTGGCAAAATCACAGTTGCTTAACAAGCTATGGAGAAACAAGATCGAATTGATCGATCGACCCCTATATAAACAAACTGCGGATTAGCAAGTGAAAGTGGCAGTGAACATGTCGTACAGCGAACAGAACAGATGACCGGTGGCCATTAAGATTTTAGAATGGAGACTATGGACTGATAGGCGAAATGTAGAACGTTTACCCTTAATTTAAATAGATAAGATCCTATTGGATATCTACAGGCGAGACCTATGTGCAGCAATGGTCATCCTACGGCTGAAGTGATTATGGTACAAGAAAGCGCATTTTTTTAAAATGGCCCCGCTATTGGGGTCCTCCCGCTCTCCCCTACCGTATTTATGGGACAGGGCATTACAACCCTATCTATAATATATATAAGGCCCTAAATAAAATTTACTTTCAAAATTAAACAATATTTGTGTATTTATATAAGTTTCTGTTTATTGTAGCTTTATTTATTACACATTTGTGTTTTTTTTTTTCCTATTCCTGTTATTTCTTACCCGACCTGTACCATTTTCACCTTTATTCCTATAAATTACATCCTCGATTATCGGTATGCAATACTTGAAAAACGCAGGCCTGCCTACGTTACTGTTTATCAGTGACGTGTTGCTGTTCTCACTAATCCTTTTTTGTAGCAGGAGCAAGAAAGCGCATTAGTGTTTTACGAAAAGAAGTAGTTTTCTGTCTATGGGAACTCTGCATTATTAAATGGTCGGTTGGTAAAATGTGCCATAAGGTAAACGTCTCCGTTTTACGAATTTCTTATCTTTGTATAACGTAAATAATAGTCAATTGTTACAGTTTTGAACTTCCAGTGACTTTAAATATTTTTTTTAAATCGCACATGAACTGTATGATACAGGCCGTTAACCTTATGACTAAAGATTAAGACCTACATAAAGTAATACAATGATATACAAAGAGGTTAGATAAAATTATTTTTCCGCTAAGGAATAATTTATGTAACATCGATTGCCCAGTGGTAAAGTAGTGAGACGTAGGATCTTAGATCATAGGTTAGATTCCGATGATATAATCATATGTAATGCAAACTTTGTATATTGATTATATAGCATTTCCATTGGTCATTAACAAGTTTCCATAGGATAGGCAGAAGCGTCCTGTGCGTATCATTTGCCATAAAACCACAGTGCGATCGCCAACCTGCCTGTCAAGCATGGCGATTATGATATATCCCCCCGATAGATATCTTTAGGGCCTCATGCCTGCCGTAGGCGTTTATAGGCTTAAAACGACAATTTTATTAATGACTAATTTGTATATATTCACTAATTTTAACCCTTTTCGGCATAAACAGATTCATTGAACTTGGGGCTGCAAGCTATTTATTTTAATCCATACGCCCGGTACAATAATGTATATTCATTATAGCTTGCTAACAAAGATTAATGTTACCATAGTAACAAGGGGAAGCTTAATATACTATGATATATTTTATTTTAAGTTGTATTATTTACAAATCCTTGAATTAGATTGATGCGTTCATATGTCAACCACAATATCACAATGTCAATCACAAGTATAAATAGGTTATATTTTTTTCTTCCTATATACAATTATAATCGTATCGTGTTTCACAAACAGATATGATATTATATCGTCTTCTAGTTTTAAAACAATAACTACTAATGAATCTACTTTCTAACGTTATTTTTAGCTTTAATAGCGATGGAATATTTTTATAGTTTTGCATTTCGACGTTGTAAGCGTGTTCTTTGATTCAATATAAACTAGTAGTCAAAAGCAGTTTGGTCCAATAATAAACTTGTTTCCAAAAATAATTTATGACGTAATAATAGCACATATAGTAAAAGAAGCGTTTTGAAAAATTCGAAAGGCTAATACTAAGGCATATTAAAATGAATAGTTATTTACTGAGTCTGAAGCAAAAGTAAAAGAATATTTTAAATTACAGAGTAATCACTTTTTACAGTGTTTTTGCAAATATGTAAACCTTTCAAGCTTTTTACTGCATATGAGCTATACGTTCTCTCTTTTCTTCTTTTTAAATGAAGCTTTATGACCATAATCAATCGGCCTATATAACAAAAATTGGTCTTATCTAATTTTTAGATGACATGAAACATTTTATTCAAAAGATATATGGTAAACACAGAACCTGTTGTCAAAATTTGTATGGAAAATATAGGCGTAGTCAGTTAGATACGTAATTTTCCGTTGATTTTTATAAACTACAATTTTAGGTTGTCGTCAGGCTGAGTTTTAGGGTGTAACACAATTCATTAAATCTTTTCAATCGATTGCTCGGACAAGAAGTTTTAAATCAGAATACAGTTTATAATCAGCAATTTTAAATTAAGTTATTAAAAAATTTAAATCTTATGTATGCAAGATTGAATAATAAGGCCTATTATTGTATTAAAAATTACATGGGAGGTGAACATGCTAGGGATTAGTATATTATTAATTTTAAGGTGACAAGAGATTAGCTATCGAATTACTTGTAAGGTTCTTTTCGTTCAAAATTTCGAACTTTGCAGTTATCTATGAATAAATATATATTTAAATTTACGATATATCAATGCCTTGACTTTTGTAAAGTATTACCAAAGCCTCTTCTAAATAATAAATATTTGTTACACTTTTTCCTTTAATAATCTTACATAATGTACGATAAATCCAAAACAGTAACTTCTCAACAGGTTTAATAAAAGTAAAGCCAAAGCAAGCTAACGGACACAAAACTACGACTCTGTTCAAATACATTACGTTAATAATATCAATTATTACTTTGTATCTCGCATCACGCTTCGTAAATACAGATTACATACATTTTGTAATCACGTTCTTGTAATATTAATTAGGTTTTAACTTTAATTTATTACTAGTTATTTATACAAACAATCGGTGAATATTTTAAATATATATCTACAATTAAACCAGTTAAACCAGTTGCAGTCAATTGTAGCTTTTAAAAAATACAAAACGAAAACCTTGACGTTGTAGGTAAATAAAAATTCGTTTCGAAAAAGGTAGTTTAGTTCACGCACACCTATCTTTGTTTACGAATATGTTAATAATCAAAAAAATATATAAATTTTAATTGAACTAAGAGATATTTTTCATAAAATTCTAATATTGTTCTTCGATTATTAACAAGACCAAATTACATTATTACAAATTTTAAAAAAAATTGACAGTTTTATCTGTCAATTGTTTACTTTTATTTATACAAATGTCATTAACAATATCGTAAAATAAACGATTGAGCACTTCTCCTAAATGATTATCTACATGCATTCCTGTCTGTTTAAAAGATTTTATCTTAACGTAAGTTGATAACTTCTAGGACGTTAGAACGAAATTAGATAAAATCGATTATATAACTTTTTTTAATTTCAAATTGCGATTTATACTAAAATTCAAATTACCTAATGATTCGAAAAATCATCTTCAATATGTAATTAAATAAGAATAATTTGCATATGTATTTTTTTCACTTTTTACGTTTAATTTAAACAACGTGAATTGAAACAAACCTGTCTTTTAAAAGGCGAACGCTCTTCGGTATAATAATCCTCCTTTGTCACACAGTTCCCATTTTCAACACTTTTGTTAATTTTCTCTAACTCAGGCGCCGAGGTCGGGTCCATTCTGACTGGATCCACTTGTAACACTGTCTCGACTTGGTTGAATCGACGCGACTAACAATGTTACTCCCAACAGACTATTTGATTACGATTTATCTTATCATTCGTAAATACCTTAATACGCGTACAACGTTGAAGAGCTTACTTAACTTTCAATTATATTATAATGAACTTTTCTCGCGAGCAGATCAAGGGCGCCTTTGTTTAAATGTTAACAAATGAAGTTTTAAGCATCTTGTTTTAAAAGTGTTTTATAAATCAAAATATTTCATTAATAAGTTCTATTTTTCTGTTTTTAACAAACCAATTAGATTAAAATATATGAATACATTTACGGCAATGCCACTTTTAACTTCACCGCATTTGACTTTATAATTGGACTCGTCAACAGCAAAACATAATACGCATTTTCACAAGTTTCATACAACGTCGCCCAAATTTAAATACCAAAGGTCGATGTGCAATATTTACTGCCGGGTACTGTACATATAGATTATTGTTGGTTTACACCTCCCTGGCCAAAATTATGTCAGCATTAAACTAAATTTTTACAAATAAAATTAAACATATTATTAAATTAAATCTCCATAAAAAGATATTTACTTCGTTCCTTCCAATAAACCTTGTATGACTTTGACAAATATTATCTTAATTTTTAAAGAAGTGAAGCAGGTGAAAAAAAAACATTGTACTCGTATTAAGGTCACGGTAATCAAGCCGATAACTGTTTTGTAACGGCGACAAAAATCCAAAATGCAGATTTTTCGTAACCATGTTTTAGAGATAAAGAAAAAATGTATTTAAAATAAAAAAAAACGTAATTAATTTTAACAAGACCCTTATAATTCGTCAATTTATTTTAAAAAGACTTTTTTTAACTCTGCACTGCTTCGCACAGTTATAGTTGTAGAAAAGAAGCAAGAAGAAACTCCGTAACAACACATCCTTTAAACAGTTACAACAACACAGATTTATGTATATGAACTTTCTGTTAGACAAAGCCTAAAATAAAAGAAAATTATCAAGCGACATCATTGCCAAGTTTCGATACATTTAAATATTCGTTTTTCGAATGATTATGCGTTTTCTGTAAAGTAAAAGACAAGTAAAGTTAGTACAGCCAGATGACTGTAAAACGCCTAACCTATCCTAAGCTATCTACCTCAGTGCTTTTTATTATAACAGACATAGGATGTCCATGTTGGACATAGACCTTCCTCACAGTTTTTTAATAAGACTTGTTGTAAGCGGTCTGCATCCAGCTTCTGTCTTCTGAGTATCTTAACAAGGTCTATCCTACATATCTGACCTTGTTGATGGACGTCTTACATCGCGCTTGTCCGTGGTCTCCGATCCAAAACCTTAAAGCCCAGCTGATATGTCATATAATATTGAACGTGTGTTTATTTTTCATTAGAAGGTCAATGCATTTTATCAATAAATTTCCTTAATCTTCCATAGCGCAGCACACGAAGCCGAAGTACTTTTGTCGAGGCTATACCTTCGAAGGTAGTAAAAAATATTATAAGGTAGTAGATTGTTATATTATTCATTAACGTGTTATAATATAAATGTCTATTAAGTACACGAATATAACCTTTACGACAAACATTTAAAACGATAATAAAAAAAATATGTACGTTATATTCCGATAACCGTTGATTAGATAAAGTTGAAGAGCCATTTATGACAAACGGTCCGAGAATATTTCTAATGTATAAACTGGTTTCATTGTCCCAAAAATATTAGCCCGCTTTATTTACATCAGATAAACGCATCATTTGGAGACATCCAAACTCACCTTTTTAATTGTGCCAAATAAAACAGGTCTTCCCTGTATTTTGAGTTTTAGTATATTACCAGTACATTCACCTAGAACATCGGCCCTTGACTCCAATAACAACCGTTAACGTACGGGCTCTTATAAAATACACACGCACATAGTTGTAACTTTATATATTAAATTATTACTTACATTCAACAACAGCTTTTCTAAGTGAAAAGCCAAGCAATGCTGAGAGCTCAGCGAAACGTTTAATTATTATTAATTAGGTACGAATATTAAAACACTATGATTACCACAGCTATAAACACTGAACAACCGTTTTAACAACAGAGATATATATATATATATATGTGTATAAATATATATATATATATATATATATATATATGTGTATAAATATATATATATATATATATATATATATATATATATATTCTGTTAATACCAACTATTCCTATTTTTTGTTTTGTCTGTGTTACATTTTCTCCGACCTAATTAAATAAATACATAAAGTGATCACTCACAAATATATGTAACCTTTTTTTCCACAGGACTTCAACAGGCCTGAAACTTTTGAAAGTAAGAAGTCTTTCAAAAAATCTGTTCAAAATATTGATGGAGATATAAAGAGTGGAGAGTCAGGGACAGTTATATAATCGGTTGCGAGCGAAAGCTCTTTCTGGAGAATAATGTTAGTATACCTAAAACGCATAGGTTTTTCTTTAATAAATCACACTTGTGACTTGTGATTGTTACAGTAATCCAATATCATCAGCCATGTAAGATTATAACTTTTGGTTTTGGTTTGGTTAAGTTACCATGTTACAATTCATACTAGAACTGTGTTCCTCTATTTTTAATTCATTCGAATTGTTTGGTCACAGGTTCTACAAAATAACTCCTCCAGGCCTTCCTTCCTCCATTCCTCATTTGAATGTTCAAATGTCAGGCTTCTAAAGACGAGACTAGCTCTTGACAGTTTGCATGACGAGTCGACAATTACAAAGATGACGCCTTCTCCGCCAAGGTTGATTAATAATATGAAGGTATAGACACATCCCATTCATCCCAAATGAAATCGTTGGTAGATTTTCTTCCGTCACTTCTTCTCCCGACGTTAGCACTTTCCGAAGCTATAATAATTTTGGCAGATTAAGGAAGGTTGCCTGGCTAACAGAGGCCCGATCTTATCAGGTGCCTTGAGTTGAAATGCTAAACGGGTATAGAATGACTGCTCTAGCCGAGGTCCCGTTTAGAAAGCCCAAATCTACCTCACTTCTCAATTTGACAATATCTCATGTGATACATCGACTTAAACCGTGGTTCCTAAAGAAATTTTAAGGTAAGTTACGTAAATGAGGTTTAAACTAAGCGCCTTCCATGTTGCAGCCTGCAAATTTATAAATGACAATAAGGGAACAGTGTATATCCATTCCGAATAAAAATGAAAGAAAAATTTTACAAAGTTCCAGCTTGTCTTTCATGTTTTAACACCATTCGTGATTATTTTATATTAAAATAAAATTGTAAGCGCCTGCAAGAATAATTTCGTCGTGTGTTCGTCTTAATTGCTCTTAATATTTTTCTCTTTGAAAAATGTGAAAAGTAAATAAGTGAAATTAATACAACAAAACTTCACTTGCAGCCTTAACGATCACATTGATTATTGTTTTTTATTGAATTTCGTTTTTTTTTTTACAAATTTCGTTTGCCATGTCCCAGTGCGGAGTATTCCAGCTTTGTGGGATTATATTGTTGAAATATTTTTTGGTTGAAGTTAAATCTATTCGTACCTCGCACCGGCACGAACATATCCTATCTACTGGCACTCCTAGTTTCGACCTGCTGCTGCCTGAGCTGTCCTGGGAGATTGTGCGGCTGCTTACCATTACCATCAGGGGAATATCGCCCTGCGATGAAAAATCAGACCAGGCCTTCTGCCCACTACACTTTTAATAGAAATACATTTTTCATCTATAGCCAAGTTCGTTGTTTATTTTCACCTTACCACCCACAGCAGGAACCGTTACAACGTCCCAGTGAATTGGTAAATTGAAGAGCCAGTGACAGGTTATATAACGCATAAAACTTACGGCTGTTGAAGACATAAGTTTTTGACCAGTAAGCGTAGCATAGGACTTCCATTCACTAAGTGGACAGATGATTTTGTTAAGAATACCCCGGGTCCGTAGGTCAAAGATCTTCTTCTTCAAACTCGTTTAATTACTATTATTACATAAGCTAGTACCCTGAGGCATAAGTCAACAGGTAATATATATCTTGGGTCATATTGTCATAATCCGACCGGTACCACTGGCCTGCACACTAGAACCGGGCGTATCCCTAAATCGCAATACAACAGTTCAACAATTTGTTAATTCTATGAAATTTGACAAGGCAAAATCGTCCTTACTGGTTGCCAAAAGTTTTTGATTGTAAATAATAAATATTAATAGAATATTCATTAATTTGAATTTTGAAAACACTATATTTTGCTATATTATAACTAAGTTTTTATTATATCTGATAATATTGATTTTTCGATATTGGGCAATTGTGCATTAATTGACGGCAAATAAGTTCATTCAGCTCTTTAAAGCTTTGACACCTACACTTAATTACTATATCAAATAAAAATAATGTAAAAAGTAGAGGCCCTGTCAAAATAAATGGAGCATTATAAGTTTTTTAAATGGTATTAAAAAATATAACAACCAGCCAATCTTACATTTGGCCTCCGGTTAAACAGCCTGCTTGAACGTTACTGAGCACGAATTATGTTATATATAATGTACATTATACACAATATACATGATGTAATTTGATAATAAATCAGAATTTTTATTTAAAATAATGATAAGCCGATAAAATAAAAATAAACCGAAATGTAAAGCAATGAAATAAATATTTTATTACTTTACATTTCGGTTCGTCGGAGTCCGGACAAGCATTGTCTACTTGAAATTGCTCGCCGATTCTAATATTTCAATCCAAATGACGAACACTTTCAGGACAAGCGAAATAGCATGTTGTCAATCATTATTACATTCTTCAAATGAAATAACATGAAAACGTCATATTTTTTATTATACGTGCCGAAATATTCAAAAATGTGCACTTTTTTAACATTACCTCAATTTCTAATTCAATTCGTTTGTTACTTAATCTAATAAAATAAGTTCAATGACGCTTATTTCGACATGTGTTACACGTTAGTTATACAATCACGTTAATTAGAGATGATCAATGATTAATTGCGTTAATTTAGTCAAAATTTTGTTTTCTATTGTCAATTCACACTTTTAAAATAAAGGTTTTGTGTTGTATCACCCTGTCACAAAATTTAAAGCAAGTTATTTTGAAGCGCATTTTATCTAATTATATATTGTCAGCAATTCCTAATTGATCTTTAAATAGTACTATTAATTTTTCTTTGATAATATAGTGGGCCTACATTATTAAAAGTTTTCTTTTTCTTTTTCTTGTTTTCCCTAAAATCAACTGTATTTAAACCAACAGCAATCCGATGCAAGTAAAATAAGTAAAATTTAAATGAACTTACGCTTATTGTACTACGTAACGTACTTATAATACTACGTAAATACCTCATATTGTATTTCAATGGAAGTAAAATATTATAAGAAAACATTTTACACAAAATGAAATATTCAATAATTCCAAATGAATTAAAACAATACAAAATATATTTCTCGTTTTATTTCAGGTATATTTCTTACATTATACTGTTATATTAAAATGGTCAAATTATCCCAAATTTTAGGAAAAGTTAAGAGAAATACGTATGTACAAGAGTAAATAGGTGTGATACATAGGTTAATACACATGGTAATTCTAAACTTTGAACGAACTAATCCATAATTTCTTATGAAAATATTTGTAGCAACATAACCTCGAATACCATAACTTCCAATGATTTGATTTCCCATAAGCACAACGACAATTCCATGTGTGAGAAATTACCCGTTAGGAACCGTCTCGATTGTTCTTCAATTGTTTATGCTCGCAGAAGAAATGACCCGTTCACCGTTCATATGTTTCCATGTTGTAAATGCACATTTTTTAATTTTTTATGAACAATATTCCTGCTGGAAAATAAATTATAACGATTTACGTTTTGTGTTTTAGCATTTGTTTTATTTTATACAGTTACAACACGAGTATATAATTATACTACATTAACAACATTTGTGTTAACTATAAAATCTTGAAGGTGGAGTTTTTGCTACAATTTCATATTATAATGAATATAACCTGTACAGAACAAATACTCGACTATTTAAAAATAGACTTAATGCGAACTTGAAATTTAAATAAATGTATGTCCATAATTAACAAACAATGAAAAAATTGAGGTTAAAAGTTGTTATGCATCAATTTAAACGAATACATAAATCACACTTTTAAGGCGAAAGAAGAAATTCACCGCTTTATTGATAAACACAATTATTTCTCCATATATTTATATCAATTACTAGCTACACCAACAGACTGTGTGTTTTTATTCATTGGTCTAATGTTTCAATAATAAATAACAATTACTAATAAACATAAGTTTTCTACTTCGTACACTATAAAACTAGCACTTGTGTTAATAATCTCATTGTAATACTTGACAGTATGATAATTTTTGCCTAATTATGTCTTCACACTTCATATACAATAGTTAGATTGACGTTCAATGTTTGACATATCAACAATTTTTTAATTGCTCAAAAATTGTTGAATTTGTCTCAATGTTAACGAATTCTGTACCCAATAACACATTTATTTATATAGTATATTTTAGGTTTTATACATATTAAGATAATTCATATTAATAAAGTATACTATAAAGATTCTTTATAGTATACTTTATTAATATGAAGTGCACATTGTTTAAAGTAGTTTTCAAATTAGAAACAATAAACTAAAATTACATACATGCGTGCTTTTCTTAATACATAATTCATATTACATTATCCTGATTATTTAAACCTCAGGTCCTCAACTGCTGCACATAGGCCTTCCGCACTGATTTCCTATAAAACCTTAACAAGAACATCTATCCATTTTGTGGATGACGTAGAAACATACGCTTACTGGTCAGTAGTCTCCGCTGCAGAAATTTAGGGCCCCTGCGACTTATTAATTGACTAAAAATATGTTCGCTATCAAATAGCATACTTCTTAAATATTTAGAAATGGGTTATTGTATAATATTTGAATACTACGAGTATTTTTATGATTACAATAAAAAAAATTCAGTTGAATGAAGTAAATTAGGCCCAGGAAAAAAAAAAACAAAAACTAAATAAGCTTCGCCTTAATAATCGGAAGACGTCAACAGGCATATTATATAAAAAGTGTAGTAATGCATGTATATCGTGTTAAAGTAAAAGGCGAGCCGGCAGTAAGTGGAGGTCCCATTGACTCCGGAAGACAAAAGGTAATTAAAAAATGTAGTTACTTTTTTACAAGAATTCAATTAATTGTGAATAAAACGTTAAAAAACCTAGCAGTAGAAGTATAAATAACGTAAACATTAATTTCGCTTATAATAGATGGACGTTTTGAGTGAGGTTTAAAAATATAATCAAGATATGAACAAAAAATACGGAGAAATAATTTGTATTATAAGTTGTCTGAAATCTGCATGAACATCCATTTTTGACGCCTTCTATTACTTGAAGATCGCACGCTCTATTTTTCTTTATTAACCAATTCCATCTCATGGCTGTCTAGAAGATATCGCCGTTTTCGATAAGACAGCCATTTTTAGATCATTTTTTGGCCTACATTATCTGAATTCTTTTGTGTCCAATAAATTCACAATAAATAAATTAAAATTTTAAGTAAAAAGCACATAACTTTTTATTTTATTGTCTAGAGTAAGAGTAATAAATATCAGATAGATGTTAACAGCGACGACACGAAATTTGATTCATTTAACAAAAGTTTTACGAAAAACGCATGTCCATTTCGTTAATTACGTCGTAGATTTTGAGTTTTCAGGTTAAAATCGATTCATTTAGTTCTCTATGTACTTTTTGCCTCATAAAAAATAATCCAATAGTGTTAAATTGCAAGAACGGAACGGTTTAATACCAGTTGAATTTCAAGCGATTATGGAAACATAAAATTAGTTTTGCAAATCAATCCTTTGCTTCCGTGATGTTTGCATCTATTAAAAAGAAAAGTTTTTAATAATGAGTTCATGCCAAAAACTAACTTCTTGTCGCGCATATGTAATAGTTGTCTTTAAACGATTTGTATATATGTTGTGTTTGTCAATCAATTTGTTCAAAATTCACAAATACGCAGCTTAATTCTAGAAATACAAAACCATACGCCCCATTAGTTACTGAATAAAAAAAACATAACTTTAATTTTAGTTTCAAAAATTAATAAGTTAAAAGTTTACTCACAACAGAGCTTAACTGATAGTAGACAATAATTTAATTAAATATGTAGTATTCCGAAATTTTAAAACCTTTTTTCTTAAATTACGTTTATTATTTCAGAAAATATTGATTTTTGAACAGAATGTACCGCCTAATTGACATTAAATGGACAATCAACTCCTTAAGACTTTTACATCTATATCCAATCAGCTGTACAATAATATAAAATAAATAAATTATTCAATAAATTTATCTTCACAGAGAGATGACTGTCGTAGAAGAAGTCCCTTATACATCAACACGGTTCATCTTTTATCCTCTCTTGGTGTTTGCCACTTCTTTGTGGCTCTTGTACAGATGGCAGCAGAACTCTAAGTTATACAAACTGGGCAACCAATTGCCAGGTCCATATGCTGTTCCAATATTCGGCAACGCATTATTAGCGCTGGGAAAAAAACCTGACGGTACCACTTAGTTTTATATATTAATTTTCTTATAATATACTATTGGCTTATAACTATCCTTTTTGTGAAAAAATCTTAAAACCGTTCTTTTTCCTTCTTTCTTTGGATTCTCTACATTGTATAGAAAGCTTCTTTATTATTATTATTATCAAGGCTTATTTACTTACATTTACACTGGATGCCACTTCAGAAGTTTTCCTTTTTATTACTCACTCGCTACCACTACTACCGGGCTTCCTAGTGTCTAGAGGTAAGTCAGTCCTACCAAGCAAATCTAAGTTGGTTATCTGAAAATAATAAGAGAATCAATTCATATCAAGTCATAGTACGAAAGACATCAATAGGGGGATACATCATAATCGCTACGCTTGGCAGGCGGGTTGACGATCGCAGTGTATTGCTTTGGTACGCACAGGACGGTGTTACCCATCCTGGAAACTTATCTGTGAGCAGTTTTAATCTATCCCTCCGTCTGTCTTTGTGTATCTATATAATCATTCATGCACAAAGTGTGAATAATAAAAGATCGTATCCTCGGGATTCGAACCCCCGTCCTACGATCGCAAGAAATCGCTCACATTCTAGGATTTACTATAGTTTTTGGATAATAATAGTGTTGAAAATTGCGTATTAAATTTACGTTACAAAAAAAATAATGATTTATTTTACAGAATTACTAAACTATGGACTCCAATTCATTGAAAAGTACGGCACAGTAGTGCGTGGTTGGTTAGGTTCAAAACTTATTGTTTTCCTGTGCGACGCGAAGGATGCCGAGGTTATACTTAACAGCCACGAGCATATTGATAAAGCTCCGGAATATAGATTCTTCAAGCCATGGCTCGGGGAAGGTCTTTTGATTAGTTCAGGTAATTATTGTTAACTTTAACTATTACGAAATTCACTTCATGTGTTACAAATACGTAATTCATACTTAAATACTTAGTATAGGTTGATTGGTTATGATGGACATGAATAAAATAATACATTTACTGCAAATTAATGTATGGAACAACTATCCAAAAATCAATGGTTGCAGAAATAATAAATAACGTCATGTTGTAATAAGAATAATTGTTTAGAATTTTGATTAGTACGTATTATAATTAATGGTTGTTTATTTGTCCAACAAAAATTGTCTCGCCATAAATTAATGGAACATAGACGGTGATTGAAAATAGGTGTAAAAGTTTTAAATCTTTTTGTAATAAATTAGCTATCCAATCACTCCTTTTACACATATAAACAATCACCTTGTATAAGAACATGTTTAAGAATCGTGTAAAAATTCGCAGGTGAAAAATGGCGATCGCATCGCAAAATGATTGCTCCAACATTTCACATTAATATTTTAAAATCTTTCATCGATGTATTCAACCAGAACAGTAAGAGTGTAGTAGAGAGAATGAAGAGTGAAAAGGGCAAAGTGTTTGATGTTCATGACTACATGAGTGAAGTTACAGTTGATATTTTACTGGGTAAGTTATTTAGTTACTAATCTTTTATATTAATTGTATACCAAACTAAAATAAACTGTAGACAATAAACTGCTTTAAAAGAAATGATTTGCGCAGATTTTTAGAAAAAGTTGTAACATTATTTTTTTCCTCAATATTGGCTTTAATATTGTATTACAAATATGTTATCACAAGATCAAATGATTCAAAACCTAGAAACTTCTGCGTGACAGTTAATAATAAAACATTTATTTTTACAATATAATAGTAATTTTTTTGTTTGAAGAAATATTTATAAAATTTTCTAAAAGTACCATTAAGAATGTTGTTTTTTTTTCATTAATACAGTATTCTCCTCATAACGTAAACAAAATAAATATTTTCAAACAGAGAAGCTTAAAAATGACAAATATATTTCTTCTTTATATTCAACTTCCGGTACAAAGTACATATTTATACAAATAAATATATTAATGAATTCACGTATAGATATATAAAAACAAAGCCGCAACCGTTAACCTTTGACCGTTTTTTTTTAAACCATCAATGCTATTAACATGTATTATTCACGTAATTTCATTGCTATAGTTAACCATATTCTATTTTATTTCAGAAACTGCGATGGGAATTACTAAAGAAACTCAGGATGAATCAGGTTTTGATTATGCTATGGCTGTGATGAAGTGAGTTTTGACATTAGTACCGTTGTCCCTGTAATATTCAAATTCTGTCTTTGAACATATTTACTTGAACTGCAGTTCATCATCTTAGTCATTGTCATAATTTCAGTCGTCTACTGCTGGACATAGGGCTCAGTAATAAATTTCCAATACGACCCGTTGTAAGCGGCTTGCTGTGCTTGCCGGTTCGTGGTCTGCAGTACAGAACCTAAAAGCCCCAGCGACCCTTTGGCCCGCGTTATGTGACCTGGCCACTGCTACTCCAACTTACCAATGCGCCAGCCTGTGTCGGCTTCTCAAGCTCGTCTATAATCTTATCTATTCTGATTGCGTTTCGACGAGAAATTCTAGAGAGGTCCGAAGTGGGAGACCACTTTTTAGTATCGTAAGACATGTTAGTTCCAAACCTTCATCAAAGGCACGTAGGGAAAGTGATTCGTAGTTTATTATCCCTTAATATTTTTAATCAACATTTCTATTAAAAAGTGCGCAATCCTTTTCAGAATGTGTGATATTATACATCAGAGGCATTATAAGTTTTGGTTGCGTTTCGATGCTATTTTTAATATGACCTCATTCTTTGAAAAACAAAAGCAATTACTGAATGTTATTCATGGACTGACAAATAAGGTAATTATTGGCTAGTGCTCATATTTTAAAAATTATTGGGTTAAATATAAATTGAATTTCTTGTGAATGACAGGTTATAAAAAGTAAAAAAGAAAACTATTTGCAAAATAAAGCTAAAGGCATAATTCCACCAACAATCGAAGAGCTTACCCGGAATATTGAAAAGAACGATACAGTACTAGCGAACGCTAAAACATTAGCTGATACTGTTTTCAAAGGATACCGTGACGACCTGGACGACAATGATGAAAACGACGTCGGTTAGTATAAAAGACAACAATTTTTTTTTAATTCCAATGTTTTTATAGAATTTCATTCATCTCTATTACTATTTGATAAGGTATTCTTTGTCTACACTCATTACATTTTGATATATTGGGTTTCGATCTATGTACAGCTGTAAAGTCAACTAGACATAATTAAATTTAATTTCAGGCGAAAAAAAACGTTTAGCATTCTTAGACCTAATGATAGAATCGGCACAAAACGGAACAAACAAGATTACTGACTATGAAATCAAAGAGGAAGTTGATACCATCATGTTCGAGGTATGAAATTATATCGATAAAGCAATTAACATTATAAAGATAATTGTAAGAAAAATCTTATAGTAGCGAAACTACCACAATGTTTTTTTTTTTAATAATATTGTTTATTATAATTCCAATTTGAAATTATAGAATGCAATGAGTGGTATGCTGTTATAAAATTACTGTTAATTACATTCATTGAATAATGATATTAACTGCAATTCACCGAAATTAATTGATTTTAGTTATTATCAAGTATGTAAATAAAATATAGAACCGTATAAGCTTATTGCCTAATTTAATTCTCAAAACTCAACGACAACTTTAATAAATATTAACTAATTTTAGGGCCACGACACCACAGCAGCCGGATCAAGTTTTGTTCTATGTCTTCTTGGAGTCCATCAAACCATTCAAAGCAAAGTTTACGATGAGCTCTATGAGATCTTCGGAGACTCAGATCGAGAAGCAACGTTTGAAGATACATTACGTATGAAATATTTAGAAAGAGTTATTTTCGAGTCACTCAGGATGTATCCACCAGTACCGATCATAGCTAGGAAACTGAAAAAAGACGTTAAAATAGGTAAAAAATCAATGTTCTATTAATTTTACTTATACATTATTAGTAAACAACTACTGTCATAAAATCAAGTTTCCCAAGAGATCGAATCAGGACTGTAGAAATCTGTAGAAGGATGAAAGTGAACGGTATAACATAACGAATTGGTAAGTTATAGTGACAGTGGGCAGGCTACCGTTAGATCTTAAGGTTCTGTAATTCGTGAGTCAGTAATGCAGCGTAGAACATCCACCTAAAAAGTAGACAAACGACTTTATTAAAATCCTCGAAATACGGTGGGTGCTAGTCGTTTTCAACCGGTTCCATTGATAATCTAAAATAATTTATTTTCCAGCAACGAATAATTACGTGCTTCCTGCTGGCGCTACAGTTGTTATAGGAACATATAAAATTCACCGCAACCCTAAATACTACAAGAATCCTGATGTATTTGATCCGGATAACTTCCTACCAGAGAACACCCAAAATAGACATTACTACAGTTACATTCCGTTTAGCGCTGGACCAAGAAGCTGCGTCGGTGAGCAACAATTTTTACAATTTATTTAGAAACTCTGTCGTCGAAAAATTAATTCTAGTAATTATACCATTAGGTATCAAAACAAAGGCTGTCAATAAAATAAAAGCAATATTGCCCGCAACACGCAATAATTTCTCTACGAATAGACAAGTGATGGCTATTTTAAAACGATTCTCAAAACTTGTACTAAACGTTTCTAGAAACCTCGTACAAAACATCGATCTACTGAGTGTATTCTCACAATTTGTAAGGAAAATAAATACAACATTTTTACAATTAAATGTCTTAAAAGTAATACGGCTTGCACATAGCAACCCCACATATGCGTGTATCAACTACACAATTTTCCCATAAATCGACGTCAAGCCGAAATCGGATGACAGGGCAGATATTATAGTAATGTTTTTCAGTTTACGGTTTGACAAAACATTTATACATTTACATATACATATACATACACATTTACACGTATACATAACTTAACAAAATTTATTTACAGGCCGTAAATATGCAATTCTGAAATTGAAAATTCTACTCTCTACCATCTTGAGAAACTATAAGATGGTATCAGACGTGACCGAAGATCAGTTCAAGTTAAAAGGTGACATTATATTGAAAAGATCTGATGGGTTCCGCGTGCAGATCGAGCCAAGGAAGAGAATTCCAACTTCATTAACTAATTAATGATTCTATTTTTTTACATCTTTATTATATTTTGTGCAACCAATATTTATGCATTGGGCTTCAAGTAACAATTTCTTAGATTTGAAATAACGCTTACATGATACATGTTTATTTTATATTTCATTACATTTTTATGTTAATCGATTAATATTATATTAATTGTTTTTCATGAAGACGAAAATATGAACAGTAGAGATACTAAGTAGTTAATAAGGCTAAATACTTAATAATCAAGTAATTTCTGGCACAATCGATGCCAATTTAGTTATAAACGCGATTGTTTGAGAATATACCTGTAATACGAAAAATATTTGTAGGACAAGCACGTTAATGTGTAGTAAATATATTTTTTAGAATAGGCAACGTTTAAATAATTCTAAATATGTTATTTAATTGAAATGTAAATGTATTCATAATAAAATAAATATAAAAAAATTATAATTTCTTTGTTTTTAATTTTTTTACCTAGTCTTATTTAAAATTTACCTCAAATCTCAAGAACAAATGAATGCCGTACGTGTATGTATCTTCTGAACTTATTTAAAAGAAAATTATAGTTGATAGACATCGAGTAATCATGAATAACAAGAAATAAAACTGGTATAAACTTAAAGAGAAATTATCAGTAATTTCCTGGTACAATCGAAGCTTATGACCATGGATTTATTTCTCATGTACTAATTGTCTTGTATTTTTATACTCCAGCAAACTTTCAAAAAGGGTTGATAGCAGTTCTTTCAAGTTTTATTTTCAATTAATGATCCATTCATTTTTAGATGGATTAAGATAACTATATTGAAATTTAATAAATATGTACATTACACAAATAAAATATATCAAGTTGATAAATTAATTATTTACTCAAATATTGATTGTAAATTCATAGTGATAGCTACAGGGGACGATAATCGCTAATTTTTATAGATACAAGGGTTCCTGCAGTTCTTTCTGCCACTCCTTCTTCCGGCTCTAACAATTGCCATAGTGGTAATAATGTTATCTAAGCAATAGCCATCGATCAAGTCGCAACCCTTGAGTCAGAATCTTGATCACGTTTTACATAACAGGCCAAGCCGTGGACCCCTCTCGCATGCCCTTATGCCAGGTTATCTGGTGACCTTCCAATCCCATAATAAAGAAGAATATAGCAGCCCGAGCTGATATTCCTTCAGGGGCCCAAACGCTTTGCTGTCAAAAACAAGGTTGTGGCTAGGCGCCCTGTCCTCTTAAAACAGCAGAATCTGTAAATTTCAATAGAGCAACTGTGACCATAAAACAAAAAAAAATATTATTATAATAACAAAAATATTATATTTTAATTGACTTTTTCCAAAAATCAACGAACATCGACCGTGAGATAATGCAATACTTCAATTGAATAAATTAAGGTTATGTTAATTTAAAAAGTCAAGATTTTAATGAAAATGTTTATTGTTTAAAAACAAGTGCTGAATTTCGAGGTTACTTGCAAAAGCTGAGAAACATGCTGTATAATATACTAACACTAATATCAAATCTATTTTAAACTTAAATTTCCAATTTATTAAACATTAATAGAATCAAATACACAATGGCAATATAGAAACAGTATTATATGTATTTAATTAATGCAGGCGCTATTGTGAATCCTTCATTTTATCCTAATGCATATGATAGTAATTAAATTTATTTAAACAATCGTGAATGTATCTCTTATCTAGCGTAAATCGTAATCAGAGTTAATTGTACTTTACTTATCTGGTAATGATTAAAAGCATATCGTCGCTTCACACAATGTAGACAGAGTTTGTGAGATTGACTAAACAAAAACTGGTACAAACTTGATCGCATTTGCAACAGAGTCGGATTTTCACATATTTTCAGGTCCGCTTGAGTGATCGCAAATGTAAATATGTAGAAATCTTTTCTACTTCTTCGTTTTCGATTTTTGCTCGTCAAGGTCAATTATTGAATCACCAGGAGGAGCCAGAGATATTATCGCAAGTGCTAGTGTTAGTATTTGATAGTTCTCTCAGACGCTGTGTGCATGTTATGCTCACTATTATCTTCCACGATAA
The DNA here is from genome assembly GCF_028537555.1 of Battus philenor. Classification (NCBI taxonomy): domain Eukaryota; kingdom Metazoa; phylum Arthropoda; class Insecta; order Lepidoptera; family Papilionidae; genus Battus; species Battus philenor. The sequence goes on from NW_027181704.1 coordinate 10,926,278, forward strand.
TCATTTCCACACAGAACTTCAACGGCTGGACACAGTTTACCCCATAAATTTACAATAGAACTAGTTATAAGCTGCCTGCATCCAGCATCTTTCAACGACAGTAACTAGAACTATCACATTACTGATGCGATTTTGTAGACACAACCCAAGTATAGCGGTTTCCACGGTTGACCGACTGAGAAGTTCCGATAATGGCGTCAATTAATGCCATCACAAGGATTATCTGCAACTCCACAATGATTTATTCTAGGAAGTCTAAAAAGACAATAGACAATGATGCTCTAACTTATAAAGGCTAATATTATATCTTAAGGCCTGTAATAAACAATGTAGCATACTTTACTCACCATACCAATGACAGCAACAGTTACCATATAGCAGCTGTTTAGAAAATAGTTTGAAAACTTCTTTCCGACCTATGTAATAGTTAGCTGTCCGTTTTGCAGTTTTGCAGTTTTGCAGTTTATGAAACGATATGAAACACATAAATATTATCAATTGAGCAAAAATTACTTTATCGGCTTTACATTTTGGAAGTATTTTGTTACAAATTAATAGAATAAAGGACTTCAATCTGGTGGGTGAGTGTGAAGGTGGATTTGTGACGGATTAAGTTCACAGGCTTCCCATTTTCGGTTCATTACTTACACAGTATATTAGATAATATAAGTAGGTTACAAAAATTGTAATGCGGAAATCTGTAAGAAATCGATAACTTCAAAGGCTAGTAGTTTGCAATGTGCTGCTATCTTAACAACTTTGATTGGTCATGTAAAAACGTCTGGAGACCGGGCTAAGAACGATGAAACATGTTCTAGAACAATTCTCGTAAAATAGCACTACGCGATAAATTCGGGAGTAAATCTTCAAAAAGCGAGACATCGATAATACTCCGTGAATTCTATCATAAAGGACATAGCAAGTATTTTTGATACCAAAATTAAAAGATTTCAGTAGTTTCAACAAAAAGCGTCGATAGTCGACCGATGACTTTGTGTCCGTAGGAGTCCGAAGAAACTCTCCAAGGTAAGGTCGTCAGAAGATGCTAGACGCAGGCCGCTGCCAACTGGTCTCATTGAAGGTCCAAGTGTCTCGAGTTGAATCCAGTCTGCCCAAGCTGATATAAATTGGCGTCATATCCAATACAAACAAGACTGATCAAACCGAAACCGGTCTTATTAGAGTAAATCTATAGGAAGGTCTATCCAAGAGCCCAAATGACGATGATGATATATTTTTAGGATTACTTTGAAGTTATTTTTCATCAGCTAAAACATTAGCATGTATCAAACACGTGTCATACATGTGCTCAACTTTATTAAAGAGAACATGCTAACACGTGCCCAAACAAACGATAGTGTCAGATTTATCTACAGACAATAGATGGAGCATATTATATGAACGTAATTAAGGCTATTAAATTAACCAGATATTATATTTAATCACCTCCTTGTCTTATATATCTATTATTGATAATATGTAAAATAGTTCACAAAGCGCACAGAACAAATGGCCGCCGGGTACCGAAGGTTCTGGAGTTGAGACCATGAATCAGCAAGTACAGCGTATGACGTCCAATGGCATAATAATAAGACTCTGGATTCTATTAAGAAGAAAATCTATAGAGAAGGCCTATGTTCAGCAAAAAATGTCCTACGACTGAAATGATGAAGATGATTCATTACATTCAACGCATAACAATGCGGTACTGTCCGATGTTAAGGAAACTACGATAGCATTGGTGCCCGCACTCTTAAGACACAAGTTGATGTTTTATCAACAAGTGTTTTCAAATGATTAACCTTTAAAGTACATTGTTTTTGTGCACCACTTTTTGCTGATAAATATTGAGGTAGTCGTAGGCTGTATCTCCTGTTGCATACGCATTCCACCAACAGGTACCAATTTTTCTAATTGGATATCTGTTTTTTATCAAGAAGATCCGCAGATGAATGAAATTAATCAATACAGAGCAGCGAACTCGCAAGTACAATTAACAGGAGATAGAGGGGGATATTGCGTAAAACAGAGGCTGCCAGGGCCTTAAGGCTCTAAAGTGAAAGTCAGGGCACAAACGCAATGTAGTACATCCTCCAATCAGGTGAACAATCGACGTCTCAAGGTCGTTGGAAAACGTTGATGCTGGCCACAGGAGGTAAGGGGTGATTGAGGTCTATGTTCAGCAGTGAATGTCGTATGGTGATAATGATGATGATATTGAATAACATATAGTATTTTTACTCTTCACAAACCAACAAATGTCACAAAAATACAACAAGAACGAAATTTTAACTTATACAAAAATCGAAAGATGTTTTTGTATCAGTTTCGTACGAAGCACTACTGTACAGTAAATAAATAATTTATTAAATGTATTTTTAAAAATACTGGAGTAAGTAATAAAAATCAATAAATTATTTATTTTAATATAGATTAAATAATTTCAATATTAACAAAGTAAATATTTACTGTAAAGGGCTATTATTGTATAACACTTATTAGATGTTTTAAATAGTAAAGAAAAAAATATGAAAGTACATGGAATCGCATTCAAACAAATGTTTATAAATATATGTCGTACTTAAAAATAATTATTTCTATAAATTATATAATTAACGTTGTGATAAATAATATATATATATATATATATATATATATATATATATATATATATATATATATATATATATATATATATATATATATATATATAATATATATAAGTGCGTTTGTGTATGTATACATGTGAGCGTATATACGGAACTTTAAAATAAATATACTTTAATAAAACGTTTTTGACATAAGTTTTTGTCATCGTAAAATAGAAACATTATAAAAGTATTGTTAAGAATCAAAATTGAACAGGGATATAAACTAAGGTCTAAATTGAATTAGTAAGCTTAGATGATGGTTTACTCTAAGTCAGTCGAATCCGTTGATTATTTTGACCGGCATTTAAGTATTATTCAATGCGGTGACAGAGACAGTGCTGACTGGACGTGCGCGGGCTGCGTCTGTAACAGTTTTAAATAAAATGCGATCCTGTTAAAACTTATTAGCTTAACCGGAAATAATCATAAATGATTAGAAACAAAATGAGCATAGTAAAAAATTTATAGTGTGGGTATATCTAAAATATTAAATAGTGTTAAAATATTTATAACATGGATGAGGCTTTTGCACATCTCGAGCATGCAGAGAAGAGGCAGACTGAAAAAGCCCGGCTGCCCCCCGATGGAGGCTGGGGTTATCTCGTTTGTATCGGCGTAGGATTTACTTTTGTAAGTAGCGCTTTTTTTATATTTTTATCTATTTACTGTAAACCAATTTATATTTAATACTTTCTTAATAACTCTTGGTTAGATTATTTTTATTTTGGTTTTTAAATTATTAAAATCTGTCTGATTCTTTGTGGGCTCTTATCAGATCGGGATGAATTTGTAACTCTCATAACTTTTAGTTGAAGGATAGCAGTAAGCAATTCAAATTTGATTCTAACTTAAATTAACAAATTTGTCTTAAATAAATAAATAAATCCTATCATAGATACAATCATAAAAAAATTTAACTATCCATTTAAAAAAAAGGTTTGACGTATCGTTTTAACTTTTATCAATTTATTAGGAATATAAGTAGCGAATACCAGTATCGATTATAATTTTTTTTATAAAAATTATTTTATAAAAAATATAAGATTTATTATTTGATCATTTCATTAAACATGATAAAATTATATATGTGGTAAAAATTACAGTATCAAAAGTTTTTCGAAATGGAAATTCCTCGCATTTCTTTCTTAGCTTTTTCTTAACAACTCTTAATCAATATTTTCGCAGCACCGACATATTGCGTGCTCTGTCCCTAAAAATTATTGGAAAAAATACCAATACTATTGTGACCTCTTGTCGTCCAATATTTCGTTATAGAATTTTAAAAATAACACTGTATAATACTGGGGGAAAAGAGAAAATTGTCAATTTCTGCTATAGAATAAGCCTCATTCTCATCATCCTCGCCATTTAGCCTCAACAGACTATGTGATCGGACAGGTTCTCAAAACTCATGTTTATGTTAATTACTTTTTTTTTTCACTAAATGAAAGTAATCGTATCCAAGTCTTTTTAACGAGTTGTTTCAGACATACTGGTTTCAATACGCGATGGTATTGGGTTAACATCTTTTTACAACGGTAAAATATTTTTTACGTTTCGAAATTTTTTAAATTTTTCAGACTTTAATCTTTAACTTGAAGTAACTTTTTTCTTTCTAGCTATACATACTTTTATACGCACGAAAGTTGTTTCTTATAACTCTTTAATATTTAAAAAATTACATGATAGACAAAATCATCATTATTCACTTAAACGAATAAATTTATTAATTTTATTGTTAAACTTACTTAATCGTATAAAAATTTTAGACGAACAATTCAATATTGTGATGTCGTTTCTACGTCGGCCTCTACTACTAGCGGCCTCAGTCGAAGCCACTAAGAGTCTGCAGTTGGATACAAATAAAAGGTGTTTCCTAGATATGCTAAAAACTAAGATTAGCCCAAATGCCATCTGCGCTCCGTCCTTTCAAACTTGCGGAATCTGTATATACCAATAAAGCAACGTTGAAAATCTAAATGCTGAAAAAAAAAACAAGCAGAGGTAGTTATAAATAACTGTAACTGCCTGTCTAACAAAAATATTTTTTTCACCCCATGATACTTACCTTGACACGAACAAAACTTACTTTTTTTCGTATTCATTTTCATTTCTGAAAATAAACTAAATAATGAAATTATATTAAAAGAGAACATTTGTTTGAAAACCTATTCGAATCCCTTTCGAATATTAAATGAATAAATAGTATAGGCGATGTGTAACCAAATGAAATCCCACGTTAAGTTAAAAAAAGTGTACGTTTACTACTTTTATACATAAAAATACAATCTCACGCTTATAGCTAAAGCATTTGTAGGTTATATATCACATCACACCACTCGACTTAAAAGCGATTTGGGATAACATCTTCGGAAAACAGGTTTGTCCTAAATTAAACACACATTGGATCCGCGTGATAGAACTTTATCTCGTATTCTCTATTTAAGAGGTAGCTTATTTTAATAGATATATAAATTGCAGTTTTTATTCTTTTTCTCGTCGACAGAATTTTTATGTACATGCTTGTAAAAGAAACAAAATTGTGTATCTATAATACCGTCGTCTTGACTTTCTAATGTTCTTTTTTTATAAATATAAAACCTAAAATTTCTACTCATATTTACGTTCTGCTATTATTATTATTATTTTTAAACCTGATAGTAAGTTTTCTATAAATAATAATAAATAAATAAATAGTAGTAATATGTTTAAATAACTAAATATATATCGAGTATTAATTACTGAGTATACATTTTATTAATCGGATTGAACGTAAAGTAATCCGGCTGAATACAAATGAAAGGTGTTTCCTTGCGATACCCTGTCTACGTAATGTATATCTAAGGCCGTTGGTACACGCGCAGTTTGTGCTCCAAAGAATCACAGATTATTGTATATAGTTTTGATAATTGGAATTTGTGTAGTCGACTGTTTCGAGGGGGGACCGATGGAAAATCATCATTGTCATATTTAAGCACAGAATCATTATTTAAGCATTGAACGTCCACCTAGACGTTCGACGCTGCTCTTGCCGGCCTGTGGTTTCCACTCCAAAAGCTTAAGTCCCCAACGGTCATCTGTTCTCGCGATATGTGGCCTGCACACTGCTATTTCAAATTAAAATCCTCTGGGTCATGCGGATCAAATCCGTTCGTCTACACACGTTCTCGTTACTGAATTTATATAGTAGAGAAATCCCATAGCTAGTCTAATACCATTAATGCAATAGTCGTTTCCCTTACACAGTCTTGATAAATTATTTACCATAACCTATGTAAGCCGTTGAATCTCCAAAAAAAATACTTTATGTGAATTCTGGGAAGGTTATAATTCGGAACTTAAGCTATCGCGTTATAGTTATCATTATCATCACCATTTCAGCCATATGACGTGGACTGCTGCACATAGGCTTACATCATAGATTTCCAACAGGACAGACTATAATAGATTAGTTGAAACCAGCACGACATAATAGTAAAACATTATTAAATGATTTCTTTTAAATTCGTTCAAGAAACCACAAAAAAATTTAAATGCACGTCATGATCATATGTAAATAATGTTAAGGTAGTAAATTAAATTTTAAACGTTATTCCGGTAACAATTTACATAGTCGAGATTTTGGTGTCAACAATAACTAAAAAGTTACAGTCCTGTTTATTTTAATGGCTACCTGTTATTTTAAATAACCCATAAAAACTGTTTGTTTATCAACTAGTTTAATACTTCCTATACGTTGAAGTATTTTTCTCTTAGTATACTTTTCGGAAATTGTTACTACTTTTTTTCACTTTTTTTTTTACTTTTCTCTTACCGTGTGTGTATCCGAACTGTTTTCAATTCCTAAATCGTTGTTATGTTAAAATAATTCAACTCTACTTACTATAAGCGTAGCCTTTCATTCAACGCTATTATCTTATAAAAATTGATCTGAGTGTTATAAAATTTATTTAAATTATTATATCCAAGACTATCTTTGTCAAAAAAGAAACATAGAAATTTTTAAGATAAAATATTATCTAATAATCATGTTGTTGAATATGAATTTAAATGGAAATGATAAAATAATCTCATGAAATATTATCTAAAAAAGTTGAATGTGAGTTTAAATAAACGTCTATGTTTTTACAGTAAACCTACATGATGTTCTATTACGAGTATAGTATAAGATGATTTTTATTTCGTTTCATTTTGTATCGATGTAGAAGGACAAATGTTCCTTGTAAAGACCAATGCCCCCAAATCACTTCAAATGATTATGTACGTCGGAGTAGTATTTTGAAAACTGTTGTTACTTGCATAGTTTTACAACAAACTACCGATACAACTTGGTTTCGAAGAACCTTCTTATTCGACTAACAGCGTAATAATGTCTTCTGCGAATCTAACGACGACCGCCTGTGGCTGCGCCGGTGTTATTTCTTCCCCTAACAACAAATAATTCCAAACATTTATGTGGTTACAAAATGATATTTCCATTTCATTATAATCATCGTTTTAACCGATACACGCCCGCTGCAAATCAAAGGCCTCCCCCAGGAATCGCAACGATAACTGCTCTTGCACTAACCAAATACAGTGACTTCTTGTGTCCTTGATTCTGTCGTTCGTTCACCATATATGTTTACCCCACAATAATTATTTTTTAACATTCAAGCAAGTTTACAATGCGGACATGCAAACATCTTTGTATCTTACAGTTCTTAATTACTTAATTATTGCAAATTGTTTTTTGTATTTTTCTCCCTGTATCCATAAAAATTTTTGATGTATGCAACAAGCTTTTTTGCGAATCGTTTTTTTTTTTTTGGAACAATTTCGTAACTTTTACACGTAAACCTTGATTTTTATCAGTTCAGGATCAATAAGGATTGGTAAAAAATTTAATATTTTCGTTGAAAAGTCCGTGATCTTTGCATTTTTTTTAAATACTTTTGAACCGAATTTGCATTGCAAAACGCATCACCGCTCATTTTTATTTCAATAAAATGCCCATTTTCTTTACCAAACTTTTTCAGTGACATGATGTATAGAGATAAAATATATTACCATATTTTAATACAAATATAAAAAGCAAATACCATATATGCATATATGAGGATTAAATAATTTAAGTATACTAAATATAAATATTACATGACTACATATATAGACTAGTTTAAATATACATTGCGTTAAAAATGTGATTTATTTTAAAATTTACTTATGCTCGGAATTTTTTATACGTAATAAGCTTATCTTTAGATGGAGCTCGTAATTCAAGATTAAGATATTTACAAAATTAAATATTATATAAATATGTGAAGTTTTCTGACAATGAATGAGCATTTAATTCTTATTACCCACACGCGGTATATCATTTAGGCTAATTAGTAAAATTGTAATGTTTAGCATTACAGAATTTTTTTATTCATACTGCGAGTGCCGGATCCGTTGCTTTACAAAAAGTGGCGCCGGGTACGGTGCTCATGGCTGACGATTCACGTCTCAGGTTTAAACAGGCTCTCGTGTAATATGTAAGAGTTCACCATCACCTACCAAGCCCCTCTCTCTCTACCTATCCAAATTTTAAACCATACTTCTAATACTGCATAGAAAGCCCCTTCCATGAATGGGCTAACGCTGGTTTTGTCAGGCCTGCATCCTTTAGCATGTAATAGAGAGTCTATTCTTTAACAATAAATTGTATTTTGTTTACTGAAAAAATACAATTTATCATATAAATAGGCAAACAAATACTATAAAATTATTTCTGAATGAAACATGACCATGAGAAATCTGCAATAAATTATATTCACAAAATAATATGAAAGGTTCCGTATGTAAGTTTGCACTTAATTAAGTTATAACCCCAACAAAACGTGACATATAAGTTTTAAACGTTTGTGTCTTCGCGGCATTACTTACCTTGTTTTGTAAACAGAAAGATTAAAACAGAACGCATACAGATTTTGATAAAGTAAAACATCTACGAATCATTTTACGAATCTACTCTTTTGTGGTACATTATCATCGAATAAATGTCATATTTTTCTACAAAATACGTATGTATGTATTTTCAGACAAATATCTGTCTGAAATGTAGAAAATTGCGGATTGTGTATCGAAATAAATAAATAAAATTTATTTTTTAGTTGACAGCAGAGCATAAAGGATATGTTGTTACAAATTTAAATTAGCTATTAAGACAGGTTTTTTTTAAAAATGGTTACATAAAAGGTATGATGACGTATTTTACTTAAATAATACGTCAGCGAAAGCGGTACTTGCGTACGACATTAACTGTCACTTGAATCGAAAACCTGAATAAAAGAGAAACAAGTTACGATTAAAAAATTAAATTAATTTTTCGGAATAATTCAAGCTAAACGTGGCACACCAGTTCTTCTGTGTTCAATTTTATGTAACAAATATATGCAAATATTATAATCAGCATCATGATATAATAATTACCATAGAGACGCGTATCGATCACATTGATATCCTTATCGTTTAAATATACTTTTTGGATATTTTCTTAATTAATCTTCCTGCGTGTATATTTAGATTCCTGTGTCATTCTTGAATATATTAAACTTAACTTTGTAAAGTTAAATACTTATGTTAATAAAGGAAGTATAATAAATAGAAACCAACATGGCTCAAGGAAATGCTAAGACAGTGACAGTGGACATGCCACATAGCGCGTAGAACTGATAGCCTCTTCGGTTTAGAATACAATGTCACATACTTAAAAATCGAGTTATAAATATTAAAACTAATTTTTTGGATTTTTCTCTAAAATACTCATGTTATGTTTATAAGAACAAACTATTTATCAACGATCATAAATCTGGTGCCACGTACAAAATGCATGAGAAGTTTTAAATAATAATTTAATCATTAATAAATAACGAATGAAATTTCAACCCACGTGACTACGCGACCTTGACTTTTGCCTTAACCCGATATACCGAAGCAAAAACATATTTTTTTCTGCAAAGAAGGCATGGTTTAATAAAAACTTTTTCTAATACATTCCATTTGCCAGAACACGATACCATTATTACGAGCCATAACTCACTTCTCTTTATATAAAAAAATCTTATTACTTCATCACTTCATATTACAAATTTATTACCATACAATAAGGTTCATAATTTTTATAACCATAAAAATTCATAGCACTGGAATCATAGATCGGATAACTTTTTTACTTCATGTCACAATAATATAATTTGATTACAGATGCTGGGATTTGGTTCGTCCAACGCTTTTGGTATTTTGTTCAACAATTTCTTCATCGAACAAGACGGTGCAAGTGGTCTACCTTTAGTCATTGGAGTATATAATGGAGCTCTTTCCATAGCAGGTGATATTATGTTCTATCTATCTATACTATACCCAAGAGATTTTCACCTATGTACTGACTCACCACAATTTTTCTTCACAAAGGTTAGAGACTTGAAATATGTTAGAATTATTTGTTTTGCTAAACAGAGATTAACTAAGAATTATTATTGCGAATTTCTATGCGCAATGGGGTTGTGGTGGCGTTAATATAAAAAATGCATGTTTTCAGACTACAGCTCTTATATGTACAACTTGGTCAAAATATTTCATTTTACATGGTAAAAAATAACAATTTTTTTTAAAATACCGGCCATAAAAAGTAGTGTTTGCTACACGAAGTGCGCCAGGTACAGCTAGTATACGTGAGATTTTAATCAATGTACTGACTCATCACAATATCTCTATAACCATAAAATTAAGAGACTTGAAATTTGGTAAAGTTATTTTTCTTACTGATTATAAATCAGCTAAGAAAAGATTTTAATTCCACCCGCTTCAACGAGGCGTTCATTAAGTTCATGAAGCAAGCTGGTGAGAGGTAATTATGCATAAACTTCTACTATTATTACAATGTTTAACAACAATATGACATAAATACAGGGATTTTAGATAGCAAACAAAATTGGACGGAAATCTTAATATGCAAGAGCAAATTTTAGTTACCAAGGCAACAATTGCATGAGAAATCATACTACTAATGTTACACTATGTGAAATTTTAGTTCGGCTCGAATTTCAACCAACTTTGAACTCGGCTAGAATTTCTGTCCCCAATTAATAATGAATCTATTAGCTTAATACAAATCGGTTAATAGGAAGATATCATTGGATAGAGAACGATTGCCGCTCAGGGACTAAACAGTTTGCATCACTTATTCATTGGTTCATATTGATTTGACCGATATTGAAATAGTAACGGCGCTAGTCAGTAGTTTCCGTAGATGCGTTTTGTTCCAAAGGAACTTAGCGACTAGGAGATATAATCTCAAAAATTTAAATTGTTTTAATAACCTACTGATCGGTTGTTAAATTTATAAGTGATCTAAAAGTAATATATATATTCAAATATATACACGAAAATATTAAATAGCTAAATACATAAAAAATTATAAAGTTCAATCCGCATATGTCCAAAAGGAAATCGTTGTAAATAAGGCATATTTTTTTGATCTGTAATATTTAAAAGTCATAAAAATGTTCTCAGTCCTTGACAATAATTTACCTGCCGTCATAACACGCATGAGAAAGGCAGAGATTTAATAAATTCCTTAGTTGACAAAAATTGGACAAACACGTTTTTTATCTTTACTCAAATATGTTACAGTTTAATATAAACTAAGAACGTTTTTGAGTGTAACACAATTGATGCGATTTCCATATATTTGATAAAGTAATGGATAAACAAAAAGAATCTAATTTCGTACTTTTCTCAACATTTTTTTTTACAAATAATGAAACTCGCGGCTCTCAAGTTATTATTTTTATCTTTTTAATAGAAATTTTCCGTAAAAAAAAAACAACACTATTCACGTGCAGTTGCAACTTCCGAGATATAAAAATCAAATATTAGTAAACAGTGTCGAGCAAATTGGTAAAGTGAATGGCCTTATAATAGCATAAATTTTAATAACTTTTTAGGTTATCGCAACTTTTTCTCATCAAATCTATATTATTTCCAATATAGGCTTCTTTTGCATTTATTTTGATTACGGATAAATAAAAAAATCTTTACGATAAAAACACTACATTTTTTTCATTTTAATGGTAAAGTTTAAAAAATGTATAATGTGAAAAACAATCTTCACGTTTTCTTAAAAATATAAATATGAATTGTTTTGTGTATTAACAAGTAACTATTTTGTAGGATTCCTAAGCGGAATTGCATTGAAGAGATACTCATTTCGGCAAGTAGGTCTACTTGGAGCAGGATTGTTTATATTGGGAGATCTTTTGACTATATTTGTCACGAGAACATATCAATTGGTTTTTACATTTGGAGTTATAAGAGGTAATATTTTATTTATTATCACTTATTGATTGACTTAAACTATGTTTCCAAGGAATGCATTTCGTTCGCACCAAACGTTGTTTGTCCTAACGATTATACTTATATTAAATACATGAGCATAATCAACAGGTTACTGTAGTTTGTTCGTTCAACGTTTTTTTAATAAAGAGCATAAATTAGTTTATTCGGTACCTTAATAAAAAGTTAATGAAGATTATTTGAATATAACGACTCTGTATAACACGTTTTATTAGACACTTGATTGTCAAAAGTTACAGGCCTGTCGCAGGCTTGAAAGAAAAAAAAATTAAAACGCTTTACAGAGTAATCGATTTATTTATTATTTATAAACGATTACTTACTATGTTTTCTGTTTTATACACTACAAGGTTTTCGTAAAATTGGAATTATAATTTCAATTTAATACATGTAGTGTTTTAATTTACTCTTTGGTTAGTTTAGGAAAAGAAATGTTTGGTTTACACAATTTTTCTCACAACATGTTTCTTTCCGTAAAACATGTAAAATGGGAGATTTGTTAACGCTATTTTCAAGTTTTGCTTCAAAACATTGGTGACATTTTTAACACATTATTTTTTAAGTGATATATAAAAAAATTATGGATACAAATGAATAGATTATTGTAAGATAAAACGTCAATAATATTATACATAATACTATATTTATTAATAATATTTCAGGTGCCGGCTTCGGTGTTATGATTCCAGTTAGTTTTACAGCGTTCAACTGTTATTTCACAAAGAAACGTACCGCGATGATGAGTGCTAATCAGACTATGAGCAGCATTGCGTCTATCACTTTCCCGATACTCGTGACGTTCCTTCTCGCAGAGTACGGCTTCCGTTGGACCCTTGCCATAATTATGGCCTTAGATCTCCATCTTTTGTTCGCCATGTTGGTTATGCACCCTGTTGAATGGCACATGATTAAATCTGAAAATAGTACAAATAATGGTAATGTATAGATTTACGGGCTTTAATCAAGTTTTGTATGTAGCGTCCTATGTCTTATTTAATATACATTTCAATAAACTCTCGAAAGTAAGCTTCACTTATGCAATCGTAAATAACACTAGACAAAATTACGCTACTTCCCATTTTTATTAACAAATCATTATTTTCATTTTCATCAACATCAGTGTACTAATAACTTACAGACTCATTAAATTGTGACGTCCGCGATACTAAAGCTAATAATGAAAACTATGATGAAACAGTGGTCAAAATGTTGCCAGGTGATGACAATATGATTGAAATAAAAGAAATAAAAGAAACAAGGGCGTCGTGTAAACATGAATCAATTCAAAAAAGTATCATGTAAGTTTGTTTTTCCTAAAACTTGTATACGTTAAGGAAGTTATTGACATAAGTTTATAATAAAATTAATAATTTGAAGTATTTGTTACATAAGGATATACCGATTTTTTTAATTTTGCTCCTGCTAAGTTTTGTTTTATTTGTAGATGGTTTGTTTACTTTTTTTATTAAAACTATGTTAGCAGAGTTAATCATCGAGCAGAAAGTAGTGTCCTATAATTATAATGAAACTTCTACTGAAAGTTATAATTTAGATTTTTGGTTCACATCGTTTATAAGATAAAAGATAGCTTTACGCGATTCTTTCTATAAACATAGTAACATTATATTATGCTTTATCAATAAATAAGATTAATGCTAGTTTTCGTAAAAGATTGACTGTGAGGAACTTACATTCGATTTCTATTTCAGAAAAATTATTTACGATAACGTCGAATTAGATTTGCTGAAGGACCCGAGATTCGTAAGCACATTAGTTGGTTTAGGTTTCGCATTCGTTTCCGATGTCACTTACCTCGCCATGGAGCCTATGCTTTTATTTTCTTATGGATACTCAAAGGTAATTGACATATTGATTTACATTACTAATTAATTCATGATCCGCAAGATGTTTACGAAGCATATCGAAACTGGTCAAATTTAAATTGAAATACTTACGATATAGCTATCAAAGTTATAACCAAATTGAAATGTAACAGTAGAAAAATATTAAAGTTAATAAACGAATAATTTATTGAATCATGGCTCGTTGCAGAAAAGTATTTTTGTAATTTAATTTATTTTGTAATTTAACTAATAATAAAGTCGACGAGCTATTGAGAAGGCTATGGTTGTGATTTCTCCACGAGATCGTATCACGAATAAGGAGATCCGAAAATAAAGGCAAATAGCCGATATTGCCCATCGGATTGACAACTTGAAGTGGCAGTGGTCAGGCTCCAGAGGCCGCTGGGCCCTTAAGATTTTGGAGAGTAAATTCCGGACCGACAAGCGTAGCGTAGAATGCCAACGCCAACCTACAAGATCAGTAGACGACCATATAACAACAATGATTATTTTTAATTACTTTGGAGATATATCGCTTACAGCCGGACCTATTAGAAATCTATGAAAAAACCTATATTTTGGACGTACTACGGCTAAAATGATGATGACGCCGATTACATGTTTATTTTCAATATTTTTTTCTTTCGTAGATGCAAGTAGCAACGTGTGTAATGATGGGCGCTATAGCTGATCTAATCGCAAGATTTTCGTTAGCAGTGTTCACATATTTTTACACAGTCAATAGCCGTAAAATTTTCTTCTTTGGAACATGCCTTACTATCATATTACGTATAGGTAAGAGTGGCGAAGGTATAAAGTTATTAATTGCAAATCAAACAAGCTGTTAGAAAAGTTTTATGATTCTATGTTTATTTATTAGTTGTGCAAAAGAAATAATTTTTGACGATAACACTGTTTTTTTCTAATCTACCTTCTTGTAGGTTAGAATTCTATAATTGTACCTAAGGGATTTATCTAAAATAAAATCCGAAAAACCTATCATAATTACTTAAAACGGACGAATTATTTCGACGCAATATTAAGATTCTTCACAATTATCTTGAAATTTTCTTACCCTAACCAGCATTACATTACTTGTCACCATTTACGTAGCTCGATGTTTGAGAAGAACGCACGAAATCATCTTTCATAAAAAGTATTTTAAATTATAACAAAATTCTTGTAAGAAATTTTCAAACCTATACTTTGAGGGGTCACGTAGTGAGAATGAAAATGTTAGAAAAAATCTTTTTGATTTAAAATAACGTGATCAGTTAATACATTGTTTCTTCTCTCATTTCCTCCCCTTTTTATAAAAAAAGAAAGTTTTATAGAAACCAGACAAAAAGTTTTACATAAAAGTGGTATTAAATATTTTAAAATTCTCGCAACGCAAATATAAATTTTAGAATTTTTAATTTTAATCTACTACGAATTTTAATAATACATATTAAAAATGAAAAGTATCTATAAGAAAACACGCATATCTAAATATTAGATTTCACAAATATTTCCGTGTGTCCGATATTGTGATGGAACGTATAATATCATCTTAATCTTAACGATATTTTCAAGTGTTTCGGCGCATATAAAGCCTTGTTTCATTATAGTATCAGAAAAAAAAAATAGAATTTTACTATCGTAACCGTAAAGGAAAAATAAGGTAAAAGAGAATAATGAAGTAATTAAGGATAAGCAAATAGTATAGCGTGATAAAACAGCCTCATTATTAAATTGTTTGTGTAGAAAACGAGACCATTTGTTTTCATACATTTTTAATAATGCTTGTAATATTTTAAACGCATATAATAATAATAAATTGTAGAATATAATATATAATATTATGATTCGGTTCATAGCCGTCGTTACGTAGTATAGCGGTCTCATATCTGATTTAAAGTCAATAGATTTACATCTGTTTTAGAAAGAAGTCAATATTCATAAATCTTGTCGTAAGATAAAAAATATGTTTAGTTTTATCATAGGTTGTTAAGAGCGTGATATAAAGAGAATTCTGTTCTAACAGCCTTAAAGACAGAAAGTTTCTGTTGGTGCAACATTATGATAAGACACGATAAAATCCGTTAACTTACATTCTATGTTTTGAATAAATCGAACCGACAAAAAATGTTTTGACCAGCTTCAATTTATTCGTCGGATAGAATTAATATGTTTACCAATCTTCATAAGCAACTGGAATGTAAAGATTATTATAGTGGGCGTTAACTAATTAATTTTAATAAAGAAATTTAAATATTTGTTTACACATGGTTAAGTTTTTAAAAGAATTCAACTATTGAATAACTTTTTAAATTGTTTATTCATCATCGTTATTTACATTAATTATTGATCTGGTTC
Source organism: Battus philenor (assembly GCF_028537555.1). NCBI lineage: Eukaryota > Metazoa > Arthropoda > Insecta > Lepidoptera > Papilionidae > Battus > Battus philenor. Next base: position 10,942,509 of record NW_027181704.1, read on the forward strand.
AATGTTTTTTTTTTTGTAAAAAGAACGCCATGTAAATGGCAGTTGTAAAGGCATCTTTACATCGTTTTCATTAACTAATGATATAAGCTGCACGTTGGTATTTACTCCATTTTGTAAATACATAATAATTGAAAATTTTAATGTATGTTTAAAAATTTATATTTAATTCGATGTTAGGTTTCGGTAGTATAAACTTTTTATTTATTTATTTAGTTATAAATCGCGACAGAAGCAGATGCTTTTAAATTAAACAAATCAAAATAATCTGGTGCACCAGCTTATTAAAGGCCTGTATAACACTCAAATTTTTTATGATATGCAATAGCACATTAGTAAGAAAAGTAAGTTAAGAATGAATGAATACACATATAACACTGATCAAAAATAAGGTGAATGTGTTTATAAAATGTAAATTGTATTTATATATCCTTCAAATCCATTTTATCCCCTTCAAAGTAATCTCCGTCTGGTAAAACAAACTTTTCCCAACGCTTTTTTCTAATCCACGAAATTGTCGGAAAAGTCCTTTACTGGTATAACCTTCAAGACCATCGATTCGGTTTTTATTTCCTCAGTCGTGTTAAACCGGCGTCCCCGCATTTGCGTGAGGAGTTTTCTGAATAGTAACCGTACGGAAACATATGAGGCGAATACAAGCCGAGTCGAGAGTTTTGAGGCTTGCATTACAAGATATTGAAATTGAGAACGCGTTTGAGACACAAACCATCCTTCAAAATAGACTGGTCTGATAAATAAATGATATTTCACAAACACTTTTGACTAACAGACACTTGGCAAATATTATATATTATTAGAATATCCTACCAAACTAGGAAAAAAATACCTGCCTTCCTAATGCCCGGGAGCTTTAAATGACAATTTCACCTAACTTTTTGATCGCAGTAGTATATATTTCATATACGCATATCCCATATATTAACTAAACAAAAAAAAATCATTCTTAAACTATGGTATGATATTCGAATGTATGAAACAAAATCTCTTTTTTTCTCTTTTCTTCTATTCAGGCAATAAACGCTCACTGCAAGGCCAAAGGTCGCCGCAATGACCGGCATTGCGCTCGCCACATCCAACGACTTCCCCTTAACTATGTAGTCGATCCATCTAGTATTCTATTTTTGAACAAAATATATTGCTTGTGTTCAGAAACTTTGCTCTTCCGTTAATATTTCTGCGAAACTATCGTTGTACCAGTAAATAAATAATTAATAATATATTGACGTTTCCAGCGTTGGTGTGTTCGAGCGAGATCTGGTTCGTGTTCACAATAACAGTGATATCTGGTCTGATCAGATGTTCGGTTCAAGTGTTGTTTCCACTTGTGCTGGTGACAGCAGCACCAGACAGATTCCCAGCGGCGTTAGCGCTCCATATCATCTTCTCAGGATTTTTGATGCTCATCGCTGATCCCTTGATAGGTATAATTCAATAATATATGCTTTTTTAGAGAGTAAATTTGCAAGAAAAACTCTTGTGAAAAGAAGTTTGCAGGAAGTGAGTAATTTTCATCATCATTTTAATCATCGTTTCAGCTGTAGGAAGCAAACTGACATAAGACATAAGCCTTACATAGATTTACCCTGGCGTGTTTCGATTATTACTAGCTGTCAATCGCCCGCTGAGCGTGGCGTAAAATATAGAAATAAATCCGTATGTACCAAAAAGTATTCGTGCCACGGTACAACATATCAATAAGAGCTATAATTTTGAAATATTTATTTTTAATGAATCGGCGAAAGACGTGTTATTAAAATCTTTTTAACTTTCCTTTACAAGATGAAATAAATATTCCTACCAAATTTCAATCCTATATAATTTAAATTCTAATTCTAATCTTTAAGGTCCCAGAGGTATTGTGATATCAGTTTTGTTAAGGTATTGTCATGCTAGAATATAAGAAATCTCTTATATAGGTTAATTGATTATAATGCATGCTCATTTGCTGTTAATTACTGTATGATATACCTTATTCAAAAATCAATGGTTTCAAAAATAATAAATACAACGAGGATGTAGAAAAAGCATTACTAAAATAGAGGTTACAATTTTACGCTTAATTTAAATGTTATATTTGTCCCTGCAGACTACAGACTACAGACAAGTATAAAGATCACATTTATTTTTAGCTATTTTTATTCTACTATTGCTAAACACGGATGTTATCTTTTTGTTTACTTCATAGAAAGAAAAAAATAAAATATCCCATTCCCACATTACAAAGCATAAACTGCAGATTTTGAAACGTTATTGGCTATTTAAGTAATACAATATTGTGAAATGGATTATTCCTTCGCTATCTGAATATGTTGACGCTGCAAGTCATTTTTTGGACATAATAAAATAAGAAAAGATATTTCCAATATGCGTTTATTTCTGTTTATGCCAAAAACTAAGGGGATACACAAATATAGACGTACAAGGTGGATGGGATTGGTCTCACTACAGTGCTATTATTTTTGTGAACTACAAATAATTAGAGCAAATATTTGTCTTCATCTTTTTACTGCTAAACTTAATTCATTTATCATCATCATCATCATCATCACGTTAGCTAATAGATGTCCATCTCAAGGCATTGGCCTCCCCCAAAGACTGTCACAAACACTGGTCTTGCACCGCCCGCATCTAGCGACTATCTACAACGTAAACTGTCGTTAATCCACGTTGTCGCCACTCAAAAAACTTCGGCCCTAACGGCAATTGTTTAACATACGATGTGCCCCAGTCACTGTTACTTCAAACAAGCAATTCTACGATCTACGTCCGTGACCTTGGTTCTGCGGATCTTCTTATTTCTGATTTGATCTTGCAGCGAGGTTCAGAACATAGGCGTCTCCATTGTTCTCTGTGTGATCTTGAGCTTTTGCATCAGACCCATCCTAAACGATCACATCCCCGATCCGTACATCATCATATTGTTTAAAGAGTTTCGTCTTCGGACTTTAGCATTTTGGAGAAGAGAATGTTTCGGAATTTTATTTCTGTGATCTTTTTTCCCGAAGTTGGACTTACCTAGCTGGATGGTTAATCCCAGGTTTTATATAATCTTGTCTAAAACTTCGTCAGTTATATATATATATATATATATATATATATATATATATATATATATATATGTGTGTGTTACTGTTATAAATGTATGTTAATGTTATAAATATATACTATAATTATTGTGATAATAAAATCAATGTACGACAACGCGTCCTATTTTTTTTCGCTGTGTGGTGATTTTTGCTTCGATACTGGTGCGTTAGTATTATTAAATATAATAATACTGGCACATGCAATTTAAAAATATTCATCTTCAGGTCGCCTCTTCAATCTATTTATATCTGAGATACAATATATTCGCAATATTGTCTTTCATCGTGCATGAAACGGATGTTCGTTAGAGATAAGACAAAATATATGCATTTTAATTATCCATAGATTTTATTCGTTTTTGACGTTTATGTTTGTGTTTTCCATAAGGCCACTTTAATTCTCGGGTTTTTAATTAATTAGGGGGATTAATTAGAAGCTTTAAACCTGTTACATCTATTTCAAGCCGTATGTAGTGATAACTCTGAAATATGTTCCTTTTTTCAATTGAAATTCAGAGGCACACAGTCTGTAGAGACAAATAGTAAGCAATAATTTATTTTAATACGTAGTTATACGAATTTTGAAAATTGTTTTTGGGTGCTACGTTCATTTATAAATTTGGATAGTATGTACCGTATTTTAATTTACAGCAAATGAACTATATATTCACAGTTTAAAAGCTGTTACATCCATAACCAATCAACCTGTGTAATCAATTGACCAAATAATTTCATTATTTTTTCCAGGTCTTATCTTCGAAGCGACAGGAACCTATCTATACTGCTTCTTAGCCATGAGCGTATGCTGTCTTGTTTGCGTGGTGCTTTGGACTATAGAGTACATTGTATATCATAAAAAAACTATTTAAATAAACTATTATAATTTTATTCATGTTAAAATAAAGTGAAATAAATATAAGAGAATATTTAGCATTTAAATAATATAAATAACAGTGTACGAACCTGTTTAACCCACATTATATCCAAAAATGCAGATTTGTTAAAACGTCTGCAAGTTAGTTGATTACGTCAAAGCGGTAACAGTTATAATAAAAAGAATATACCACACATAAATGCTAGATAGCATAAAATGTGTGGCCAATATAAATTCATCGGAAAGTTTTTACAATCTAGGTGCTATGGACATTAATGTTCTTTTCCTATATTGTTAATGTACTCCGATAATTTTAATGTTAATTAATATTTAATTAAATATACAGATAATATTAAAACTCTAAATTAACCTTTTCTCTTGTTCTTTGATTAAATACTATCTTGTAATTTACGCAAATGATCCATTGATTTCATAAAAATATCATTCATGCTCTTAAATGTCGTGTCAATTGATATGTGATAATTTGAATGCAAATTAAATGCCGCGATAGAGATTTTTGTAATAAAACAGTTATTTTAAAAACAGTTAAAACATCTTTATATTATATATAACCATGCCTTAAATAGGATTATGTTTGATTATGTTGCGATGATCGGTATATTTCCCATATAGGTGAAAACTAAATTGTTGAAATTGCCTAAAAATTTATGTTTTTTTTTTTGTTGCTGTTCTATTTTTTATTACGACGTATACAAACAAATAAATTAATTTTTTTATTGTTATGCATCATGCCTCATGGTTTAATACAATATATAGTTATCCAAAACTATACAATAATTATTATATTAGCAATATTACGTAAAACATTATTCACGTGCACAATCTGTCACTAACAACGCACCAATTGTATTTAAATTGTACATTATTGTCATTATGTTAGCCGCAGGAGGTTCACAGCTGGACATGGGCCAGTCCAACGATTTGTATAAGGACCGGTTTGATGAAGCCTACAGCACCTGTGGACGGTCATCATACGATGCACTTGCTGGTCTATAGTCTCCACTCCAGAACCTTAAAGTCCCAACGGTCTTTTGTTCTGTACGATATGTGACCTTCCACTGCCATTTCTACTTACCAATCCACTGGACTATAGGCTGTCGGGTACACTTGTCGGGTATACTTCAATTCGTATGCAGATCTCATTCCTAATTCGATATCATAGAGAAATACGTAAGTGGAGATCATTGGAAACCTATACCTTGCAGGGGGCATATACCAGCTGAAACAAGAAAATAAATACCGAGCAATGCCGTCTCCATGGCTCGTTTAGAAACTGTCAAATTTACATTGTGGCTCAAAGTGAGCAATCAAGTTTTTGTAATTAGAATATGCTAATTAAGTTAAATTTGTTGTCAAAAATAGATTATAACTTTTTAAGTTTAACATAAGCTTTGAGGTTCACGTTAAAATAGTAAAAACGTTTATATTGTGCAAAATGTGTTTTATACCAAATCACTTAATAAAAAAGAATACCAAAGGAATTTGATGTAAAATAAATAAAAACAAGAATCGTTTTTAAAGTAATAGAAATTAACTTAAAATTAAATAGTAATGTTAAGAAATATTTTAAGGAGATTTTATGACAATGAATTTAAAAATAAACATATGACTACAATACATGTTTCAATATACCAGAAATTAACCAAAAACAATCAACAAAGATCTACAAAAGAAAATATAAAATGGTAAAAAAAACAAAGTGCCCTATTTTGACTTCAGAACGCACCTAATTAAAAATTAACTAAAATGTCAATATTTTTTAAGTAAATAACCATTATTTCGGTGCATTTTTTCCTTCTTTCGACTCGTATAGTTTCGCATACATAATGTATTTCCTTTTTTATTATAATCCGGTGGGACAACCCGCCTCGTTTTCAAAAGGTTTAATCTAAGCGCCCTCAGTGTTCTATCATCTCAACTAGCTTTATTTCATCATCATTTTATTCGTAAGACTTCTACCACTATGTGTAGACATCTCTGACAGATTTTCAAAAAACAGGTTAGACGCGGTCGTCTGGCCATCGTTATTTCAGATATTTTTAAATGTTAAAGAGGAGTGTATTCTGACAAATTATATCAAAAACCTCCAGAGGTGACATGTGACATGTGTCCAAAAATTACATCATTTCTCACATAATATATAATAAAAAATTATATTGTACGCATATATCTTCTTTGAACTATTGATATGCGTTTATGCAAATCGTAATAGCATTTATATTCATTATGCTTTGTCTTAAAAGCATTTACTTATAAAGAACCCGGAGCCATTTCAAAAAATTATACATAATAAATTTCTAGACTTCATAAAAACGCATTTTGTATTGGAATATTGAACAATAATTTTTCATATTTTTTTGTGTTAACCTTGAGTTCAATTATGATTGAACATTTTACTTGTCAAGAACATTATTGAATATTAATTAATTGGAATGTACATCGGACTTGCATATGAATAACGATATGATTTATACATTTGTTATTCTTCGGTTATTTTAAGATCCATGTGTAATGCTGATAAAGTGCCGTTATTAAAACCTTGAACCTTTAACAACATAACGTCTTAGCATATACTTACTATGTTCGTTATTTTACGTTTCCAATTCTACGTGCTTCTTAACAATAGATGTATCGCGTAAAACGATAACTTATTGTTCTTTGCAAAAAAAGGAATTTAATTGTTAGTTATTAACATATATCAATGATATAAAATGTAGAAGAAACAATGCGATTGCCACTAGTATTTCATCATGGGTCATCGAAATAAAAATTTTGATTCTGGACCACTCGACAATAGAGTCGAATATATATTTATTCGAAATATTATAAAAATTATTTGGTGTAATTCCGTTGCACACACTAAATTGAAATATATAGAATATCAATAAACTGACAATTTTTCGCCGATGTTCCAAGCTTTGAAGCTTGGTGCTCACCACACCATCGTTACCAATCAGACTCCTGGCTCGTGTCTGTATGGAGTCGAAAGCTTCGATATAGTCCAGCGGATTATGAAATAGAAGTGGCAGTGGCCAAGTCGCGTCAAATCGTCGTTCCCACCGAGTAAACCCGTAATTGCAAAAATCAAATTTTATTGGGAAACAAAAAAAACGAATTTCTTTAATAACTCATTATGTTCAGCCTACAAGGGTAATTTGTATACCAAACCAAAGCATTTTTTTTCTGCATCCACGTATTTTTTTTTATATTTTCTAGTTATTACGAAAAAAATATTTTACTGGAATTAAATTTAAACATTTTTAAGAGTTGCACCAGCATTACGACGGTTGCATTACGATATTATTCATATGTACATTTCTGCCAACTCTTTCTCCGCAATAATTATTACAGTTTTTTTAGAGTCACATTGGCTTACTTTTTGTCGATTTTTTGAAATAGGTTATTATAATAAGACGTTAATGTAAATATATTCAAAAAAAATTACAAAAATACCCAGTAATATCCATTTCTGGAAACTTATCGAACATTATTCACGTGAATTATATCGTACCCGCTTTAGCGATTTTACTTAAGAGAATTTCTTTTCCTTCATTTTAAATTACAAAAATCCCAAAAAAAATCATAAAGTGTACCTGTAAATGCCGAATTTGATAGAAACGGAATAATCCTGTAATAGCATAATACGGGTTTATCCGGTGAGGGCGGCGAAATGGCCGCCCGGGTCTTAAATTTTTCGAGTGGAGATCACGGATAACCAAACGCAGCATTAGACATTAATCCACAAGATGATCTTGGTAAGATCGTCGGAAGACGGTAAATATAGAAAGTTTTCAATTAGTCCTATTGGAAATCTATAGGCGAGGCTTATATATAGCAGAGGGATATCCTTTGCCTGAAATATTCGAATGCATTTGATCTGAAGTTGAAATGTTGACGTATTTAGGAAAACACGTGCCCGTGCGAATGATACGACGGTACGTATCGCACGTTGGTATTATACACCTGCTAGTGTACTACACGTTAACTACAAAAATAATTATTTTTGTTAACAGATAAATTAGACATTCAACTTATTGAAGCCGCTTTCACAACTTCTCAGCTTTATTTTTTGGAACTTTAGGCACTTAAATTTCGTTGAACAAAATATATGAATAATATTAACACTAAAATAAAATGTAATTACCAATAGAAATATACACAACGAGTAAGCTCAATCCCTCCGTTACAAGGAGAGTATTAATTGGTAACACAAATACATAGAAACTAATATGTAGTATTTCATTTTCTTGCTGTCAAAAATACCAACATTAGTCGGACCATACTTCTATTACCAACAAATTTAATTTGGATCTTACACAGCAAACGTATACTGTAAAAGGTAGCACTGGCGTTCAAACAAGACCTGACGTTGTTTTTGAATCCTTAATTTAAGAAAAATTTAGATCAGTACTTTGGATCTTTGGCCATGAGTTGATGCAGCGATAAATACTATTCCTAATACAATTAGCATCTGCGCCTATAGAGTTCTAATATTATACTCTCGCGTGGAATTTTTTTTTATCATTTGTAGTGTAAAAAGTCCCATCGGCACGTCGTTGCAGAACTTCACAACCATTTTTCTACGACCAGTTTCTGTTCTGTTCTGTTTCAGATAACATAACGATAGAATGTCTTGAAACTGATATAGTATAGTATAAGTATATAATATGCGCAGTGGTAACCTAGTGTTAGAAAACTGAAACTTGAGATCGTAGGTTGTGGATTGAATTTCGGGGATAGTCTTATATAAAATTCACTATTCATTAATTATATAAACACGGCTCACTAACAAGTAACCAGAGGACGGGCAACAGCATCCTCTGCATACCATAATACCATTACCATACTGTGATCGCCAACCCACCTGACAAGCAAGGCAATTATTGTATTTCCACCCATAAGTATCTTTGGGGTAGGTATATGTCTTAGTCTTTTGGCTGAACCACGATATATATTTAGTATAGAGTCGTAATGAGTGTCTACTCTGTTTAATCTCGTGTTTTTCCGTAACCCGCATGCTTCATTTCAAGTAGCTAATTATTGTGTACCTCTATGTACGGATTAATAATAGTATAATAAGTTAACACGTTGTAATGAAAGCGGTATAACACAATGGAATAGAACATTCAGCAGGTTTTGCAAGCGTGGCCTACAAAAAAAAACTGGAAAATTTCTATTCAGATGAACAGATGATCTCATGCCGCCGCAGGAAATAATATTTAATTCCATTACTGGTAATATAAAGCATTATAATCATCGTAATGATTCTGAGAAAAATTATGAATAAACATTAACAGTCGACAGAGGATCTTGAGTCTACTAAAGAGGCTAACATAAGGAAGTCGAAGAACGTGTAGACTTCGATATCTATTTTTCAAAATCACTAGATAATTATCAAATATTTAATTACTTATTATTCAAAAATTAGATTAAAATTTTGAAGGTTAATTTCGATATGCAAATTACGAATATCATTAATACGTTAACTTGTTCATTGAACAAGGAGCAAGGACCGGGTTTAAACCGGTTCTCTGGACGTATCGAAATTTCGTAATTAAGTTTTAACAATCAACGGACGGTAAGAAAACATTTAATATCAGCGTAGCATTTTACAACTTTCATAAACACTGTTAATCCTATATGTTATATAAAACACTTGTGTTTTATATAACACTTGTGTTTTATATAACATACAGATACACGCACGCGCGTGTGATGTTGTCGTACCGAAAATTCTTAGTTTACATTTTTAATTCAAACATGCATTAGCTGTCAGTCTCCCTTTTACGTGTAAATTGCTATATAAACCCATCTTTCTCTCTAACTCGGAACGAGCCGTGACTCGTTACGAAAATTGACTCTTCTTTATTAAGATATAGAGACACAGGCGAGCTAGAGTGATTATATCTTTTGCAAAGATATATATCTTTCTTATCTGTAGAGATGTATCAAATTTGGTGAAATGAATGTGCAAGCCGAGATTTCAAAATCAACCTTCCAACCAGTCACCACAATAAGGTTCTAGATTTAATGTCATGAGCGCTGTTACACCAAAAGAAACCGTAAACTTGGAACAAGTAATGTGCATATAGTATTTATTTCACTATTAAAAATTCTTAAAGTACTCAAATGTCTAACCGAATGAGGGGATATTAAATAACTTAACAAATTCGGTAACCAATATTAGTTTTAATTAATCGTATTATTTTATTTATCCATAAATTGTCTTGAAATACTCCTGATTACAAATAAATGTTATACAATAATATAATAGACGCATATATTATATTGCCACCGAAAGCGCTGTACCGCACCTCAGGAAAACGCGGCGAGGTGAAAGCCGTGGAAAAAGTAACATGAGGGTCGCCACCACGAGCGGACTGATCGGATACCAGTATAGCGATTTCTGTAGCACTATAGTAACAACGTAGTAAACTTGATAACTGAATATCGGCAAATAATCAAGTCTTAAAAACTAAAGAACAATCGACATAGTACACGTTTTATATGTCGGCATAATAACTAATTTCAACAATAAACTGTAAGTCAAGTGAAATGCATTCATATGAATGTAGCCTTTACTACGGTATAACAATTTTCAGTTTTTTAGTTCAACGAACAAGAAAAAATAAGAAAAATATATCCAGACTATGAGCAATATTTTATTAAATAACTTTTAAATAGCAAATAAAACATACCTAAATTTATTTGCTTGATACAAAAATTCAAAATAAAGATATAATAGTTCACTGATAAGTTGGTAATATCACTGAACACTAGATAAAATTATGCAAATGCCTTTTACTATTTTATACTTAAAGTACGCATTCAATGCTGTTACGTAGAAGCTACTGTCTAATTAAAAATTGTTTACCACGTTAATATTACAGACACTATTGATATGTAAGCATACACAGAAATTAGTCGTTAATTACGAAAATATAACGAAAAAACAACATTATCAGATCAAATGTAACAGAAACAATATTTAGTTTTATTTTTAAAGATGTATTATTATCACATTTGACCTAGTAATAGATATTTTATAATTAAATTTAAAGAAAATATGTAGTTCTCATATACTAAACACCTACATATCATTGTTTAAAGTTTTCCGCTAGAGACGTTTGTAAATGGAGGTTTTGGCCGCTATCCATATTTATAAGTACAACTACCATAGTATATAGATTACAAAATATAAGAGTTATGTACATTGGCACAAACATTTCAATAATTGATTGCATACTCTACAAATACAGGATACAGTCATTGGAAACGTATTTTACAATAGTTTCATAGTTTTCGTAGTAAAGATCACAAATAGAATCTCTAACATACTTGATATACTGCAAGGTGCTAGATTAAAAGTGCTTCATACATTTTTATCAAAAGTAGTACATTATTTGGTCAATAAAAATCACATATCGAAAACGCGTATAGTACATTGTACAGCAATGATTTCACTTAGGTTTTGGAAGACAGAAATTCAAGACGAAAGGTTGTTAATGCAAATAAATCAATATAAACATGGAAACTTAACGAAATTATCTAGCATTCTCAAACATATGCTATAGAAAATATTTTAAAAATTAGCTCTTAAAGAGTTAAATCTATTATTGGTGCACACAGCCTTAACTTCCAGAAAAATTAAACGTTTGTAATGGGATGTACTAAAGAGAGACAAATAGAGAAGACACTACTAATGTCTAGTAAGAGAGAGAGAAAAACAATGCTAGCCTGGGAACTGTAATTATAACCATATCTCAAATAATTCCTAAATTATTCATGGTCGAGATAAAACCTTTACTGTATTCTCCAAACAAAGGAATCTCATTAGTAAGTATAAATGATCTAAGGATGCGTTTACATCAATTTGTCGTATAAGCCCGTTTTCGGACAAAGGGAATTACATTGGAAACTCTACATTGCTTTACGGGAGCTGTATGAACTCTGCTCGGCTAATAAAGTACAGATTTTACTGATACATTGATACCTAATACCTGTGAACCATAGCACAAATTTTTAAAAAATGGTTGTATACATGTGGAGGCCAGTTTGGCTAGGAAAAGTCTGGGCTCCCAGAACACAGTTATAATTCTCCGTGAACATTAATTATAGTACGAATAAAGAACAACTAATGTAAACATTCATTATGACGACACACCTCATGTTACAAGTACACATGTGTTTTTGTAACATGAGGCGTGTTTGTCTTATAGAACACACTATGACGCCATTTTAACAACTTTGTGACAATATTTTTGTAATGCGTTACACTGGTAAGCGTATTGTTTGGACAGATATTCCTATTGTTACAAATGACATAGTTAATTACGAATTAGAATTGCCTGAGGAGAGAAAATACAAGAAATCTCGACGGATCAATCAAGGCCCCGTAGAGAATGTAATAATCAGTATTTTATACTCTACTACTCATACGTTTCACTAATAAGTACATGTTTCTATCTCGTAAATGTTTACGTAAATGAGTGCTTTAATTTAACAATGCATTGGCATAATATTACAATTAATATTCCTCTGCTTTTCAAGCGATAGAGACCCATTGTAAGGCATAAGGTGAGGCTCAAAGATCGCCAAGATGACCGGTCTTTCTCTGCCAGCATCTAAGTACTTCCTGCGACTTCACTGCTGTTGGTCCATCTAGTGATTCTCGCCTTATTTATCAGCTTGTGGTAGTGACTCGAGAACTTTTCGCCCAAACGGCCATCGGTTGCACGAGCGATGTGCCTCACCTATTGCCACTTCAAACAACCAATTCTTAGAGCTACGTCGGTGACATCGGTTCTGTTGCGGATCTCCTCATTTCCGATTCTCGCAGCGAAACTCCGAGTGCAGCTCTCTCCATTACTCTCTGATGGTAGTATCTCACATAGCGTAATAGAGATGGCACAAAACCGTCATATGGTAAACAGTGCCTTTTATTCCCAATAATAATACGGATTATGTGCAGGTACTTTGCCATTCTATTATTTGTACCAAATTGAAAATATCACTTATAACTACACGGCTATAACAGTGTTATACACAAACATACCAAAGTAAACAAAAACAAATTATTATAATTGAATATGTAACTTTCGACACTAGATTACAACAATAAAGTCTTCTAATTAGTCATTTTAAAATTTATTTGTTATCACTAAAGTCTAAAATGTAAGTCTAAAAATACGTAAGTAAACATTTCAAAACTACAAAGGGTTTTCTAAAAATATTAATTCAAAACAACTACACAGTTATAACATAGCTAGTTTAACACCTACATGATATTTGAGTCACTGGATTTGTTTTGTGCTAACATAAATACGCGAACGAAAATTTTGAGCAAAGCACTTGTTATTCTGTAAATAAAACAAACTACACTGGAGTAAAGAGTAATAACGCACAATAGTCTTTTATAATTTACCTTGTCGCATATAAATGACAGAAGATTTTTTTCTCATTCCGTCGAGCACCAAAAACCTTTCAATATTTTATAATTATTCCTTACTCACTAAGCTGTTATCACACACCACATCAGACATTTAAAACTATATACTCTTGGTTAATTCAAAACATAAACATCAAGAGACATCGCTGAACTAAAATAATTCATTTCAAAAAAGTAATTTGTTAAAATGTTGGCTAAAAACTAATTATTACATCGTGTACACAATTATACCAATGATTATGTTTTATAGGAAACATAGATTGTATCTACTAGACTTGCAAGTAGTTGAATAATGTTTATCTAAAAATGGGTCGGACATATAGTCAAGGGTCTAAAACATTTACATAGTTTTTTTTTACAAAATATTACTATTTTCTTATCAGGTTTTTCTTTGTGAACGATAAATGATCACTACGGAAAATACATTTATTTTTTTTAAATCTGCACAATTTTACGGCGTCGTGTAAACGCGAGTGCATACTCCACGCCCCAGACCAACACGCATGACATGATAAGTGCATTTTGTACGTGAATACACATTGCGAAACTCCCTGTATAGTCCCTCACGTAACCTGAAAGTAGAAAACATAAGTTAAATATTTTAAAATAACACTATTGCTTCGAATTAGTCGGGAATAGTGTTTGAACATCTATGTGAGTGGCTACAATGACTCACAGACACAGATTTCAATCAAAAGAAATAGAGAACGTTGTTTATGATAAAAGAAACTTTTAAACTATAACCGGAGCTTTTTTATAATTTTTAAATCTAATATATAAAATTCTCGTGTCACGGTGTTCGCGCCTGAACTCCTCCTAAACGGCTTGACCGACTTTTACCAAATTTTATATGCGTATTCAGTAGATCTGAGAATCGGCTACTATCTATTTTTCATACCCCTAAGTGATAAGAGTGGTCCACCCCTAAATTATTTTTTTTATTTTTTAGACAATTTTTTTGGTTTTTATTTTATTATGATACAGCATACAAAAATACATACAACTTTAAATTTTCACCCCTCTATGATCAACCCTTATTTTTTTTGTTAATTAAAACCCTTTTTTTTTTGCAAAACAACGTTTGCGGGAACAGCTATTGTATATATATATATATAAGTGTGTGTGTGTGTGTGTGTGTATATATATGTGTATGTATGTATATATATATATATATATATATATATATATATATATATATATATATGCCGAGGCCCTGATGTAAAAATGATGGCAAGAAAAAATTGAGAAGAGGATACAAACCGATCAATGGGCCGATGGCAACGACAAACACTCCTTTGCTGACCATGTGCAGACCAAAAGCGGCGGGCAGCTTCTCGAGGGGACAATACTCGGATATGGTCAGAGTGAAGTTACTGAGACACATGCCTCTAAAGAATCCACAGATCGACAGCCAAACCATTAGAGGCACCCACTCACTCTGTTCGGCCAAAACTGGAAATTTATTTATAACAATTAATTTCTATGATTTTTTCCTATTTATTACCTAAAGTTTTAATTAAAGTACTAATATAAAACATGCTAGAGCAAGTATCACAAATTGTAGATGTGCCTGCCTTTGAGGAACAAATATTTTTATACCACTACAAAAATATTTGTTCAAAATTTTAATTGTCAGCGTAATAGTTTGTATCATGTCCTACCTAAATAAATTATGTATGTAAATACTTTGTGCTAAATAAATAATAAAAAGAATAAATGCTCAGTTTTTTTCCCATCCAGTTTCTTTTTATTTATTTTTTGTGGCAAAACTGTTTTAAACTTGAATTCAAACACACTTCCTCTTTTTTCGTATAAGCAAGGTGGCACTTTATAATCATTTTAACGTATTTTTCAAACAACGCTATTCTCATATATCTAAATATCAATACCTCCGTATAAAATGTGAGCTGGGCTTCCTTTTTATAAGACTTATTATTATTTACATTGTATTTTTTCATATTATAACATTCATATATAATTTCATATAATAACAGGTTAATAGAAAAGACTCTTTCCGTACAAATCACACTGAAACTTAAAATACCAACCTACTAAGACAACAAATTCTTAGTCTGATAGTGTACTTCGTACATTGGTACTACTAATACTATTAATATTCCAAATATATTTAATAATAAAAAAATAACATACCTGATCTTGTAGCGGCCAAAAAGAACGCAGAGATAAAAAAAATCATTTTCTTAGAGATCGACGTCCTGTCAAATATTGGAGGTAAAATCAAACGGACAAGAATATCGGTGATGGCGGTCATAGATAAACAGAACGCCGTGTCATTCATATTGTAACCTAAACTTCTTATAAAAAACGGCGTTAACATCCTAAATTGTAGCTCTCCACTCCAAAACAGCGAAAGACCAAGTAGAAGATTCAAAAAAGACCAGTCTTTTAATAGATCCAAATCCATAAGCGCTATAAATTTCCTAAAAAATCCTTTCTTCTTTTCCTCTTCCGGCTCTACTTTCTTAATCGCTTTCATTTGTATCGCGTCATCGTCTGCTGTCTGGAAATGTCATTAGACAAAATTAAAAACTGCTAACAGGTTTAATTAAAAATTAAAACATCTATTACTCGAAATAAACATTTTCAAGAAATTATTTACTTTTTTTATAAACTAGCAGTCCCTCGCCTGCTTTGCGAGGCGTAAAATATAAGACGAGACATAAATATTAAATTTCGTTATCTAACTGCCCAATTAATCACCCCTCAAACCCCCTTGCGGGTGGAAATCCGTAAATCATCTTCATTATGTCAACCGATATAAGCTCATTTCAAGGCACTCCTCCTCCACAGACAGCCACGGAGACTAGTTTTCAGCGACTTCTCGCCACCTTGACCTATCCACTTAGTGAAGGGCCTGCCCAAGTCACGTCTACACGTGATCACCACTCGACAACCTTTCGGCCCCAATGGCCGTCCGATCCACGAACATTGTACCCCGCCCACTACCACTACGGAATGTGAAAAAAAATTTCTTTGAAAAATTATTTCTTTTTTTGACATTTCTTGCTGCCCAAGGGACAATTATAGATTCCGTGGGTTTAGTGATTATAACTATGTGTATTACAAGGTATGAAATACAATCTTTGTCTTGTTATAACATAATAAAAATCATAATGTACTATATACCATAAAGTATAGTTTATTGGCGATATCTATTGTCAAAGACGTAATGAAATGATATACATACATCAAGATACAGCTGCAAATAACTGCCGGTGAAATCCATGTTAGAAATATTTGATATGACAGAAAATTTTCTCTTCCTTGCCGCTTCGCTCATACTGCCACTGGATGTGACCCTTTGCATGGCGGCCACAGAAGCAGCCGTTGTTAAACCAAGACCTAGCGAGGCGTTCTTCTCGAATTCCTGTAAAGGTTTATCGCAGGTTTTCGCTCGCGGCATCCCTATAGTTCTGACCGAAGGATGGTTCATGTTTGTATGGGATCGCTGTGTAGTTAATTTGGGCATCGGATGGCTGACTAATGGATTTATTTCAAATTTATCCTCTTCTTCTTCATCACTTTCGTGAATACATTCCATCTCCTAGAAAATAAAAGATGCATTTGTTAATACTAACATTTATAATCGAATAATGAAAACAGATTTTTTAATTAAGGCAAATATAATAAGAAATTACTTCAAAGTTTCTACAACTCCAGTCCTAACATTATAATTAACAATATCGATGTATTTGAAGACATTGAACAATTATTTGTACCATTGTATAAAATTTATACTTAATATACATTCTTTATATCATAGTTAATGATCTCGCTAAATGACATATAATTCGACATTCTTCTCACAAATAATTTTACCTTTAAGTTATATGTGCTCAGTTTATAAGATTTATTTTCGTAATGTAAATACTTTTAGAACTATTGTTAATTATTACCAAATGTATTTTGTGAACAAGTTAATAAAAAAACGGGATAACAGTTGTACTATTTATCCATTTTATCGTGTTTGAATGTTGCAAATATTTTTTATTCATAGACGTTAGATCATTTTATTCGTATTCTTATATCACTAATGTTACTCCAAAAAAAGATGAACTTATTTCCACTTGTAAAAACACGATCATTCAATTCTAGATCTTGTTATTTGTGATTGAAGATATTAATCGTAATACGTGAACAAAGCAAATCAATATGAGATTATCTTTGTTTTTATCACGCTCCTTTAAACTGATGTTTCGATGACCTAAATAACTGCTCTACAAGTAGGTTTGATACGATCAATAACAAAATAATAAATGCAGCACCTCCATTATTGCATACTCATTATTTCTTTCATATAAAATTAAAAAAAATTTTTACGTATAAAATTTAAAAAATACATATATTTTTTAAAAAATACAGTATTTTTAAGTAATAACTAAAAATCTCGAGTTCCTTTGCTACACTACGACAATTAAAGAAATAATTATTCATTAGTATTTTAGCTTTTAAATTTAATTAATGGAAAATATTTATAAGTGAGATATTTTTATGTAATTATATTTACGATCATCAAAATTTCTAACATAGAAAGCTTATTCTCATACTTTGCGGATCTTTGATGGAAAGATAAGGTCATCATCATCACCATTACATCAGCCGATGGACGCCCACCCACTGCAAGGCATAGAATAGGCCTTCCGCTGAAGACCGCTACGATGACCGGTCTGGCCTTGCCCGCATTCAGCCATTTACCGCAACCATAAATATGTCGTCGATCCACATTCAATAGGTGACCTACCCAGAGTCCTACCAGACCTACTTAGATCTATACACACACATAAAGTTAATGAACCGAAATATAAAAAAACATTCTACCTTCACTGGTTGCATTTCGCAATCCACCGGTTCATCTATGAGGTGCCTCTTGACTGGCTGCAAAAGGCATGAACCAAGCACAGCGTGGAAAGCCAACGCACCCAATATGACAACAGTCCATCTAAACCCGTATTCTCCGAGCAACAATTTCACTAGTTGTGGCATCACCATCAGTCCAAAGCCAGTTCCCGCCATAGACAGTCCAACTGCCTGGCCTCTTTTCTTGGAGAAATAGTGATTGAGCGATACAAACGAAGATGATGATGCTAATCCAACACCGAAACCTAAAAATAAATAAACTTCTTCAAGAAAAGTATTAAATACAAACACATAAAACTTGAAGTTTTCATACAGGCTGGTTAGTTACATGTGTAAAAGCTTTAAAGGGGGGAATGTTTAGCCCTTTTTATAAATAGATGTATGGTACACCCCTTTCAAAAATTAATGCCTACAGAAATAATACATAAAGTTAGTACAACAAAGCGTTTTCAATTTTCGGATAACTATGCGATTATATTTAACTATTGTTTACTATTTCACACTGCAGACTGTTTTGCCAGAAGTTATAATCCCAATAACTTTAAATCTTTTACATCTATAACTATTCACCCTGCTTATAAAATCTATTTTAAGACAATTTCAAAAACCACGTCAGGACATTAAATAATAAACATTATTTATTTAATTTGGTAATAAGCAATAAATCAGTTTTCTTCTTCGAATTTAGAGTTGTTATGGCATTTCGTCACATTATTTTTAATAACCTGCTTCCACTTCCAAGAAATTACATTCAGACTGAAATACACAATTCCTTAACTAAGAAACATTCATTATTTGGAATCAATTGATAATTCATTAAATCTATGCCCAAAAGTGGACATCCCACGGCTCAAACGATGATCATGATTCATGCGGGCCTAATTTTCTCGAAAAATCCAAGACGACCTTGATCACTCCGATTTATCTATCATAAAAGCAATCAAAAGTCTGCCGAGTTTCTGGTAATCAATCCTGTATGATTTTAATCAAAATATTTTAGGCCTCAACTACTTTTTGTAATGAACATTAAACAGTTTTTCTTTTTTTAAAAAAATCTATTAATTAGAATCCTTACAATGTTAACAGTAAAAAGATTTGCGTTTAAACACAAGGTAAAAATATACCATTTACGGCCGCACTGAATTAATTCGTAATCCTTCGTTGTCATTTAACAAGGGCGCGAAACAATTCGCAATTATCGTTTTGCGTCGACAATTACGAGCGAGCATTAAAACAGTCACGCAAACTGTTCAACTGCTGGTTTCCTAATTTATTTTAAAAGGGAAACATTTTTATAGTCACAACAGTAACATAGAATAATTAATGACCCGAAACTTTTTTAACAATAATATTTTTCAAAGCCGTTTTACATTTACATTGTACACTGTTTAAAGTACTGATGTGGATTTTTTTTATAAAACATATTTAGATAAAAATATACTTTCACATCTTTTATTCATCATTTAAGCTATGCCCATCCACACTTATTACATTTTATTTAACAGACAATCGAGTAAATTTATAAAGACACGTCCACAGGCTATTCCAACCTTAATCACTCACATTTTCATCTTTTATAACTTTTTCTTTAACATTACATGCATAACTAACTTTTAAAAAACTAATGCGCTAACTTATTTCGTTCGAATTGTATAATTCTTATTTAATAAAGATATATATAAATTAAATTATATCGAATTAATCTATTTTCTATCGAAATACGACGAAATAGCTAATTTTTTGTTCTATCTGTACTGTTGCATGAATCGGTATCGACTCAGTTAAAACATCGAAAATCGAGCAGATATCAATTACTCAATACAAAACGTCGGGCGACACATATGATGCTTTTTTTATTCATTAGCTCGCGGATTTCGTCTCCGCGAACCTTGAAGAGGCTGTGAAAGCCAGGAAGGATAACAACGTGCAGCACCAATCGAATATAGACACTGTCGCATGTTGCCTTGGCGTTTACAGATTTACGCAGCCTGAAGCGAATAGAGAGTGGAGGACGCTTGTCGTAAACCTTATTTAGGCACTTAGTTTAAGATCTCCATCGGAAACGTCGGCTCGAATAGTTACATTACAAGCAATATTACCGCATTAGAAAAAAAAAACAAATTATATTCAATAGCGAGTTATAACGGAAATACCAATTGCCTATTATTTGGATGTGTTAATTCGCTTGACATATTGTCAGACCTTGGGTCTCTACATAAAGATATTTTTAAATAAATTCTTGCATATTATTTGCATTCAAAATGTTATCATTCCTACATTTCTAGTTGTATAATATGCAACCATGAATGAGCTTGTTCTAAAAACTTAGTTACCAAATTCCTTTAAAAATGGTGAAAACAGTTTTTTTTTGCATTAAAGGTAAATTAAAAAAAAAACCTGCATAGGTTGTAATTTACAAGCTATATTATTTGATATGACGAAGACGTGCAATATAATAATCATGATACTGATAATGAATAATAAATATTAATGCTTGTGAATGATAATATATGTAGATAGTATATGTATCATATGTATATGTAGTAGGCAAGTACGTCATTTGTACAAACACAAGTTTTTAAGACTATATTTTGCGGTTACGGTGGATTCAGAAGATGCTAAAACATATACCTTATTTGCTTAAAATCGATACTGACATTTAATTGACACATTGTATAAGTAACTAAAGAAACGTAGTTTAAACAGATGACTTGCTTAAGGAAATTTGTAGAATTGTAAGGTTAATAACAAAATAATGAAGGCCTCAAAATAAAGTTTTCCGTTGCTTTTAAACAACAGACTATTCTAAGAAAGCTTTAATCTGATAGAAGTTTTATTAATTATGAGGATATTTACAATAAAAGATAAAGTATCAAAATTTTAATTTTGAAATAAATTTATTCGAAGCACTGATTTCAGGAGCCAAGATAAACTTATAGGTCGACTTAAATTTAATTAAAAAAACATAATGCATACATTTTAATTTTAGTAAATATAAATCAATCAATACTTAAAGCTAAAATAATGTTTCACCCGCAATCGAAATCTAATCAAAGGTACTTGAAGTAACAGTGCGAGCGTTTGGTGCCCAGCTGTCGTTTCAATGTCATTGGTAGGTTAGTGTTATAGGCAAACATAGCATCACCGTTTACTAAATGTCATTCTTTAAATGTATTTGTTTTTTTTTCCTTTATTTATTAATAAAAGTTTACGGTTCTATTCGTTTGAAATGTTAGCTAACCATTTGATATACTTAACAAACATGTCATATTTTGATTTAACAATTCTATAGACTAAACATAGTATGAACTTACCTCCCAATATACTGTAGGTGGCTAAGATATGACCCATGCTGTTAGCCGGTGCGGTGAACAAAAGGCCGAGGGCGCATATCGTGGAGCCTACGAAGCAAACTTTCCTATATGAGAAGGTTTTTATCACAGGACCAACGAAGAATCCGGAGAAGTTTACCACCGAGTCCAGGGTACTGGCGATTACAGAGGCGCCGGTCGTGTGCACTCCCAGTTCGTCGAGCAAGTCTTTGAATAGGAGACCAAATGATGGCTCCAAGGATCGAGTAGAAAACTGAAACAAAATGCGTACATTAATTATACAGAACGTAAAATAAATACAGCGCTATGGTGTAATTAAAAATGGGTCTTCCCAGATGTCTATGATACTTTACGCGATAAGCAAATACTTTAAATTATATCTTTTCGCTAACTAAACTGACTATGGAATATCATATTTTTCACTTAGATTTTGTAAACTATATCAAAAAGGTTATATTTAATTGAGGATACGGTTCCTATCATCAACAAATAGACTACTTTCTAGGATTCAATATACAGGGTGATTTATTATGGGTGTAAATGGTTTAAAATGGAGAATAGATAGTACATTTGACAGAAATAAGCATTGAAGCCTTTCCACCTACGTCCAATCGCCCCGTTCACAGTGATCACTGAAATAGACTATATTAATTTTTTTATCTATTCTAATGGTACAGAGCAAAAAAAACTATTGGTAGTACAAAGTCTGCACAATTAGACAGTAAACAATAATTAAATTCCATATGCAATAGTCAGTATTTACAAAACGCTTTTCTTACTCTATTATAATTAACTTATTTATTATTCCTGAAACAACTAATTTTCAATATCGCATAGCTTTTACCGTGAATATTGAATAGCTCATTTGCTGTCAGTTAATGAAATTCGCCACTTGAAAGCTTTTACGCCTATATGTGTTCCTTACCCAGCTCTGTCTCACGTGAAGGTTAAAATAACTATCACATTATTACAAAACGTTTACCGATACAAAATTAATACGCGATAAAGTATAAACAAAGAAATTTATATTACCGTTGTAATCAAATACAATAACGCACGTGGAATTGTTAAACAAAAAGGTAGTTTGATAGCCGTCTGACTCGGTACATTTCCTTTGTTAATTTTTTTTCGAGATAACGCTTTTAAAACTAGAAAATTCCAGAAATTTGCGGTACTCTAGTTTCTAAATAGTGTAACGCACGGTACCTTAAATTATCTTCTCATCATCTATCACCTATCTCGAGTGGCATATGAAATAATATCACTATAAAAGTAAAACATTTCATTCAAATGAACAGACTTTAATCTTCATTGAAATAAATACAAAAACCGTTGACGTCATTGAAAACAATATAAGAAGAGTATATATTTAGTTACGACTATTCATTTATTTACTACGTGAGACTGGGATTCGAACCTATTGATGACAATTTGTAAGAGACAGTTCCTAATGATCTACAGGTTACAAACTATCAAATCTTACTACACAAAGGATTTTAACCATATTTCATTATAATCATTTTAGCCACAGAACGTCTACATTTGGACATAGAAATCCTACATAGAATTCCAATAGGTGCAGTTGAAAGCGAACGGCGTGAAATAAGCAAGGTCATCTGTCCACCTTATAGGCGGACATCCAATGTTCGTTGCCGGTCTGTGGTCTCCGCTATAGAACCTTAAGGACCTAGCCATCCTTTCTAAACACCGTGGTCTGTTCACTGCCACTTCAGCCTGCTAATGAGACTAGTCTATGTCGACTGCTTTCATTCTTCTACGGATCTTCACATTTGTGATGTCTTTTTTACTTTTTATATTTATTTGCATCGCATTTAAATTAAGTTTTATTAAACTAATGTTATTCGTCCTACTATATTAGTATCATTCGTAATCGGTTGGCGTGCAGGCAAACATGCTCCGGATATCAAGATGGAATATGGAATTTCTATTGAAGCACTTACATATGCGCATGAGTTATGTTGGGTTTCTACATCATTTTCACGGCTCACATCATTCGCACCTAATAAATGTGGTCTTATTGTTTACCGGAATAATACAATACGATGTATTTTATGAGTTCCGAGTTTTACTTCTTTTTAAGTTTTTTATACTTTACTCTTTTATTTTTAAAAAAAGAACATCTTTTTTGTAAAACATTAACGAAAGCTTTTTGTCCGTAAGCTTTACAATTTCACCAAGTTTGACATGACCGAGCGCTGAGGGCATTTAACCTAAATTTTATTGTAGTACCATTACCTTGTGTTGAGAAAGTCTAGACTCAAGCTATAACATATTCTGTCTAATTAGGACGCCGCTTAGAAGACGCTCCATAATGTGACTAAGTGCAAGGTACCCCAAGAATGGACCTCGGCTCTTAGTCGAGATTGGTTTAGATTTCTGATCAGTGGATGCTCCGAAAGTAAAATTACTCGATCAGTTTCTATTTACGGATCATAAATGTGGTCATGGTCACTTTTCGAATTATTAAAAATACGAAATATTGCTCGATTCACTATCTTGACGCTATTACCTTACTTTATCGTTCTTATTCCTTCCCCTTATCTCTTCAAAAGAGCAATATAATTCTATACGATAACTTCAACCACTCATTTCGCAAATAAAAATGTACGGTTTATAAAAAAAATGGACTTAATAATTTTGACCTACATACAATCAAAGGGCGTAAAATATGAACTCGGCAGAGAATAATGGTGAGAAGTTAATTACATCGTATCGATTGTTTGTTGTAATTCAAACATTCAGTACCGAATGGTTCAATACAAAGTTAATTGTGTCATTCTTAGGGCTGTACAATGAAATGCTCCATTATAATCAGCAAATAACATGATTATTTTTATACTTAAAAATCAACATAAGGAAAAAAATGCTGTTAAAAATAGTTTTTAAATATAATATTTAATACAGTTCGCAAGTCATCCATTATAAAACTAACATTTATAAATTTCAGTCGAGTTTAAACTAAATTATAATTATTTACGTTGTAAATTAATTCAATTATACTGTACAGGATCCATACTTCTTTTTTTTAATAAAAATACGTTCGTTTAAATGCGAAGAATGTCTACAACAAAGGGTTCCCTCTTGCCAAAAGCCCAGTGATACGAGGAGACAGTGGAAAAAGATCGTACATTGTCTACCATCAACGTCAAATCAACCAATAGACGCCCACTGTAAGGCGTATGCCTCCCCCAAAGATCATCACCATGACCAGTCTTGCACTGCCCGCATCTTAGTTGGTGTACCTACTGGACTCATCATCGCCTCCTGAGAACCGTTGGGCCCTAATGGTCGTCAGTTGCACGTGCGATGTCCCCCTCCTACTGCCACTTTAGACGAGATACGTCGGTGACTTTGGTTCTTCTGAGGATTTTATTTCTGATATCATCTCGTAGTCTATCAATCCTTATGCAGACCTCTAAATGTAGCCTATAAACACCAAGAGACTGATCACACCTTGTCCATTTTCCACAACGAGCATAAATCAAACAAAATCTCATTTGAAGGGTATATTAAAAGACAGCCCTAGTGTAGGCATTGGAGAGCATGTGACTCTGTTAAGCAATCGTAATTGTTCTCGCTTTCAATTTTAGCGAAAGGCTTCTAAATTGAAGCGATATGCAACCACAATGAACCGCTACTGAACTTGAACAATATAGATCTGGAATATTCTCTGCCTTTTTATTTTTGAAAAAATACATTATCCTTGGCGGTAAATTAAATTAATATTACAAATTAGCTTATAAAACTGGACTAAATAAAAGATTATAATAAATATTAAGAATATTGTCTACATTTTTGTGTTTTACGTTACGGATTTATTGTTTATTATTATTATTTTCTTTTGTTTCACAAAACAATGGCATATGCCGCGTATTTTATAAATTAAAAATCAAATTTAAAATTTTTAATACAAAAAAATGAATATTTTTAATTTTTTTTTTAATGACGCATGAAAACAGAAAAAAAAATAAATGAACAAGACTTTACTCTTAACCATGTGCATCATTGCTGATATTATTTCACCATATATCGACAACACGAATAGCAGCTTTTAGAATACAAAAGAAGACTACATACGATAAGTATTTTATTTGTTAAATAGCGTGGCACAGAAAATAACTTCACGTGATATATCCTTAGTCATATGACCGATTCGCATTGCACTATATAATACGGCTTCGTAAACGATGCTTTGTTGCATTGTTTATAAAGCTTGTCGTTATGCTCATTACTATAAGTATACAATCCAATAAACCTAATACAGAATAAATAAAGCAAATGAAGAGCAAAATATTAAGTAATCACACATATGTTTGTTAAAATTTCAACATCATTCATAGTTGATATCTGTGTGTTTCGAAATCACAATCAGATTTATAACAATTTTATCGCTATTTCTAAGTTCAAAAACCTTATAAAGATATACATTATTAATGTTGCAGAGATAGAGAATCACTATAATTTATATACAAGGTTAGACGAAGAACAAAACAATATTTTTATTAAAATACGAAGTCACTATATTTTAAACAAACATAATTTCTAAAACTGCCCAAGTGGCTTTTACAAACTTCGAGGGTTCGTAATGGCAGGGCGCTTAGCGTAAAACCTCTTTTAAGGGGGTCGAGGGCATCGAGCTCTTAGATCGCTCCAGGGGACGCTCCATGGAGTGACTGGACTTGAGGGCCTCCGCAAGAGGACCTCACTTTGAGAAATCACTCGTTTATAACAGTCAACGATTTCAAATTGTAAGAACTAAAAGCGTAAGCAAAGTTATTAATTCATAACGCATTGCCGACATGCGGGTTAAGTCAATATAATGA
Source organism: Battus philenor (assembly GCF_028537555.1). NCBI lineage: Eukaryota > Metazoa > Arthropoda > Insecta > Lepidoptera > Papilionidae > Battus > Battus philenor. The sequence goes on from NW_027181704.1 coordinate 10,969,010, forward strand.
TTGACCTACATTAACCACCTATTGCTCGAATCGGGAACTAACCGCTTTCTCCGATTTGGTATAGTCCCGAAATAAAAAACAGTTACAGTGATTATTTGAGAACAACTTTCCGAACGGATTTTCGAATGGATCGCTCGCCATATAGTTTTTAAATGTAGCGTAGCGTGTCTTCATAATGACTTTACACGATTTACTATACAGAATGTGGTAAATTAAAAGATACCTTTTATTTTTTATTTTATTTATTATAAATCGTCAACTACAACGTTACATGCAATTACAAATCTAATTTAAGATGCAGGAGAAATTGCAATTTAAATGACAGGCAACATGAGCTAGGTAAAAAAACAGATCTACTATAAATCTATTTATCTACTTACCCTATATCTAATTTAAAAGTTACTAAGTTAATGCTGTTCAATAATGAACTATTTCGTTAAGAGTACACATATCTTCAATACTTCTATTAATAAATATTTTGTTCGAATAAAGACTAATTATTATTGATGTTTCATTTATAACACTTTGTAAAAATTAAATCTTAAAATTAGCTTAGTAAAAAATACTTAAAACGACAATAAATGTTATCGGGTTTACACAAAAATCCATCATCATAAAAGTAAAACGTAAGATAATATACAGTCATATAAAGCAAGATGTGTCGAACAGTGACTTCAGTAAAATTCAAGGTATTCGTGGATAAAGCTTTACGGCCGGTATCCTTTAAAAGAGGCACATGTCCCAGTTGTATTCGCAAGTTTGGAACACTACAAAGTTAACAGCCTACTATGTAGCTGTCAACTCATGGAAGTTAGGTTACCTTCATGAGTTAATAAAGTTACAGAATTCGTTATGTGTGGCATACACATGTCGAAATCGTTGTTCTTTTTAATAGTATAATAGATATTAAGTCATAGCGGACATTCTACAGCTAAAATTTTGATGATGATGTTAATTGCTACGAATATCTATTCTAACGAAATACTTATAAAATTTTACTCATTAAAGATGTTATGACAATAGACATTATTACAGTATTCCTATAATAAAAACATAGATTAATAACGCATTTTAAGAATGCGAGTACCAGTCTCCTTATATAATAATTTTCTCTTTTAAGGGGTCCTATAAAAATGAGTGCGTTTTATTAAAATCAAACTGCAAACAGTACAAAAATATAAAATAGGCAATCACGCGTTATTTGGAGTGAGTAAAAATTATTATAAATGTTATGGTACAGAAATAGAACAAGAGAAATACTTGTTATATAGAGGGTGAAATCTTGTGATACGAGGGACATAAAAACATCAACTATAGTTTTATAGGGGATTTACTATAATTGGAATTGTTGCCCTATTAATAACTAGAACAACAAGATTAATGCAGAATCTTTGATACAAATCAAACAATTAAATAGATTCCAAACGAGGAACTTGGCCTATTTGGTTATTCATTAATATTGTTATAAATAAGCATTAAACTTAAATAAAACTTACATTAACTAAACTGACTCCCAGGCACACCATCCACGCCCACCCACCGTCTGGTGCGACCTTTCTCGTCGCCGGCGGCATTTTCTGTATTGAACCTTTACTCTTCTCCACCGTCATTTTTCAGCCTTTGTCACCTACGCACCTGTAACAACAAACTAAGAGTTTAGCAACTAAAAACAAACTTTATTATTTTTATTTCGACGGAATTAACGGGTCATCTGTCCAACTCCCTCGTCGCCGTTCCCGAACCTTAAGGCACTAGTGGCCATCAGATCTTCGAACTATGGCTTATTCATTGCTACATCAACTTGCCAATTCGATGGGTTATAACGGTTACTTTTGTTCGTCTATGGTAGTGCATGCTCCTGATTCAATGAGTGCAAAAATGAAGGACAAACTTTTGCTTATATATAACTCGTCAAAAAACATGTAACAAATTAAATAGGCTCTGTATGTCTGTAATAAGTTACATTAGTTGATAGGTATCATAAACAAAGTTCTACCGCTTTCATGACGATTGATCCTATATGTGCATATAATATATCGATAATTATCTTCGCTTTATAAATTGATAACACTAACTCGTTTAAGAATTTGTTCATAATACAATTATGATAACACACAGCCAGCAATTATAACTCAAGATAAAACCACTAATCTTGTTTAGTGGTAGGATAATGCCAACTCACACCTTATCAAATAGTGCATTTCTTCATAAATAAAGAAAAAAACCCTTATACAAGGTGGAATGGTTATGTGTCAAAGCTCTAGGGGAGTCTTTAAAACTTGCTGACCTATTTCCAATTAACTTATTTTTTCTATCTGTTTGCGATAAGTAAATATCTTCTGCCAGTACAAATTCTGCATAGATAATAAACAATGCTTAATTTTAATATGTAGCAACCCCAATTTTATTCTTTTCTTTCTATTTTTTTTTCTTACCATGTTATCATAATGTTGTTTATTATTTCTAAAAAAATAATGTTTCATTAGGGTGTACCATTTGTTAATGGACGGAAACTGCTCTATATATTTATCCATTTAAAGCTTTTACACCTTCAACCAATCATCCTGTATATTAAATAACAAAAGAAGGAAATGGGTCATAAACATGGTAACAAACGGCGTAAAAAACGCTACTTATCAACGTAACTGATTAACATTCCCGCCTATATTAAATATCAATGTGAAATAAGCTTTATATCCTAACATATTATGCGATATTATTGCTTAATTGAACTACATAAACAAACATTTAAAAAATAGCATAAAATTATTCAGTCTCGATTGGGATCACTTACTAATAATGAGCTTTAACACATCAAAACATGTGTCACGTGATTCGATTAAGAGTATCTAAAACATTTTTTGTTTGTTTCCTGTTAAGGCATTCTACATACGGCGTACATCTAATGTACAAATGAGTTTATAATATACACAGCAAATTTTCGACAATAGGTTCAATATAATAAAATAAAGTCCACGGTTTAGAAAAAAAAAAGAACTGATAATCTCACCACGTAATTACAACATTTTTAACAATTACGTTATTTCGAAAGTTATTGAACTATAATGATTTATTTTACGGTACCATTGAAATACGCTTGTAAATACTTAATATAAAAAATAAGTACAGGTTTAATTAACTATTAGAGTTAAATACAATAAAATAAAATTTGATATGTCGTGTAAAGTGCACATGCTTTAAAACGTTTGCTTATATAACTATAAACAATATTATACGTAGTAAATTCTTGATAGGTAATCCAAAAAAAATAATTTACATAAAAAATATAAAAACACTATCGGTGAGAAAAAAGGAGGGACACGTGATAGTTTATTTGAATTCAAAAGCCCAATATCTCAATGAATTAAATATTTTAACAAAATCTTATTATCACCAATAATACGAATGTTTTAGTACATTGTGGTATTTTTAATAAATTACAGATTAACATTACAAACAGATGTAATAATTAATATTTCTAATTTGCTTTAATTTCGTTGTCAAAAATTAACAAATCTTTCATTTGTATTTCCGTGCACCGCTTATATCATAAAGGTATACAAGATATCTCAAACCTGCCTTTTCCTATTTTAAAGTCAATAGTTTATTATTTTAATAAATATTGTAACATTCAAGAGTTTTTAGTTAATCAAAAAGTGAGAAACTTATGTTTGTTGACTCATTTACATGATTAACATAATAATTTATACATAAAACTTTATTAAAATACATTTGAAGAAGCAACTGTCAAGTTTTTAGCTCCTCTCATATCAGCGTTCCGAGCCGGTAGCTTACAATTTACAATGTTAAAATAATTAACAATTCAAAACTGTGTGTGTATGCTTCTTGAATAACGATATTTTGAATTACAATTTGTATTATAAAGTTCCACAAGATATCTTTTTAAATGTATAATTAAAAGTATATTATAAATAAGTCCTATTCGCGTCTCTAGATTGTTTACTTGAGTCTTTTCGGTCTATTGACTTATTTACATGGTGGATATTATAGTGTAACCATCAAACATCGATAAATTTTATTTAAAAAGTGCAAGTGCTCCGAGCCGATGATCGCTTTTTACTTATAAAGAACAATTGACGATTCAAAAGTGAATTTAATTCCAAAAAATAAATGTTTTTATAGAAAAATTTAAAGAGGCTTTTTGTGTAGCACACGTGCGAAGCCGGCCTAGCGCTGGCGGCGTTAGCATGCACGACGGAGGAGGGTATCACGCAAGCGTTTCGTGCGGATGACGGATCAAACGACCACGTGCCGTCCCCACGAGGTCAGCGCCAGGGAAAACATTACACAGCCGCGTCGGCTTTTGCATTTAACTACAAGAGCAATGACACGCTCGTCGCTATGTCAAGAACGAATGCAAATCATCGCGAGTTATGAATGACAAACTATTGCCTATGTGCACAAACAACATAATGTAACACAAACGAATTTAATACTTCTTGGCTTATATATATAATCAAGAAATAATATTTATATTCGACGGATTATACAAGTAGATTTTTTCGGTTTTGAAAGCTAGTCATCCAAAATTCAATTTTGAATTTAAAAAATCCTACAGACACGAAACCGTAAATCATGTGACGGTACATTTCGTAAGGTCGGTATTTTAAATCATATTAGAGACATAATTCGAAATGAACAATGATTGAGTATATGTGTAAATGTTTTAAAGGAGTGAATAAAACATTTGTTACAAATTAATATATAGTACACCCTATCCAAAAATCAATGGTTTTAGAAATATTGAGTAAAGTAATGATAAAATAGTAAGAAAAAGAGTTTTCAAAATTGGAATAACTATATATCAAAATTTATTATGGTTTACTATCTATTCCTGTAAACTCTGTACTGTCCGAAGTTTTTGGCCTGTCGCGTTCCAATAGAGTTCCATAGTTATCAATTTACACAAAATACTTTATAATAAGTGTAAATGATTGTTTAGCTCATTTATCAGAAAAAGGTCAAGAGTCAAGAGCAGTTTCTCATATTTTCAAATTAAAGAGTATCTAATACACCCCATATATGCTTGTAGTAATTCCAACGATTTTAAAAAAAAATAGGAAAGTCATATAAAATACATTCAAAACCAAATATTATTGAAACAATGTACCGTAGAGTGAAATTGACGTGAAATCATTGTGAAACAAACATTTTACCTTATACAAAGTTGCTTACCTTGAATAAATAATTTGAATGTATAATAAATTGAAAATTGTCGATGAAGCTTTCCAGCAACTCTTATGTAATAGACAACTATCTATATGTGACATTGATACGAAAATATCTAAGAGCTAAATATACGCACTGTACGTACGTACAATTCCGATAGTCGCGTGATATCTGAGAAGAGAAATTACGCCTGAAATAATTACAAATAGAAAATTCACGCGATTAAAAAAAAAGTATTTATAACGAAATAGTTTTAAAACATTTTTAAACGGTGACTGCAAAAGAATAGCGAAACTGTACCAATATAATTTAAAATTTTTGTACACAAGAGTATTTTTACTCTTTACCCGTAACTGTTTATAATTTCTGTACCAGTAGTAATTCAATTTAATACTTGAATGTTAAAGATACGAGAAACTTTTTTCTTCCGAAATAGCACTTAAAGAAACTCTTAGAGTTGTGTTATTTAATTAACACAATAACCTATGTACATATAATACTATACTTAAACTGTCAACAAGTTCCCTCAGACGAAGTTTCTTAGTTAAAGATTCGTTGTCTCAGCCCATCACTGCAAGATATAGACTTACCACAAAGATATCTTTGGGACGATATACCATTATAGCCTCGCCTGGCAGGCGATCACAATGTAGTATACGGTACGCAGAGGACGCTGCTGCCCATGCTATGGAAATTTGTCTGTGAGCAGTGGCAATCTTTTAATAATGAAGCACATATTGTGAATTATATATAACAGTGTAGCCCCGGAATCGAACACGTACCCTGAGATTGCAAGTCTCAGTCCTGTGCCGCTGAGCTACCCCTGCCTAGCCATCAAAAGATTTAACTTTAGACATTTTAGTAAGATAATAAGTGATAAAAAACCACTTTTAATAACCATACTTTCTTATAACTAACAAAATATTTATAACGTTTAAAATATGTCTGTAGCGTCCATTACTTATTATTGTAAAGGCCATTTTTAACCTTTCTTCTGTAAGGTCAAATAAAATAAAATTGTTTAATAAAATATATGTTTAATTGTGTAATAATACGTGTATATTCTATAAACCAACACTACATACATAATTAATAAAATGAAATTGATTTAAATTGCAATAATTTGAAAAAAAAAAACTAAATCTACCTGGAAACGGTAAAATTGAAAACAAACATAAATTGACAAGTGGAGCAAAATATGAAATTACGCTCTGTTACGTCAAACGCAAAATAATTTAGGGCAACAAATTTGCGTCAACACTGGAAATAAAAAAAGAAATAGCTCTGACATAGAGGGCGGAAGATAATTTATTATCGCATTAAGCCTTTTATAAGTTTGACCTATTTATTTTATCTACAAGTGTGATATAAGATAAAAATCTTGAAGAAATGCAAGCATATTGCAACATATTACTTTACGAATAAATAAACTAATCTCTAATTACGGTTTTTTAAAATCAATATTACAATACATAGGTAAAACATCAAACATCATTCCAAACCTAGCAGTAGTTGTATACGGAGAAAATTGGATACAATAACGCTATATCATTGTAACAGCCGATAGAGGCACACTGTAAGGCGCAAGCCTACCCCAAAGATTATCTATGAGGGGATATACCATAATCGCTAAGCATGGCAGGCGGGTTCGCGTTTTATGTTAACATGAAAACAAATAAAATCAAAACTAGTAGTACTAGTACTGTTTTGACTGTAAATAATTGAAAAAAAAGAATCAGATTTTTTCGATTGGTTTTGTTAGGTTATCCACTACTTACCCATCATCAGTTTTCGTCGTTATGGGACAGTCTGTGTAACTAAGGATAAAGTACCCGTTAATGATATCCATTGCCGATAATGTATGGAAGGAAAAAAAAACTACCGCCAGAGTGTGGTCATGTTATTCAGCGCAAGTTTTTGTGATCCTCTTTTCGTTCCGTCATAAGACTGGCCCAAAACTTTCCGCTCCGAATGGAATGATTAAGACCACACTAAAATGGACTTAAAAATATACACGTTATAATACATATTCCACCGGTAAGTTGCATAAAACATAGGCAATCATATTACCTTTTGAATTGAACTGACGTTTTTTTCCTTTATAAAATATTGCATAACTATATTATCAACGGAATCTAACTTAGACTTTAACCCTGCGTTGTAATAGTAGCCGTAAATACACGCTGCTATTGCAGATTGCAAAGTGTTTTTGTATAAGCCTACTATCTAATCGCTAAAATTATTCTACCGTTGCATTTCTACCCTGTTTATTTCTAAATTGAGAAGTTCATGAAAGAAAAAGTTCATAAATTTCGTATTAGAGTGAAGGATTTTTAAATGATCTATCTATCTATCTAGTGACGATCTAGCTAGATACTAGCCGTTGGAGTCGAAAGGTTCTCCAGTGGCGACCACGAACCGGGGCAGGCAGGGCAGAATCTATAGGGCAGGCCTATGCTTTGCATTGAGTATCTATGGGCTGAAAACAAGAAGAGTATTGCTCGGGAATCAACAGCTGTAGCTACTATATTAAAAATATTGTAAAAGTGACCACAACAAAAACCTTTCTCAGATGAAGGCGCGATTGGAACTCTCGTAGCTTTCGTAGTTGAAGGATGTGTATGAAATAGGCTTTTCTGGCATTCATTTCATAATGTGCACAGATGGTCACTATTAATGATGGGAACAACAATATGACTATATATATATTTATATATATATACACATACACACTAAACAATAATATATACAGTTGTAAAGAGTAAACAGTTCTTGGATTTTGATAGACGTTTTCCTGTGACATCCTAGTAGCGTACATGTAAATGACCACGTCATCGCAATTGCAACATATTTAACAAATCGATATCAATACGGTACATTCGTGTGAATCACCAATATTTATATTTTGTATCGTTCCTTTGTCTCTTTACCTCATTTATTAATTGCCCTGTGATTCACAATAAGACCCTAAAGCGGGAGTTACCTGAATTATTGAACATTAAATATCGTTATAATATGAATGTTATTCAAAGTGGAAATCATGACAATAATGCAAACACACCAAGTGTAGTTTGAAACTTCATTTAGCACTCACTGCACTGGACACGACTTTAATAGGGCAATGAACTTGTGACAGCCTGTATTGTCCATATCATTACCATGTAGAGATTAATTGTTGTTATATTCAAAGTCGTTGAAAAACGTTTCAAGTTGAGAACGCACTCGTGTTAAAAATGTGTTACAACAAAGTCATTATTGCGTAGTATACCATAGGACAATTTGAGTTTTTATTTATGGGTAGTTAAAATTATTTCTTGTATAAAAAATACGATTTTGTTCAACGTTTTTATTACAAATTTTTGTCATTGACATATGTTGTTTACCTGTTGGTATCTATTATGACCTGCAGGTTATTCTTATGGGGTGATGCTGCTGAAATCGATTTTTGCACAAAAGAAAAGCTAAGTTATGAAAATCACAACTACATAATGTCCATATATAACAACGTTGTCTATAAACATTAAACAATAACTCTTGTAAGAGAACTTTATTTATAAACACTTAGTTATTAGATAAAAAAAAACAATATACAGATTTCTTAAGAGAATAAAACCCTAACATTTAACACTTCTAACTCTTCTACATAAACTTCAATCCAGAACATTTTACTACGTAATTTTAATGACTGCAAACACATGTACAGGTAACAATATGTACTGCCTTGGAATAATCATAATCATACTCCTTAAAAAAACACGGTGTAAACATTTTTAAAGTAAATCTTGGATCCGAAGTGCTCTTAAAAGGACATTTGCGAAAGTGATCACAAAAAACCCGACATAGGTTTTTGTGGGCTCTTCTCAGGGCGCGTTTGGGACCCTCGTAAGATATTTTACGTCGGAGGATGCCATTATAGGGTCGCTCGAATTAATTCTTTCACAGATAATCAGTGTAAATAATACAAACTCAATAATAATTCAATAAATTAATATACCTTCACCGGTTATAAGGTGTCGGAGCTGGAAACGATTATGTATGCTTATAGTTCTAGCTCATGGTTTCTCAGAAACCTGGGCTAACGCACACAATATTTATTTCTCAGAATAGAAAGGCCATAAAGATCTAAGATAGCTTATGCGGACGATGGACGCAAAAGCACCCGTGACGACTTGGACTTCAGCCGTCACACGAAACGTAATCCGATTCTATCTAATGGAACCAAACATATTCACATTTATCCATTACAAATAAGAATACATGATTTAGGTAATCTCACATTCATATATACTTTTTAAATATTATTGAAACTTGTATAAATTCACAACTCCTATTTTAAATAGTTATAACAGAAATATAAACACTCAAAACATTTTGAAAGTATGTCATGATGAATCAATTATTAATATTTATTAATAACCTTATTACATCCAACGAACCACTCATCCTTCTCGCTTAATGGGATTCAGGGCAATTGAAGTGTAGGTTTACCTCAAGTGCCTTGCGAAGGCAAACGGGTACGTTTTCTTTTGTTATCACCGCCTTTGTAGAATATCAGGCTACTTGCACAATATCACGTGAACTACTGCTGACTGATAGTTTGTACGAAAATAAAACGAATTGATAATTTGCATCGTTTGAAACATATTTTAGACTCAAGATACACATAACTATGTTTAAAGTCGTGTTAGTTTTTCTTTACATTGCGATATATATCGTATCCGACATCTTAGCTGGTTGATTGTTATATTTTTTTTATAACCATAAGCTTTTATGGTGTTTGGTGGTAATAATATTGTTATATAGGTTGTAACTTAATAAAAATAGAAAAAAAAAATTAAAATTAATCTTGTATTTTATTAATCATTGCCACTAAAAAAAGTAAATGATTTTAATATACTCTGTGATCATTTTTCTATTACTATGAGTATAATCTTGACATTTCTAATTTAAATCTTTTTCTTACTTTATGGGACTATCTCGTATAACAAAGATTTGTAATTTAAGTAACAAAAGCCTTATTGGATTTCAAAGAAAAACACTTTGTATAACAAATGCAAACATGCAGGTAACTTACAAACATACACAGCACAATATAACATTATGCATGCGTTTTCACCTTTGTATTGCGTAATAAAATTAAATATTCCATACATAGCAACAGTAAGTCGTACTGCAGATTAGAGTAACATATGGCTATTCTGAGATTAAAAATCAAAAGACTTAATAACGTTTTTTTTAATCTTATAAATTTTGTTTAACGACCAGCATCAATTTACGTACAATTCATAATTAAATTTCTTTAAATAAAAAAAGACTAATATTAAATACATAATTAATTTTCACCTAATCATAGTTTATTTTTTTTTTTTTTTAATTTAAAGTATCATCGTTAAAGAAATGTGATAATTGGACATCGCCACGTGTCTTAGCTAACCCACTTTTTGGGGTTTTAAAACTTTTTAAAAATGCCATTAAAAAAATGTGATGTTTTTTCTTTAACTATCACTACAAATTATTAAATTTTTCACTTTTATGTAACCGCAAGTAACTCTTCTATAAAGAAAAAAGAATGACATTTAAACCGTGCAACATCCTACTAACCAACCGTGTCAGAAAGAAATATATATATTTTTTTTTATAATAATGTATGCCCAAAGTCAAAAACAAATAATTCTCTATCTCGTATTTTGGTGAAAAAGGGAAAAAATACATGGCTCAAGCGAAGCACATTTACTTAAAGTTGTGATAAGCATTTTGCAAATGGGCGTGTGACACTGATAACCATACCTGCTTGTGCGCGCAGGTAGAAACTCGAAAAAATAGTTTCTATTGTTATTTTATCTATCAATAACTCAACGGGACAGAGGGTTACACAGGGGACGTCTCTATCGAATAAAGAATGTGGAGTAACAAGAAATATATTTAAAGCGGCAATTGGCAGCTCACATGGCTAGTAGAACTGATGGTCGCAGTGCCTAAAGGTTCTGGAATAGTCCACGAACCCGCTAGACCGGCAACGAAAGATGTCTTATCAATGTCGTCGGAAGATACTGGTCACAGTTCCTAATCTATAGACGTGACCTATGTCTGAAAGGATGATGAACTAATTGAAGACTCCTCCATAATCTCTATATTCAAAAATAATTTATTAATAATACTGGACGCAACCAATTATTCGAAATTTAGATTAAAATATATAATTTAGTAATTATATAAATACGATTAAGAATACTTTGTACATAAAAAAATAATCGTCAAATGTCTTGCTAGCCGTAATTAGTGAATTGCTCGACTATTTCAAATATCTTTTTTTTATTTTTTCATTAACAAACGAGAAAAATTGTCACGGATAGAAAAAATGTAAAAATGACGGGGAAAATAATAAAATTAATCATTTTCTTTTTTATCACAAAAGAGTATATGGAATAAATTGATAAAATAGAGAATAATGTTATAAAAAACATATGTGGTGAAGTATTACTATGAAAATATAATTATATTAATGCACAAGTCTGATAGAATGCCAAATGGACGACTTCTCTTTAAAAATGGTCTTTGTCCGTTAAATTAAATAAAATTATTCTTTTTATTCCTTTGGACTGTCCTGACCTATAAACTTTTAACAATATGAAATCTATGGGACCAAATAGTAATTATAAATTAAATACTGATTGAATTAAAACAAATAATGCTGGGAAAAGATTATGGTATATATTATACATTTTTTTATTTTTCTTTCGAATTACTGAAGAAGAAATATCAGCTAAAAGTTACAGGAGGTAATTTACCATCCTAGATTTTTTTTATTTTATATTAAAAATAAAGCTACAGATACGACACGCTACCTACGATATACTTGTTAGCCACTGAAAGTAAGGTAATGACTAAAAAGACCCCGTAATATAACGGTGGGCGGGTCAGTTTGTAGTGCGGTCTTCTCGTTAGTTAGAATTGCATCCGCAGACAATCTAGCACTCACTTGTATCTAGGTGACTTTCTACACTTAAAACTTTACACGTCAACTTTTTAAAATGCGCTCTTCGCAAACGAGACGATTTTTAAAATTAAAAACTCTAAAAAACAACACTCGCTATCCACCTTTGCATGGCAGTTATTCTCTAAGCCAATTTATAAAGTATATTAGAGTTTTATGAAAACAAATGATAAAATAAACAATTCAAATAAATGCTTACGCTATCTTTGAGTGCTATAAAAAGAATTTATTTGTTTCACACTAAGATGACAAAATAAAACAATTCTCCGATATGTATAAAAGTATAAAAAAGATTCAGAAAAAAAGGTAAGGTCTGAATATAGAGATAACTTTAAACGGAAAATATAATATCATAAAATCGCTGTCTACGCACGGATGGGAAACTGCTGTTATGTTTTTTCATGTTATGCTATTTTTGACATTTGCGAGTTCAATTACATTTTATGTAAGTTATTTACTACTTTTGTAAGTGCAAAAAAAATTTTAAAATTATCAACTCTATTCTCTAACTATTTTGTTACAAAAACAATGTGTTTAAATTTTTGTAGACAATTTGTTTTTAAATTTAAAAAACGTAAAAGATCTTTCTTCGCTCCTATCCAAATTCGTCACAGTAAATTAAATATTTTAAGTTTAAAATAAAATTAATTACCGAAACAAATTGTGTGCAGTCGTAGATTTTAAACACCGAAAAAAAATTCTCTGGTTATTATCGAAACAAGAATAAATATTTCAATTAAGAAGTTTGTATACCTAAATTAGTACGAAATTATACGACAAAATTCTTTTGTCAACCAGTCCTCTCTATAGCAGTGTTATTATAGTGAGGGGTGGAGAGAGGATCACATAAAAATATAGCTTGGTAAACTGCTCTATAGTATATTTTAATTAACATCAATGTTTACTTTATGCATTTCGGTCTCAACGCATCGAAACCTACTGCCGATTTCATTACGTAATCATTGCACCGAAAAAAGAAAGTGTCTACGTGCACTAAAACACGAATTCACAAAATCAAACAATTTGAATATTGTCTTAAATATTTAAATGACAAAAATACGTAATTTTAAACAATGTCCATATGTACTTCATAAAAAATAGTGAACACATCAAGAAGAGAACATCTTCTACAAGCTGTGACCAGTGTGGTGCCAGTGATGACCTTGGGATCCTAGACGTGGTCGGTTACGATGGGCCTTATAAAAATCCACAAGGTAACCCAGAGAGCAATGGAAAAAGCTATACACGAAGCTTCGCTGCAAAACAAATTATGAAGGGATCCATTTGCATGACACTGGGCTGGACACAGCGGTTGTGCAATAGGGGGCTGTTGTGGTCGAAAGGGCCTCGAGTAGCGACCACGAACCGGTAGACGTGGCGTGTATAGGCTCCCATTCGGTGGATCGACGAGAAATTAAGGTCGCGAAAAGTCATTGAATGCAGATAGTACAAGACTGGTCATCATAGCGATTTTTGGGAGATCTATACCTTGCCATGGGCATCTATCTGCTTATACAATGATGTTCCATATGCAATAAATTGCAGACTTTATAACATAATTACAACTGGGTTGTTTATAAATATGTTTAAAAAAATATTGCATTTATTTATCTATAATATTGAATAAAAAACTATAAATATAGCACTGTTCAAACATTTCAATATCCCACTGAAAGTGTACTGTGTCCATCATTACAGTATTAATGATTCATTTGGGCATTGGGACAACAGAGCATTATCTCTAAATGTCACTTTTGACCCAGAATACTAAACCTTTTGTTTGACATCAGTATGAATGACATTAAAGGGTTATAAAGTAATAACAATAAAATAGTCTTTATAATTTAAAAATTGTGATTTCTATAGTTTATTTATTCTGACCTTTTTCAGCAGACAATATAATTCATACATTTATAAATTAAATTTAAATTATAATAGAAGACTCAAAATCCTAACAGACAATACAGTATTACAAAAGAGTGTAAAGAGTGCATTTGAAGTATGTGTTTGATTAATGATTTTAATAAAGATATAAAATATTAGTAAATGTAAATATGGCATACAGTATATAGTATACAGCACATACATAGGTTAAAAGTAATATAAAAAAATAATTGTAGCCAAAGTAATAAAACTCACAATACATAAAGTATAGTCAAATTAATCCAATGCATTATATTGATTTAATTTTATTATATGCATAAAATAGTTTCATTTATATTTGCCAAGTCCACAATTAGTATGCAGTTGATAATATGAGTACTAACAATTTTTGTTATAAACAAATAAAATTGGTAAGAGTAACTTCTATAAATAACATTGTCTGAATTGTTGCAGAAACTTGTTGCGGTGTATATGTGTATTAAAAAAATTAGAGTATTAATGGGTTAGATGCCAAAATACACCCACTTGTACTAGTGTTATATAAAGTACTTTGGTAACTTTATTAAACAATCATAACTACTAACCCAAAATGCAGTTTTATGTAATATAATGAAACATCCAATATGTGGCATGTATTATCATAGGTCATAATTTTAATGTCAGTTAAATTACTACATTTTTGTTTATATGATCACTAATTTTGTGTGCCAATGAGTGTCACCAACAAAAATTTAACTATTCTATGTTTTAATTTCATAAATAATGTTGAAAACTCTTGTTTCACAGAAATTATGTTAAAAAGTATCAGGCAAAATAATATTGAAAAAATCATTTTAAAGCAGTAAAAAACCACAATTAACAGTTTTCAACCTTATTACTTTAAATGACTAAATGAAACAGGCCATAAAATTTTAGTTTAAGCTAAGTTCACTAAAATCAAAAAAATCATGGCATGGACTTTGTGAAATACTGTTTGGATTTTTGGGGTCTGTAACAGTAGACAAAAAAATTGTTAATTTATGGTCAATTTTTATATTTATAATAATGAGATAAATAGGGTTATGATATAAATTCAAATATAATCATTAAATTTATTGAAAATATTTAATTTATTCCAATAAAAATTAAAGACTTCTTAAAACTTACTTGCATTAAAAATTTTGTTGTTATTGTAACAAAAATAAGTAATGTTTGATATTGTATGGTATTTGATATTAGTACTGGTAAAGATATTATCTTTCACAAAAGTACTAACCAAGCCAATATAACTTGACCTACATAAAAACAACCATAAGAATGCAGAACAATTTGAAATAACTATAGAATTTAAACATTTATTGATAATTATTCGCTTATACTTACTTTTACTAAAATTTTTCCCATAAATGAGTCGTTAACAAAATCTTGAATCTCAAAACATGGTAAAAAATCAAAAAGTTCAGAGTATGTGTACACTTTTAGTTAAAATAACAATATACATAATGTATTTAAAATGTTAACACTTATTTCAGACTTGTAGATTTAGTAAACTATTCAGAAAACAAAGGCGTACTTTTTTATTAAACACTATTTGTTTTTAAAAACTAAGTGAGAGCGACCCTCCGCGACGGTAATTGTGTACGATAACCTAAACCTTTGTTATTTCATTCGGGCTTTTGATGTTTCGCTCTCAACCACTTTGTAGCTATAGACGCTTTGACGTATATCTTCGGCTTACAGTGTTGCCATTGAAAAAAGACTGTAGACTAAATATCGTTTATTTTAAAAGTTATGCAGTGAATGAAAAAGCGAAAAAAAAAGGAATGTTATTGTTTTAACGAATTTGCACTTTTCGCAAATAAATCATATGGCTCTTATAGTACATTTTGTTAACAAGTAAAAGAGAGAGATTAGAAAAGTGTAAACAAATGCAAGATATGTTATGAAAGATATGTAATAAAGTCGATATTTTATTAAATCGTATACGTAAAAGATATATAAATAATTATTTCCTGAATTTTTATTGTTTTTTTACCATCGTCTTCTTAGTTTATGAAAAAATGTCAGGACATATAGTAAAGAAAACAGAATAACTATAATAAAGAACAGCCTAGAAAAGCCACTAGTGCGGCTTCGATATGATCATCGTCGTTGTTCCGAGAAACACCCTAAAGCATAAAGAAAAAAATAATTGAATCCAAAAACGCCACTATAAATAGATATTTTGACGTCAATGCGATATGTTGTGGATTTTTGCAAATACTATGTAGAATCGACTATCTGTTTTATTCTTTTATTTCTTTTATATATTTGTGGTTTTTTTTAATACTGTTGCATTAATTTATAATTTATTATATTATTTATACAACCTTTTAACAATTTTTGTAATTTCGGACTTACTGCATTTAGACATTCTCTACCAGTTAACCCAAGGTAGTGCAGAGATAATTTGTAGGCAGATGTCAAATGTTGTATAAAAGAAAAATCATTAAACGACATATGCTGTTCACATAAAAAACTATACTTAAGGAGATATTTATGTATATATATAATTACAAAATAAATTTAATAAGTATATAATTGAAATTATGAACTTGATTAGGAAAGCGAAATGTAATGTAACCTAAGTAAGGAATATGGTACGCAAATTTCCCACTCCCTATATCCACGAATAGGAACGTGGTCGTATTTTCATATGCTAAAAACTAGTTTATGCATCATTCTTTAGGCGATAGAGATGACGCAAGGCACTGGTTACTAAATATCAGGTGGATTGATTTTGAAATAAGATTTATAAATATCGAAAACAATAAAGGAGATAGAATGACACCATGAGGAACATCAGCACTGATATTGTACTACATCGACGAACAATCATCTTAGCGTACAGACCGCTGGCGTTCTTGAAGATAATTTGAAAATCAATCCTGTGAGGGGGAGAGGTGGGAAATAATGTATAGGAGGAAAATGTGGTAGACGGTATTGCAGGCATTCGAGAAAAATTAACCAAAGCTTTGATAGCTTTGGTTGATTTGTGAAGTGACTTTTGTTACATCCATTTCCTTCCTAATATTGACAGTCATTTTAAGTAGAGCGATAGCGGTACTATTACCCAGCCTCAACCCAGATTATAATCGACTCAACAGGTTTTTATCACAGACAAACCTGGATAATTACTTGTGGGTACAGACTTCGAGTACTTTAGATAGGAAGGGAAGAATAAAGATAAGACGATAACATGAAGAAGATGATAGGACTAAAACTTTTAGAAGCGGGATAATATACGCTTTTCGCGATAGAGAGGGAAAAACGCTTGTATTAAAAAAGAAGTTGATGATTTGGTTTATTTGCCGAGGAAGACCAAAAATTTACGTAATCATCCAACGACTTATATCATCGTAACCAACAGCATTGGATGTAATTGATAAGATAATAGTATTTATTACATCCAGAGACGTCGGAAAAAAGAATGGAATTGATCAATTACGGATAGTGGAAATCCAACCAGGTAGTCCAAAGGTCAGTTATTAGTTTCACGATCTAGTGCACCGGAGGTAGTGAAATGTTGATTAAAATCTGGATGACTTAATCTCTTAATTAATCATATTCTAGATTGTGTTCTAAAGAACTTCCAAATATTGGCAAGGGAGAAGGTAGAAATATTATCGATAATATAACGGCGTTTGTTATCGCGCGTCATTTGGTTACACCGATGTGCAAGATGTACACTTATATAAAGTCCTGTTTTCCTCCAATCATTTTTTTTTAATTTGCAAAAAGCCCGATCACTTCTTATCTCATCTCGTCTCATCACCATCTGAACACCTCTAGTAATCCATGACTTGAATTCGCTTTTTAGCTTGCCTAGTTTTCCACCTTATCGGGACTTGTGCACCCTAATTGACTCGTTGACTTTTTTAAACGTACAATAATAATATTGTTTAGAAAATAAGTCATTTTGTAATATATAGGTGATTCTTATAAAAAGTTATGTACTCGTAACATAACCCGTAGGTTTTCTCTCGAACATTTTACCAACATTTATTCCAAAAACATTTGTTAACAAAGTTGATTTTAGACTTTTTGGGAATCCCTATTCTTCATAACTTTTGAAATTCCTTATCTATGGTATTACTTCTATATTATTGATTGCAAAAATAGAAAGAATACGAATATATTTAATGAATTAAAATTAACTGATGGTTAAATTATCGCATAGAACATTGTAATAAATTTTTGCACATTCTCAATTCAAAGATTATAAAACTATCAAAGAAAATATCGGTATAATATAATAATAAAATATCAAACTATCGAAGAAAATATCGGTAAATTACTACCTCGCATCTAATTCCTAAAAATTTAATTGATAACTAATTCGCGCCAATCCTATTTCCCTCTTGACTACATTGATTTTTAAATCGCAGACAAGCTCGATTACGTCAAATCTTTTGTTTTCCAAGTAACTGGAGATCTACTAATTTTTACTTTAAGCGTCAATAACTAATATGATTCTTACTTTCTCATCGATCGTATCGAGCAATTACCTAAATTATACTATTAAAATAATTTTACTTTAGTTAAGGGCCGGGCCTAAGATACTAGGGAGCCTTTTAGTTTACTTACTGTAAACTGTTTGAGTCAGATAGTTCAACAATTATTACATATTGGAAAGTTACGCCAGCATTTATAACGTATTCATTGCAGTTAAAGTGTATAAGATATAAACAATTTATCAAGTAAAATTTAGATAAGAATCGATTTATTTTATTAAAACATAAGATAAATATAAATTACCATTAACGTAGAATGACGAATAGATTGCAGAGTACCTTTTCAGTTGTTTACTGTGCTATAAGGCGATAGGACGCGAAAAGGCTGTATTCTATAAGTGATACAATTATTAATCTACACTATTGTAGTAAGTAGTACAAATGTTTGTTTAATATTTATTATTAAAATAGCACTAAAACTAGGATCCTCCTCAATTAGGTTGTTTTAATTATGAATTTTAATACATTTAAATATCTTTGCATTCCTTATTGTTTCGTATCCTCTCCTACTGAGGACTCTCATATTTTTTGGAATTTTTTTGTTACATTATTAAGGTCTATGTTATATTTCATTTATCTAGCCCATGTTCATAGTGTATTAACGGTAACTTTATTAAATAAGAAAGGACCAATATCTAGCCACCTCCGCACATGCAGTGGTTGTCGTGCATGAAAGTGCACCGCCCGCCAGCCCGCTCGTAAATGCGCATGCGACAGACAATGCCAACTACACAACCGCCACCGTAAATTCACTCAACACGTGTTTCACCCCTCCACGGGGCATCTTCAGGAGTTGTTACACAGATTAGTGCTAAACACCGAGTGAGCTCCACCAGTTGAGTGAATTTACGGTGGCGGTTGTGTAGTTGGCATTGTCTGTCGCATGCGCATTTACGAGCGGGCTGGCGGGCGGTGCACTTTCATGCACGACAACCACTGCATATGCGGAGGTGGCTAGATATTGGTCCTTTCTTATTTAGGATGGACTTCCGCAATGTAACGCCTGAATCCATTAAATGGTAACTTTATTACTGAGGTTCATTATGCAGAAGTTCTGGACAGTTCGTAGTGTGCACTGCAGAACCTAAGTCCCCAGTGACAATTAGTTCTTTGCTTTACTTCAACTTGCCAGTTCTCTGAGCTCTATCGGTTAATTTCGTTCGTCTACGGATCTCTGGAGGAAAGCGACTGTGAGCCTATGATGCCCGAAGTGAAAAATCACATTTCATAATTATTAAGAACAAACTTCTTTCTCTGCCTTTCATTTTACTACTACTACAATTAGCGTTTACAAGATATCCCATAAATCAACGTCAACCCATAATCGAGAGTAAAGCTATATAGCGGCTAACGCCCTAAAAATTATTCAAAAAAATATATTTATTGTTTCAACATAATCCATTGAAGTAACATGTTGTTGGATGCTATAATTTTGAGAATATCGTTTGCCAAAAAAATCATTTTATTTCAACAAGAAAGTAGAAAGTCATTTGGAATCAATAATTTTAAAAATATGTGACCAAGCTTTTTTAATTAATTTTGGCGTTTTTTCCCGCCCTAGTTCACGATTTTGGCCTGACCTTGTTTAATGTAAATACCTTTGTATGGTGGATTAGAAATGAATATGTATATAATTAATAGAATGGTAATTCAAGCATTTACACAAGTTTTAAACAAAAATGAATACTTATAATCAACCATTATCTTTGCACCTGTCGCTATAACTGCAATTACAGATACAAATGATACATAGAGATTATTTATTTATGATTAGATAATGCTTGTCAATTGATATTTGTTTGCTACTTGGACACCGCTGTGTTGTCTTTTGCGTTTAGACGTTTAAATGCACAAATATGAGGAATATATAGACCTTACAATATTTTGTAGTGACTATAAAAAAGAAGCTAATTTTCTAAAATTATACTACATTAGTAAAAAGTTTAGTAATCCTAAAAAGTATAAATTCAATTTGAACAATTTTATTTTGACTGTCATTTGTGCAATACTTAACGAAATAATATTACCGTGTTGTTTTCGTAGTGACCCAATATTAAACCGACTATAACCTTTTGTGAGTTATTGTAAATGATAACCCGGATCGAATAATGAATTTACTAACGTAACATTTAAATGTGTTACCTATATATACCAATTTACTTATATATTATTGTTTGTCTTAATCGGTTTTACATGTATTTATTAAAAAGAACATGACACAGTGAATTATGATAAGATTCAATTATGCATATATTGATAAAAAAGTGTAAATACAAATATTTTTTGCCCCATTTTCATTTGACTTTTTAAGCTGTATTGAATCTAACATAACCAGAACAAAGTCTGTTAATTACTATCCAAGGTCATGAAATGGAATGAAAGATCATTACTTTATTTTTATAGATGTGCTTGAAAACCACTCTTTGATTGTCGGATAAATGGGTTCACATCGAATTATTACAGCTTTATTTTTTATCTGTGGATTTAAGAAATTGCTAAATTTATTACGATGAATGTTTAATACAAATAATTCTACAGCCAACGTGTGTTACGAATCATTACTTAGAGTGACTCTGAAATGTGGTTTATCATTCCGGGTCTCATCGGCGACACTGCAGTGGATCAACAAGGAGTAGGCGATACTCTGGATTTATCCAAGCGACCGAATTGTAAATGCGCTTAGCTCCGCGAATAGGGAAGTCGAAGTCGCAGTATGTATACCATATCGCGCAGGAGTAATGGTTGATGGGGCCCATTCTGCAGTGGCAAAGAAGGATCAACAAGCGCAGCGTAGCACAAACACCAACAAGTTGGACAGGCTAACAATTTAGGGTCGTCAAAACCAACTGGATATGGCCGCTATCAATCGGTCCTATTGGAAATCTTTGAGCCAGCCCTATTCATTTGATAATGAAATGCACAAAGCTTATTAAGAAACTGTAAATTGTGTATAAAATTTAGTGTTACAATAAATTAATAAATAAATATTAGTAACATTCTTGTTCATGCATCATCAATATATAACACAACTGTCCCTATCGTAGATTTGTCATGACACTCAAACCGGTATATTGTATAGATTATAATTCATGTAAA
The DNA here is from genome assembly GCF_028537555.1 of Battus philenor. Lineage (NCBI taxonomy): Eukaryota > Metazoa > Arthropoda > Insecta > Lepidoptera > Papilionidae > Battus > Battus philenor. The sequence continues at coordinate 10,990,706 of NW_027181704.1, forward strand.
CATATGTGATACACAGTCGACGTCTTTGCATTTACTGCAACGCAGTAATGATTTCTTACTCTTTGCAATAACGTACTAACCCTACACGCAGTGGATACAAAAGTACATACATTCAGTTCAATGAGATTGTGTACAGTGACATATACAAGTTATCAGTTCTATTTGTAACATTTTTATTAATTTGATCGTCACTCATTCATAACCACTGCTATTAATTGGCTGCGCGACTTTAGTTAGTGATATATTTGATAAGTAAAATTTTATTTCGCTTTAAAGATTAATATACAGGCGTAGTTTAAAATTTTTAGATGATGGTGAAATCAAAGAATGAATCAAAATCAAAAGTTAAAAAGGATGGTGATTTTATACCTCCTGATGGCGGTTGGGGTTGGATGATTGTGTTAGCGGCGGGTTTTTCTAATGTGAGTATTATCCGCAAATTAACTTCCATTATTTAGTAGTAAACTTATATAAAAAGTTTTATTATTAAAGTAAATATATTTTAATATTGAATTCTATTCTAAAATTTCGTATTTATTTATCTATAAATGTAAATAGGAACGCCGACAGTAAAAAATAATATAGCCTTAGTTTTGTATAACGTAATACCAGAGTTGAACATTTTTGTTTGTTGTTGGCGTTCCCAGTCCTGGTTAAAGATATGCTAGCAATAGCCCAGAAAAAAACCTATTAAACTGTTATCTAAATAATAATATAACATGACACAATTTTTTTTGGTATAATTGTTACTTTGATATTTTAAGAACTAAAAAAGTAAATGACAAACCAGTTAAAATAAATAATTAGAATATAGTCCATGGAAAATTTAGTTCTTCCACCATAATTAAGAGATTTTATTAATGACATTTTGTACTTATAAATGCTGTGTGAACGGAAAATTTAACGGTAATAAATTCAACTACGAAGGTTTCGCATTACATTCTTATTGCACTATAACGATCAGCGAGATAATAAAGGCAATGACTTGTTATTGCAAACATCGCCAGTTGAAGTGACAAATCTCTGTACACCACAAGTCCAATTTTGTTATACATTTTATTATTAATGTAAAATTAAAGGCTTGCACGATTAAAAGAAGTTGTAACATTATTGAGGTTCAGTGAATCAATATCAGAGAATTTAAACAAAATCATTTATCATCATCATGCAAAGCAAATCACAAACACAAATAAAATATTTATTATATTAATTAAAAGGTACAATTTAATGTACATGTGGTCATATATTAAATAAGTAAAGCGCCTAGTAATATTTAATAACAAAATTGCTTAAACTCAGATAGTGAGATTTTAGTCGTCTTACATTTGAAGTTATCAATAAAGTATAATACAAGGTAATTGTAAATAGTAGTGGCTCTGAAATATGTAACATCAATTTTTTTTTATTTTGAAATGCGGCTAGCCTATCACATTTCAAATAATAATAAATCCTAATTTTGAAATTGCTTTTTATTTACTATGTTATCATTACTTTATTTATTATCTCTGAAACAGTAGATCTGAAGTGTAAAGTCTTTAAATACAATTATTAGGTTTAAGCAAAGTATGTAGTTGACCAAAATTTTTTTAGATTAAATATGCGATTAATATTGACCTATGATTTTCTATTTATCAAAATTGTGATCGTGTCAAAGTCCAAATGTATTTCTAACGTTAAGATTATCTATGCATTATGCCATGTTTCTAAGTTTGGAAATTAAATTTAAATGAAGTAAAATATCTACGGTTTTTACTTTTCAGCTCTTCGCTTTGCCCATGTTGCAACAGTTCGGGCTATTATTCCGGGACAAGTTTACGAGCCTCGGCATTAGCAGCTCGGAGACCACGACCATAATCAACATGAACTCCGCCCTGACCTCTTGCGTCGGTGCGTGACGCGCCTCGCATGGTAACTCATTGATACCATACCGGCCAATTCAAAAATTTTATGCTTTTCCGCATACTTAAAAAGTATGACATTTGTTATTTATAATAATAATAAAAAAATATTCCCTTTATGGTATAGAAATGGGTGTCAGAATCAAAATAAAAATTACCGTTTACTTACAAAACACTACACTGTGCACAGCTTAGGTAAAAATAAAGATTTAGTTACACAAAATTGAAACCAGTCTGGGCAATAACATAGTCTAAAAAAACATTAATTTAAAATGAAACTGCTATTTAATGTATTTCATGAACATTCTGCGCATATGTACCGCAATTTTATTTATTTCCCTCGTGAACTAAGGTGTTAACTGATTTGATGTAAAGTGATTAATTTTATTTATATACCGAGATCAGCAAGTTGTTACTATTTGTATATCGCTATCGGTTTTCTTTAAACCGCCTTATGAGTTCCTACTAGCAACATTTTCGTAAGTGTACTAAACTTTATATGATAATCTTGAGTAAGTAATATTAAGAAAATCACTGTTAATGTCATCTGTTACATAATAATGTATTTTAGCTACGATTTTGAAAGTAGTATGTAATTGCGAAAAAGTAATACATTTTACAATTACATATAATTAGTTTTGTAAATAAATTGAGGAAGACACTTAGTGCCTAGAACAGACGGCCGCTAGTAACGGCTTTAACATTCTATAGTAGAGGTAACGGACCTGCAAAATGCCCCCCTGCAAGGACAGGCGAAATTGTGCGGGTTGTCGAAGCACGCAATATCTCTCAATATCCATCAGATTCTATTGGAAATCTATAGTAAAAGCCCATGTCTAGCAGAGGACATTTTACAGTTGAAAGTATAATAATGATAATAGTGATGATGATTAGAACTATCAATAATTCGTTACTTGTAATAAGAAAATATATTTTTTCATATTTTGATGTTCAAATTTTCTTTAAACCTATTTCTAACAAAAATTATTCAAAAAATCGGAACAGCAATGAACAGAGAATAAATTAGAAATAAAACCATAAAATATAACGTTGTTTCCAGGTTTAGCCAATGGACCTGTGTTCAAAACATTTAGTTATCGTCAAGTGTCACTCACGGGTGCCGTAGTCGTCTTCATATCATTGGTTCTTACAACCTTTTCATACAATTTTATGACGTACTTGCTGTCATTTTCAATACTTTATGGTAAGTTTATTTTTATGTATCATATATCACTGTCATGTTCTTGTTGTTATGTTAACTAACGATTTATCATAGAGACGGTATGGTCTTAATCAAAACTCGAGCTTCTTTACTGAATATCACATACGTACTTTTTGAATTTTAGATGCAAGGATATGTCAGGGGTTTCATTTTACCATAAACAAGGGACATAAAACTCATCTGCTTTTTAAACTCCATAGTTATAACTCTATATCACTTAGAACAATAAAAAAATCATATACACCTTTAATGTATATTTTAAAGGTTTAATTGTTTATTGACTTAGGTGTTGGATATGGAATAAGCAGCTCAGCAAATGCTCTTGCTTTAAACACTTATTGGAAGAAAAGAAGGCGACTGGCAACCGGTTTATCATGGACAACAACAGGAATGGGACCTATGCTATGGCCACATATAATCACTGGCCTATTTGCACTTTTCGGTGAAACTGGAGCAATTTTCATTATTAGTGGACTTTCATTACACGCAATAGCCTTCGCACTTTTATTACAACCTGTTGAGTGGCATTCCAAATTACCTAAGGAACAGGACGAAGAAAAACTATTACCACCTAATCTTATTACTGATCAGAAAAAACCAGAAGTTGATGGTTATTTCAGCCAAGTATCAAAATTTAAAAATTTCAGTGTATTTTCAAGTCAGTATCTTTATAACGAGGATGACCCTGTTACCCCGGGATATGAAATTACGGATCCAGGAGTGCCAATGATGTTAAGAGCTAATGATGGGTATTTTAGTCAATCCAGGCAATCCAAGAGCCGAATTTCATCAAGAGATGCATCTAATCGAAACTCGCGTCTTAATTCAAAAAAACCCTCAATGTCTAATTTACTGGAAAATCGATCCCGGAAGTCATCCACTTTATATCTCAATGAATCTAAAAAAAACTCATCGGCTAATTTAGGCGCGCTAGCTCAGGAGCGAGATCAATTAAAACCGAAACGAAAAACGTCCATTAATTTGGACAGCCAAATACCTGAATCAGAAATTGAAGATTGTCCTACACTTAAGGCTCCCCAGGATTTAAAAGCTGAGGAAAAAGCTGTTGTGCAGAACATTGATCCATTAGAAGCGAAATACATTGCCGATAAAGCTGAAAAAAATTTTGTTGGTAAAAGTAAAAGTATAAAGTCCTTCAAAATGGATGGTCAGTATGGAGAAAAGTATAATAAAGACAATCAAAGTAATGTATCCTTAAAAAATCAAGATGATAATGAAGAGAAAAAATATTTAAAAGATAATCACAGCAATCAATCATACCGCACAAGGCACCGAAGGAAATCTAATAATTTTAATTACGAAAACGAGGTTCTTAAGCAAGCGTCATTAAAATTGGAACAATATTTGAAAGAACATGAAGATAAAACAGAAACAGATAAATTTAAACTAATCATAAATAGCCCATTAGAGAATAATACTTTTGACGAGAAAAAGGAGATCCAAAAAGAAGAAGAAATAGAGGAAGAACTAACTTTTTGGGAAAAAGTAGCACTTTTCTTCGATTTAGATCTTTTAAAAGATCTTACTTTTATAAATTTGATGTTGGGCATTACATTAGCCAATTTTAATGAACTCAACTTCTCAATACTTACTCCGTTTATCCTCGGAGATTTTGGTTTGACAAAACCACAGGTGGCTTTCTTTATGTCACTATTAGCTGGAGTTGATCTATGCGTTAGATTTTGCATTCCGTTTATTGCGGGAAAAATTGGATGGGATAATAATTCCTTTTTCCTCTTTGGAGTTTTATCAATGGCCTTTGGAAGAGTCGGTAAATATTTAACATTTTATAAACAAATTTGAGAAAATGTTTGTGTTCTTCGCCTTTCTGTTTTAACGTAATTTTTATTTAGTTTTAGCATATTGGCAAAATTACTCTGTGGTGTTACTGGTAGCCGTAATAATAGGATTTGGAAAAGGGCTTCGAACCGTATTCATGGCTCTAGTTATACCGACCCATGTGCCGTTACACAAGTTGCCGGGTGCGACAGGCATTCAATTGCTCACTTCTGGAATAGTGTACCTAACAATGGGACCAATCGTAGGTAAGAGGTTATTAAATTACATAAGAATTAAAGAACACCACTGAGAACTTCTGTTTGACTATCTGGGTTAAGGTCCAACTTTGCAGGCATAAATCATTAACAATCAACATACATGATAGTAGATGTGAATATATTTGATTTTAAAGCTGCAGTATTTTAACTATTCTCATAGTATTTTAACTAATTAAAAGAGATTTTGGCTTGTTTTGAGGGAAGACTATTGGTCCTAAATATTTGAAGTAATTAAACAGTTTACACAGTTTTTTTAATATTTTTTTTTTGTGGTTTTCTTAATTGCCTTGTTGACACGACGATACTTTTTTCTTAAATAGATTTAACAATGGCAATAATTCACAAGTTTGGTGATATTATAGTGTAAAAACTCATTAATATTTTATTTTATTCCTTCATTTTTTTGGCATTTTTAAGTTCTAGGTTAAAGTAAGCTAAGTTAAAGCCAAAATCTCATTTTGTTTATTTCAATTTTGCCAAGCTGGTTTAAATGCATAAGAACATCAAAAGCAAACTAAAATCTAAACAATTTATTATTTATTTTTAGGGTGGATAAAGGACAATACATCAACAGCAGTAACGCTGCACTGTTTGAATATATTTACCTGGCTAACAGCTATCTCATGGGGCCTAGAAAAGTACATCACGATGAAGCGACAGATTAATATGAAGGAGGATGTCATTAAGGCGTAATTAATATAATTGTTAATCTAAAAACTATTGAAAAGACAAATAGATAAGATGTTTTCTAGTGTAATTTAAGTCGTTAATACTATCTGTTAGATTTAGTCGAACTCAAAACATATTAATTAGTCGGTGTCAAGTTTTAGTGCGGTGGAGGTCAAGCAAAATGTTACACCGGGTTGCTATTTTATTTGTAAATGTTTCGTTCATACGAGCTCGTGAAAAATGCTTGATCTATGTTTAGTTTTGTGATAGTTTCTAGAGATTAAACATTAGGAAACAGGTAGTTTGCTTGTGCCAAATAAATTAAATACACGTGACTAGATATGTATTGTGATGTTATAATGTTAACCCTTGTTGTAAGAGACACATAAATCAATTCTTTAGTTTTCATTGTTTTATTTTTCAAAAATCTATAAAGTGTTATTTTATATTTTTTATTCATTTAACTGGTTACTAAGGACCTCATAAACAATGTGATTATTACACGATCGGTTTTATGGATTCATATGCTTTATTATATCTTTTGATCAAACACATATTGGTATCGATGAATATTTTTATAATTTTGTTACTAAACTAGAAATGATACGAAAATTTACAGCGTAACAGTAATTATATCAAAAAGGCAGGTAGCCAAATAGTGAAATAAATAATGTACGATGTCCCAAAAACCACTAAACATGAATTTAAAAAATTGAATACAAAAATATTGTCGTTTTTAAGGAAATCATGTTGCCTTAAATTTATTTCATAACCGTACTGTCTTTAAAAAACTTTATAGAAACTTTTTTAATTTCTTCGGATTGTTTTTTTTTTAACCTAATACTAATTTGTCTATGATGTCTTTATAAAAGCTAGTCCTTTAAACTATTTGTCTCGTAATATTATTTATTTGCCAGCTACACATTTTAGAAATCGTAACCCTAAATTGTTAGTTTGGTGTAAGATTTCCACAGCTGCTTATTTTCATAAACATCATAAATGAAAGCTATGGTAGGTTCTACTATAGTTTAAAAAAGAGAGCTCATTTTAAATAAACATCTTACGCTGACACTGCGGAAGTCGTCGATAACTACTATGTATTTATAAATTAATAGTTTCCGAACGATGTCAATTGTTACATCCGAAAATACGTACGAGACTAATTTGACTCATAAAGGAAATTTTTATTTCCTCCATTTCGTACAACATTCTTTTTTAATCACCGTCACAGTAAATAAGCAATTATTTGCTAACATTATTTGTGTTAAAGATTAATTTAATCAAGAACAGTAACCGTAACGCTGTAATTATGAATGCATCTTTTCGTAAAAATCAGCTAATGATGCGTTTACATGTATTATCTCCCTTATTCCTGCTATAAGGGATACTATTATGGTTGAAAAATATGAAGGATTCGGGTCCAATAATCGGGCCATGAACTATATATAGAAACCATGTCTGAAAATATTATTATTACTGTAAAAGTTCTTGTAAGTTATTGAGAATTTGATAAAGAAGGATTTCGGATTTTATAAAATTATTACGTATCTTTCAAAAGTAAATGCTTATGTAAACGCATCTTTAAATTTCTTTATGGTTGTTAGCGCTCACGACTAATATCAGTGCCTTTCACTTGCTTACTAGAGCCCTTAAACCTAAAATAAGTTTTTTAATGGTCCCCGCCATTGGGCGTCTCTCGTATTTCACTTGTCATTCAATAAATATTTTTATTTTAATATTCTTCTTTCTTAAGGTGGAACTTTTTTAAGGTGGAACCTTAATATCATCCATTAGTTCTTCTTTTGTTCGTCACAAATTCTTGCATTCCATTTCATACTTTGTATTTTTTTCGTACCGCGCTTTACTTACGTCACGTTCCTTCAACGAGTAACTACAGGTGGTACATTTTGTTTATTTGGTTTATTTTTATTTATTTGCTTTATTATAGAAAATATTCATTCATTTCTTAACACTATATCACAGTTCTTATAGAATTGAGTAGCAGTAAGTTGCACCATCTTTTGTTTCAAATTATCAGGAACAAAGACGATAAGCGCGAAATTTTCTTCCTCATACGCCAGCGTTGCGATGAAATGAGCATTATAATATGAAGTGTATTTTCTATTAGTTTCATCATTATATATTATAAGTACAAAGTTGTTAAACAAAAAAAAATATTTATGTAAAACAAATTTGCTACATTACTAAATTAAAACCGATGGTGTAGCATCAAAAAATATATCGCGTATAAATGTTAGTGATATACAAAAGTTTTTAAGAACCAAATCCGTTGAGCGATTTCATATTTCTCAGATTAACTTGAGTATCTAAATAATGCGGATCCGCACATTTATCGTAACATGCAACGAATACTTCAAGTATTACATGATAAATATTTATTTATTACACCGCCAATGTCAAATATTACAGAACTACATCAAACAAAGTCGTCTAGGCAACACTTGTGTATGACCTGAATAATCGATTTTGCAATCTAAAATTATTATTAATAATCAATAGTGTCGTCAATCTCACCTTACATAACCTTTAATTTTGATAAAAGTAATCCAATACGTGATCGTTTTATCACGAGATATACATTAGAATTACGAATACAATATGTTTAATATTCGTTTTATGTACACCACATTAAATCCGATAAAATATCAAAAACTACATGCAGCAGTTATGATAAAATAGATAAATTATTACCCAAACAAGTTTTTAATTGACTAAAATAGCATCACAAGTGTCACATCTAACAATATTTTTCTAAGATATTCTTGTACTGATTTTCATTACAAACTCATAACTGTTGTCTTTCCGTTATTTTCCATTAAAATGTAATTAAAGACACGGAAGTAAATGAATCAATTAAAAATCAATTCAAGGCTATTAAATAAATTTGAAAAGACGTTCTAAAAGTTGAATAAAAAAATGCTATGTCTTAGTAAGATACAACAAAAGTAAATATTATTTTGAGCCAATTAAAGCCAACGAATGATAACAGTGAGCATATTAAAGTCAAACCGATAAGAGGTATAGAAATGTCCGTAGTTGTATGAGTTTACTAGTCACATTGTTACGTAGCAGACGAGCACAGTTGAAGCCACGTTGAAACGCTTTCAATTCGGAACGATGATATTACCGGTTAATTCAACAGGCTAACTGTCAAGGACCGTAAACAACAATAGTTCGTTTTAAACTGTGCCAACCAGTGATAAAAAAGACAAAAGTGTTTTAAGTTAATATAGACGTTAAAATTTAAATAATGTGTATTCATTGTTCATTAAAAGTATGACTTCATTCAAAACATTAAAAAATATATTAAATTGCATTCAATGACCCTCAAAGATGACTACTAAAGTTCCACCCGATGGTGGGTATGGATGGGTGATAACATTTGCTTATGCCCTAAATAATGTAAGTATACTACTGACAAACAGTTTTTTTAGCATGGTATTTATGGAGGACTATATGAAGCAGTGTGTAGGCCCCCTGTAGATGTACTAACGACATATAGTTAAGGTCGCGGGAATCCACTGGATGCGGGCAGTGCAAGACCGGTCATTTTGGCATTCTTTAGAGACGGCACACGCCTTGCAGTGGGCATCTATCTGCTGATATGATAATATTTTTTCTCGTATCAATATCTACTCCCCTCTTTTTTTGAACACATATTACAGGTTCGGCTGATGCCGCTAGACTTCTATGATTAATCCAATTAAAGTCATTTATTCGTCACTTATTGTAGAAAGTAGGTTATCTCATTCGGCATTTAACAAACGCACATAAGTTTATTATAATAGTTTTAAAAAGTAAAACTAAATTAACTCATGAGAAATAACTGTAAAAGCCAAATTCGCCAGTTATGATGTGCAAAACGTAAATATCTATCATTATCGTTTAGTTAAGTAACCGTATTTTTTTTATCGCAGAGTGAGATGGACTATCTAAAATTCTTATTATCAAAAAGTACTTACTTTTATTCTACAATAATTATTTTCAGGTGGTAGTGCTTCCCCTGATTGCGGGCTTTGGCCTAATATTTCAAGAGGCGTTTGAAGAAACTGGTTTGACAGCAACACAGGGTACTTTAATCATTACTCTTAACCATGGCTTCGGTATGCTCCTTTCGCTTTTTGGAGGTCCTGTTCTACGAAGATGGGGTTACAGAAAGGTAGCTGTTTTTGGGGCATTGATGATATCTTCCGGGCTTATTCTGACTTCGTTTGCAAACAGCTTTTGGGTCTTCATCTTATCATACAGTATTATCAATTGTAAGTAAACTGAAGACACTTCATTCTCTCGGAGAAAATTACAAGCAAAATTTTACGTTCATATTTTTCATTACAGCTATGGGAGTTGCAGCAGTGATGGCAGCCTTTACGTTAGCGTTAAATTCATTTTTCCGAGAAAAGAGAGGGAGAGCAATAGGTGCAGGAATGTCTATAACAGGCTTAGGATCAATTTTAATGCCTATGGTAATGAGCGCTTTAATGTATGCGTATGGTTGGCGTTATGCAGTGCTTATTTTGGGAGCAATATGCCTCCATTCACTCTCAGCCGCCTTTTTACTGAGGCCGGCAAAGTGGTATTTAAAAGATCCTCCAAGTTCTGAGGAATTGTCACCATTGAATACAGAGCATAGTATAGAATTAATAAATGGCAGTATCACGACTTCGTCCAAACAAACAAGTAAATGCCGTTTTTAAATTAAAATAAATTTATCTTTATGAAATTTTTTTATAAAATAAACTCTTCCAAAACATTTCAGATGATCGATCTCTAGTAAAATTAAATGATCTTGCAGAAAAGGACGCGCACTATCCAAAAAGCTTATCAATGAGATCTTTAATGAGCACCACTAACATACAAACTAGAAATGCTGTTTCACATCCAGACCTAAGCAATAAACGACCAGATCCTCCTTTATTGGAATCACGATGCAAATGGTGGGAATCTCAAGAAATTAATTTGGGAAGTTCTATCAATATTTTCTACGAAGAAGATAATATAAAAGCGAAGTTAGAAGAAAACCATATCAAAGAAAAAGAAGAACCAAAAAGCATCTCAAGCAAACTCATAGATTTTTTTGATTTAACTTTATTAAGTGACCCAATTTTTATCAATATTATGTTTGGTCTTTCGATAGCTGCTTGTGTAGAAACAAATTTTTCTTTATTGCTTCCAATAATTTTGAAAGACATGTTGAATTTTGAGACATCGGATATCGCAAAAATTATGGCTGTGATTGGATTTTCTGATACGTTGTTCCGATTTGTATCACCTTTTATTGGAGAATGGTGTCATAAACCTCCGAGAGTAATGTACTTAGTCAGTTTGGTTATTATCATCATTATTCGTAGCTGTAAGTATTCATATTTAAAGTTCTTTAGCGCTTACAAGGTCAAGGAAATTCTAATTATGTATTATCATAAATCTTTCAGTAATGCTATTCACTACATCGTTTATTGGTATGCTGTTTGTGGCGCTAGCTATAGGTATAACTAAAGGTGTGCGAACTGTTTATATGAACATCATAATACCAAGTTATGTACCTTTGGAGAGATTACCTTTCGCTTCAGGTATTCAAATGTTCTTCAATGGAATCGTCATCATCACCGTTGGATCATTACTCGGTATTTATACCTATTTTATTTATATAATTGTTATCATTATAATGTCTGCTAAAATACGCGGGTTTCCTTCATACTGCCTGCAATCCGAGAGTTCTCGTGACTTTGACTATGTCGTCGATTCACCTAGTGGAAGCGCTACCCACACTGCGTCTACTGGCACGTGGTCGCCACTAGAGAGCCTTTCGACTCCAACAGCCATCAGTTGCATGAGCGATGAGTTCCACACACTACCATTCCTTATGAGCAATTTCGTAGAGCTACATCGGCGACCTTGCATCTTCTGCAAATTTCCTCATTTCTGATCCGGTCTTATATTCTCTTCTTGGATAGTATAGGACTATATTTTACGTAAAAAATAATATTTGTTGCAGTAATTTTCGTGGTTTATTTTATACATTAAACAAATACTAGTACTTACCATACAAAGGTTTTAAAAGGCATTGTCTATAAGAACCGTAATTCAATTATTTTACTTTAACATGCATACTATAAACTTTTGGTACACATATATAGCACACAAAACAGTCACACTAACCCACAAATATATTTACAAATTCAATATTTTTTTAACAGTAGTCGTTGTATCAGTTAGTAGACGCCCACTGCCTGGCCTTTTCGCTCTTAGATATCTTTGGGGGTATATGCCACAATCGCCATGTTTGGCAGGCGAGTTGACCATCACAGTATGGTATTATGGTACGCAGAGAACGCCTCTGCTCTCTCTCTGGAAACTCGTTTGTGAGCAGAGGCAATTCTGTATAATTAATACAAAAACTGTGATTTATATAATTCTTGTATTCCAAGAATCGAACCGTGGTTTCACTCCTCACCACTGGGCTAACACTGTTCTAGAATTTCTTTACAGTCATTCATTAAGCCATAATTTATTAATATCCATTTGTTACATTGTCTGTTAGTCAAACAATTCCTGAGTTTACTTACTCATACAACGATAATTAACTGCTGTGCTGATAGCGAGTATTATTCTTTGCTTTTTACTAATAATTTACTTTCATAATTAATTATTCAAGTTATTACATTGCTTTTAATATTTGTCATGTTCAAATGGTTTATTTGTGTAGATTTCCCAAATATAGCCAAATGCTATACATAAACAGGTTTTTCATTTTATTTTTCAGGACGTATACGGGAAGCGTCGGGCACTTACAGATTACCGATAGTTGTACTCAATTTGGTTACATTCATCACCGTTGTGTTCTGGAGCATCGAATTTTTATACTTTAAAATTAGAAAAAGAACCTCCAAAGAAACGATCACTGCCTGATAAAGTTGAATTAAATAATACCAAAGGATATTTATATATAGGCAAGTATTATTAATAAATATGAGAGTTTCTTAAATAAAATAGATAGTTTTAACATAAATTTATTTACACATAAAATAATATTTGTCATGTATATTTACATTTTTAAACTTATTATCTAGTAATTAAGTCCATTGGTTAATGACGCTTTGGATACCAAATTGCAAAATTAACCGTACAAATACATATCTAAAAATATATTTTTAGAAAAATTAAGGGTGTAACGATACCCTTTTTTGGTTCCCTTCATCTAAATATAATATGCGTTCAAATAAAAGAGAACACGTAATTGTCGTGTTCTCCTTAATTTGGCCGATTAAAAAGTTTACAGTAATTATGGATAAACTGTCCATCGACTTGGCGTTTGAAGTGGTTCATGCCGCTTCCTTTTCATTTGTATTGTTCTACGCACCATTAGTATTGTTTTTAACTCATTCACTGTGATTTTTGTGCCACAGCTTCCATAACTGTAAAAATTATTGCTCGTTCATCATCTGAATAGCGTTTTATCCTGAAAAAAAATATGAGTAAATTCTTTATTACAATAATAAAAACTATAAACATATGTTCATAGACATTCTATCATAAAAAATAATTTATTCCCATTTTTATTTTTAAGTTATTACATCGAATTTCCAATAAATGTAATGGCGATGTATAAAAGAAATACTATTACTTCTTTATCACATAAAACTATCATATATTATTTAAGCATTTAAAAGATACTAGTACAAATGAAATAATAAGGTAATTCTATACATTTTGGTATATAAACATATTATACAAAAAGAATTTGTGAGCTAGATATTACCTGGATAACCATGAAAATTACGCAGAAACAAAGATTTATTTTCTTTTAATACAATGGAAGTATATGAATTTGTAACACACAAACATAATTTTTTTTTTAATTGTTGTTAAAAACAATATCTAAAAGTGAAGTGTAAAATATATTATAAGGATTTTAAAATCACATCGCGAATGCTAATAATTTTAGTTAAACAGTTATCTATATATATCTATACAGGAAAACAAAATGTAAATTACCAAATAAAAAGCATTTATGATATATTTAAATAGAGTATTATTGAAATTTTACGTTTAAACCTATTATTATTGCATGCAGTGAAATGGTCAATGTTAACTCAATAAAACCTCACCCATGGTATGTATATAATTTATGCACTATCATCACCTTCTGAAGAATGCATGCTTTCGCTTTGATAAAGACTACGTAAATTGTTTACTGAAAGAAGAAATTAAATAAGTTAGTTATAACGAAGAATAGGATTGTAGGAACATCGATTCAAGACTCAAAATACTTACTACTTTGATGCCAACCTCTAGAAAAACCATAGGAAGAATCAGACTTAATAGAATCCAACGACATTGGACCAGAAGCTGTGAAACCAAAAGGTGGACGATTGGAAAATCTAGGCGACTTAAATAGAAAATCATCCGTAATTATTTTATCATCGCCAACTTTTTTGGATTCAAGCCTGTCTGATTCTTGATTAGTTTCTTTTGTGGTATCAGATTTGTCTCTCCAGGGCTTTGATGTTACAACATAAACTTTTTCTTTCGTAAGGGGAGATATTGATGTCTGTATCGAACCCCATGGTGCAGGCGTCGCAGTTGTACCCCGAAAAGATGACGCTGCTGTATATATTCGTAACTTTTGTACGTCGTCCGAGTCTGTTTCCCCTTTTTCTGATAAAAATTTATTTTTCGTTTTATCTATTACATTATACTCTTTTGTTAACTTGGAAAACGTACTGTTCCTAGTTTCTGTTATTGAATGCTGCACACTACTAGATCCTTCGTGGTCATAATCGTCGTAATTATAATCGATTGTTGTGTGGTCCTGGAGATCATTAGGATTCACTGTCGTAAAATACTCGTCAGGTATTTGTTTAGCATACTTTTCATTTGATCGAGTTCTGTCTGGTGTGGCATAGTGATTAGAATATTCTTGTTCTGTCCAGTCATCAATAGTATGCTGTAATTTAATTATATCGAACGGCGGTTCTTTAACGTCGTAGAAATCATTCGATGCTGTCGGTATATTCTTTAATTCTGAATCATAATATTCTGTAACTGTTGATGATTGTTCTATTGTTGTATTTGGAACTGTCGACGTTTCTGTGACAGTATTTTGAATAGCAGCTTCCGTAAATGAAGGAACTTTTCTTCCCAAAAAATCGTCATCAGTTGAAGAATGTTGATGTGTTTGTGTGATTGGACTTAGTTCTTTGTTGTTATTTCTTTGTCCTTGTTCTGTTATGTAAGGTACAATTATTTGCACGATCTTTGCTTTGTTTTGCCGGCCATCTTGCGAAGACAATAAATCTCTATGGTTAGTGTTAATGTCATCATCACTGCTAGTTGTATATTGTGTGGGTGCAGGTGTTGTCGAAACATCGTCGTATATTTCATACTCATTCTGGCTTGTAGACGTAGTAAGAGGCGTTGACACTGGGTGTAAAAAGTTCTCGAAATTTTTGTGTGGTGCACTCGGTTTTAGATACAACAGCGGTGAATCAATGCTTTGAAGATTGCTTTCTGTTCGATACCTATCTACGTCCACGTCTTTAATTCCTCTCAAATCAGCGAATTCGGGCTTGTGGTTTGTTGGTACATAAGAGTCTTGTCGCATATCAGTTGGAAAATTATTATCAAAGAGAGTATTACCAACTTCAGCACCAGTAGTTTCAAAACTAAAGTCATTATTTACCTTAGCTGATGATATATGATCTTCTGAAGCTTGTGGAGATATATCCCGAGCTTCATCTATTACGTAACTATTTGGGATAGTTCTATACGCTTTATTTTGATCAGAGCTTTTTGTGGCATCAATATCTATCACTGGAGACTCAATTATGGTGGTCGGATATTCAATAGAATGAACAAATTCTGTAATTGGTACACTTTGAGTTACAATGACGCTATTGGGTGATTTCTTTAAGTAATTTAGTCCATTCAATATGGCGGACGGTAAAGTTGTAGATATGATGGGCCGAAAAGGACGGGCATTAAAAATAGGTGGCAACGGGGAAACGCTTAAATTGGGCAAAGCTACTGGTTGTAAAGTGTGAATATTTCTACCTTTGTTAAGGGTAAAAGGAGCAGGATTTGCCAGTGCTACGGAGATATTAGGTTCAAAAGATTTCAAGATATTATCAGGCGCCACTCGGGTTTTTATTTTACTTGATTCAGCTCCCATTGATGTAAATGAATAGGAAACATCTAACCCATTAGAGTTACTTATATCTTCACCATAAGAGTTCTTAAATCCTGTTGAATATGAAACTTTTGGTAGCTCTTGATTATCTGGTGGTGATATGGCCTTTAATATTTCAAAATCATTTTCTATTGGCGACTGATTTTGCTGTAAGTTTGGAAAGTAAGTGTGATGTTTTACGGGTGAAATCGTTGTAGCTTGGGAAACAGCTTCAAGAGAATGTACTGGTGTGATATATGATGTTGGTTTGTATGTTGAAGAAAACACTTCAGACGGTGGCACATGTCCTGACAAGCTTAATGTCGACTGTTGCACTGAAAGTTGTGGGAAACCATATGAAGGACTTGGTAAAGAATATACTGAGCTTGAAGGATTTTGAGAGGCAAATGATATTTGCTGTCTGACACTAGGAGTCCCATAAGTTACACTGGGATTTCCAAATGCACTGCCACTAAATTTTGATTGATCTTGAACGCTTTGATGAATATTAGGTGTTGTAAATGATACATGGTTTGGTTTCTGATTGTGAGATGGAATGTTAAATGGTTGCGGACGATATTGAGCTACATTCTGAGCTAATGCTGTTGGACTTGGGGGACCGTAAGTCGGACTATGACTCTGTCGAATACTTTTATCACCTAAATTGTATTTTATCACTGGGATCCATGGCACTTGATTACAAGGATTGCAATCTTTTTTTATTGACTCAATATTTAAATTATGTGCGCTTGCAGCACTTTGTTGTGAGGGGAAAATCCATCCTGAAATTTTTTGGAAAAATGTAGGGGACGGAGTTGTCGTAAAGGGTTGAGGAGGAGGTACAAAATTAAAGTTATATTGCTTGTAGAAAGGAGCAGGAAATTTAAAATCTGAAGGTGGTGGGACGGAGGGTGCAGCAGGTGAAGAAGTAGCCTGATAGTGATATCCTAGATCTTTAATTTGCCGCTGTGCTTTGCCTCCATAAAATGGCACTGGGGCTATAGGTAGAGAAGGAGGTGGAGGTTTTAAGAGATCTCCAAACTGTGAAGGGCTATTTCCGTTAACATAGCCATTTCCGTTAATGTAGCTATATCTTGATATCGGTTCACTATTACACCTCGCAAGAGTAACGATAATTATAATCGGGAACATCTGAAAAAAGAGACATTTTTTATTATCTTTCATTGATTTATTCGATTGTTTTATAAAAACTAATCATTTTACGCCATATTTTCGAAAATATTACAAAAAAGGTTTTTAAACTTTTAATAAAAATAATGCATACATAATTTTTATTTAGTATTTGTTAAGATACAATGTGACTAACGATAGATGTAAATGCTTGAAAAGGGTGAATATTCTGTCATACATACCCATTTCCTATCAATTAATGTTGAGCACACTTCATGTTAAAATCAATGGTTGTGTTATCTTTAATAAATATAAATATAATTAATAACTAACTACGTAGTAAATAAGTTATTAAAATTAATAATTGTTTACTATCTGTCCCTGCCAGCTTTTTTACTGCCAGAAGTTATTACCCTATCGCATTCAAAAAGGAAAATGAAGCTAATGTAACATATCTCAGATTTATCCCTTTATACTGGGTAATTGGAAATAGTTGTAAAAATGATAAGACTTTTTGCTTACGAATGAGCTGTGTATTCACCCCTTTAAAGCATTCATGCATATGCTATCTCCGATGGATCTTATGTGCGGAATTTTGCTCTCGCTTATTTGAATTAATAATTAATTGTATAAAAAAGGATTATATGCCACGTGCTTTAGTAATTAGAAAATACTGTGAAACATTCAAGGTGATGTATTCTGTCTATTGTACTTTTTTCCCACAGAATTCTATTCTTTGTTCTTTTCTCTTTTCTCATAACAAGAGTTCAAAGCAATCGGAAGAGTGAGTGGTTTTCGATGATTTATTTTAAATCAGTATGTACAAATATTTTTTTATAAAACAGAGTGATAATCAACTTTAATTTGAAGAAAGACTCTTCATTATCAAACATCTCTCTCTTGGAATCATTTGCTCGGATATTGATTGGTTTAAGATGCAATGACTAAACTAAACATTTTGATGAGTTTGTTTGTTTTCGTCACACCCACAAATTAGATCTTTGTGAATGTTCACAAAATGAGTATATATTTCACTATTATTAATATAATGTAAAATTATTACTATAACTAAATATTTATAATGGTATATAAACAGCATTGCGCTAAAAACCTACTTGTTTTTATTAATCTTTATTGTAAAAATATTTAAACTCGCATTGCGTAAGAGATGTATTAAAATTCTTCAAATAGATCAATTACGTGGCCGTTGATGCAACATTCTTGGCAGAAGAAGAAAAATAAATAACTGTCTTTGTAAATAAAATCACGAACAACCTACAATCAAATCAATGCGATTCTCGTATAGAGTTCGAATTTCGAAATTGTAGTACCGTACGCCTTCGCATACGCAAGCGTTTGGACGTGTTCACATGAAGACGTGATGAAAAGTGAAAATCGATTATTTGGCTACTCTGAACATCGGTCACGTTCCTTTGAAGGATAACTGAAATGCAAAATGAAGTGAGTGTTTTGTTGTTGCGTAAGGTTTAGGGAATATGTAATCATCAACATCGTTATTTAATAATGAGTTATTTAAAATGTATTTTTCACAGATAAAACTACTATAATAAGAGAAAATTTATCAAGTTATCTTCAACAGATTTCACAGAGAATTTGCTTTTCCTGCTAATAATAGGAGCGCTTTTACCACCGCATATAAATTTATTCTAGGTGGTAATTTTTCACCTTAGTTATATAAATATCACACATAGGTTACATTTATTTCCCAAGAAACCATAATTAAATATTCTTGTAAGTACTTTCTTTTTTTATTACAAAATTTAAAACTACGAAAATTATTTCTTACACGTGTCACTTAGTAAGTCTTCTGTCAGACAAATACATGGCAACATTGTTGATAGATCCACATCATATCCAAGAAGCACTAACCTTAGAGCAAGACATATCAAAATATATCAACATTTTGACCGCTATTAAGGATGCAATCACTTTAATGACCCCGGGTTTGCATTTTTTTTAAAAATAGAAAAAAATAGCGTGTGTTGATTAACATCTTAAGCGCCATTTGCATCTTTTTATCACACAGCGTCTGGAACACTGTGTATTCTAAAGTAAACACATCTTCTACTTAGTAAACACGCCGTGTAGGAACACGTTTTCTACACATCTATTACACAAAAATTAAATATTTTATTTCTAAAGACTAAATAGTAAAAAAATAATTATAAACAATTGAATTTGAAACAAAAAATTAGTGAATTGATTGATTAGTGAAATGAAACATTGAAACAACTTTTACAAGAGGTCACTTCCAAATAGAACATTTTGTTACAACTTGGGAAGCTTTTCGTTGTTTTCCGTCAGTTGTTTTTCCTGGTCGACCGTTTTTCTTATGGCCTGGGAGGTATGAATTTCTAATGAACTATTTCTCAGGCCACGTGTATCTAAATGTTACACGGACAAAAATCCAAGAAAAAAGGGGTGTAAAAAACAATATATGATTATTATTTTGTTTTAAACATTTCCGAACAAAAAAAAATATTTTTTATTGAAAACCATCACTTGGGTCTGGCGCTGTGAGTGTTAAACACAGATGGAGAAAATACTATTGGGGCCATATGGCTCGGTAAGTATTTTGAGGACAGCGCCAGGAAAATAAATATTTGATTTGATTAACGAATAAATTGAATTTGAAGCGGTTGAGCACACATAAACAAAGCGATGAACGTTTACGTTCTGGTTTTACGTTTACATTGTTTCGAAAAAGTAATTGATCGCAAAAAATTGTTTATAAACAATTTATAAACAAAACGTATTTGTTAACACTCTTATATCTGCGATACAGGCCAGCGAGACTAACGTAAAGATTAAAAGAATAAGTTTTTAACAAACTAAATTAATAGAAATAAAAACTTACAAGTCGCCAAAAATAGATTCAAATACCTAAAAATAAGCATATCAATTTCTAAAAATAAAACTTGGCATGTGAAGTATTGGATGACTAATAAAACAGTTTACTAAAAACTAAATCTTAAATCTGAATAATTTAGTTAAATATTGGAAAATTTTAAGTAAACGTTAGTAGCTGAATGTAGTTTATGTTAAACGCCGGTCGCACGAACAAAGGTCATTGCGAAGTGAAAGTACTTTCAGATTCAATCGCGTAATATATTCCATAGTACGTTTATCCTCGACAACATTTTGTATTGCATGGCAGACGTCCACATAACTATTTACGTAATTTTAAGAATCTATAATAAATACAAAAAAAAATCCGTATTGAAATGGATATTTTATTTACCGTATATATACGGTTGTATTACTATTATTATAAGTAATAAATTTAAGTCTTTTATCAAACTAAATATTAAAAAATTTTATAAGTAAAAATAAAGCTCGGAAATAAGTTTCTCTACTAATGTATTAAGGATATTGTGGAGAGAACTACAAAATAACACTATTTGAATTTGTTGAGGCTTTTTCCCAAACCAGGGCGCGCTTTATGTTGAAGAATCTTATTACAGAGAAATTCGGTGTTTTTTTTTATCGAAGTAAGACAAAACAGACTAAGGTCAATTCTAAAAAATAGATAATAATATGATTAAACTAATTAATAAAATAATAATATACGTTTAATACGCATTTTTATACAAAAATAATAATTTCGATATATCTACACTTTAACACCAATGTCGTCTAACAATAACTTCATCAGGCAAGCAATCATTAAGTTTTTAACTTTAAAAGTGATTTGCCCTCTTACGAATGAGCAACAAATGAGATAGTCCTACTTACTAGTAGTAGTATTAGTAGTTACTATATTTAGAAAGATACTACAAGTACTAATTTGTATATATAGTTAGTATGTATATTTGTATCTATATATCTTTCACATATAAGTCAAATATATTTTAAAAATAGTTAGATTTTTTTCATTGGTCATTAAAATACAAATAAAATTAATTAAATCAACCTATTCAATAAAATGGCTCTTAGATATTGACCAGACTATGTCTAGACACATCCCCATTTATCTGAGAAGCATCACAGACTACAAAGAAATCACATCATAAGCTTCGACTTGCATTTAAAAGGGTATTCACGTCGGTCGTGTTTTCTTTACAAGATCGGATCAAAAAGCGAATATACAGAATATATATAGTCATACTCCTGCGAATTGACAAGTTAAAGTTGCAGTGAGCAGTCCATATAGCGCATAAAACAGATAACCCTGAAACCTTAAGGTTCTGGAGAGAAGACTACGGACCGGGAAAGCAACGTTTTTTGTCCACCTTGTGGGAACGCTGAATCCAGGCCGATTCTTACTGATCCTGTCAGATATTTCGGAGGGAGAATCTATGCCAGCGGCGGAGTTCTTAAATATTAAAAAATAATTATGACGAGAACGTTTCATTAATAATTAATTTTAGTGTAATTTTATTTTTCAACAGTTTTTCAATTTCAGCAGCCATTAAATATTCCTGGAGATGTACTATCGACTATGGATTTCCAAAATCCAAAATCCTGTACAATTAAGTATTTCAGAAAAAGTACATTTCTTCTTTTACATACAAGCGTGACATAAACCCCTTTAGGTAATTCCTTTGTTATAAAGTTGTTAATAGACAGTACCATGCCTTCGATTACTAGTGGCATTCTGTGCCATCTGAACATCTTCAGAGTCAAAGCTACAGGAACTCGCATACTACCGCAGTTTCAATGACGGCAGTTTAGTGCCACAACATCTTAGGTTAGAGCCGCAGCCGCTCACCCGTTATCGTAAAGGTGCGAACAAAATCAAGCGGCCAGGAAATACGTACGTATGGCAGATCGCCCTGAACCATCTTTCTAGGTGATATAACGATAATTATCCAAAACAAAAATAATCTTTATCGCAACCACACTAGGCCACGCCTCAGTGATGAACCGACTAGGTTATGTCAAAATATAAAAAAGTATTGCTGGAATTTCTTTTGCCACAATTTCCCAAATGCTAACGCTTTACAAAGTAAAAGTATATAGTAGCTCGATAACAACAATCGATTAAGTCAAATTTTCGGGGACTGTCCAATCCTATGCCGATGGATCTATGGTCCTTTTAAAAAGCTTTCTTTCAATGGAGATAAGAGCTCGTCGTCCTCTGAGTTTGAAAAAAAAAATAGAAACGACACGAGTCGAGACTTTCGATGGTACTATAAAGCTTAGTCACTAAAACGACGTATATATTACAATTTTACAGGTTGGTAGAATTAAATACAGAACACATGGCATAACAAAATATTTCATATCAAAGTTAGGCCATTATTGTATGTAATTTATAGAACTTTTATCGATTTTGCCGATAACAAAATTAAAAAAATATATAAAAATTAATATTTGCATTTAGTAATAGTACAACAACACTTACATAGAAATTACAGGATGAAATAAAATTATTTACTCTTTGTAGTCGCAATAGTTTTGAAAATATGCGATAAATATTTCTTTAAATCATTTGACATTAATATATAGTACACCCAGTACATAAACCACTCATGCTTACTTAACATTAAAATACTTCAATGAAGTTAACCATTTCAACATTACTATGTATCCGAACTCAGTACAAACGTACCAAATACATTCGTGTGGTATCCGATACTCTTACTTTTGAGAAAACAATACAAAACTGTCACGTCACGACCGCTCGTTAGCAAAGCGCTTATTTGAAAAAACAAATAGCAAATGTGACAGCTGTATGATAGGCTATTTGTAAAAGGAATGCAGGCTAGAATTAACAATGCAAGATCTCTATAACGCGCAGCGACGACAAATGGGGTGAGAAGTGGTGGAGAAAGCATCGCTCGACATCGTGACCGACAATGTTTAAAGATTGTGATGCACACGATGTACTGATTAAACTGTAATAAACAGTTTTGACGAGAATGACATTGTTAGTGTGTAGCGAGATTTTTATTGTTATATAAAAAATTTTCATTTTATTTCAAATTTAGAATTATAAATCTGTGTTCACTTGCCGACAAACCTCGACCCGCAAGAAAAATTAGTGAGTTACGACACGATACGACTATTTAAAATCTTAAGATATCGAACGGAAACTAACTCTTATATAGGAGTTTATATAACAAAACCTCGTAGCACCTCGATATTATTAATCAATTAGGTAGGACTTTCAATACTTTCTCACTGTCAGGGAAAAAATATTATTAAATATAAAAGTACGGATTTACGGGTAAAACCACTAAGGAAGAGGGTTAGACTTAGCTCAAAGAGTCTCTCAATTGCAGCTACAGTATTATTGAGGTAATAAGTATTACAATTACAATTTTTAAATGTATCCATTGAGCTAATCTTAATACATCGTAAATTATGGTAGGCGTTTTTCCATCCAAAGTCATAAGCTACTGTGCACTCATTTATAACTATTTAGTGGCATATATAGAAGCTCCAAAAATGGTCTCCTAAGCAGCCTTTCGCTAAAAGATCTGATATCAGAACATAACAGTTAATTTTTTGTTATAATATTATTATTAATGAAAAAGGTTAAAAATTACGATTTATTTATTAAAATTGGCCAAGTAAACAATTTCAATGAATCTGTTAAATACGAAATGTGTATTATTTTAAATGATATTCTCATAACAAATGTATGAAAAGCGGCGAAAGTTAAAGAAAACATTAACGTAATAAAGAAAGAGAACATTTCGTAAGTATCATTCGTATATATTTGCTGCTTTCGGGTATCCAATTGGTTTGGCAAGTGTATGTTTCCTTTTACATCTCACTCATAACATTATTTTCTTGATAACCTTTTTAGTTCCCGTATGAATTTTAGAAAACCTTTATACGATATATTCTATTACAGCAGAACCTATAATACATCACCGTCACTTTTAAATGTAGGCCTCCACATAGATTTCCAATAATACCTATCGGAAACGACCTATATTCTGTCTTCCGATGAACCTAACAAAATCGTCTGTCTACCCTGTGGGTAAGACGTCCTAATTTACGCTTGTCTGTGTAATTTTATAGACTTTCTATAAAATTACACAAATTTTATAGACAGGCATCTTTTTTGTGCGCTTCACTTACACTTCAACTTGCAAAACCGCTGAGCTATGCTGGTATTCTTCGTTAAGTTATAATTGAGGCGTCGTCACTATAAATACTTACGTACATTATGTTATATTTTGAATGCCATAATATGTTTAATTAAGAAACATGTAACAGAACTGGCTTCAAGACAAAAGAGAAGCAATAAGAATTAAAAAAAAACAGCTCAAGCTCTCATAAATATTTCTTATTTACAATAACAGAGGGCTGAAGTAAAACGCGTTTGTTAAAATATTACCTACTGGAAAGAATTAATTGAAAAAAATCCACATACATTACCAGTAATCAGATCTGATAGAAACACAGTCAATTAAAATATTTTAACATAAAATCCCACACACTTTTTCTATAATTGGAAGATTGTAACATTAGATGAAATAAATAAAAACTTACTTATCTAAACGGCAGACTCTGATATCGAATTTAAATAAATTATGATTATATAATATACAGGGTAATTGGTGTAACATTTTTTTAAATGGTAAATATATAGCCTATTTATCAGTAAAAAGCGTTAAAAATTTTAGCTTTATTTACAATCATGTATAAAGTTTCACTCTGATATATGTTTATTACACTTTTTCTACTGGAATGCGACAGGGTAATAACTTCTGGTATTATAAAGTGTGCATGAACAAATAGTAAACAATAGTTAATGTTAATATGTAGTAATCTGGAAACTAGAGACGCTTTTTCTTACAATGTTATTATGATATTTATCTTTTCTGAAACTATTTTTGGATAGAATGTACATGCCACACATTAATTGTCAATCATCCTGTATAATAACAATTAAATTTAATAATTATAAGTTACACATTTTAAGTTTTTTTTAATAAAAAAAAATTATATTAACTGATTTATTCGTGAAGTATTCGTTGAATATATACCACAGATTAAAAAGAATGTTGTTATTAAAGTAAAGCACTTCTTACGACTCCGAGAAATTATTTTAAATAAAAGGAAGTGCTCAAAACACTTTCACTTAAAAATCTTTTGTAATACTATAGTCTCATTAACGAGATCAAGGTCTCTCAAGTCGCCGTCGTACATTATAATTTCATATGCGGACGGCCATTCATTTCACTGTCGCGGCCAACGAAAGCGACTCAGTCGTAATTACAACATGTTTATCGGTTATTGCCTGCCGCACAATTATAATCATTCGCGTAGTTCTAGTTATTGTTTACAACAGTCTGCTATGTTATAATAGAAATAATATTACACAAACATAACGCAATGGATATTATGACTTCACATATAGTACAAAGACCTTTTGATCTATTATAATATATAGGTAATGTTCGAAACTGACCAGAGAAGGGTTTATTGTTAGTTAAAAATAACCTATTTCCAATTGGACAAAGGGCTTGCGATTATTATTTTTTTTTTTTTTTGGTTGATTGTGAAGTAAATCTTTATTTTATACAGGAATAATATTTTCGTAGGAACGAAACTAAATTACAGCCAAGCGGATTGGCACGCTGAAGAAAGTGTGAACCTGAAGCATGTAAGCCTCTTGCAAATAGTTCTATTGGAACATTATAAAGGAGGCTTGCTTCCGGCTATGGACGTGCTACGGCGGAAATTATTATATTGCTAGTACGTTAAATGTAATTAAAATTGAAATTAAACTTTACTGATTGAACTAACAGATTAATTTGCAAAAATACTGTTAGCCCAGGTTTTAGAATAAAAAGTCTCTAAAATTTAATGTTGGTAGAGTTTATCGCTAATATCTTCAACGAAAACGATAATAACAAAACTCTGCATTTTACAACGTGCATTTACAGCGCGTGCATTTTTGAAAGTAAATGCATTTTTTATGTGTTAATATACAAGATGGACAATGATCTTTGTTTTTTTAGATTTATCGCGTGCGTGCAATATATGTATAATATATATATATATATATATATATAATATCAATCAATATATATATTGATCGTCATTATGATTGCATTTAGTCGTATGACTTCTACTGAGGGACATTGGCCTTGCTATATGGAATATATAATAAGACTAGTTGAAAACGACGCATAGAACCCCACCGTCTCCTCTCCCGTCGTTAACGTAAGGGTCGCCTAAGAGATAAATAATAACGGTCAAGGGGAGCACATTGGGGGGGTACATTTTAATTTCAAAAATGCGCTCGTCAACCCTCAATGCTAGGTGTATACACATATATATTTATATATATGGGGATTTATCATAATAGTGTATTTTTATTTCGCTGTAATAGGAGTGGATAAAAGAGTGTTATAGAATTATTTAAAAATCTGCCATAAACTAGAAATTACATTAAGTAAGCTATATTATATTCCTCGCCACTTTTTACAAGAAATAAGTGGCTTTAAATGTTTGCTTGTTTTGACTTTGGCAAGTAACAGCCGACAAGACTGGCTTAGGTTTGGAATGGTCAAAACATGTGACGAAAGTAAGTTGTTATTTTAAACACCTTTGGTACCTTAATAAGGCCGCCATTAGTTAAATATTTGTATTGCATCTAATGATGTTAATGCCGTCAACCTGGGGGATTTTACAGAACCTCAGTAATGAGTTAACGGAGTAGAAAGGTCCGTAAATTTGTACAAAAAATTTTACTCCTGTCGTACTCCTGTTGCAAGATGAGGTTCGTACATGTGTGCGCGTTTTGGACCATTGATTCTACCACGGATAGCCCACGCTGTTCACGATTTTGAGACAGATTGATCGTGCGGTAGTCAAGTAGTGAGACTCTTTCAGCTTTTATAAAAAATTAAAGTAGAGCGTTGCGGGTTCTTAGACTATAATGTTACTACATATGACACGAGAATGATTGTCATTTGACGTCAGACTTTCTTACTTCGCGTTAACTCTCTTTACTCACCATTTCGGTCTGCTCATATATACCAAAATGTCGCACTTACACTTTCGAACAATTACATACTTGTTAAGTCATGCATATTATAGCAATATCTCCAATTACGTAGTTCACATGTAAACAATATAATGTATAATTTTTTAAATTACATTTTGAGAGATATAATGACATAGAATTAGTTGAAACGTTAAATAGTGTGATACCAGAGAAAATACGCTTTCGCGAAGCTCCGTGAACGATGTACATTGTTCACAGACAGGCGCAATTGTTTAAAACAATGAGTTGTATAGTTCAAGAGCAATCTATCGTGTGACTTTAAGAGAATCAAGTGATTTGCAAACTTTTTATTGGTTAGAATATGCTCGTATACTTTAAATTTTCTCAATTGCGCACAAAAAGTTTTTAAACATTTAACAGTAGACGAAAGAAATAACAGAAAACAGTTGATCCTGATTTGGTATTTAAACAATTTACCAGCTAATCAAGTTTTTTGTAATGTAGATAAAAAACAAAAAAGCATATTACGCGATAGTAGGTGCCCATGTAAAAAGTCACATCTGTCAATAAAGAAATCTCCGTTGCATTTGCAGCCTTGAAATATCTAGATAATCTAGTTTTCTAAGGCACTATTTTAAAATATGGCTACTATAAAAGATGTAATCAGCACAGGCTAAGAGATGTAATCAGGGACAAAAAAAAGATAGTATCCACATAGTGCACAGAACTGATGCCTCAAAGCTTCTGGAGACCACGGATGGCAAGCGTAGTGTATGACGTCCTCCTAAAAGGTAGAGGGACGATTTTGTCAAGTTCATCGGGAGATACTGAATGTAAGCCGCTCCCAAAAGGTCATTTAGAAATCTATGAAAGAGGCCCAAATCCAGTTGTGGACATCCTACGGGTGAAGTGATATGCTATTAAAATTACACCTCAAAATTATATGTCAATCTACGATTATACACTAAACTAAACTGCACGAGGAAACGAAAATACTTAGCTACTCTGAGAAAACTTTTCTTCAACACATTTAAAGAAAAAGATATCTAAAATTTGTCTCTTAACAATTCCTATCAACGAACAAAGGATGTTTTATATGACACAAGCTTTCTATATCAATGATATTGCTTGGGTTCCATTACCTCTTATGTAGTTAATAATTGTGTCTTAATATTTGTTAACATATGATATAAGTATAAACTCATAAATATTTCAATAATCTTAAAATAAGTTTATTATTAAAAAAATTAATACTTGTTTTATTACAATTAGCGATGAATGTAATCCAGTAAAAAATTAAAATCAAACTTCCTCTAATTTAAGGATATTACTGTTAGTTTCTGTATATTTTTATTGTTTAAGGTGAGTTTTATTAATATTTAAGCCTTTATCGTTCAATACATACATAATATAAAACAATACACTACACCGACAACAAAGAAATATTACTTACAATTTATCCTTAAACAAACAAATGTAATATTTAATATAAAAATTTTGTTAAAAATAACAAATGACTAACAAAAAGCATCAGTTTTCCAAAAATATTACCAAAATGTAAGCCACAATGTCTATTCAATTAATTAAATAGTAACATTTTATTGTTGTTTCAGCCGGTAGAGTTCGTTGACTAACATTTTGTAACAATTATTTACTTCCATTTGCGCCCAAGTATTTGGTTCATACCGTATACTTCTGATTTGAGATCACCTTGCAGGAAAAATTCATATAGTTAAATTGAGTACCATAGAATCTATATATATTTTATCTATTAATTCAGAAGATTAGAAAAAATCACGAATGCTTAGCTAACGCAAATTGGACATATGGACTTTGTTACAATCCGTTGGAATGTTTCATGCTTTAAGCCTAGCATGAATAGTAGTTCAGATGCAAATCTAAACAAATATAAAATCAATAAATCTCTTGAACAAACATAAAATTTCTTTGGAGACAACTTTTAATTATTATATATAGCATATTGTATATGGCTTAAAATTTATGTCAAACATAAATAGTGTTAATATTTCAGACATCTTTTAATATTTATTATTAAGTACTATTCGTTTTACTTGAAGCGTTTTAATTTTATGTATAATTTGTCATAAGAAATAACAGTTTAAATATAAGCCTCTATTTATTTTTGTCTAATCCCTTAAATGTAACAACACGATGCCATGGCATTATCTATATACTTTACACGAAACATCTAATCCGTCCAGCGAAAGTGTCTAGACAATATTTACTCTGTTACTTAAACCTTATCAACTAAAAGGGTTTTTAAAACTTCGCTTACGGGTTCCCACTTCCATTATCCTGGCGGTTATTTGGATTTTAACAAGATTTTAGTCTACCTTTGTGAACGAATGCTGAATCATTGGATATAAGGTTACCTACCCCAATGAATATAATACGTTCAATCACGACCAACTTTAAATTTTTGTCTCGTCACCACCTTCAGTTCAGCTATAGGTGGTCCACTATTAGACATAGCAACAGCAATCCAAAGCGTTTTCCCAGGAACTTAAGAAAGTTGTCTGTTCACCTTGTGGGTGGGCGTGCTACGCTGCAGTTGCGTATCCGTGGTTTCCTCTTCAGAACCTTAAAGCGCCAGCGGCAATCCGTTCTGCGCATTAAGCGACCTACGCACTACCACTACAACCACTGAAATATCTTGGTTCATTCGTTTACGGATCTCCGCGTTCCTTATTTAATTTTGCTACAATCCCGAACATAGCCCTCTCCATGGCTTGCTCAGCGAGTTCGAGTTTGCCAATGACGCCCGAAATGACACCAGGTTTTAATACCGTAAGTCATCACGTTTGTGTGGTCTAAATAAATACGCCTATTTTTAAAGGTGTTAATAATCTCTTAGTATTCCTGAGCTGAAAGGAGAGTCGTCTTCTAACAGTAGAAACACAAGAATAAGTTTAAGCATCGGCAACAAAACAGTCTCAGAAAAAGAACTTTTATAATCAAACAGTTCCGCTTTAGGCATTTAAAAAGGCCTTTATTGGATGAAAGTAAAATTAAACCTTTTATGTACAAGATTAAATCCAAGCGTTACGTAAAATCGTAAAAGCTAATGGCCACTGGGCCATCAACATTACTCAAGTACGTGGATCACGGCTCAACTGAATTGTCACGCAAAAATGTATCGAAGTATAAATTATCGACATGATAATTTACAATTTTAATAGATATCGTGTTTAACTTAATTACGATTATTCTATTAATTATGTTTATCCATTGCGCATAAAAAATGTAAGCTTAATAGGTGCCGGGAAAAGTCTTTAAGCACATAGTATGGCAAGCTATGTTTAAAATTATGAGGAGACTGCCGAAAGTACTAGACGTCAAAAATTCATCGAAGAAATAGCACTTATGTACTATGGTTAAATAAAAAAAAATATATAAAATGCGAAGGAAATTTTTGTCTAACCTGTTATTTATAATTTATAAGAAATTAATGTATAATTGTATAATAGTATATTATTATTTACATACGGAATTAAGAGAATTTCAACAATACAATAGTCGTGAGAATATCAATAAAGGCGTTCGCCTCGTCGTTAAATAACAAAAGTATTTAATATCCCAGAACACAAAATTAACATCCGAGACCCAATTGCCAGTGTGTGCAACACCTACAATCAATTTAATTTTATTGAATCTGGATAAAGAACTTTCAAGGATAGAATACTTAAACACTTTTGCCTGTACACTTATATATTAAGTATTAAATTATTTTTGATTTATAATATCACTTTATCGTAAGTATATAATGCTTACAATATCTTGATTATAATTAATTAAATATCATTTATTTAGAGCTTGTTGTTTTAATATCATTTAGAGAACCTGCTCATAATATTTTTTTATTATTTTATCAACGTTTAGATAAATTATACTTAATTATGGCCAGGACTGTATATTCCTGCAATAGGTAATGATAGTTAAATATATGAAAATGTATGTTATGTTTTGCTGATAGCCTGTTTATTTAAAATTAAAAAATATTGAGGAAATGATGTTAAGCTAAACAAGTTACCAAAAATTTTATTTTTTATTACATTATAAACTAATAAAACCTTATAAAACTTGTACAATATAACTTCAATGTAACTTTTTTTTCCTCTCAGTATTTGTACTGCACCACGAACCCAACGATACGAGCTTTTATCTAAAGATAAGCATAAAAAAACTAACACAGATGCAACATAATCTTATTAGTAGAGAGATAAAAAAACTTACCGGCAGAATTTCCATAACGATAGCTTATCTAATAGGAAGAGGCCAGTCACTAAATCTGTTTGACCATCACTCAAAAATTTCACCGGAACAATCCAATCACCTTACATGCCGGTAATCCTCAGTTTTCATGTCACAAGGCGTGTCTCTTTGATAACAGAAATTACGAACTCATTACGTGTTTTCGACACCGCGGCTGCTTGAGAATAGCGCGGTAAAGCACGACGAGGTTCCCACGTGAGAGAAATGCGTTTTAACAATAGTGGAGGCGCCCGAGTCGAAAGGTGGGCAAAAAGCGAATGGGAGCAAGCAATGAGTATGCGCAGCGTAGGGAGAGAGGCTCTACCTGCTGACCCATTTCAACCGCGACTATTGACAATGCCATAAAGAATTTTGAGCCCCTATTCGAACATCATTCCGGCACTTATAAAAACGACCTCCCACCCGCTCCGTCAATATTTATGAACGATTAGATGTGGGAGTTTTTACTGGAATTATTTTGAATTCTATCCGATAATTTTTATGAAACACTTTATAAGTTTAATAGTTGCCATGAGCAATCCCTAAATGTTAAAAAAAAAAACTTTTATATTATAACTGCATGGCACAAAGTAGTTATTTAAAGTATAAGTGCATTTTAATTTAATGACAATATTTTAAATAGTGATACTTTATAAGAGCTTATATTTTGCCAACAAATTGTGCATATGATTTTGATTTTGAGTTACAATATATTTTTTTGTGTGTAAAAATAAAAAAAAAAAACAGTTTAAATGAGGAGTTTAATAAAAGAACAACCTAAACTTTTTTTAACATTCGTACGTATGCCTAATTCAATACCAGGAAATTTATACTAAACATTTTAAATGATTTAATTAAAGAAGTTTTTATACTCATAAACAATTGACATTGTGGTACACTTGTAGGTATTTATAGAGACTATTGCTTACAAAGAACGTTTAATATCTCCGTGAGTACTAAACCAAAATGACCTTACTGTGATATTAAATATTAATTTCAGTGTCATCACCATGGAGAGACCACTTTTGGTAAAATCATCGAAAGACGGTGGATGCGACCGCTACCCAGCGGTCTTGTTAGATTTTAGAGAGGAGACCTTTCTTATACACAAGTATTTTATATAGCACAGAGAAAACTATATCTATTTTATTATTACTGTATACGGTAATATGTATTATATCAAAAGGGAAATGATTATAGCATTTTATAGAAAACGCTTTTAAATAATAAAAAGGTATTAATATCTTTTTTAAAGTCTTCTATTGAAATCCTTATGACGTACAAATGTGTAAAAAGAAGTTTGTATTCGCAGTCACGTAGAGTTATTCAGTGAAATTGTTGAATTTCGTGGCCCAGCGCTGTGTTTACTAAACGGTCGGCTTTCGCAAACTGACCCCATGCGATTCACGTCTCTTCGGAAAACTTTTACCACTACACTGTTTCCTTTACATTTACGTCTAAGTTACGTCAAAACTTGATCTAGATATCTTTAAACATATAGTGACGAAACAAGCAAACCCTTTATCTCCACAAGAAATGAAAACATTCACACTCATCCCGCGATATGTTCGCTTCGATCTTGAAATACGAGGTCATCAACATTACCACATTTATAAGTTACGTAATTAGCCTAGAGCGATATTACTAACTTACTTCAAAGTTAATAGATAGCATTTACGCTTTATTTATTTATTTCC
Organism: Battus philenor; assembly: GCF_028537555.1. Taxonomy (NCBI): domain Eukaryota; kingdom Metazoa; phylum Arthropoda; class Insecta; order Lepidoptera; family Papilionidae; genus Battus; species Battus philenor. The sequence continues at coordinate 11,023,796 of NW_027181704.1, forward strand.
TCGATATTTCACATCATTCAGAAAAACATAAATAGAAATCAAATGAAATACAAAAGACCACAAAAGGTGATTTCCAGACAACGTCAATTAATAAGGAAAAGAAATAGGCGGTCATATCAAGACAATACATAAGCAGTTAGTAATACAATAGGTGTAATACGTCCAGTGATAAACTGAAGTAAACAAGTTGAAGTATGCTTAATGGTTGGCAGCAGCAACAAACGCAACACTTATATCCAATACAAGAAATAGCACTATAAATGTAAGCACAAAAAAGTAGAAGGGCAGATGTAATAATACGTATTCGATACTAAAAGTTCCAGTCGCTGTTTCCATGTTTTCATTTATTTAATTTTGGTTCTACAACCTCCACAATGTCTTAATCATAGGATAAATACAAATAAATCCAAAACACACGGAAGTCGTCAGCTAAACAAAAAATTATCAATATGAAAACGCGTCCGCATTATTTAAAAAAATAAACGTAAATTTTACTAATGAATTTCTGCCACACACATTTGTAGTAGCGAGTAGTGAGCAATGGTAACCTAGCGGTAAAGGAATGAGAATCGCGATCGTAGGCCGCGGATTCGATTCTCGAGATCTTAGATATTTTATACATTTTGCATTAATAATACAGGATTTTTATTGATTAAAAACTTGTTTTCTGGGGATGGGTAGCAGCGACCTCTGCGTACCATAATAACACACTGCGATCGCAAACCTGCCTGCCAAGCGTGGCAATTATGTCCCCCTATAGATATTTTTAAGGTAAACCTTGCAGTAGGCGTCTATGGGTTGAAATAACGACGGCATTTACTGAATAAAAAAATTTTGTACTGTTCCAAGCAATTTTATAGTTAACCTCGTTATAATATATCAATGAGGGTCGAAGCAATGTTACGTAAAACCACTTTTGCACTAAATGTAAATGCAAAACAGCTTTAACAAAAACGAATCACGTAAATGCTAGTTGTTATTATTCTAATTGCATAAGCTTGCAAAAACACCGTATCGACAACAAAGTGAAAAAGAACCACACTCAATCGAAAGTCGTCGAAACGTGTAAAAGCATAGGATGAATAATCCATTGAAATATTGCAATGTTTTATTTTCACGTTTGTTAGACCTTTTTACATTTGAGATCACACCAAACGTTTTACTTTAAGACCCAGAATCATGGACAGTAGTAAAGAATACAAACTACTAATTAATGTCTCTTTTCACAAGGAACACAAGATCAAGTTACTCCTCTCGACAATCTATCATTAGAAAATATTAACTTAAGTTTAACAATATTACATGAAATAAAGATAATGCTATGGAGAGATTTGTCGTCTAACGTAAATGGATCATGATAACAACTTCTTTGCAGAGAGTACAGGACTATTTTAACAAAAATACCCCGGTAAAAATGTCGCCGTCGATTATATCGAACTTTGTTGAATGCCCTCAAGAAAGCAGAGGATGGCATAGTAGGAATATGGCTTGTCACCGACTTAAAAGTTAGGACATGATTTTCTGAAATGAGACGATTGAAAAGAAGATTCATCACCATTATCATTTATCACTTCCGCTGCTGGTTAGATCTCTTTCCTAGATTTTAGATAGGACCGGTTGAAAGCAGCCTGTATTCACCACCCTACGCTGCGCTCGCCAGTCTGTTATCTCACCTCCAGGTTTATATGAAAATACTAAAAACCCAGAAGTACGATGTTCAAACTTGAGTTTTTACAATAGGTATATTTGAACCATAATAATAATTGATGAGAATTCCAATGGTTAGATTAAAAAAACGTTAATATGATGATACACAAACATAAATTTGTCGAAATCTTGATAAGGTTTTAGATATTTTATTATACTTATAAACTATACTTAGAATTTTTTGTGCTATTTATATCTTGTTTACTTTGATATATTTGTAACACAATTATCGGAAAGATAAAAAAGGGTTTTATTCTATTATATCGTCAGTCATTATATTATAATAAAAATGATGCATCTTTTTACAAACCTGTTACAAAAATCTTTAGGGTTTACAAAGCTTTTCCTACAGATAATAAATAGTACACAAATTGCTGTCTTTTAAGCCAATATTGGATCCTTTACAATACATCCATCCAAAAATTAATGACATTCGCTAGATTACATTTTATTTACTCTTGGGGCATGCACATATTACACCCTAATGTGCGCGAACCCTAATAAAATATGTAGTGTTGATAATGTTTATTTTATTCAATAGTTTACGAATGTGCATAACTCAAAACTTCTTTATTTATATTATATTTTTTTTATTTATCATGCTGTGTATACATATATAGTTAGAAATGCAACGTAGCTTTCTTCTTCATTTATAACAAAATATTCTATTCTGTATTGGCCATATCTTGTTTTACGTTGTTAGTGGAACAGATAAATAATTATTAATTATCTGATCTCTGCCTATTTTATTTTTCTGTCTGCAAAACTTATTTAATTTAAAAAACAGAATGATTTAATTCGCATAGGCATTTACCTGTAATTTGGAGTCGTCAATCATTTCGAGGATTACAAAAAAGTCTGCGTAGTAGTTCGTGCGTAAGTTAATTTAATCTGTTATACTATACACACTAGATTTCTTTACTATTTATGTGTTATAGTCCGAAAAATGAAATCCAATACGATATTTATCGAAATAATTATAATCGAAAGTTATTTCCCACCAAAGCAGATGATGTCATTGTACGGAACTGTCACTTTTAAAACAACGTTTCTTTTGATCGACAGCATTTAAACACTCGTCACAATGTGGTTAACGCTTTGTATATTAACAGCGTACAACACATTTTGTATAAAAGAATTATATTTTGATAGTTTTATTACAAATCTATTGTCACAGATGGTTTCAATATTTCTTTAAACAATTTTCTAATTCGCTTACATAAAAATTAAATACAATGGTAAATGAGGTTACCGTGTCGGTTTTTATTATTTTCATGACTTCTTTAGATAATATTTTTCGAATCTGAACTCCATTGAAATTTCGATTTGTCAAGGACCAAATATCATTTTTGACTTAAACCACAAAAGAAATCTACGATAATCAAATTCTTCAAAATATTCTACTACTTCGTTCTTCTCGGAAATATGACTTTATTCATTATTCGTCTCCTTTCTAAACCTTTCTAATTTACAATAAACTACCCCTTGGAATAAGAGTGTCAGTAAACCGTACGCCGTGTTGCGACATGGTCACTTACGGTGGACCTTATAAGGAAGCTCAAGGTTATGCAGAGAAGAATGGAGAGAGATATGCTCAAAATGACGAGATCCGATAAGGCCCTGACGTAGCTCGAAAAATTACCTGTCTGAAGAGGGAGTAGACGGGGCACATCTCTCGTGCAACCGATAACCTTTGGGGCCAACAGGTTCCCGATAGGGGAACTACAAGCTGCAACACGCAGAGTAGGTAGCCCTTTCACCTTTTCCTTAGTGACTATATTTGGGGAAGACCTATGCATTGATGTGGCCATCTATTGGCTGAAAAGAAGAGGAAACCGATAGATGTTTAAAAAGAAGATTCGAGACGTATCTGCGGAAGAATCGGCGTAACTTCTCTCTCAATGTGTAATGTAGCATAATTACATTATATCATTATTATATACTATGAAAAAACATATTATATACTTTTTTAGTGTGTGTTTATTAGGCAATAAACATAATATTTGTTATGTATGTATAGCATACAGTTTTACATCATTTTTCTTTACCGTTTACACCTGTTTATACGTTATTTCTCCACCACCCTTGGCTCGTTGAGAACACCTTTAAGGCTTTATATACTACAATCATTATTAGATAAAATTAATAACGACGGTATTTTGCACATTTTTAAATTTTATTTATATATTAAAATTAATTCACATTAAATCATTTCTTTACACAGTCACTATCACATTTAATGTATTCAAAAACATGGACGATCCTCTCGATATATCATTATTATTATAAGTCTCAAAACCAATCGAGCAATGGAAGCGTTAGTGAAAGTCCAAGCGCGCGATGTTTATTTAAACATTCTTACGTGAATGGAGTCGCGTAAATTTTTTTAATCGTTGAATTAAAATCATACGGCCAGTAGGATTTTCGGTAAAAAAAAATTATATTAACAAATATGCTTAATATTTATGAACTCTTCACTATATTTTATAATGAAAAAAGAAACTACTAACTTAAAAATTTAATTAAATGATAAAATTATTATTTTGTTTTTAATAATAATAATGTGGTACTCTCGAATCCTAACAATGCAATTTAACAAATAAATCAAAAACATAGAATTCTACGTATCATCTCGTGTATGATTGAACGAGTTATATATTGAACAAAGTTACTTTTAAATTGAGTTCATTATATGAAGATCGAGTAATGATAACGTAGTGGTTAAGATAAGTGAATATCAATAAGCCAGCACACCTTGGGACCAATAATATAAAAAATATATAACATTTAGCACTCGAAATGTTCTGTTTGATAGATTAGACACGCTTTTTCAAAGAAAAACTCGAGAATGAAGATATTACAAAGCCAATATCAAGTGCTATGGGTAGTATACATAATTATCAGTCACCTGAGGTGTAAATTTTTTTTTGCCTCATCCCGATAGCCGGAAGAATTAAAGAGAGTGGCGGTTTAAAAATATTTATCATTACAAATACGAGAAATAACAATAACCTTTAAGATACACAAATACTCCGTCATCATTGACGGTATACGGAAGAAACATTCAAGCAACATCCATTCGATGGTATTTAAAACAATAACATCATTGAGAATTGTCCCAGACTCTTTCCAAGAATTTACAATAGCAGAGGTCTAGTACATTCGAAACTGAGTCTTATTTTAAAGATTCAACGTATAAATTTATTTCAATGTGGAATTGTATATATTTGGAGGAATTATCCAGCGAATTTGACCTTGATTCCGTCATGAGAGTAACTCTCTGAATCCATTGTTCAACTTCATTTTTTGCCATATGTGAATTTCTTGTTCACGTATAAAAGCAATCTCCACTGATTCTCTAATTACGATTTTGAATTGTATATAATTGTATGCAATTGCATGTATTTTATTACTATTTTTATTTTTATTAATTACTTTGAAAGTTATTGTATAACCTATTAAAAGACGAATTGAATCTTTATATTTAAAAATCTACATTAAACATAATTGGTAACTAAATTATGTTATTGAATTTTTGATCTGTTTATATATCACGATTGCATTATAAATACGTTAAAATAATTGTTGTTAAAACAATAAACAAAATTTTTAATTCTTTTTTATCGACTTGTCATAAAGGAATCAGATTGAATAGTTAATTATGACACTGACAGTTTATGTATAAAAGGCAATGTTTAAAATTATAACAATAAAACAAGTTAAAATTAAATGAATTTATTGAACAGTTACATTTTTTTCCTTCAATACATTATAACAAGGTTTGTTCCACAAGCGACTAGTGTTAAAACTTACGATGTGCGTCGTATAAATGAATCGTGTTATTTAGTAACTAGCTATCCCGAGTACGACTATGGAAAGCCTAAAGGACTTGACTTAGATCCCGATACCAAAGTGGTTTCTATGGATGATGATAAGAAAATTTTGAAAACCGGTCACGAAACAGCCGACGCACAAAGCAGAATCCCCGCGGACGGTAACACGGGACGCAAGCAAAAGCCAACAATGTCAGCAGATGCAATTAAGGAAGCTAGAGAAAACTATTTTAAACATGTTTTCTCCACAATGAAAAAAAATCCTGTAACAACGATTTCGCCGATTGCGTCGTCACCTTTTGCAAATTTGATAGAATCGGAAAGTCGGGAATTAAAAGGTCCGTTTGTCCAAGCGGATGTAAATCTACTAACGGCCAGGAAGCTAGCGTCCATACTGATTTATGAATTACAATATAACGATTACTTAAAAACTATAGATAGCATGTACAAAAGAAGAAGTAATAGAAATTAAAATATCTATTTAAATTAGTAATTTTTATAAGTTAAACGATGTAATCAACTTGAATGTAATAATAAACTGCAAAAGTTTTTAACAGAAAGGTCAAAAAGGTCAAAGGTCTCTTATTTCCTTCTTACTTCATCACCAGCAGAAGTTTCGGATCACAGTGGTATCGAACCAACATAATTGTTCAAATGAAGTCATATCTACTTCTTAGCTATATCAGCGCACAGCGTAAATACTGTCATTTGCGCATGCCAAAATAGTGTGCTAACAGACAATCAATGACTTTGAATAGAATTTATCTTTGTGAACATTGTTAAATTGTAAATGTGTAGTTTAATAGAATTACATTTGATAATGATTGAACCTATCGTGACAGTATTGAAAAATATAAATTGTAAACCAATAAGTCAGATTAAAAATGTTAAGGATTATACTGTTTTTGTAATACTCAAATAACACTAAACGAGATAAAGATATGTTTTTCTTCTTCTCCACCACTTCCTCGTGGCTGAGGATCGTGGTCAAGCACATCAGTTTCTGCTACCGTCTTTATTCAAGCTTTTCTATTTTGTGAAAGTTAAACGGTATGTTTCCAAGAGGGCAAATGTCAGTCTAGATTTGTTGCTGACAAGTTTTATAATATAGAGAACTATATTGTGGAGGTTACAGAACCAAAAATCAACGCCATGAACAATGACTTGACTTGATTGAATGACTGACGAAATACTGACTGAATCTTTTATTATCAATGTATAAACTAACATTGTATTAATAAATAATTTTTAACATAAAAACATTTCAGTTACTGGTGTACATTTATAAAATAGTCTTATGTAAGCGCCTATATGAATTACTTAACTTTCTATGATGTCCACTAAAAATATCTGTTTACTTATAACGGTATGTTTAATTATATCTCGAGATTAGTAACCATGTATTCAATTAGTAACAGTAAATCAGAATTAAATCATAAAGCTATATCATAAACTATATAATCTATCCCGATGCCCCACATGTGTAACTAGCTGAGCACCGTCTTAACACTGGACTAAACAGCGATGAAGTCGGGCAAGTATAGTTATAAGAAGAAAACGTTCCGTTTGCCGCTAAGACGCACATAAAGTAAGTGCGACATGTATTGTCACTAGCGTTTGGAAATCTCCCCGCAGTTGGACATACCCCACTCGCACTATTCGCACCGCAAGTATAATTTGTAGAACACCGTTGCAAAACGGGATTGAACAGGGAGGTTGTAGGACAAACGTAATTATTCGAACTAAAGCTGTTGTTAGCAGTATTTAAAACACATAACGTATAATTTCTACATGTCGCGTCGTTGGGCACAGGAAAACGACCCGCTCCGGTAGCAGTGCAATTAATTTGGGCTTGAACTACCCAATGCAGGCAAAAGACCTGAAATAAAAACATTTACGTATTTAAAACTATGTTCAAACGTTATCTATTATTACACAAGTGTTAAGAGAAGTTTAATTAAAGTAATTTGTATAACATTTTTTAAAAAAGATTTGTTTATTGTATTTTACAAAGGATATAAGTTAGTCATATGCTCCAGAATGACGAGATTCATAGATAAACGAAAGTAAACGCCATAGCCCAGGGTATTAATAAATTGAAGCGGCATTGGGCAGGCCACGTGAAGTTCTGGAGTGGAGACTACGGAATGGACAGAGAACCTTGTCAAAGTCTTCGGGAGACGCTAGATGCAAGCCGCTTTCTACTAGTCCTATAGGAAATTTATGGTGTAGGCCTATGTTCAACAGAGGACGTCTTACGGCTGAAGTGTTAACGATAATTTATCAAAATTTTAGTTTCTTGTTACTTCTTAGACTCCTTACGTTATTAGACAACACCACACTTGATTAAAGTGAAAATTACATACTTTTATGAAAAAAGCAAAAACCCGTACTCTAATATTATTTCAATTATTTCCAATGACTTTCAAAGGCAAATAAAAAACTGCAATAGCAATAAAATGTTCATTGCAAATAGGAATACGATATCAAATACTTTCAAGGTTATGAAAATTCTTGTAAACTTAATCTAGCCTTTAAAGGGGTTTAAGCAATGTGACGCTATTATTTTAATCAATTTTTACACTTTCTTTTAAGAAGTTTGTGTTTCGTTGTAAATGAACTTAAGCGAGTAATGATTGAATCGTTCTATTGACATTAAACTTAATAATAAGACGAAATAATTTTTATCGTGTAACTACGATAATTTAATTTTTTGCGAAAAAAATGAAATAAACATTAACAGGTAATAATTGATCTTCTACGATTGCTATATTTTTACTTTACACATTGCATTGAAAAGGACAACAAAAATATTATTTAGAATTTAAACCTACCATAAACACTGCACAACAGACAAAGGCTGTCCTTTTAGTCACCATCTTGCTTTCTAAATGAAATTTCAGAATTTAACCGTTGATTTTTATAGAGCCATACAGGATTAGCGATTCATTTCCTTGTCTTATCACAACAGATGTATTTTACGACAACATAAGCTTCTAATAAAGCAATAGCCATAAACATTAAACATTTTTCCACTTTTTACATCTCCTACGTTCGTATTATGACTCCTATATAGTGTTACTCTTTTATTTATTTCACTACTCTATATGCGGTATTAACATATAAATGTGTTTATACAAATTAATCAATTGACAAGCTCATAGTGCCTTCATGAAAAGAGGCTTGGATATCTTTACAAGATCAATTCAGGAGATCGGAGATCCGTAAATGAAAGAATAAGTATACGACAAAACTCAGCAACTTGGCAAGTTCACTTTGCAGTGAGCAGACCACATACCACGTAGAAAAAATGGCCACTAGGGCTTTAAAGAGCTGAGATCGCGACGTCCAATGGCGAGGTGGACTGACGGTGGGTGACTAAAATCTGGGCAGACCACCAAGAACTTCGATATTTCGGTTTCTTTCTATTACTACCAGATATTCCAAGTTATTGACATTTATGCGAGCAACATAGCTGTAATAATCAAAAAGTTTCTAAATCAGCTTTTCTTTACACATTCTTTTTTTCTACTATAAATCTTTTAAAAATGTTGAATTACTGAAAATCAATGAATATTTGTGGACACTTAATACGTGAATTATTATGTATAAATTGAATCAAGTTATTCCTACGAATAAAAGTAGTAAAGTATAACAGCGAAAATATCATCAAGAACAATAGTATTTTTTTTTATTAACTAAATATGATTAGTGACTATATCTATGTAAATTTTAATTCAAACTTAGTACATTAAAAGTAAAGTTGTTTTAAAATTATATTAACAAGTTGACGCGGCGAATTTCGTTCTGTCTAACTAATGAATTATGTACGGATTATCAAATTCACACAAAATTATTAACGCAATTTTTTAAAATGACATATATATAGATAACACAAAAAGTCTCAGTGGCGGCTATTTACAATTTTTCCTCATTTAAAAATTAATATAAATAAACTCATTGATCAACAGAATCTACATGTTGCGTATTTAGTTGTTACATCGTAATCATCATCATTTAAGCTGTAAGACATTCAGTTACATCGCCTGCCTTTATACGCCAAACCATTGTACCCATACCATAGCTATTTATCGTCATTATCATCATTATATCAGCAGTAGAAAGTTCACAGCTGGACACAGGCATCGCCCTTATCCAAAAGGATCGATTGAAAGCAGCATCCAGGGTCTTCTGTTAACCATAACAATGTCATCTTTCCGGCTTGTAGGTAGACCTTAATGACCTGGGACTTTCAGTTCAATGTGCTATGTGGCCTGTCCGCTGCCACTTACTAATCCGCTGGGCTATGTCAATTACTTTCATTCGTCTATGAATCTCCCTAATCTTAGTATGATCTCTTTGAGAAATCCGGAGCATAATTCTACCCATGGCTCGTTGAGCAACTATGAGCGTGATAAACCGAAAATTAGAGACCACAGCTATTACAACCTTTTGTATTTCAAAACCGTTCGAAATAAATAAGGTACTCTCGCCATAAAAGTATAAGCTAATCACTTGTCATTTTTAATATTATGAGTATTGTTTAATTAGAGAAAAACCGGTCTTAATAGAAATCTATGGGTTAAGCTAACAGTTGAAGTCCTAAGTAGAAATGATGACGATGACGATGTATCAAAACAAAGTTATACATAAGATTCGAAATTGGATTAGAATAATAAATAAAATTGAAATTTTTAATTGAAGCTTTTATTATTTTAGTTACATCTTGAACTCAAAAAGAAACTATTTTTTCTACTATATTTTTTTTTTTGTAATATAAGTATGTGAAGTCATAGCTTGTTAAAACAGACACGATAATAAATTAAAGTGATTTATTGTAACATAATATAGTAAATTATTTTAACATAACGCCAAGTGTTATTCTACTAAATATAAATTACATATTTTATTGACGGTAAATCTTTTTCTTTGGCTTTCTACTCCATTTCGGTACGCAACGTTCATTACTATATTAACTGTAGTGAGCAATTGCTATTTAAATATGAGACATATTTATACTATGTGACTTAATATTTCAGCATGTCAAGCTTAAACAAAGTTTAGTGATTTTGCAATACAAAGGTTTTGATAGTCCTACACTGTTTTATATGGGCTATATTCTCTATATATCCTATATTTGCTGTATCACCCCCCGCACATCACGTTCGAGTGAAAAAAATATTCTTAGCTGTAAAAACGCGGGCGCGAAACTATACAAGATTTTTTATTGCAAAACCCTAGGGAACACCACATTATAAATGAATTCACTTTGTCCTTCCACACGCGATCCACACACTGTATTAAAAAAAACTGAATGTAGAAATCACAAAATCAATCATATCACTAAAATGACGGTGATGATGAAAATTATCGTAACACAAAAGAAAAATAAAACTTTGTTATTCAAATACTCATTACATTTATTTATAACTTATTGTTGACAAAATACATTTGCAGAATCAAAAAAACCATCGCGTATTAGCTAGTTATATTATTAGTATTGGTATAGTTAATTGAGAAAAGAAAAATTATATTAAAATAAAACCAATTACGAGCATTATCCCGAATTATTGCAAGTGTAAGATGTGGTACACATTCTAGCGATAGGACTGAAGACGGAGGTAGACGGGCACGTGTATTGGTACTGACTGAAGCTGCCGTTGTTGTTCAACACACACATGAAGTACGTCTTGCAATTTGCGTCTTGGGGATTGGCATATCTGCCAGAAGCAGTACACGTGAATGGGCAAACATAGTTTACCTCGCAAAGTGTTGTGTTAGGATTGTATAACGTACCATTGGGACAGGTGTAAACTGTTTGAGTAAAAGTGCCGTTGATTTGAACACATTCGATATAAGAAGTACAGTCAGTTACACTTGGGTCGGCTACATATCCATCAGCGGTGCACACAGCCGGAGGCGCAGGGGTGGTGGTGGTGGAACCTGGAGCGGTAACGTTACACACGAAGTTGCTTGACGCTGTGCATCTCTTGGAGGCAGGATTGAAGACGGATGTTGTTGGGCACACGTAGTTGTAGGCGACAAAAGTGTTCGTATTAGGAACTAATACGCAAAGGGTGTAGTTCTTGCACGTGGTATCGGCAGGGTCCGCAAAACGACCAGCTCCTGTCGCTGTGCAGTTGACTGCACCGTGCGCCTGATATGCGATCGACAGCACCTAAAAGGATATTTTTCTTTATTTTAAAAAACACAGTAATTAATTTCGTTGTCAAAATCACTGCGTTTTGAATAATAGATTTAAATATAAAATAAAATTTTGAAAAACGGTCTAGTATTTATCCGAATCTATTGTAATATTTCTTATATATTCGACGAGGGGTTTATTTTTAATAAAAAAGAATAACTATTACGAGTTAAACTTTAAAATAAAGGCGAGCTTTTCCTTTTTCCATAAAAAACCATTGTATTCTTCTTCAATCATCGTTAAAAAAATATAAACTGAGTGGATTGGATTAGTTACTACATTTTTAAAGAGAATAAAAATAATTTAAAATGGCATTAAAGTACTACAAACGCCTTTTATTCATTATTTTAATACTTACAACGAATAACGCAATGCCAAATCGATTGTCCATTTTCTCTCAAGAGAATTACTCTCTTGCGGAAGGAATCGTCTCAATAAACATACGTAACAACCAACCGACTTTTTATACTAGAAGATGCGATAAAATACATTACATCAATTAAGATAATCTTCCTTCGTATTTGCAGAATTAATACTTAGCCATTATACATGAGTATATGTAAACTTATAAACAGCTCTCTGTTGCCAATTCTACTGCACTAGGACGTAAAAACAACATCAACAAGCGAAAAATGAATTTAGTTCTTATTTTGAATTTATTTATTTTTCATTATGTGAATCCAGTTTTTGTTTTTAATTCTCTAAATTAAAAAAAAATCAAATTTACAATAGACATCACTAATAAATCAAAATCAATCAATCAATGGGCGGGCCACTTCAGTTGTGCAAGCGACGGCTGTTATGGCTGAAAGGTTCTCCATAGGCAACCACTAGCCCGTATATTGGGCATCATAAAGCCCCATATTAACACTAAACCTACCGACAATTCTTGTATATCTATTCCCCCCGCTTGCGGTCAAATTGACCGATAATAAAAAAGTTTCATTTATTTCATTATTCAATGCAGATAATGGTTGATTTGTTGCTAAATGTGTATAAAATAAAGAATTTCATAAAGTTTCGTCCATTTTATTTTATATTATTTTTAAATTCTTTATAAAAAAAAAACAAATAAAATTAAGTGAGCCGGCGACATAGCTAAAGTCGCAGGTATCACTGGGTACCGAGGCCTGTGCCTTGCAGTGGCGTCTATCGGCTCACATGATTATGATGATCAATAATCACCTGTAGCAATCTATTTAGATGGTTGATATCCTTGGAGGATACATTTTTCCTGTGATCCCATATTTTTGCAGGCCCAATATACTATACTTCGTTTTATGGTCAGGTAAACAAATTTTTGTAACTTTTTTCATAAATACAACAAGTATATTGATAAAAAATTTGATTAAAGTATAAGAATTAGAGAACATTTTTTACTTCACAGTGCAGCCTTTTGTGATGAGACCATATAAGAATTAAACGTTATAGTAGTTGTAACAGATTATTTCATTGAGGTATTACGCGTATCCACGTACTTACATAATTGAAGAATTTTGCATTCAGTAAATTACTTTTTAAGAGAACGACGTTATTAAATTGTAAAGATAAAACAAATAAAAAAGATTAAACAAATAATTCTCCTTGCTTAGAGGCCCACTGTAAATAACACAGCACCATCTACGAGTATTCCTGCTGAAATGCAATTTTAATCATGTATTTATTTATTCTAAGATCTTTCACTGCTTACATTTCCACAATTGTTATATATTATATAAACATTAATAGGTACACAACGCCAAATACGAAGATGGTATTATTTCAAATTAAATTACGAGAGCAGACTCATAACAAAAAAAACAAATAGTATCGGGCAGTGTTTCCCAACAAGGGGCCCACGCAGGAAGCAATTTGATTGTTAAGGGGAGCAATTCGAAAGTGGATTATATGTAAGTATGTTTTTGATTAACAATTTACGATAGTTATATATCGAATTAAGTATATAGCATACATAACAAAGTATAAAGTAAACTACAGTTTATTATATTCTTTGCACTGTATGATATAGAACATATCGTGTAGATGTTGGAGGTAATATATAAATAAGGAACCCTTGACCAATCGTTTATTGAATTTTGATTATTGTTTGGATTGTTTTTTTTTAGTTTTTACGAAGACATAGTCAAGTTCTTGTCAGTTGCTGAATGCGGGCAGTGTAAACAGGTCATCTTGGAGATCTTTGGGGGAGGTCTATGCCTTGCAGTGGATGCATTAGTTGATATGATAATAATGATTGCGGATACCGATACGATTATTTATTTATTTATATAGCAAAAAAAGAAAGTTCGCGATCTGTGATATGACACCTAAAGACGAGAGATTGTCTGAGAAAAATTTAGTAAAATAAACAGTACATAGTCAATATATAGGTTGACTAGTTATAAGTATAAAAGCCTTAAAAGGGTGAATGTATCTACATTTGTCAGGGGAAAAGTTTTATACCTTTTTCTAATCATTCTTTATAAAGTGATAACTCTAAGATATGTTAAATTATTTATTTATTTTTTTTAATGTAATGCAACTGGCCAGTAACAGAATGTGAAGGGATAGGTAGTAAACAGGCAATAATATTAGTATGTAGTATTCAAAATTTTCAAAAAAACATTTTCTTACGTATTATAATTACATTATTTATTATTTCTGAAACCATTGATTTTTAGATAGAATGTGACTTACATTAATTAACCGCAAATGAAATATACATTTACCCCTTTCAATTTGCTTTTGCACCTATAACAATCAAGCTGTACATAGAAAAACTTTTATAAGTGTATAACAATAATGAGGTGTGTAAGAAAAATAGCGGTATCTTGTGCCCTAGAAATAAAAACACGTTTCATATATATTTCTCTAGTCTCTCAAATTTTTGTAGACGGCCTTGTACGTATTTATCAAATAAAAATTTAAAAAATAATTTTTTTAGTACATTTCAAGTGATTTAAAGAAATTATTCTAACTACTGTATTAAACACTATTGTAAAATGATTATATAAATTAACAACAGGGTTTATTGAGAGCTCTACTAAAATCAGTTTGCGTTTGGAACCTCCAAAATCTTTATTTTAAGTTTAAGGATGTCATAATTTTATACAGCTTTCGAATAAAATTCTTGCAATCTTCTCTTGATGTATACTTTTAGCCATAGTTATGATTAAAGGGAAAAATCATTCACATTTCATATGAAAATTTGAGACAGACATAGTTTTTAAAAGTTCATTTAAGTTTAATTATAATACATAAGTGCCATTAAGTTTGTATACTATTTGAAATTCTAGATAAATTTTTAAAATCCTCTAATTCGACGAATGGAATGTTCCTATCAAAAATTTCATGTCTATCTTATGGTTCCAGAGATTTAGCAAGAATCTCTTATATCTTTTTAACCAATTTTTTAAGATAAATAGATTTTAAAGAAACATTTACGAAAGCCATTAAAATTTAATCTCCTTGAAATTACAACCATAACATTGTTTTCATGTAGGCTATGACGAAATCGGTTAAAAAAATAAGTCATATGTTTTTACATATATCTGTTCTATCATATAAAAGGAATGTTTTGCGAGATGAGTTAAACATTGCTACAGAGCAACTAAAGCCAGAATCATACATGAGCAATCACATCTTATCTTAAGCTAATATAGTGAGGTTCTACGTCGACAGATGACTTTTATGTTAGTAATAAAATGATAATAGTAGAATAATACCGATTATGCCGCGATCCATTTTACGATGGATTTATTTAATCTATGTATTGGTCGTTTACAAGGATGCTAATGACAACAAGTATTATTTTTACATAGTTTACTGTAAACAACAACTGCTGTAAAAAAAACATAATACAAGGTTACCTCCATAGCACTTTTTACTGACTAAAAAAATCAACAAACTTAATATTCTGTTCGTAAAAAAAACTATTCAACATTACTAAAAACCAATACCGAAATAATGTTGAAAAGTTATTTTTATATTATTGTTTAATTACGTTTTTGTACAAGAAAAATGTCTAACATTTCAGCAGTAGGAAGTCTATTGCTGGACATCGATCTCTTCCATAGATTTCCGATATAATCGGTTGTAAGCGGCCAGCATCCAGTTTGATCCAAGACCTTAGCAAGCTGACCACGATTACACCCACATTATACATCCTTCGCTGCGTCTGCGGGTCCTTGGACTCCACATCAGAACCTGTAGGCCCTAGCGGCCATTTATTCTGCGCGCTATACATCCTGCCAACTGCTACTTCAACTTGCCAATCCGAAGAAAAAATTATAAATTATGTAATACATTCTAGGTCTATAGTCTAGGGCCACATTAAATTGTCCTACTTCGATTATGTGTAATTAGCTAGAATTTTCTCGGAGATGTTTGAATGCGTCGTGCATTTCAATAAAACAAAAAGAAATACAAAGGACAAACTGCTCGAACAAAGGGGCTTTTGATCTCCATTTTTTATTGAAATTCGTAGATTATATATCTTCCTAAGAGGTATGAGAAAGCCTATAGAATATAGAATATTATAAAGTGATGTTGATAAGAGTTTTGGCGGATTTTAGGAATCGTATAACCACACACTAAAACTGAAATGGAGGTGGGCGGGACACGTAGCAAGGCTGACAGACGAGAGATGGCCAAAAAGAGTGACACTATGGAAAGGTCCTTGAGGAAAACATAAAAGGGGAAGACAGCTTACTAGATGGGCAGACGATATTATCAAAACTGCAGGTCCAAGCAGGAGACAATCAGCACAAGACAGAGAAATCTAGGCTTCTTTGATGAACGCCTTCACCCGCGGAGGGGTACTTGTAGATTAAAGATACAAGCTAATAAATAAGAAATACATAACTTTGTAAGTTTTCTTTGTACAAGAAATTAAAGGCTTTATTATTATTAATATTATTATTAACTTTTTAAACATCATCATAGCTAGTCAAAAATAATTACTCTATTGATATCGATATTTCACATTATTTTCAATCCCAACCCTAGAACTCGTATCCCTTTCTAACAGGGTTTCAGTGCTCTTCTGTCTTAGAACTCGTCGGAGATACGAAAACATTTCAAAATTATTAGTAGTTTTACTTTATTATTTCAAAAATTCAAATATACAATATTAAAAAAGTTTTTGATAACCTATATACTATCCTTAATATTTTTAAATTCAAGGCCTGCTATATGTAATATAAAATAAATCGGTGAATATGACGCGAACATGTTTATTAGCTTTTCTCTGGGTGAGTTCATTGTAATTTTGCATTTCTTTATACATTTTCAAATTTAATATTTATGTTTTATTATCTTCATTTTATCAACTATAAAAAACTGGATTGGCAATTTGTAATAAAAAAGTATATATTTCAAGTCAAAGAATCACTTTAATTTTATTGGTAATCTTTGATTTTTTTTCCTATTTCTATTATATAAAAACTATGTCGCCCAAAATTTATACAAAAATATAGTTTACTGTGTATTAAGGTTATTTGTGTTTTCGTGACTATGCCAAAAAAAAAATAACGATATTGGACCTTAATGTTTTATATGTATTAGAACATTACGGTAATTAATGCTCGCATACACATAACGCATAGTTATTATTTTTTTGTTAGCATTATTTCCGTGTGTACATACCATTTACAATGCATGTTATCTACCAGAAACACTTAAGAAAGCTGTTAAGTCTAAAAACTACAAAAGATTATTCTTAGTATTCTCGTGGGCATATGCCCACGAGAATACTAAGAATTTGAAAGAAGGAAAATAATTTAAATAATTACCGAAAATTCTCTTGCCGATCTAGTCTAATCAATCTTTCATTAAAAATTTTAACATATCAACGAAGAAAGACGAATTTGATTGCTCCTACAATTAAAAAATATAATTTTAAATATCCTAAAATATACTTTCTATTGCTAATCTTATCTGATTACTATTCAATTAAACAAAACTGCATTAGAGTACGAGTATTCCCTAATGTGGCCTTTGAATTTAGTCAATGACAGTTTCTGTCACAATTCATTGATGCGCAATACCTTTTAGAAAGACACCATAGCTAGTAGTGCTACCGAAACCGCTGTACTGCGTCTTAGGAAAGCGTGACGAAGTGGGAGCTTAAGAAAAAAGAGCAGGAGCGCCGCCAGCACATACGTTGACAGTAGGCTGGCGCAAATGGCCGATACTGCCCCCTTCCGTCGCGCCGCGCGATTTACCTAATGCTAAAAATACTCAAGATATCTAAAATACCCTACCGTTTGGAGAAAAGGCATGGTTTTGAGGGATTCCAGCCCACTAAAACTCCTCCCGGTGATTGTCCTCTGCGCTTGAAAAAGACCCTAATAACTTCATTCGAAACTTGCCATAGTTCATATAACGCTTTGCTATTTTGGACAACCCGCCCCAGAGTTTGCATTATTGACGCTACTACAAAACCCTCATACGATCATTCGATACCACGTCGATCCGTCGTCCACTTGAGAGTCGATGTAGCTAGCGTGACCGAATTCACACTAGTTTCTAAATTTACTGGCCCTAACTTAAATGCCCGTGTCTCCAATAATAACATATAAAAATTAAGGAGATGAACGGTAATACTTAAAAGCTTATTTGAACTTTTACTGTCTATAGCGGTTTTCACGCACTATTTTTTCTCACGTTTACCGGATTACAAAACAGATAATTAAGTTGCTTACATAAATATTTATTATTAAATCCATTTAATTTTATTTTCAGATTTTAGGGAAGAACGTGATCCGTGCTGAAGAATGCATATCTCGCGGAAGATTCCCTAACCAGTTAGAAAAATGTCGCGGTTACACAATGTGTATTAGCGGCCCTACCGGGTTCACGGAATACAAACTAACTTGCCCAGATACATTTATATATAGTCATATAGAAAATCTTTGTACGAATGCAACAAGTTACAAGTGTTACCCAGAGTTCAAATGCACTGCTGTAGGTAATTTTGAATCTGATAATAAAGATAATTGTACGGCATACATTGCTTGCATTGAAGGTATCAATGGTATGTTAGATGCTAGGTGGATCGCTTGTCCCCCTGGCACACTGTTTAGTCCAAATGAAAAAAGCTGTATTAATGAAACTTCTTTTGATTGTAATAAAAATTCCAATTCGCCGAATGTACTCTCCGTAGTATTTGAACGTAAACCAAATTTATCAGGGAATTTCTCTTTTAATAAATCATCTTCTTTAAAATCAAAATTTGTATTTGTATTGTATTTACTTATGTTAGTCTTAATAATAAAATAAAATTTCAGTAATGTTGTTAATGTTTGTTTTCATTTTCTCTCATAATTTATCTTCCCGCAAACCTGAAATAATTTCTAAATTACAGCGAATTTCTCTCATTTTGAAAAAAAAGTTTATGTTCCTATGAGTTTGGCATGTCTTTTAAAGACAAGAACACTGTCAAAATTAAGATAGAAAATAAAACTAATTTATCTATTATTTTATTTATTGGTAATGGTAGAAAAAGATATGTTTAAGTATTATGATGAAGACAATGAAGATTTTTAAAACTAACCACTATAAAATAAAATAAAAACAGTCACTTAAATGATTCTATCATTTAATTCTTAAAATTGGCGGCAACTTAAACATTACGTTTCAGCATTATTGTGGCTTAAACAAGTGAAAATTTTCATAATATCATTTTTCAAGATATCCGTTGAGTCTCAGTCAGCAAATAAATCATTCACTATGCGTTAGCGACTTTGTGCGCAAGTAACGGGTGTGTTTTTCCTTTAGGAGAATTGCCTACAAAAATTAGGCAATAAAGAAGCATCTTTTCCTTTAAAAGATTATCGCCTCGTTTTTGGTCGGTCAAGTTATTACGCCACAATTGTGCTCGAATATAGAACAACAGTAACAGCAGAATTGTACACGAGAATATAATTGCCCGTTGTTTTGTAGAAAGTTCGAGAACAAAGTACGTAACAGTCTGTTCTCGGGACATCACGTCAGCGTCCTAGACCAAACAAACAACCAGTATCTAACTAAGTATGGCAAATGTGGAATTGTTGGATCACTTATCCCGATCAGTCCCGATTTTGCATTAAGCGACTTTCATTCATTTAAAAATTAAATTAAAAGAAAACGTAAAACCTCCGTGGTGACCCCCACGTAACGGGTAATTCAAAGATGTTATTTTTTTATTCAAGGAATAATTTTTTTACTACATTTTTTTATATATTTGATACACTGTGTAACATTTTTGACATTACGAATTGTCAAATTGTGATGTCGGTTTTGTGTTGATAATAATGTATTTTAGGTTATAAAGGTTATAATCATAGCTTATATATATAACCTCATAACAGAAATTACAAAGATTTTAGAAGATATAAAGGACACGATTTCCTTCGATGTATTCACAAATAGTTTTACCAAGGTAAATAAAATAGTTTAGTAAACTTCCTATAGAACCATAAGATATAAATAAATAAATAAAGACTAAATTTTAGACTATACATTTAAACTTTACATTTTAGGCAATGGGCGCGAGCAGCTTGTTTATGTCGTTATGTAGCAACCATAGAAGGCCAAAAAGCCGCCCAAAATACTACATCAAGTGACGGCATTTCACCTCCAGTGCGTATTCCCAGAGGACCTACAGATATTCTGCAAGCTTTAGCTGCCACAGTTGGACCCGATCCCACAGCAGCACATTACAAGTAAGGCATTTTTTGTAAATTTTACGCTTTCAATGTTATTACTATATACCTATATTATTATTAAATATATTAATATGTGAGATACAATGACCTTAAAGAATTAATAGGAATAGGTGAGTTTAATATTATTAAAAAGTATTAAATTATGACCTACTTTTGTTTTACAAAATGTTACTTTTCTTCTTCCAATATATTGATATCTTTTAATTAATTTACAAAATATAAAGGTCACAATAACTGACAAGTGTGGCATAGGGTGTCTACCCACACAGAGGAAGATGCTGGGGGAGACCTGTGTCTAGCAGAGGATATCCTATGACTATGATAATAATGTAACCTAACAATTGTAAAAATCAGCTATTAATTTATTGTTAAAAAAAATAGTAAAAAAATAATTTACTTTCAGATATCATGATGATCCATTTCTAATCCCTCTCTCAAACTTTTTGAAACGGTCATATGCATTAGCAGCTGAAGCTGGTAGAAAGGCTGCAACTTGGGTGAGAGACGAACATGCTGAACTATTCACAACACGAGAGTGGGATCCCCCAGGCAAGAAGAAAACTCCACATTTCAATGCAGATCCACGAATAGATGCATTGGCTCCTAAACCCATTTACAATGATGAAAGTAAGGTAATGCCAAAAAAAAATATTCATTTACAATAACAACTAGCTAATAGTATCAACAAGTAGAACTCTTTGAAAAATTAATTGTTGTTACATACAAAACTTTGGTCTGTAAGCCTAATTTTATGTTCTAACTTTTCATCAGTGCTAAAGTTTTAATTATCATTACATTAATATACTTATGGTTGATATATGTAACATTAATATACTTATGGTTATTTTTACTTTCCTATTATATTTGTCACATTACCTTTGAAAACTCTTATATGACATTTTAAGTAAGTATTTATTCATCTTCATACGATCTTAGTCATACTTATTTACATTATTACCAAAACCTCTTTATCATTTCAATTTAATCCCAAAAATAAATTGTTTGGTACCATAAATCCTATGCCCAGACATTGGTCTGCACATGGATTGAAACATGTTTGTCTGAGTTACTTTGGTAAAAGACTGCTATCTTAACCTGTTGGTTAAATAGCTTTTTATGTATTGTCATAGGTTAAGTTTGACTTATATTTATCATTTTATGAACTCAAATGTTAAGAACCTCAAGTTTCACCAATTTTAAAAATGTAATTAATTATTAATCAATAATTCAATAAAAAGTACTCAACTGACTATCACAGTCACAAAGCTGTTACTTCAGTAATATATGTTGATCATAGGTAATGGGATTATAGAGATCAAATATTGCTCGTCAATTCCTCTCTTCAAACTATAAGTTCCTTTAAATAGATTTGATTCTTCTACACAATAGTACAAAATTAAAAATATAAATGATGTATTATCTTAATATGTACTATTTTAACTATAATACAGGTAACGGAAGAAGATTTCAAATATACTCTGCAAAATGCATTGCTAGAAGATGCAATAAAAGTATTTGAACTACTCGGAGGAGTAAAAGCTTTAAGTGAAGAATTAAAAATTGAATTTCTTCAATTGCTTTGTTTTTATAATGAGAAAGAGCCTGCATCAACAGAGTGGTTAGAAGAAAGATGGTTTGCCGCAAATACACGCGAACGCCAAATTGCCACTTGGAGGTAAGTTTTATTATGTCTTCACATTAGTGTATAATTTATTTTCCACAGTAGTATTGTACGAATTAAATTTTTAAAATTATTGTAAATGTTGGGAACCCTTATGTTATCATCATTTCAGCCGCTAGACATCCACTATTGAACACAGCCCTCCCTCTGGGATTTCTAATAGGAATGGTATGGCCTGCATCCAGCTTTTACTAACAACCTTAACATGGTTGTCTGTCCACCTTGTAAGAGGACATCCTTCATGACTTACATACTTTAATTTATTAAATTTCATTGAATGAAAAACTTTGACATCATGTTCAATAAAAATAAATATTTTGTTATCTCAAAAATTATGTTGAAAACTTTAAAAATAATGCATTTTTAAACAGACATAAATCTCTCAAATAATTTGAAGTTTGTATACTGCACTCATAAACTATTATGAAAAGATATGGTTTATGAAGAGTAAGGGAGGCAACCCAAATGTGGTTAGAATACAAGTGATTTTCATAACAATGAAGTTTATTAATGCACAGAAAAAATGTAATTTATTATCAACACAAATAAATTGCCCATAACAGTAAAATAAAACGACTTGTATATAACAGCAATAGCTGTGTGAAGAATAAATAATCAGGAGTTAGTGCCCCATAAAGCATTTCTTACTTAACCAATGTCTGATATAGACATGAATATCAGTGACTAGCTTCTAAAGATAGAAGATATGTCCTGATCAAAATATATTTGGTTCATTTATATTGTTTCTGTTTCCAACATTGTGTGATAAATTAAATACTACAAATTCTTTTCTATTGCTACATGCTTATTAGTTACATATTAAATATTGCCAACAACAAATATATAGTGTTATAATATTTTAATTATGCATATGAACTTCTAGGTTGGATGGATTAGCAAACAAGATTTTTATTTCGATGGAACCAAAAACCCCTGAAGCTTATTGTGCAATGATACAAGGAATGGCAAAATATTATCAAGTAAATTATTTTTCTATATTTTATATTTATTTAATAGATTATTGTGAGGTCCTATAAAATTTCATTATTTTAGGCTGAAAGAGCATATGCGTTAACTCAAGAGGCAATTGAAAAAGGAATACCACTCTCTACTAGTGTGTTCAACTCACTGTTAAGTTGTATTGGCTTTCTAAAAGAGGGAACAACTTTAAGGATAGCGGCGCTCAAAGACTTACTGAATCAAATGAATGAGCAGGTAATATTTAAATTAACTTAATTAAATTAGTTTGTTAAAGTTTTGACATAAATACTTCATATACTATTAAAAACTTTTTGCCTTCACTAAATTTTACACTAAATGTTCACTAAAATGTTCAGTTTTCTTTTAATGAAAGACACCTTGTCTTTCATAAAAAGAAAAGTGAAATTGGTATAATAAAACTTAAAAACGTTTTCTGCAATCAATAAAAAAGAGGGTATTATTTGTGAGTACACAAAAAATGAATTTGTTTTTATAGAATAGCAGTAATTTAACCTAGGTTTAAAATTTATCTTTTATAATTACTGTGTTATAAAATATTAAATAGATTATACAGTCTAATTAATCTACCGAAATTTTTAAGAATAAAATAATTTTTTTATCACAGTTAATTCAAATGCACTTAACCGACCGGATCAAAAAATCACTTTTTTAAAATAAAAGTTTAATTCTAAATTTTATTTTTACATTTTATGTATATTATATCCTTGTTAAGTAGTCTATAATATTAATAAAATTAAATAGTGTATTAAGTTGTACTTAATAGATTTTAATTAACAACAGGGTTTGTCTCCCAACAATGAGACCCTAACGTCATGTCTTCGATCAATATCAGCGTGGGGCGGTGGTAGAATGCTGGAACAAATTGCATTGCAAGTCTTAGCAGAGTTTAAACAAATAGGAATACATCCCGGCTTATCTGCTTATTATTATTTACTTTGCCTGTTTTGCAAAGAGCGTAAGTATTATTGATTTATAATATTTATTTTTATACATTTCACCTTTTCACAGCTTCTTTAGCAAAAAAAACATTATAAATATTGAAGTTTTAAACTCAAAAGTATCCACGACAATACTAAACGTAATTATACAACGCTTCCAAAAAAACCTGGAGAAAGCCTATTTACATCTATTTCATTTCCTTGGCTTATGTGAATGTGTTGTATTATTTAAATTTGAACATTCCAATATTTAATATCAACTATAGGTATACTAAGCCAATCTTTTATTATATATTATTTAAGTCTTAAGTATTGGTAGCCCAACAATAGAGGACTGAGACTTGCGATGGCAGTCACGGGTTTGATTCCCAGGAGAGAATGTTATAAAATTCACAATTTATACATTAATTATATGGGATTTCCACTGCTCACAAACAAGTTTCCGGAAGGCAGAAGCGTCCTCTGTCTACCACAATACCACACTGCAATCTACAACCCTCCTGCCATGCGTGACAATTATTGTATATCCCCTCATAGATATCTTTATGGAAGCCTATACACAGTGAGCATTACAGTGAGCGTCTATGGGTTGAATTGAAGAGGATGTCATAGGTTTTCTTTATTTAAAAAACATTAATTAAGCCCCAGATGAGTGCAAGTTTAATTAATTAATTACCCTCCCTTAGTATAAATTAATTCTAATACTACTACTAAATAAGAGGTTTCTTATGATTTATCTATGAAATTGAAATTTGTTATTACTATAATCCACTTATTATTAAAATAGAATAATTTTTCCTTATAAAAATTAAAGACTTTTTTGAAATGAATTATGTTACAAAGCTTCTTAATCTATTACAGGTGGCCCCCAAATAGATATTTTATCGACGATTCTGAATGATTTGGAAAACAGAGAAAAGTTGGAGCCTCAAGATGCTATGGATACCAAATTCTTTATTACTGCTATGGGTGTTTGTAGTGATCACTTGCAGGTAATTACTTAATAAATTATAATTTGTTTTTTATTATTTCTGATTTGAGTCATAAGTATAATATTAATTTTATTGAAGTTCTCTATCAATAAATAAGAAAATAAAATTTATCAATATATTAACCATATTTGGTCCATTATACTGGTCTAAATATGATAAAAATCTGAATAATAATGAGTCATAAAAATTATATAAATATTCTATTGAGTAAATTTTGTATTCTTTTATAATAATTCGTACAAAATTTTATTAAATTTTAATAGGACGTCGGTCTAGCAGAAAGATTACACAAGCTTTTAATGAAGGATGACAATTATAAGTTAGTTGGTGATGCCTACAAAGAAAGTATTTATTACAGACATTACATAACCGTTAACTGCAGGTAAATTATTTATTTTGTCTAAACTGTGACATACGCTATGTTAATAACTATCTAACTAAATGTCATATTTCAGATATGCTCCGTTTGAGAAGACAATTGAACTTTTAGACTCGCTAGTGCCAAATGTTTATGTTCCAGAACCGTCTGTTATAGAAGAGGTAACGGTTGTAAAAGACCATACATATTAATTGGAGTCATTTTTTTTCGGGAACGGTGTAAAGGTGCTGTGACTAATGAAAATAAACCTTTTTGACTGTTTATTTCTCCGACTATGGTGCTCTTTTGAAAAGATACTCAAAAGTGTTTCAACTAAAATAACACGTACTTATCCGCTAGCCGGGCGCGACGGTTGTTTATAATGAGAATTCTTTTTGGGTAAAACTGTTTTGTTTAGAATTCATTATTGTATGTTTTCAACCTAAACTAATCTAATGATTCTGATTGCGTGCTACACTCTTTGACAATATATCTTTCTCTTGTTAAAACGAGATCGCATCTCTTTAGTTCGAAATTTTTATCTTTCATTACAAATTGTATATTGCTATGAATTTTTTTATACCCAAAAGTTAAAGCTTAGCTAAAAGAAGGCATTTCGAGAAAGATTTAATTACAAATTTATCTTCTTCTTCTTGAAGTGCCTCTCCAACTAGTGGGGGTTGGCTATCAGCTTCCTGCTCTCTTCCTTATTTTTAGTTCTGCGTAATAGCTCAGCAGCGCTGGCGATTCCGGTCCACTCTCTAATGTTACGAAGCCACGACTTCTTTCTCCTACCAACCTTCCTTTTACCAGCGACCTTTCCCATCATGATAAGTTGAAGGAGATTGTATCGTTGGTGTCGAAGAACGTGTCCCAAGTAAGCGATTTTCCTTCGTTTTACTGTGAGCATTAGTACGCGTATATGGCAGATTCGTTTCAGAACTTCGACGTTGGTCACCTTCTGAGTCCAGCTTATGGACAGCATGCGTCTATATGTCCACATTTCGAAAGCCTCTATTACAAATTTATAGTAATTGAATATTATCGGACGATTTTTTGCTTGCGTCCTGCTAACGAAATGTACCGTGTAAAGTACACTGCAATTAATTATTCGTCTTTTTAGAGTAGGTAATGAATCTGACGATCTATGAATAATTATGAAAATGAATTACTATTTGTTGACATATTTGCTTAAATTAAATGATTTCACATTAACAGATTATCAGAACGCTTGAAGTGGGCGGAGCCGGCGACCGGTTGGCGCAGATGTGGTCTCAGCTGATTGTGTTCGGACAGGCGCATCGCATCAAGTTGGTCGAAAGGCTGCTGGATGCGTTCTGCAATTGCTACCAATACCAAGGTACACACAAGAACGTGTCCTGACATAGTGCTGAAAACCATTTAGCTGACTGACATTAAAGCGGCAACAGCCATTTAACGGATACTTTTTAAATGTATAGAAAATAATTATTAGGTTAGGTTATTTTACTATTCTAATTTATTTTAATAAAATATTACTATTCCTTTATAAAATGTCGTCAAGGTGTAACTTCAGTTTTGTGGCATAAATAGCACTTGGATCTGGAGTCTGTTACAAAACCTTGTAACAGTTTCTATACATCAAAATTAATTCCTATTTTCCTTTGTCACGCCGTAATTCAGGAAAAATTTTACCGATTTCATTCATGTTTTTATAATACTTTGTAGACGGTACTTATGGAAATGGAAAAAAAGAAAATTGTACAGTAACATTAAAATATTAAAAAATATAATGATGTCGCTGCACATTTTAGAGTTTGCTATCAACCTAGCCCGTTTGGCAGTTCACATACTGCAAATTCATATTTTTTTTCTTTTATTGGAATGTCCGTCTTACACATATTACAAAGTTAGGTAGTATTTCAAAGTTAAGATTGGCAATTGAAAGAACCTTAGAGAATAGAAACATATTTAGGATTTTAGAGAAGGTATATATATATATATATATATGTAAATATATATATATATATATATGTAAATATATATATATATATATGTAAATATATATATATATATATGTATACACACATACATAGGATAAGTTATGCGCCATAATTTAGAATCTTATAAAATAGTGACAGACGCAAATAAAAATAGTGATAAATACAAGAAATAAAAATAAATCGCCTTAAATTTCATCTTAAAAAAGTTAAAAGGTCTGAGTGTAAGCATACATAATAAAGTTCTACAAGATATCTCAGACTTTCCTTCACTTTTAAATTTGAAATGAAAAGTAAAAGTTGATTAGAATTAAAGATTGATATTATAATGTAAACACCAAAAATTGCTAAAGATGAGTTTTTGGCCAGCTCTTCTCAGCAGATCAGTGTTCTGAGCCGATGATCGCTTACTACTTATGTTGAAATAATAAACTATAAAAGCGCATGTAAATACCTACTCGAATAAAGATATTTTAAATTTAAATATAAAATGTACATAAAATATGTATGTTGTAACTTTGTTATGTATGTATGCAGATGAAGAAGTGAAATCTAAGATAAGGCTTGCCGCCGCCGATGTACTCAGGTTTGGGCAGTTGAATGAAGAAAAAGAAGAAGGTGGAAAACGAAGATCGCCTTTGCAGAAGTACGTAATAAACTTGAAGTTTATTGATAGCATCTTATTGTTTTTTGCACTGAATGGATGACCATTGGAGCCTTAAGTTTCTGGAGTAGAGACCGCATACTGGCAAGCGGAGCGTAGAGCGCCTGCCCACCAGTTGGAAATCGCTGGATGCAGGCAGTTTCCAATCAGTCCTGTTGGAAGTGGATTTTCTCTGGCTTAAAAGATGATGATCATATTAAGCTGGTTAAGTAACGAGACGAAAATGTACATGTATATAAGAGTGCCATACATAGTGTAAATCACTTAACTATGTTCTCCGTACGAGTTTGTAAATAATATGCATCTAATCTTAAAGAGTGATATTTAAATAAAGATGCGTTTACATTGTGAAAATATATCTATCTTCGACTACTGTGTATACATTGCGAACGCATTCTTTTGATAATTTTTAACAGCTAACCCGAAGGCCTCCTTTCACTTTCCGCTAGAGCTCACTTTATAATTTTAATAAGACACGTTAGTTAACAGCTGTTATCTGTGATATCGAATAATTTTAAATGATAAAGTTAATGTTGACCTACTTCCAGGTTATCGGCAACAGCGATCTCGAACATAATAGAGCTATGTTCAGACGTGACAGACAAAGACGATCCCTGTTGGGAACAAGTGGGTCTAGCTCTGAACAAATTGCGCATGGAGCAAGCAGCCGGAGTGCCTGCGAGGCCTGAAATACTGGTGCAGGCCGCGAAAAAAGCAGCCGCAGTCGGCAAACCTGGCATTGCCGCTGTAAGTGTTCTTTAAGACTATGCTGTCTTCATTCCAGCCATAAGTCGTCCACTTCTAAACACACAGATTCTCTACAGATTTCCAATAGGATTGATACGTAGTGGTCGACCTGTCCATCTTATGAGCGGACGTCTTTGTTTTTCATGTTTTTACTAAGGAACGCGATTTTTATTAAGAAAAACAAAGAAATTTATTAGGAAAATACTTTTACCATACAATGAAAGAAGATGTCAATCTAAAGTAAAAGATAAAATTGTATTAAGGATTATCATCGGTTAGTCACATTATTACTTAGTATTGCAAATATACGCTTCATTTATTTATTTATTTATTGTGTTAGACTGCATCAAACCACTAACGCTTGACAGCATGAAGTCTGTCAATACATTTCATGATCGTTATCATTTCAGCTGTAGGACGCCCACTTCTGGACATTGGATTCTTTCGCTGATTTCCAATAGCACCTCTGCCAATCTGATAGCAATCTACCTGCATATGTCTTCCGATGACCTTAACAACACAATCTGTCTACCTTGTGTCTATCTCCTCATATCTGATATCCAGTCACATAATATTAATGCATTGTTAAAACCAGAAAATACATAATTTATCATTTGCACGGCACAGTCGCATTCTAATGCTCTTATGTAGGTTGTTCGTGTTCTTCGCCATAATTTCGATATGAATTCTAACGAACCCGAGATTTGGCGTGATTCAGCAACAAAGAGATTGGGACGGATTTTTTTTTATAAACGAAGAACAAGATGGTGATGATAATTTTATTCAATCCGGTAAAATAAATAATGTAAAAGCTTGAAAGAATAAAGAGGACCAAGCAAAACGTTCTTAGCGCTCTGTCACTGCAAAACTGAACTTTGACTATAATATCAATGGAGAAGCAACATTTCTTAATGACTAAAATAGAGTGATTTCTTTTTGTTATCATAGATGGCGGTGACGTACTTAACCGATTGCGGATTCGAGGAAGCGTTATCAGCTGGCGAGCAGACGCTGAGCGTGATGTTGAATCGGCCTGAAGAGGAGGTTCGAGCCTTGCTGCAAGAGGACAGGAGCAAGCTGGCCACCGCTCTGCACCCATCTGCCCTCGTTGTCGCGGAAGCGTACCTTGCGTTAGTAGTTACCCTATTCCTATCCAAATAAATTCCTATAGATGCATCTCAAATATCTGCCAGTGTAATAATCTATATGGGGCCGTTCGTAAAATACGTCACCTGAAATAACACTAATAATTCTCTAAAAAAAAAAGTTATACAAGAGTCCTACGATACACAGTAAGCTGGTAGTGGCGGAGAGCTGGTCTAAGCCTCCACCATCAGAATATGTCACCTTCAAGTCGTCATGTATGAGTCATTATAAAAAAGTGACAATCGATAAAATGTAAAATAGCAACAAAATTAAAATAAATTAATAAATTCCTAAGATATTAAAGATATTACTAATTTTCTTATTGTTCGATTCTCCAAGGGTTTCTTAAATATTCTGTAACATTTATAATCGGCATTAATGTATCTTAACGGTGTTCGTCGCATTTTCTTGGACTCTTGTGTCCACTTTTATCACAGAAAGCGTACACTCCTCACGAAAGTCCAATATTGTAATACACAAATTTAGGTATTATTATTTTATTTAAACAAGCGGTGTCATTTTTAAAAAGCTGAAAAGGTTACATTTATTCGTCTTTTATTATCCTAGAAAAACAATATAAACAAAAAAGTACCCTTTCAAAAATACGAATAAATTCATAGTCAATTTGTATGCACCGATTGTTAACCTACTGAAGCTTGACAAGAGCTAACATCATCGTTTGTAAAATAAGCTTCTAAAGCAGCATTAAAAGGATCATTTCAAATTTGATAAGGTAAGTCTTGTTGGTGAAGGGGAACGCCGATCCGACGCAAGGATCTCCTTATTCCTAATACATACGTTGCTGAAGTTCTGTAAAAGCAATTAACTGCACACCAAGTCACAATTTTGCGAGTTTCATACATTGTACTTTGTACTGTGTTAACCCTTATTTCTTGTTCCAGAGCAAAAACGGGATCACAAATTCAAGATTCGGAAACATCGAGTTCGGAGAGTGACAGCGATGAATTTTCGGACGACGATTAGAATATTAAATGTATAAGTTACAATAATAAAGTAGAATAAAATTAACTTATAAACACATCACTTGTCTTTTCATTGTCAAAATATATGTGAAGTATTTAAGAAAGTATTCACACCCTTTTTTATTAAAACTGAAATAGATTAAATATAATTTTTGTAAACATTGTCAACTTTATTCTTCAGTTAGTATTACTACTATAAACAAAATAGTTACCTTTTTATAATATTTTTCTGTTTGCACTATAATTAATATGAAATGTTGACAAATATTGTATAATGTGTAATTTTGCATATAGAAACACCATATGTATTCCATTATTACTTTTTCCAAAAAAAACTTAAAAGGAAATAAACCTTTAGTTGCTATTTTTACATTAAAATATAAGAACATATGTTTGTTAAAAATGCATGTTAAATAATACTAATATTAAAGTAGCAATACATAAAAAAGAAAGTATTTTTAATAAAAAAAGAATGTATCTGCCTGCTGCATAATTAATAAATTATTAAAGTCAATTTTTTCCAAATTTTCATCTCTTGGTATAATAAACAGTGCAGCACGTCTGATAAAAATAATTATTATTTAAAACAACATAATACATAATAAAAATAAATATCTTTTTTAAAATACTACAGTCTACATAAAATATGTGCGTAACATAGAAACACTTTTCTTACTAACTACATTTTTCTCTTTACTCTCTTCTTCTATTTCTCCTGCCTACTCATTATCTCAATTCCAGTTTGTAGCCAGTACACAAAAAAATACTTCCCTCCTCGAGCAATAGTCTACTTAAATCTTCCTCCCATAGTACTTTACTCATTCTTTCTACAAAATACAATCTATTCTTCTTTAGAACGCGCCGATGAGGAATCTTTGCGCATTCAAAGGGAAGTTTTGACAGCAGTTGCTTGTCAACTTTCTCACGATAAATGGATTTTTATAATTATTATGTTTATGTGAATAGTAAATATTGATATTTTTACGTACATCGTATTGTACTGATATACCATTAGTTAGTAATAGTCTTTTTTTCATTTTTAACCATAGTCATAATTTTATTTCTCATTTAGATTTTTCTTTTTTTTCACTTCTATGAAAATTATTTATTTTACCTTTTTTCTATCTTTATCTTCACATATCTTACAAAAAAACATTAAAGTTGCAAAATCAGACAGAGTAGCAACAATAAATATTAACTCTGTCAAAATAGTAGAAAACGTTACTCTAAGTAAATGTTTGGACATATTGTAGCAAACAGTAAATTGAGGCTGTTTCTCACAACTGTGTTAACGTAAATAAATGAACACTCGTCATTCTTATAAAAAAAATTAGGATTTTTAAAGGTCTTTTTTATTAAAGCTATTAATAAAATAAATCTATGAAACCTAAATATTTCCATGGCAATCCCCTCGTCTCGCCACGTGCATACATATGGATCGGTTTCGGAAGCACTTTAATACGAACAACGTCAACATTTATCAGTTTAAGAATTACAATAGTCGCTTAACTCTCAAAGTTACTTTCCTACAAGAAACTACGAAGAAGTTGAAGCACCTTTTACAAAAGGAAACTAAAAGGCATCTGTTCCTAAAGACTTTATATTTCGCGTTAATTAAATAATAATTAAGAACCATCAAATCCTTAATTTAATTTTTATTAAATTTTATTTGCACATACGTATCGCGTACAAATAGAATCTAAGCGGCTCAACTCCATGGAGAGTTCTCGCAAGGCACAGAATAGCTCAGCGACTTCCACGTCAGGTAATTGTAATTAATACATTATCGTAAAGGATTTTAGTTCAATCACCTTCAATGTTCAGCGACTAGGAGTCGAGGGAAACTTAATGATTAGACGACAAACTAGTTAATCAAAAAAATATATTTATGAAAAAAGTAACACGCCTTTCGTATAATTATATAATACGTATCTCAGCAAATGGTTACACAAATACCAACTAAAACTCACAATCAAAGCGTAAAAATATAATAATATCGTATGTACATAAACTATTTGTAGAAATGTCGTAAAAAACGTTGTTAGCAAACTTTTAATATATGTGTACGATTTTTATAAATATTAACGTAATAATAAAACGGTACATAACTTCTTATGTTTTTTCACGGTTGTTATTTTAACAGCTATCGTGTGTAACGTTAGATTCATTAAAGAAAAGGTGTCACACAACGTCCCAGTAACACGGATATATTTCTCCATGTTCGAGAAGTGTTAAAAATGATAATTGGCCGCGAAATGGCGTGTTTAGAAGAAAGCATCTTACTTCGTTAGTCGTCAATCGTGTCTCATGCGAGCAGCCTTGACTTTGTGGATATTTAAATTAAGAATTAAAAATCACCGGAAATGTTCAGTCGTTTTAAATTTTTGTTAATCTCGGTAAGTAATTTCGAAAATTTTCTTTTTAATTTTTCAACGTTGGCCACGTTTCCCAAAAAGATTTTCATTAATGAACATATAAATACAGCAATAAATATTAAATAAACTTTTAATGATTTTATTATGACTTACCTTTTTTAAGTAATTAAAATTTATTAAAGGAAAATGAATAATTAGAAAAAATAATTCTTGGAATGTTTTGATAATAATTTTTATTTTGTACCTCTAATTGTTCGTGGGAAATTAATTGAAGAATTCTTTTTTAGGTCCTTTTTATGTACCGAAATTTGACGGCGGCCTTTTATTCAAAACATTTTGACTGCGGCCCTTATGGTTTTGTTTGTGAAGGAACTACAAAATTAAGACTTTGTGAAGGCGACAATTTATTGGGTCCAGCTTTCAACTGTCCAGCAAATACAATTTGTAACGAAGATTCTAGTGATGTCTGTGAAAATTCAATAAATAATATAGATCCTGCTATAACTCGCACTGTACGATGTCACCGGAATGAGCGAATTGCAGACCCGAGCGTCGCCGGCTGTAAAGGTTACATTTTGTGTATACCTAATAAAAACAGATTTCAAGGGATCAAGTTTAAATGCTCGGGAAACACTATTTTTAATGGTTACACACGTACGTGCTCGTCCCCCGACAAGTATAAATGTCCATTAGCAAACGTTACGAAAACGCCTAATTTCTTCCATGAAGATAAAAGAAGAATGGATACAGATATTAGAAGTAATAACTACGGAAGTTCAGATATGAATTCTCACTGGCATAGACCTATAGATTGCAAGAACTACAAGTTTGCAGTAACACAGGATCAATCACCAGTGCGAGCTACTTACTTTTGTCCGTCTCGTCCAGTCCGCGGAGAATCCGTCGTTAGATGTACAATATTTTCAAACCAATTCTGTATAACTTTGGAGAGAGATGATAAGGATTCGTTTATTCAAGCTGCAGGCTTTGCTTATCGTAAACCGAGGACTTTTAAAACTAACAAATAAAAGAATGTTGCTGTTAATTTATTTATTACAAACCTTAAATAAGACTGAACCTACCGCTTTTTGGCAGTGAAATGTTACATGTTTAAATAAACTTAAATGCATTAATATAAATAAACTTTGTGATTACTACTACTGATTATTTTATTTCAAAATAATTATATTTAAAAGAGCTTTCGTCTCCAACTTTGCATAAACTTAAACCCATAATAAAAATTACTAAACAATCTATGAACGTTCATGGCTATCTTCATCGACACATTTTTTCTTATCGTTATCGAATACCTCATCCGAATCACATTTTTTTCTTCTGCGGCGTAAAATAGATTTTGAATTTACAGAACATATATAATATCGTCTACAGTTATGAGGATCCACAAACTTTCCTTCTTTTACGCATTCAAAATTTTTCTTTTTATGTGACAAATTATTATTTATTATTTTAATTGAAGCACTTCTGATCGCTTCAAAATCTTTATCATTTGAAGACACGGAAGACGAAGAGGACGTTTTTAGAGACACGTGTTTTTTACATGTCGAATCTATTCTGTCAAAGAAATATCCGTTTTGACACTGAAATTTATATCTAATAAAGTTTTGATAAACACCTTTAATACACAGATAATATATTTTTTCTTGCAATATGTCTCCATATCTGCCCTCTTTAGTACATTTGAACTGATTGTTTCTAATACAATGAGATAAATTATATGAACATTGCTTTCTGAATTCACTAAAAACTGTATTTTCCGAACATAGTCCGACTATGGGAACGGAATTTCCAAAACAAATATAAAATTTCCTGCAGTTATTTTGGTCCCCATATTTACCGCGAACGCGATTTTTGCAATCGAAAATAGGCACAGGTTTATGTGTTACTGAAATTTTTGCTTCTCTCGTTGTTTTGTGTTCCCACCAATTGTTATTTTGAAAAAATGTCGCAGCTGTGGTTAAAAACTTAATTCTGTGAGCTATGGACGTATTTACATTACCAGAACCGTTAACATTTTCTTGATCGCTTTTGAGCACATCGTAAGTCGCGTTACCCCTTGAATTACTTACCAATTTTACTACCTCTGCATGAGTTTTTGGATTCTCCGAAACGTTAAGTTCCACAGTAGTCGACAGGAATTCAGGGGTATTTTTCTTCACTTTGTGATCATTATCCATAGTTCTCGTGTAATCACTTGATAAATAAACGGTCCCATTATTAACATTTTTTTCCGGTATATTGTTAAATTTATTATTATCCTCAGGTTTAAGCTTAGTCCAAAATCCGTTGGCATGTAAAGAATGATTTTTGTTATCAGACTTTGTCAGGTTACTTTTATTTCTTAAATTATTCAAAATGTTTACGACACCGTTGTCTAAATCAATTTCTGTTGAATTTGCTTTAATATTTACAAGGACTTCGGTTTTTGTTGAACACTTGGCTTCTTTTGAAGAATTTTCCATCTTCCCCGGTAGAGATTGAACAATGTTAGTGTTAAAATATGAGTTATTCTTTGTCAAGTTAGCAATTGATTTATTTTCTTCAATTAAGATAGTTCTTGTATAATTAAAAATATTCTGCAAATCAACTTCTATACCTTCTTGAGTTTCTGATGGGACTTTCGAAAAACTATTCATTTTTGGCGAATTTTCAGGATCTCTCATAATAAACGACTTGCCGGACGTTTCTGAAGCATTATCCAATGTATACGATTTCGTTTCATAATTTAAACTAAAGTTAGTAAATGTATCCTTGTCTTTAATTAGCGTATTTAAATTATTATCAATATTATTTTGTAAATTTGATTTATTGAAGGTCTGAAATATATAGTTCTTAGGTTCTACCGACTTAGTTATTCGAGTGTTAAATGAAGTAATAGGCGATGTCGTTGTAGCAATATCTTGCCCATTTTTCGTTTCTGTTTGTGATAAGTAACGTAATTTAGGGCTACTTGTTACTATATATTGATCATTTTCGGTTACAAAGTACTGCTTTTGTATACCATTATCGTCAAAATTTAAGGTTGTTGAGGTAATTTCCGAAAGAGATTTCGATAGGTTTCGACCATTTTCTTTAGATTCTACATATTTTACTTCTCGGTTATTCATTGGCAGTAAAGCTGTTGTTTCTGTTGCAGTTTTAGGTAGAGTATCCATAATATTTAATGCAAGGCTATAAAACTTTTCAACTTTTGGACTTGTAGAAATGAAGTAAGTTCTTTCGTTTTTATTAATCTTTGTAACAGCTACATTTAACGGGTTATCCGAATTTTGTGTATTATGTGTACTTATTTTCGCTGCGAAATTACTTTTAATCGATTGTTTTTCAGTCTCTTTGCTCATTAATGTATCTTTTTCTGTTGATTCAATATGGACGAGGTTTTTCGATGAATTTATAATTCCTCTAGAATCATTTTTTAGAAACATTTTAGATGAAGTTGCTGATTCATGTGTGTGATCAGTAGGGACTTCAAATTTTATTTCTGTACTGCTGTTTATGATTCCATTATTTAAAGATGTTGTAATATTTTCTGGAGACACACTTCTAGTTAAAGTAGACAACACTTCTTCCGTTGATTTCGTAGTACGCGCTGAGAATTTGGTGGTATCTCCGGGGTATCTAGTAGTGCTGTCACCTAAATTCGTTAATATATTTTTAGTATCATAACTATTTAACTTTGTAGACTGTTTGTTGTCAAAATCGTATGGCGTTTCCAAAGTGGATTTGAGAATATTTAATGTTGGATTACCTGTTAACTCGTTGTTTTTCCTTTCGAACATATCTTTGTTTGTCTTATCTATGGCTAAAGTCTGCGTAGTTTTACTTAGTTCATTTTTTTGATTTTGATCTTCAGAAAGATTTGATTTTAATGCACTTAAGTCAGGTTTATTTTCTTGAATAATAGAACCGTTTTCATCATAAATATTAGCTGTAGTGGTGTGTGATATGTCTAGCATAGAATTAGTAAAATTTTGAGAGTGGGTTTTTATTGCAGTGTTTATTTTTTTCTTTATGCTGTTAATTTGTTCTATATTTTCTCCTTGCGTCGGACTTTTATTGAACACTGATGTTTTACGCCATGAATTTGTAGTTGTTTCCGCCAAATTAAAAGAATAATTTGTCTCATAATCATAAGGTACTTCTAATGTTAAGCTCGTGAAATTTTCAGAAACATCGATTTTTGAGTCATTTGTGGCCTGATCATGCTTTTGCTCGTTTAGTGAATTGTACTCCTGCAAGTCTTGTAAACTTTCATGAGTACTGGAAACAGCAGATTCTTTAATAATTTCTACCGGAAAATTTTGATACTTCTCGGTAATAAGGGTGTTTTCTTGTTGGGTAGGTTTTTTTGCTGCATCTGTCATTTCGGAAAAGAAATCTTTAACATTATACTCATCCACATTTTTAAAATCCATATTTATGTTTAAATTTGCTGGAACTTTGTCTAAATAACTAATATATGATGATGTTCGCTGGTCTTTCACCCTATCGTTAAATTCTTTATAAAAATTATTAGCCACAATGGATAGGTACGTGGTTGTTTTTTGTTCACCTATTGTATATTCAGATTTTGTTTTTTCTGGAAGTTTTGTTGTCGCAGTATTTACATCTTCTGAATCGATTTGTTTATCAATATCAAAATATTTAGTATATGGCTTTCTTGTAATTTTAAGCAAAAAATTATCGTTTGTACTTGTATTTGCATGACTGGAAAAGTTATTCAAAGATGTAAAAGCAATATTTGTTAAATACCCTTTAGATATATTGTAATTATATGTAGGAATAGGTCCAAAATCACTATCAGTGGTTACTCTATTTTCATTAGATTCCGCAACGCCAATCAGAATATCTCTAAATACATTATCGTTATTAGTAAATATTTCCTTCGTTTCATTATCGGTTGTTATGTTTCCTAGTTCCAAATTAATGTTTAATTTTAATACACCACTCTCTGTTGTTGATTTTTGAAATGGTAACTTAGTGAAAAATTGAGAAATTGGAGGTTTATTTGTTACACTATCTTCATTTTCTAACTTTGTAGGCGTCACTGTATAACTGAAGCTATCATCCAAGTTTGTTTTAGTTTTTTCTTCATATATCGGATACGAGAAACTGGACGTAGTAATATCGGTAATTTGATAATTATTTTTAGAAGTACTTGTTAGTATATTCTGTTTAAATTTATTTTCGATATCATCTGCATTACGTATCTGCGTAAGTAATGTATTATTTTCCACAATAACGTTACGGTCCTGTTCCGAATATTGAAACCGATTACTTTCATTTTTATCGTAATTTGTCGGGAGTATAGTAATTAATTCGTTATAAGATGACGTTAAAGTATCATCTATGTTTGTATTTGATTCTGTGTAATGATCTAATGCACTGTCTTTTAGCTTTACATGTGTTTCGTTGTTTAAAGACGTTTGATTTATTAACTCCTGATTTGCCAAAAATAAATCTTCTGTTCTAGCGTTATGATCACTTTCGAAATTTTCGTTTGATTTGTAATAGAAATTTGATACATTTACTTTTAATTGATTTTCTAGATGCATTTGTATACTTTCAGTTGTTGATAAAACCAGATCGGTATTAAATGATAGATGTGGAAAAAATGAACTTCTGGTCGGTAAATCGTAAGATTCAACATAACTGCCGTTTTTATCAATTAGAATATCTCTCACTGCAGTTTCGTTACTACTATATATTTCCATTGTTTCATTATTACTTGTTATGTTTCCTAGCTCTAAATGAATGTTTAATTTAGATACACTACTTTCTGTTGTGGATTTTAGAAATGGTTTTTTTGTAATAGTAAAATTTTGAGAGATCGGAGCTGTATTTGTTACACTATCTTCATTTTCTAACTTTGTCAAAGTCTCTATGTAACTGAAACCATCGTCTAAGCTTGTTTTACTTTTTACTTCATACATCGGATGTGAGAAACTAGGCGTGGTAATATCAGTAATTGGAAATGTATTTTTAAAAGTACTTGTTAGTGTCGTCTCTTTAAATTTATTTTCGCTATCATCTGCATTAAGTATCTGCGTATGTAATGTATCATTTACTACAATAACATTACTGTCTTGGTCGGAATATTGAAACCGATTACTTTCATTTTTGTCGTAATTTGTCGGGAGTATAGTAATTAATTCGTTATAAGATGACTTTGGAGTAGCATCTATGTTTGTATTTGATTCTGTGTATTGATCTAAAGCACTCTCTTTTAGTTTTTCATATGTTTCGTTATTTAAAGTAGTTTGATTTATAAATTCCTGATTTGCCGAAAATAAATCTTCTGTTCTAGCGTTATGATCACTTTCGAAATTATCATTTGATTTGTAATAGAAATTTGTTACATTTACTTTTAATTGATTCTCTGGATGCATTTGAATACTTTCAGTTATTGATAAAACCAGATCGGTATTAAATGAAGCATGTGGAAAAAGTGAACTTCTGGTCGGTAAATCGTAAGATTCAACATAACTGCTGTTTGTATCAATAAGAATATCTCCCACTTCAGTTTCGTTATTAGTTAATTTTTCTATGGTTTCATTATTAGTTGTTATGTTGCCTAGCTCTAAACGAATGTTTACCTTTGATACGCTACTTTTTGTTGTGGATTTTAGAAATGGTGTTTCTGTAGTAATCAAATTTTGAGTAAAAATTTGAGAGATCGGTGCTGTATTTGTTACACTATCTTCATTTTCTAACTTTGTAGAAGTCTTTATGTAACTGAA
Organism: Battus philenor; assembly: GCF_028537555.1. Taxonomy (NCBI): domain Eukaryota; kingdom Metazoa; phylum Arthropoda; class Insecta; order Lepidoptera; family Papilionidae; genus Battus; species Battus philenor. The sequence continues at coordinate 11,063,851 of NW_027181704.1, forward strand.
ACCATCGTCCAAAGTTGTTTTACGTTTTTCTTCATATATCGGATATGAGAAACTAGACGTAGTAATATCATGAATTTGATAATTATTGTTAGAAGTACTTGTTAGTATATTCTCTTTAAATTTATTTTCGCTATCATCTACATTAAGTATCTGCGTATGTAATGTATTATTTTCAACAATAACATTACTGTCTTGTTCGGAATATTGAAACCGATTACTTTCATTTTTATCGTAATTTGTAGGCAGTGTAGTAATTAATTCTTTATAAGATGACGTTGAAGTAGCATCTATGTTTGTATTTGATTCTGTGTATTGATCTAAAGCACTCTCTTTTAGTTTTTCATATATTTCGTTATTTAAAGTGGTTTGATTTATCATTTCCTGATTTGCCGAAAATAAATCTTCTGTTCTAGCGTTATGATCACTTTCGAAATTATCATTTGATTTGTAATAAAAATTTGTTACATTTATTTTTAATTGATTCTCAGGGTTCATTTGAATACTTTCATTTGTTAATAAAACCTGGTCGTTATTAAGAGATACATTTACAAAAGGTAAATCACTACTCGGTAAATCAGAAGATTCAACAAAATTAACTTTCGAAATATTGGCTTGGTCGTCAGTTAGGTTATATAAAAATGGCTTTTCTTCCTTTATAGATTTGTTAGTCACATCGGCTATTTCACTTAAAGAAATTCTTGATCTATTTTGGAATGTGCTGTTCACGTCATTGGTTAAATTGTCCATTTTTATTAAATCCATAGTGGTATCAGATATAGTTTGTTTTGTTGCATACTCGTTATAATGGTCATCTGCATATGTTGTATTCATAACGGTGATCTCGAAATCATTTAAAATCGTAGTAGTTTCCGTGGAAAAGACTATGTCAGTAAGATCCAAACTTTTCACTTCAGTATGTGTGTACCAATTTGTTTTGTTACTGTTATCTAAATTTCTTATTACGATTTTAGCCTCAGTTTTAGATTCTACTGAAGGTGATGTACTAATGATGTTTTTGTCAATTTTAAATTCTGATACTTTGTTTTTGTTGTTAAAACTTGCAACATCACTAACTTTAGCGTTTTCGTTAAGTGTTTTTTCAAGGACGACTGTGCGCAATGTTGTATCAGATACAGCTGTCGATGTGTCTTCTTGATGTTCACTTGTAGTTAAATAGCTAGAATATCTTTGCAGTGGAATAACCAGCGTGTTTTCAGTTGTTGAAAAGGCTTTTTTTAAATTACTGTTATCAAATTTTACCGTACTTGCTTCTATTAACTCACTTGTAACATCACTCTTTGCCGACATTAAATTTTGAGTAGTTAGTATTTGATATTCGCATTCAAAACTGTTATTATCGTTACAAAAGGTTCCCGATGGGCATGGTATAACAAAGCTGTTTATTGTCATAGATACACCATCTCCGACGTCCACACAAATCATAAAATGAGTGGAGTTGACGCAATGAAACGACTTACCATTACAATCTGTAGTTGCGGACACTATCGATGAAACGCACAACTGTAACGAAAATTGCAATTTTGAATATGTACCGATGCGAAAAATTTAACAATTTGTATATTTAATTCTTACCAGTATTAAAAATAAAAATGAATCCATTTTTTGTTGTCTAAATAAATCCATAGCCTCATATCTGTTACAATTGTTCCGAATTCAGACACTATTTTAATTTGTTGACGTATTTATTCACACTTGTCCTTTATCTTAATAGGTTTTCAGTAGAATGGCAAGTTTCCTCAGATCTCAGATAATTTGAGTGGCCGCGTAAGAGAATTGTTAGCACTAGAGCATTTCATTTACATTACGCACTGTCACATATAGATTAGGAGCACATTGTACAAATACAGTTGACATCGTATTTCTTACGGTCTTATTAGTTTCCCGCTCTAAAAATAATAGATTTGTGCATATAACTAAACATAATTGTTCCATTAAAAAATTCTCATTTTTAAATAAAACGGGAATATCAAACGAAAGTTTTCTTGTTAAATTGTATGAATAAGTACATACATACACTAGTAGTATTATCTACTATCTGAGCTATAGAATAAGATCTTACCTTTATCAAACAACTTCCTGTGCCTTGTTTACGAAGAATATTTGTGTCATTAACTAAACAGTAAATTAATGTTGTTTAAACGGATTTTACGACTGTAAAATACCAATTTACTTTAAGAATAATTTCCACCTACTTTGATTCAGATAAACTTATCTATTTATTGCAATATTTATGAGTTGTTATTGTAAAACCAAAACAAACTTTGTATAAAAAATTTATTACTTCATTACAAAATTGTTGTCTCGAATATCACATTGGTAACAAAATTATTTAATATGTTGTAAAAAAATAACGGATGTGATTATTTTTCTATTCTTATACTCTTTTCAATATTTCTCAATTATACTCTATCGAGTGAAATGACTAATTGTATTATCTTTTTTAATTTTATTACATCGCTAATAAATAAATAATTATAAATTTCATAACATTACATAACAAGGATAAAAAATATGTTTTTATTGTTAACATTATACACTTTTTTATGAATAAAAGAACTTGCGTCTACCAAGGCCATTTTAGTCTTAAGTATTTGAGCTTAGTATCATATAAGGCAACAGCTGCTAAAATAAGCCATACGATTGTAATAACCGACATCACAATGCCTATAAGGAACATAGAATATTGAAATCCACCTTCTCGGCTTATTACAAAAGATAAACCTACTACAAATAGAGTTAATAACGAAGCTGAAAGCGTCTCAAGGGTGCTTTGGATTTTCGCCCATTTTCTCGCGCCGACAAAATCTTGTACAGCTGTATCGCAACACGAAGCCACAGCGCCAAACCCAAGACCTGATACAACGCAGCCAATCGCAAACGAATCATGGCTATTAGTTTCTGAAAAGACTGAAAATAACAATTTATTTTATTAAAACTTACTTCCATGTTCGAAAAGATTAACACAATAACAAATTAATTTTGGTTATCAAATTTTGTTATTATTGATACTTAAATATAATTACCTCGTTGCCATAGAATAATTTCAGGCACCTATCGATTTTATTGTAAATGTATATTAGAGATATAGTTAGTATAGCGTCCTATAGTTAAAATGATGCTGATGATAATTGCTAAAATTGTCTAATGAATACAAAAACATTTAATAACTTTTTATCATTTTAAAACAAAAAACAAAGAAGTCGAAATTTTCTTTGGTTAATTATTTGTTTAATAATATAGTTTGAATTCTAACACATATTTATATAAAACATATATAAAATCATAATAGTTTTATTTTCATCTTTCAACAAAGGCACTCGGTAAAATCATAAGTTCAAATCTAAAATATTTGTTGTTGGTGTAGTCGTGGCATATTTAGCAACGTCATTTATGAAACCGTCTACATATCATTCAGTTTCGTCATATCAGTGATGGCACTGGTTGAATATGCGTAAATATAAGAGACAAATCATCAAAGCAAAAATAGATGTTACAGTTAGCTGACGTAAGATTTACTTACCAAAACAAGCGGCAGTTGCTACTTTTAATCCAATTACAACGACGTACTTGAAATTTCTCTTTTGTGTTTGAACTAACCAAGGTGTGCTCAAAAGGAAACATATCCATGAAAACCCGTGTAAAGACATGAGAAAGTTTGTTTCAAACATCGCAATCTTCGGTCGAACCTGTTGTGCTATCATTGGAAGTAATGTCAAAGATACCGCTGACAAACACAATTTAGCAAATCTCAGCAGCAACGCCGGATAGAATCTCCAACACGATAGTGATCTTGTCAACGGCTTAATAAAAGTGTCAGTTATACTATACATCAAATATGTTAACCGACGTCTTAGTCTGTACATTCTGTAAGATGGAATCCCAAGTCTTCTCTTTATATTTGTCACTGTAGACTGACACCTGAAACTGAACGTATTAAATACTTTTTCTCTGTGAATATCAGTTATTGGTGATATTGTTTCAAAAGTAACCTCTAATTCAGAATATTCCTTATTGTCATGAACGCTGCAATCTTCTTCAGTGTTAACTTGTTTCGTAATATATTCATCTAAATTGTCACCTAATGTGCTCAGTCTTTTAATTGCATTGCTAATTCGGCGCTGATTATTAAACGATTCTTTAAGTGGGGCGCCTTGTTCGACGTCTTCCTCGCTTTCTTCGCTTTCTTCTGGTATTTCCGGTAGTATGTCTACGCCGAAAATATTTCTCCTTTTTTCTTCAGGGCTAGGCGGAGGTGTTATTGTTCCAACAGCGTCAATAAATTCTTCGATATCGTCAGCTTCACCATGTGAATTATCGTCAGATGGACTCTTCCAAGATTTTTTACTTAAATCGTTCAATTGAAGCTCAGCAGTAAAATAATTATCGGCGCCGTCATTTTGAAAACCAGTATAACTTTTATAAAAATCTGTGTGTCTTGAATAGAGAGTGGATCTTCTGAGATTTGAATCTATTTTAAGTAATATGATAGCAGGCAGGGCTTGTAATATTATTCCGGCAAGAACTATGAATGAGTACGTATACCCGTAATAATTTATAAGAACAGATAAAATATGAGGAAATAGAGATTGTCCAACCGCTTGGCCAGTGCAACATATCCCACGAACAATTCCAACACGACTGTCATATGTTTCAAAAATGACAGCATCCACTTGAGCTGATATTAAAGATGACCCTAAACCTAAAAACAAAATCGCCCTATTAATAATACTATATTAAATAAATAAAATCGTATGGAAACAAAACAAAAACATGCTTTTTCCTATTATTCCAAAAATCACTCTAGGCGAAGATTTTGGCCTTTGCTTTATACAGTTTAAAATTTTATGATAAATGATATATTCTTACCTCCAAAAATACCATATATCACTGGTTGCAAATATAGCGGTACAAATGCACAGATAAACAAGCTAGCTACAACCACTATTAGTCCAATAGCGGCCATCACGCGGTAGCCAACTGTTCCTCCCCACGAATCTGCAGCTTCTCGAAACCAACATTCTACAACAATTGATATTTGTTATGTAGCTATTTTTTAAATATTTCATTACTTACTTGATATTACACTATTTATCATTTTAAATATTTTATTTAAAGGAAGATATTTTCAGAATTGCTTAATTTTCAGGACAAAAGAAATCGCAACATAAAAAGTACGGTGAATTTGTTGATAAAATGTAAATTCCTTATTCATTCTTCAATTCAATTTCGTCCCCTTCAAAGTAATCCCTGTCTAATAAAACGCAGTTTTCCAACGCTTTCTCGAGTCCTCTAGGCAGTCGGAATACTCTCTTTCCGGTATATAGCGTCCCTGTATTGGCCTTTTGAGTTTGCCGAATAACCAGAAGTCGCACGGAGTGAAACCAGGGAACAGTACAAATACAGAGGGTGCGGAACAATATGAGTTGAAATTTGGAAACTATTTTTCGAAAAAAATTGTGCGATTTTGACACCAATCGAGACTTGACGCGTTTGAGACACAAAACATCCTTTAGAATGGTTTAGACTGAGCCAAATGATATTCTTACTTTTTATAATCAGACGCTAGTCGTTATAGACGGTCCTACTCACTTAGAAAAAACATATTTATATGACTTCCTAATGCCCGGGAGTTTTAAATAACATTTTTACCTTACTTTTTCATCACAGTAGTATAAATATGTTCACAAAAAAAAATGATGTAATAAAACACTTTTTTATATCTTGAATTAAAGTCCATTGGTTTCAAATTAACTATTTAGAACTCCCTTTTAATATCATTAGTTAGACATAAAGCACCCCCTCATACATTTCCAATAAGACCGGTAGGAAGCACGCAGCATCTAGCGATTTCGGACTATTTTAACAAGATCATCTGTCCACGTCTTTCGCTACGTTTGCCAGTCTGTGGTTGCCATTTCGTCACTTTAAGCCCCCAGAACTGTGCCATCTGTTTTACGCTCTACATAGTTTGCCCACTGCACTTTCAACTTGCCCAAAGCGAGCATTCCAAGAGTGTGTCCGACGCAATGATGCATTTATACGACATAATAGGTTAGAGTTGTTTTTTATTTGGAATTTTGAATCCGAGTTCTTCCACGAGACATAGTAATATGTAACAAATATTGCAAGATATTTTTAAGCATAATGTGCTCGTTTAAAAATGTACAAAAATACTTAATAGCCCATCTCAATTAAATTTCAGGGATATTCCCAAGGCGAACACTGTAAAAACTTGTTTACAAAACTACATAGAATCTATTTAGGTTCGTTATCTTTATTCACACAACAGACGTGTTGAAAAGACAGCTTTTTAAAACTGTAATTATTTAATATTAGTCATTATTAAAGACTGTAATTTCGCTTTTTATTTGTATTAAAATACAATAAAATTAAGAAAAAAATCACGATAAAAATGGCGCAGGTAGGCCCTCTACTTAGTGAACCGGAGATCAAGCTCGCAGGAAGTCGCAGGATGCTGGCAGCGCATGATCGGTCACCGTGGCAATCTTTGGAGAGGACCTTTGCCTTGCTATGTACGTTAACTATATAGAAATAAACTGTTTAACGTCAAATGTTAATAATTCTGACTACTAACTAATATTTTGTGTTTTTTATTAAATAACAGATGTTAACTCTAATTGAACTTGTTTAAGAATTTTTTTGCAACAACCATAATATTAGTCAAATAAAAAACAGCAACTTTACGTGTTAGACTGTAGGATAATAGATAGAACGTCGGTGCTGCAAAGCCGAGCCAAAGAGGCACGTCGAGATTCGCCAAATGCACCCATAACACTCCATACGCTAGCACGAGACTCGGCAAACATACCTGTAGTAAAAAAAGAGTCAAAAAGATTTGTTAAATATGAATTACTCACTTTTGTACAATAATGATTGCTTCACTGGCTGTTTATTTAAACCAATTACTATTCCTTTCTTTAATTTTTGTCTAATTTATTAACTGTTTATAAGAAATTTAGAATGTAATACTTTTTTTTGGTATAATTCAAATAGTCATCCGCAAAACGCACAATGTTATTTGATCTGACAACAAATCCGCATGTGAAAAATTTCACACATTATTTTTATATTAAAATGTCATAAGTAATAAATGCTTAATCATCAAAAATGTGACAAAATTTTGAAATATTAATCAAAAACCAAAAAAATGATAGTTTTTTCTTCCTAATTTAACTTAATTAAAACCATACAATAATTTAGATATATTAAAGAAAATCATTAGAAAAGCAGTCTTAAGGTTAAAAAAATAGCGTTTCTTTTCTGTGTGCACCTACATACGAGCGTGTACCCTTTTTTCCAGAAACAATCCTATGCTAACATATAATAGCAAGTATTAACTTTACTTGTTCGTGTTTAATTTTTTATTTTTTAGTTATAGTTAAGCATATTTATCAAATCCAAACACATTAGGGTTGATAGCTAGCAGTTCGATCTATCAATCGTCTCAATTATTGACAAGAACTTACAAAACATTAAAATAGAAATAAAACTAAATCGAACACACCGAACGCAGCCGTAGAAAGTAGCTTCAAATTTCCAACACCTGTCATGTTACCAAAATGGCCACAAAAAGTTGCTAATACGCCGTGATTTTAATAAATACAAATCGATTTAGAAGGTATAAAAGTGACTGGAGTCACTCAAAAGGTTTTAAGAAAAATATTTTAATACTTCTTTGATTGTTGGACTGAAATTTTCTTTCGGTCTTTCAACTTTTATCGTGTTTAATTATAGATACAAAAACTTCCAAGGAATGATGTGAATTAACATATATTATATTTAACTATTTATATGAAATCATGTAAAATATTCATTCTGGAATATATTACATTAATTTATTTTTTAACTTCTGGCAATAACAAGTCTGCAGGGACAGATAGTAAACTACAATTAATTTTAGTAGGTGTATAGTAATCCGAATATTAAAAATACACATTCTCTTACTATACTATCATCATCCACTTTACGAAACAGGCCGTACTTAATGTAGATTGTTTTACTAAGCAGTTTTATTGTTATGTCGGATCTTAAGAAAAGAAAAAATATTATCAATACAATATTTATTACTTCTGAAACTATTGATTTTTAAATGAATGTAACATACATTAATTAACCGCAAATGAGTATAGCTCATATAACTTCTTTAAAGCTACTACAACGACAACAAATCATCCTGTTTACAAGATCCGTTTAGAAGACCATTTCTGAATGAATTTATCTATATGTTGTACATAATTTACTTCACGAAATATTTAAATTATTGGCGTACACCAATAAAAGGGTATTTATTTTTCAATATTGTATTTTAGTCATGTAAGAAATATCAAGTTTTGCGCGAACAACATTTTATGTAATAGACAAACATTTCTATTATCTATCATTTGTGTATATTGACATGTTTGTACAGATAATAACTGACTCCACGGCCACCGTGATAAGAAATAATGTGCACAACTAAACAAAACACATGACTATCGAACTGATAATAATATATCGACACTAGACTTTTGCTAGATCGCCAAGTTATACAATTCAAAGCAAAATTCAGAAACTTCCATACTTTCCCGTTTACATTTTATACATAAATAGGTAACCACGTGAGACTTTAACCATTACGTGTATGATTTTTAGATTGTTCTAGATTTAGACTTTCGAGATTGTTTAAGTTCACGTTTCATACATACGTTCAAAAACACTACTGAAATCAGTAGACTCCAGCGCCATTTCGCGCCATTGGATTGTAGATCAATTTCCATTTATTGCTCTTTTCGCAGCCATTTTTCACAAAATATTTGACACTCCATAATTCTCAAACAGCTTTTAGATAAAACCCGAACACGCTAACCAACTACACGCAAAAAAAATAAACTGATAACGTCTTTGTAAAATTGTGGACTTATAGAACATTACAACTTATTGACGGGACTGTATACATACATTGACAGTGTTATCGAAAGGACTAACGTCGCTACTTTGTCTTATCTTATCGTGTCTATGTAAGAAACTAACATCACTTCAATTATTATTCCTGTCCTTTAATAGAAAACATTGAACAAAATGTTTTACGACCTTTAAGGTCACTGCAATATCATAGTTGCATAAATTTTATAATAATACTTACTGAGTTTTACATATATACTAAATTAGTCACGATCCATAAAATTTAAAAACATTATAAGCAACATAGCTCACGGACCTTTGTTTCCGTGATTTCAATTTCGATGAAACTGCTCAGAGCTGAAGTGGCAAGCAGCGTAACATCATACGCATCACATAGGAGCAACAACTTTAAAAGTAACTTAAAATTAACATATACTTCATCTCATTATAAGACTCGGTAGTAACAAAAACGACTTTTTTTTTGACACCAAGCCCAAGTGCTGTATCAAAACTCTACATATATACAAATTTGAAAGACCTTAAATAATCATTACAATTATTGAATCAGAAGGACACGGTTGCTTCTCAAATTTAAAATTTAGATCACTAAAAGCCAACACCGCTTCATTATAAGTATGATGTATAATTTTTGTATATAAAGGAGGCCATGATATGAAGACAACATATCGTGATATAAAAATATAATTTATCCAAATCATGATAAAAAATAAATGTAAATTAAAATGAATTCATTTTAATTTCATGTTTTTGATAATAATGTATGTCTTAAGCAAAAGTAGGTGTATATATCTCGTTTTCGTAATAAATTTACATTTTTATCGCTTTAAACAGCGTACACAAAGAAAAAGTGAATAGATGGCTCAAAAATTTACTTAACTTCGTCGATTTTTGATATAAAGCTATAACAGTGAATTTTGAAGAATTGAAGTATGTAGTTTGCAAAAATAGTACTTTATTTCTTACTCCATAATGTTCTCGTGGCTTTAACATGTTCTCTTCTTTTTGTTATCGCCATTACAAACTCTAATAAAAATATTAAGCTTATTTTATAATACGCTTAAGATACGGCCTAAAGGTATTAAATGCACAAAAACTATATAATTAGTTAGAGGTAAACTGTAACTAAGTTAAATAAGAGACAATAAGAATTAAAAGATTATAATTTTATTCGAAAAAAATATTCACTGAAAACCAAAAATATTATATGTAATCTGACAGGTTGTAATAAACTGTATCCCTGCCAAAATATGTATGCTACTGTCACGCTCACCTGACTCAATTACAATATTAAACATAAATAATTGTATTCCCAATTTCTTTATTTTTGTTAAATGAGTTAAAAACACTATTGGACGATCTTGAATATAATAAAAATGAATTAATGTCGTAATTAAAATAACCTTTTCAGTTATTATCTTCCAGTTTGTAAGCTGTGAGTTAAATATGAACAGAAAAAGTTATTTGAAAGATTACGCAAATTCTATTAAAATGTTAAGAAAAGAGTGCACCGAACAAGGCATTGATGACGAAACATTTAAAAAACTTTATTTTGAGGCGTTGAAATCAACAATAAATAATAATTTACAAGCAAATCAAAAGAAATTTTTTGACAAAAGGAAAATAATGCGCTGTATTTTTATTTTTGCACTCATTATTTGCAGCTGCTATTATATATATAATAACTTCTTGTGTAATCTTCAAGAGTTTATCTATCCCGGACTTAGACTTGTTAGAAAAATATCTATTCCCCTTGTATCACTCTTTCCTGCATTAACGGGTTCGTTGAATTAAAATTTTATCATTTGAAAGTTTTAAAAACATGGAAAGAAAATAGTTTAAGTTGACAATATTAAAAAAAAACCTTTTTTAGATTTATATCAGGAGCCATGTTTGATACAAAATCCCTTTTTTACAATAATAGACATGGATTGCTGGCCATGCAGTATTGTAAACAATATAGGCCAAATTAATGATCCACAACCAGTCCATCAGCAGAATTCTGCTCCATTTATATATAAGGTATAATTTCACAATTTAATATATTCACAAACAGTTAAACAGTTAATTGAGACTATAAAAGTAAACTCATCTAATTTTATTCTTAATGACTGTTATTCCAAATTAAGTAGAATTATACTATGCCTAATTGTCATTATTAATGTTAAAATATAACAATTTTAAATAACTTGAATTACAATATTTACAATCCAAAAAAAATAATTTCTAACATAAGTAACCAAATACAACTTTCAGATGATCACATGACACTCTATTATTGCAGACTGACCAAGAAAAAATCAACATGGAAAATCTTAGAAATTTATACATTAAAAACAAAAATCTTCTTGAGAAAGAAACAACAAAAATCTTAATGAACAGCAAATTTAATTTAGCTCCCTTTCAAGTTTTTGAAGATGTACACAACAACAATAATCTTTATATTTGGTAATTAAGTATAAAATTGATGACTACATTGTCAGAATTTGGAAATTTTTCTATCAAGTTTTTAACTGTATACTATAAGTACAACATAAACCACATACACAACTATAAGCATAAACTTTCTCTTTGTTCATTTATATTTGTTTGAGATCAGAATTGTTTTTATGTTTTAGTATGACATACTTTAAATTCACTAGTATTAAATATTTAAATTATAGAACAAAATTTACTAGTAATTTAATTTTAGGAAAATAAATAACATAAATATTGCCAGAATGTTAAGGCAAATAATTCCCAGAGCAAAAGTGGTGCCAAAATTTGGCCAGAGCACTGAAAGATACATCATCATTGATTCAAGTCAGAATAAATTTACTGTACCAGATACAGAATGCAACTTTGCATTTATATTGGCATTAAGTGGAACAAGGACCATTACATTGAATCCGGCTGAAGAATGTAAACATCAATGTAAATCATTAAATGTTGAATTAAATGAATCTTATCTATGTAAGTAAACAAGTTATATAAAAATGGAAATGGTATATTATCGACTATGATCATTTTCTTCTCTAATAGTGTTTCTCTAACATTTCTTTGATGTTTTTATTTAAACAAGTTGATAAATATGTCCTTAGGTGTTAACCGATTATAGAAAGGTGCTATTGAAAAGCATTTGGGGAACCGGCGAGTGAGATGGATATCTGCATGAGTGAGGGAGATGTAATACTACACTAGCTTTTATATAAGGAAGACACCTAATTCCTTATGTTTTATTCCTAGTCACCCTCAATTAATCCATCTTCACTGAAATGTGTATTTAATTAGAATAAATTTAAGGAAATTTGGATATGAATGTCCTATTTCTGATTATGATATATATTATTGTAGATCATTTAAAAATTTAAAATGAATACTACGTAAAAGTTTAACAGGGTGATTGCACCCTATCCAAGTATCAATGTTTCTATAATTAATAAATAACATAATGATCATATGAAAAAAATAAATTGTGAAAAATGGCTCGGACTATCAAGGTTGGCCACCTGCGAGCTTATCATTCACATCTTTAAAGCTTTTACTAAGTATTCAACCTGTGTAGATAAATTGGATGAAGTTCTAAGAATGCATGTCTGTATGTAAATTCTATCTATATTTACAAATTTACAAATAATACATATTTTAATATTTTTCTTACAGTGTGGTATAACTGGTGGTATTGGCGGCCGGTAGTACAAGATTCAAATGGAAATGAAACATTTATTGCACATGTCGGTTCTTACTGCTGACAATGTCAACCTGAGATGGTTATAATGTTAAAATAAAATTCATTTATTGGAATGCATAAAACAAGTTTAATAATTAACTAACATAAATTAAATTAAATATATTAAAAAAATCTATCAACATTCATTCAAATTTTCCTTTCAATTCATGCTTAAGTGCCACAGGTATAAGTGACACCAAAGCAAAAATGGTAAGCACAGCTACTGACGTCCAAGACCATGCATCACTTGTTGAAGTTAGGGTATGAAGGGTTTGTCCTGCTTGTATAGCAACGAAGGATGGTGGAGCAACACCTAAAAAATAGAAAATATTTCCTTAATAAAAAATTGTGTTCAGGTTATTAGTAATAATACTTATCAGCATACATATATTTAAATCAAGTAGAATGCATGAGAATCTTAATAATTTAGAGTGAACATCAACTTGAAAATTACTATTAATTTATAGTAGTAGTAGGCAGCTATAAAACTTTTAGACGGTTAATGCATGACTAAAATAGCAGTCTAATTGTTAAAAACAAGAAATCTTACCAATAAATGTCCCCAATGCAAATGGCACTAATGGTACACCAATCACAGGTGCTGACATATTAATAAACCAGTTTGGTAAAAATGGAGTCACTCTCAAAAATATTATATAATTGAGCAAATTGTTTTTGTGTTTTGCCACCGCTTTAGACCATTGTGCTGCTCTTTCCGGGAAAAACTTCTTTACTACTTTCCTACCAAGGAGATTTGAAAGGAAAAAACACAAACTGGCTCCAATTGCAGAGCAACAGCAGACTAGCAACAATGCTAAATAAAATGGAAACAAAAACCCTGAAAGAATACTTAGAAAAATAGAACCAGGAATTGCAAATGTTTGCAAACTGTGAATTAGTTAATGGATAATTATGTAAAAATAAAATAAAACCATTAACGATTAATCTTAAATAATTTTATATTATTTAAATCACATCAAATTTAAAGGCAACCCTGCTATTGGGGATTATGATCATTATTGGGAAATTTTGTCAAGGTCTTTGGCAGTGTGAATTGCTTTAGCTACTGAGGTATTGGGTGTGGTTTGAATCAGCATATAGGGCTACAACATTGTGTCTGTCTACTTTAAAACATCAATATACTATAAAAAAGGATACAAAATATATACTAAAAATACTCCCATTAATACTTCATTGAAATACTTGTCCTTATATCGGTCTAAAACTAAACCCAAATTCTTTGCATCTTCAAGATCCCATGGTAACTTTAGGTATTGTTTTTCAGACCTAAAACAATACACAACAATTTAAAGGTCCTTAACAATTAGTGAATATAATCCTGACATCTACTTACTCTTCTAATTGAGGAAACTGTCTATAAAGTAGACCTAACATTAAAAGTGAAGCACCAAAAATTAAAGTCACTAGAACTAAAGCCTTAGATGTAGATAAATCACCCGCATTTGTACTAATGGTTGAATAAGAAGTACCTGTAAATAATAAACACTGTGAGATTTACAATAATGCATTTTATGCTGCCCTTTCAACAAAAAAAAACACAGTAGTGTTTTATGTTTGGATAGAAGCAAAGACATGTTATAAACCAATGTGTGATTCATGAGCTACATATTATACATTGAAATTCACTATATCATCATAAGAAAAAAATCTTTAAAAACTGATATATTTAGCTGAAGACCACAGTGGTGAAGGGCATTGAGACTTAAAGATTCTTCCATGCCACCATTAAATAAAATTTTCTATAACTTTCATTTCCTGGACAGATGTAATATTAGAAAATATGGAACTTATCTCATGTGTTAGTGATAACAACCTTTGAATTCATATACATTAGTGACAAGATGTCAGTTTAATAAGTTGAGGAATAAACTAGGATTATTCTATAGCCTATAATATATAGTAAAAGAAGTTATATGAAAGGTATACAGGTAAACGAATATTATGCATGAATTCAAAAATGTTTGTAAACCATAGTAAAATGTTATTAATGATGTAATAAATTACAGTGAATAAGATAATGAATTTTTTTAGATCACTTAGAGAACATTGTAAAATTGTTAATTTTTAATGAAGTTAGTAAAACTAGCTATGTGTATCTTTACATTTCTTTAAAATTATTGAAGTTTTTATTTACCATCCCTTTAGCTAAAACATGTAGTTGAATTTAATTAACTGTCGAGTGAATACAGTGTAATTGGATACGGGAGGTTATTATAACTATTTTTGTTAAAACAAGTGCAAATTTACGAAAAATGCAAAGTTATATATATCACAGCGGGAAATATACATAAGGAATAAGGATAAAATGAAATTGGTACTTGGACGAGGATAAGAAGGCGAGGCTGGAAGTTCAGTTTCTGTGCGAGTGATTTTTGGCTTTACATAGGCTGTACGGTGAACTGTAGTAGAAACACGAGGATCTTGAATTTCACCTTGGACATTATCATCGGTAACGCTTCTCGCTCTTCGCTCAACGGTACTCATTTCTGTAACCTAAATAAATAGTTTCGAAATCAACCTCATCAAATATTACATGAATATTATAAAAATCATATATATTCCATTGATTATTAATAATTGTTTTACACTTCACAAACACAAAGCAAGTTTCAATTTTAAAATTTTAAATGACAATGACACTTGAAAATTAAGTCTGTCAATATAATTTTCGTGAATGCGTTCATAAATTACTATGTTATGAGACTACTACGTATATATTTTATAATGTTTTAAAAATTAGATAGAAATCACTTTTAAAGATTACACTCTGTCTCAATTTTGCAATAAAAATGTATGAAATCCATGATATTACGCTGAAAAACTTATATAAAACAAAATAGATAACAAAAAATTTTAACATTTCCAAATAAAAACTCAGTTTCGTCATGAAAAAGTAATTTTATATTAGACAAGAAAAAATTGGTACCGGCTTATATTGAACCTTTTCATTGCAAAAAAACACCGCGATTATTTAAGTCAATTATTTTAAACAAAATAATAAAAACAAATTAGTCGAATTTGATACTTTAAGTCAAATTGTGATTATGATTTCATTTTCTCTATTTAATTTTCACGCTTCAGGTTCAGCGAAACGAAAACTGATTATTAATATTTTGGACAAACATAACAATTTTATTCAGCTTATATAATGAAACTACACATTACCATTCTTTGTGGTTAGTATTATGAGCAACTTTTTTATTCGTGGGATCTGAGATTGAACTGCTACCGTCAGAAAAGCGCCAGAAAGGTTAAGCTTTCGGCATGCGTATGCTCGCTTAAGGTGAGGTGTCAAATTTGGTAAATAGTAATTTTTTGTACATGTATCTATATATACACATAATAACTTAAGTATTAATTTAACTCACTATGCGACGAATGCATAAATAGCTTTTAAATGAATAAGGAAAAGATGAAGGCTAAAATGTAGTCATAGGCAGTATTTATTTTATTTAATTCATAGCTACGCAAAACAGTAATTCATTTTAGGTAGGCATTTTTAAGCTTTAATGTAAAACAAACACAAATTACAGTAATAATCGATAACAAACAATCAATACTATTAAACCTACAATATAACTATACTTTCGATTGAACAAAAACGTATTCCCTTAGGTTCAGCAACAGCATAATAGGGCCCAAGTATATAAGAACAATACAACAGACTATTACGTTCCTGTCATTTTTAGCCGCTTTTTTTGCAAGAAATTCGCCTGTTCAAAGCGTACTTAACACTAATTCTAATCCGTGATTTATAGTATACTACTATTATTAATAATACAAAAAAAGTAAAACAAAACGGTTTTTAGCTTTTCGGTGTTGGGCTCATGAAAACTAACTAGATTGAATGAAAATTATGTTTGTGTAATACAATTAATACTCCTTTCCAATGAAGAAAAGTTTATTATTAAATCATAATAAGTAATTTAATTAATTAATTGGCTAGTATTAAAAGAATGTATTGAATCTAAAAATTTACTTTAACAATATATTTTGTACTATAATTAGCACTTTAATGGAAATTACACTATCCTTGAAGGCGATTTATTAAATTTTGTATTTCTCCAGAAACATGTCTATGGCTGTATAAAAATACGATGTTGTTTACTAATGTATTAATAACATATAAGTTATGTAGGCCATTTAAGTTTTCGTCACGCATCACAGATTTATAGCATCGAGCAGTGTGCCTGATAGTTGGTAAACTGAATGAGGGAGTCGCGACGCCCGCCAAGCCCGCCAACCGCCCCGCCTTTCGTCGTGTTCTCGGCAGACGGACTCACACCGTGTCACAAGCGCATACGAGACGCATTCTACTTTATCGCAACATTTTACAAAAAACATTGAATTGTTTACGTGCATCCTATTTGAACACGAACTTGCTCTCCATTTTAAAGATTTCATGTATTTGTTAAAAGTATTGTGTTACATTTATAAAGAATCATTATTTCCTGAATAATGTGAAATTGGTGAAAGTTCCTTAAATAATTATTGAAATGTGGTCCTTTGTGAACACATAGACAGCATTCATGAAGTTAAGCATTAAGGTAATATAAATAATATATGTTTGAGAAGTGTTAGATAAATTTGTTCCTAAATTTTAATTGGTATTTACTATTTTTATAACTTGTTGTTCAATACTTTAGTACAAAACAGCATGAGCATATCATGTAAATTGTATATAAGGGTTAAGCAAAAAATACTTAGGACGTATTATTTAAAAAATATATATATTATTTGCGGCTTAATATTAAGTTTTATTGACCAAAGTTATAATAAATTTAACATTCACATATTTTGACATTTTATATTTGCTATCTTAAATTTAACTTACTATCATTATTGTTTTAAATGTAGGCTAGTATGTTTCTAATTAATACTGTAAAAGTAACCATAATTTATAAAATGATACGAATAATAAAATGAGCTATCGTGGACTGTTGGATCTAAAACTATATAGTTTTAGTGCGTGATTTTGTATTACATAACATTAATTATAATTGAACTGCTACTTCCTTCATAATTGAACATAGTAACACAGGTAATGATGGCAAGTCCTGCTAGGTAAGTCCAACTTAGAGAAAGAGATCATTCGCTAAATCCACTTCGAATGAGCAGCGTACGTATAAGCTCGGAAATATCCTGACCAAAATACCGAAATGTCTGAAGAAAGAAGGTCTTGGACCATTCCGGTGATGACGGCGGATTTAAGACGTGGCCTCATACGACAGGACTTGCATGAAGGCTCAAAGTCACCCAAAGAGGAATGGAGATCTTTGTGCTCGGAGCTTCGTTGCGAGATCGAATCAGGAATGAAGATATCCGCAAGAGAACCAAAGTCACTGTTATAATCCGAAAAATTGCTCGTCCACGTGGTAGTGGGCGGGGACTATTGCTCGTTCAACACGAGCCGAACAGTTATCGAGTGGCTACCACGAGGCGGAAGACGCGGCGTGGGTGGGCCCACCACTAGGTGGACACCAAGGACACTAGAAGTCGCTGATATGCGTAATGCAGGACTGGTAATCGTACCGAAGTCTAGGGGAGGCCTAAGCTTTGCAGGTGCCCACTGCATTGGTTGATATGATGATAATTACACTTATGTGGTGACTACAGTGAAATGTTAATTTAAAAATTACATAAGCGTTTTGTATTTCAGGTAATGCGAGGAAAAATACATTTGTGTCTGCTGGTCGCACTGGCTCTCGGTTCTGCGTCAGGATCTGGACCCTGCGAGCGTGGGAGAAGCTGGTGGCACCGACAGAGCGGCACCTGTCTCCCTTGCACCCGCTGCGACCCCACCCACCTCGCTGTCAAATACCCGTGCGAAATCCATAGGGACACTATTTGCCAGTCACTTTACGAAGTGAGAATATTCCCCTTTAACGTACCACGTAAAAACAATGGATCCAATGCCAGTGAACGATCAAGTGATTACGAATATTACGAATACTCGGACTACAACGGTGAAGTGGCGGATAAAAGTGATGGTGAATTAGAATGGGACGTGCAGACGTCCACGCTGACGCTGGCTGTGAGTGGCTGTGTGGTGTTCTTTGCAGTGGTGCTTATATTGTCGCTTTATCACGCGAAGCAGTGGAAGGTTCTCAAACAAGCGCTCAAGTCTGGTAAGAACTTACTTTCATTCTCGTTTGCTTTACTTTCATGTAATTAAACTAGATATTCATTTCTGTTAGTATTTACTTTATATTACTTTCATTATTTAAAGTTAAACATTATTTTGAAAATCGTACGGCACATAAGTCTGTATGATATCTAAACATCTGCCAATTATACCTTCCAAACCGCCATTACACTGGATACATAGTAACGCTATTTTTATACCCATCGTCACTCAACGACCATGTATTTGGTAATTTTTGTAGTATAACCACAAAGCTAACAGCTCGAACATTATCCATCGGTACGTACTTGCTTATTACTAAATTGTGAGGCCATCCAGCTTAGTTCGTTTGGGTTGACGTTCCATGGAGCGACCTAACACGACAACTGCCAAGAGGGGACTCGACTTTAGATATAAGTCAGTACGTGTTTAGCATTCAAACTCAAGGCCATACGGGAGGATCGTACCTTGACTTGGTCGGTTACTATTTCCTGACTAACATTACTACAATTTCGGAGAGCTATGGGATATGTGGCGGAAGAAGAAAGCAACGTTTTTCTATAATAATTTGAAGTCGTCGTTGTATTTGCGTAGTAGTTTTCAAATTCACTGTGACGAAACCGGAATTGCTTGAACCATGTTACATACACATACTCATAAAGCAGTTTAAATCGACTGTACAGGATTCGCGACCATAGACAATGTAAAAGCTGTAGAGGTTAAAAGTACGAAACATTACCAAACATAAAAAAATAACCTTAGTTTAACTATCTTTTTTGTAGTCGGTATCTTATAAAAGTTTGAAATAACTCCACGGGGTTTATCTGCGCCCTGACTCCTCGAGCTTGCGGAATCTGTTAATGATTCTATCTATATATCTGCTTCACCAAAAAAAAAAATGTTTTCGTCTCACCGGCCATTTATTTATTTAACATTCAAGGTAAGCCTATGGACTAATAACAATTTGGAATATTTAAATTAGACAAAATATAAAATAAATTAATTCTCGAATTACAAGCTTTCACTGATTTTTTTACTAAGTTTTTCTTGATTCAGTTAAAAACAACAGAATCAAATTACGTGGCGTGATTAAAAAAATAAACATTCGTGACTTGCTAAAACAACTGTCGGCAACCCCGTAAAATGTTAACTTTTGAAAGGCAGTTGTATTTTAAAAGATGTAAACAATTGGGAGCCTGCTGGCTTCATATAGAACGTAAACGAAACAATAACGCTGTAAAAATTGGCCACGGTTCATTGTTTATTCGCCTTTTAATGTTCGACGATACGGCAAAAGGCCAAGAACCATAAACAAGTAAAGCTAAGGTATATATTAATTCTACTTACGTTTTATACTACTTATCAAGGAGTAGTAGACGAAGCCGAGTAGTCCTCGAGGGAGCCCATATGCGATCTAAGAGGTTTGCGGTCTCCTAATCTTTTGATCAGTTTATGCCGCTTGGGCATCAGTGTAAACGAGGTAAAAAAAACTAACCATATAAATATATAGGCTACGATTTACTAATTATATATATATATATATATATATATATATATATATATATTTATTAAATTTTAAATTAATTACAGTGTTTTTTTTTTCGAATGATCGTCCGCTAATTGTCAATAACATCTATCCGTCTCAATTAATTAAAATTATTTCGAATAGGGTCGGTTTTCTAACAGACTGTTTGAATTAAATGAATCGAAACTATATGTTAAACGTTCGCCATAATATGCATGCAAGCGTTGACACAAAGAATATATTCTTTAAATGTATATTTATTGTCTTTGGCCATTGATGTGTTTGAAAACCTACACTTTTTTTAAATTAAATTAATCGAAAGTAAACGTTGAAAATTAGCGACAATATGCCTTTAAGGGTTAATATATAAGAGTAATGAAATGTGTTTATAGTTATAATCCCAATGGACTTTTTCTTTATCTTAACACACGCTGCGAACACGGAGTTGAATCAATTATAGTCGGTACGTTGACAGTTTATTTATTCAGGACACTGATGATTACGCGACCTCCACGGATTGTGGACGAGCTAATGCGTGTGGGTAGAGCACGACGAAACGACGACGTTACTTGAATAACAACGAGATTTAACGTTTATCCCATACATACAACTTGAGAACATTTACATCACTGTACGTAACCATTGGAACGATATTTAAATTGTACGATTTGATGCAATCATTCCTTTTCAATGTACAGAACATCGTAGGCAATAATGAACAGATTTATATAGCTATAATTTAAAGAATAATAGTAACTAGCCGGTCAATAACAATCTCCTTCAACTTATCATGATGGGAAAGGCCGCTGGTAAAAGGAAGGTTGGTAATCTAAGGAATCGCCAGCGCTGCTGATCTATTACGCAGAACCAAAAATAAGGAAGAGAGCAGGAAGCTGATAGCCAACCTCCACTAGTTGGAGAGGCACTTCAAGAAGAAGAAGCGGGTAGACGCGGCTCGAGTAGGCCTTCCACTAGGTTGTTCGTAAAGGTCACATTACATGGCTGGATGCAGACAGCACTAACCAGTTCTTCGTGGTAATCTTTGTGGATGGACCATGCCATGTAGATGATGATCATGATGAAATATATCATTATTGCTTTGCATGTACTATGCGGTATTAAAATAAAATATAATTCATTATTTAACGGCAAAGCATCCCAACAGACTTTGTGTAGTTAAAAATTATTTATTAGTTATATACAAAATAAAGTTGTATTATAATGAAAATATATATATACAATACCCGGCCATTAATATTGCACATCGACCTTTGGAAAGAGACAATCGAGCGTTATCTCTGTCGCACGTAATACAACGACTGACAAAACTTCACACAGGTAGTGTGAGACATATGTAGTGCTCTACAAACCGAAATCAGCCGATGGTCTCTCTCCAAAGGTCGATGTGCAATATTTATCGCCGGGTACTGTACGGTTTTTTTTGTTTGTTTACATTTATCGTATCACTATTTTACTTTTTATTGACATCAAATATGATAGCTAGAGACTGATGTTTAAATAATTTGATCTGTATGGCAAAAAAAGTCTATTTACTAGCATCATTTTTATTTCTTTGCAATATGTAGTAATATGAAATTTTTAAAGGTTTTTTTTACAATATTATCATTACGCTATTTATTATTTCTGACTACATTGATTTTTGGACTGTACTATATATAAATTTACAACAAAAGAGGTTAAATCAATTACATATATAAACAATCAACCTGTATAGATTTATATTTATACCTGATTGGTGGATAATTTAATTATTTAAAATTGTACAATAAGTTATATCAAGTAGCATATGCTCTGTTGGTAATTTATTAAACATATATAAATAAAAAGTTACATTTCTTGATTGCTATTCACGTTATTTATGTTAAGATAGTCTGTATGGGAATAAACATACGAATACAAAAAAAAATCACAGTTAAATGTAGCTTTATAGTATCTGGTATGTAAAATAGACATCGTATCGTAGTACTGGCAAAAATCTGAATAGAAGACTACAGTCTCGTCTATCTATTGTCCTGAGGTCAACAATTTGTTTAGTCTTGCTTTTTGCTTAAGTAACATGCATATTTGTCTTGTATTTTTATTGATAAATCTCAGAAAAAAAAACACTTTATAAAGAGAATTTTAGATCGACAATCTATTTATCTTATTATTCACTTGTGTACAACATGAGAAAGAATGCCATAAATGTCCAATTCGATAAAAACTGGAATCTTTTTGAGCTCGACTGTAATTACATCCTTCAAAAGTGGTCACAGAGTTACTATACTTTTTCATAAAGCATAGATAAAGGTATAACAAGCTTCTCTTTATGTTTAATATTAACTGTATGCAAGTCGTTATTTTTGAAGAAAATTACTATTTTTTTAAAAAAAAGGTCCATTTCGTATATTACATTGCACGAACATTGTATTTGATGTGATTGACGTTATGCTAGCCGATTTATGCAGCTTTATTGATTAAAAATTTCGAAATTACTCAGGATTATCTTATACCATTTACATCGATGACGTTCGCACGATGAGATACTACACCTATGTAAGTGTATAGTGTAGTGAATGTAGTATTATGTAAATTTGACTATTCTCGCATGAACGCGGGCGAAGCACGAACATTGCATCTGTAGCTTAAAAATTATATCATTAATATAAAGAGCAATACACCAATAAAAGTTACAAGTAAAATATAATGTCAAAATAAATTCATCGTGCTGTGCTTACATATGACTTAACGTATTTTTTTGATTGATAATTGTTGTAACAAATATTAGGGGGACCGGAAAATAATGTTATTTCTGTCGACATATTTTACAGGAAAAACAGATTGATTTTTACCGTTCCAGAATTGAAAATTTGTATACTAGTTGGCAAAAAGTGATAACGAAAGTGAATATATTGATTAAAAATAAAAACTTGTTAAAAGTGTAGTCGTGGGAATTTAACTTAAGAAAGCAACATTACAATATCCGGCGATAAATATTGCACATCGACCTTTGGAAAGAGACAGTCGCACGACAAACAGAGATAATGCTCTACGAAGCTGAAATTAGCCGATTGACTCTTTCCAAAGGTCGATGTTGTACTTTCAGGTCCCCCTAATATAATATTCGGATACTTATTATATTGTACATCAAGACATTAGGAACAGAAAAAGAAAAAAATGATGTACAATAGGCCAAACAAGAAGTACTATTAGCGGTCTTATTACAAATGGCGATTCCTTCTAGACTACATTTTAGCGGTATTTGATATTACATGTTGGCTAAAATTGTTAAAATTCAAGATAAATATAATTCCAATCTAAACATTTCAGTATCTCCTGCGGGAAAGCTGTAAGACTTCATGATAGACTAAATTCTGCGTAAAAATATACAGACGATTAGTGCATGGAAATAATGAGTTCAACGTCTTGATTAGCGTAGGACGTTCCATTTTACCCGGCGAGCTTGTTTATATAACCTGCGAACGGCCGTTGAAAACATTAGCCAGGTGAATTAAGCCATTTCAGAGTACATACTAGGTTATCACAACATTATTTTTTATATAAATAACCTTCACGACGTTCTTGAACAATCAAAATGTATATTACAAACCAGCTGCCTTAATAAATTCGTTCTGTAAAGTTACTTGTCTGTCGCAATCCAATAGAAAAAATAATAATTAAAGACACTAATGTGTTTCGGAGTGATCGCTTTATTTATTCATTTAATATCTTAATAATTATCAATGAAGTGCTTACAGAATAAGTTCACCATTATAATTATACACTATAAGACTGTAGTACTAATGTCATTATAATTTCATTCTAATGCCACGCCTATTTCTACGCCTATTTTTTTATTGATTTCAAACGTTAGTAGTTATTTGACAACTACTTAAATTTAGTCTGTGTTTTGTGTTAAAAAAGTAAGTTTTTTTTTTAATTTTGTCTCAATACCAACCATCTTCGTGGCCTAATCAAAACACAATATTATTAGCTGGATTGATCGAGTCGTTCTCGTGTTTTACGCCTATTTGGCCATTAATTTTTGTTTACATAAATCAGAATCCAGATTTTCTGTTTTTAAAACAATTCGCTGAAAAAATTAATGATTTAATCAATATCATTTTATCAAAAAAAAAAACACGCAATGATAGAAATATAGTTCGAGATACAAAAATACCAATACACAATTTTCTTCTTTGGTATGAATCAACTTAACAATGTAAACAAAGTTGTCATAATTATTCCAGTACGTATAATTTGCATGAAGTATGAAGTTTTCCAGCAATTTACTTTAATATGCGATAAAATAAATAATTTCACGCACGCTTACCCTTAATTTCCGAAAGTTATGTCGGCGTAACAGTTCCAAGTCTGCATATTCAAACAGTGAAACCATAAATCTAGGTTGGCTCCGTGAAGGCGCGTCGGAGCTCACGTAAACAATGCCGGTTTGTTTGAACATGTGCGCTACTAATTTTGACCTGCGTCGACCGCGTAACAATAGTTAACGGTTTTTTGTGTTCGCTCACACAGATTTGGAATCGGCATTGTTTAGACACAACTGGCCAGTTGTAATTAAACGGTGACAACATTGTAATTAAAAAAAGTGTGCATCATTCTTTAAAAACAAATGTTCTTGCGTGAAGACTTGTTTTGCAGTTAAAAATATTTTGAAAAAAAAAATGCGTGACAGTCTTGTGATCACTTGCTTTGTTACCGATATTATGGCCTGTCGCATTATAGAAAAAATAAATTAATGTAACATTTCAGAGTGATCATCATAAAAGATGATTGGATATAGGTGTACAAGCTGTAAAGCGTTTAAGCCTAATCTCCTAATTTAAAGTTATTAAAACAAAGATAACAGTTTCAACGTATATGTATATGTGTGTACATAAATATTACGTACCGTAACGTATATGTGTGTACATAAATATTATTAGATTATTAATAGTAATTGTGTCAAAATATATTTGCATAATCTACTTATAGATTAAACTATGAAATTTGTTTGTCGTGTTCGATGTCATAATTATGCACATATCGGCAATCTTTATTACGCTATGATTTCGTTTTGTTATAGATGTGCAAGACTTGTCAGCCAGGCTGAAATTGATGGAGGCGGGCGGCGAAAGTCCGGCCGAGCCGATCATGCCCGTCGACCATCATATCTACTGCAACATACACGCAGGAAAGGACGCTCTTCTTGGTGAGTTGAATATATTTAGAAATTAAAGTAAATATGTGTGTTATTCAGAATGTTTCGTGAAGTTATAAAAAACCCTAAAAAGGAATGTTTACGACATCACAGGCATAATATTCGTTAACGGTGTGCGAGGTTTCTTTATCTCCTGGCAGTTTGCCAGCCGTTTTTAACACGCGACTGGGCGATGTGCTTTAACGGACTGGCGTCTGATTGCTTTTTTTCAGAGGTCACATTCATAACAATGTTTATCATGGTAATATTTCTATTCTTGTTTGTAGTTTTTTTTTGACAGCCAGTATTTTTAAACACATTATTAATTCGTATTGTGTAATGGCGGGGTTGATATCTTTTAGGCATTCTTTTCTAGTCAACCCAAGGTGGTGCATAATCAAATAGGCAGGTCTGTAGGTGTTATAGAATAACTATTTAATTATATATTACTATGTGGTAACTCATAAATATAAATGTATGTTGACAAAATATTAATGTACTAGTAATCTAAAAAGATAGTTGAGAACATAACATTGTTTTTAACAAGATTATTTGTTATGTAACCTTCACCTACTTAACAAAAGGACGTCATTATGTTCGTCTAGCTGTTCGGTTAAGCTGATACGGTAACAGACGTCGA
Organism: Battus philenor; assembly: GCF_028537555.1. Taxonomy (NCBI): domain Eukaryota; kingdom Metazoa; phylum Arthropoda; class Insecta; order Lepidoptera; family Papilionidae; genus Battus; species Battus philenor. The sequence continues at coordinate 11,090,010 of NW_027181704.1, forward strand.
TCCTTAAATGTGTATCCAATTATATCAAAGGACGTACGCAAGGTCAGTTAGATTCCTAATCGGGATTAGATGCAATACAATAAGCCACCATCTGCATTCTATCTCGCAATTATAATGTAACGCTTGTATTCGTTGCTTTAATTCAAAACTATTTTAGTTAGAAATCAACTATATTTTGCATAACGTTTTATATTATTTTATTTCATGAATTTTTTTTAATTTGCTTATACTACTAGTATATAACAGACAAAAAATTTCGATAAAAAGCGAACTTGAATTGTATTCTACTTACCGTATTATCGTTAACCATACGAGCATAAGTGCTAATGGTGTTAATGTCCAAATAGTTATCTTTATACAAGTGTAATAAATATAGTTTGAACAATAATTCCAGTAGACCCAAAATAGCGGCCTTTTTACCAAATAACAAAATTACACATTTTTGTGTAAGCTTTCATAAACAAGAAATATAAAGCAGGATAGCATAGATCTAGTGTTGCTACGCAAATTATACATAAGATTTTATTTAAATCCAATAAGATTGTATTGCATTGATTTAAATAAATATGTATAACTTGATGTGTGTAGCAGAAGCGTTTGACCATATTTTACATTAATATATAATCATGTCACGTAACTTTAAAGACACAGTAATACATACAATATTAAATTAAAGCGTTTGCATGTGTTAGCATTTATTTTTAATAATTTTTATTTACATGTTGATACACTATGGTATCCCCGGATAGATATTATAGTAATGTATTGGTGTCGCTGTTCGGTCCCATGAAATTAAAAAAAAAAAAACAAATAAACGATGTAGAATGATCATGATTAGCTATAAAATTGGAAAATACCTAAAGTTTCTTGATTGTTAAATGAATTTTAGCGAATTGAATTGATTAGACTCGCTACAGGGCAATGACCCGGACTTTGTAACCGTATCAAATGAATTACCATTGGACTACCTTCACATAAACTTACGGATGAGTCTGTCTGTTCTTTTACTGACTTTTTTAATTGTAATGTTACTATACATTAAAGGTCATTAATTAAATGTAAACAAAACAGACTCCTGGCTTCTCTGGTAGCCTTTGAGGTTCGATACCATAAAAAAAAACCTTTTATGCAAGGCCTTTTGAGCCCTGTCACTTCTGTAACTTACGGAATCCGCAAATTCCATTTGGGCAGGAGTGAAGGTTCAGTCAAATAAAATGTTGGTGCAAAAATATCTGTAGAAAAGGTATGGATCATCATAATCCATTATTCGGTCCAAATTAGGATTTGTGATATCTTTTGTTTTCTTGTAAATACCATGTTTGTCGCGGAATGAATTGCTATGCAAGTTATTATTGTAATCAACACATAATTAGAACTCTACTACGACTGTATATTCAATATGAATAAAGTTTTTTTTTGTAACATAAATGATTGATATGAAACCGTATCAGTTTTAGTCGTAATTGTAAACAAATACTTTTTTATTTTCAAAAATGTGAAAAGAATTTAAAGAAGTACTATTAAATAAGTACCAAAAATAATAATTTAAAATTGAATAACAAATTGAATAAAAAATGAAATAGTTTTCGTATAATTATTAAAAACATTATTATTTCAACTATAGGACGTCCACTACTGGATAAAGGCCCCCCTCATAAATTTACAAGGCGTTAAAAAGGTTATGACCAAGGAATTCCTCGTGGCTGGACCTCCTAAGCTGCGCTGTGCGTTGTATCCAGTTCGGAACCCAAAACACTGCGGCCTTTTGTTCTTATGGCGTGCCCGCCGTCTCTTTAATTTACAAATCCGCTAAACTATGTCGGTAAATTTTGTTCATCTACGAATCTCCTCTTTCCGGATTCGATGATAGTCTTCTCTATGGCTAGTTGAGTCCAGAGCCAAGGCCCAAAAAGATGATACGTTTCACTGCCGCAAGTCGTCACTGGTAACACATATTGGACCTTCATCTTAAGTCACAGAAATAAATCTATTTCATACACTAGATTGTGGGTGCACACAACTTTCATCAACTATCCTTTACGTAACTAAGTGTAAACGCAGCCTTACGCACGTGTGTTCATTAGGAGGTAATTTGTAATGCAGGCTTGTCGCGTCGACCGCCGCTACTTCCGCTCCCGAGGTTTCACTCGCTCCGCCGCCCGGGAAGCCTATAACTTCCTGCTCACACCGATTTTTGACATCGATTTATTATAAATAAAGTCATCGGTACGCTGTTTTTCGGTTGATGAACTTGGAAATATCTTTAAACACTCCTCCCCCCTCCCATTCTCTCTACTTTCTCAATTGCCTTTTCCTCTCCTACGTAGTCACACGCACTAATTTTATTTCCACTTTCTAAAGTCACTAAAAATATAATTATTTATGAATTTCATTGTATAGCGAAAAAAATTAGGGTGTATTCATATTATGATGAAATTTACTGTTCTTAGATCTCTCCCGTGCATAAAGAATGCGTGGGGCGTGGGCACATATACTGAACTACATTTTATACATTATTTTACATTACAAAATCAGATCACTATAACTTTAATTATTATTATTGATGCTTATCTTAAATATCAACTTTATAATATCCTTCGAAGCGCGTCGAAAGCAATACCATACTATATTCAATACGATGCCCGGCGCTTTTAACTTTCTGGCTTTTACAGCTTCTTCGGATTCAGTGCTCGAGTTTGCAATCCGAAATTCGCAAACTAATAAATTAAAAAATCTATACCATATGTGACGCCTGACGTATTGTCAATACCCTTTTAACCCTTCGGGTTGCCTTAAATATTTATATTTGTTGCGGCTGTTTAAATTGTCTACCCCAGACTAATGCCCGCATTTACAAGCGGTACCCCACTACTACTATTCTAATATTACCTCCATTACTAACAATCACAAATATACCTTTAGTTCAAACTTGTTATTAGACTTAAATCCAGAGTGTTTTAAGTAGCAAGTTAAAAGTAACCGTGTGCAGGGAATATAGCACGCAGAACTATTGCTTTTGGGACGTTAACCTTATCTGTCCATAAGCGTGGAACCTAAACTTTGCCCTTGACTGCCTAAACGTGGTTCCACAATAAACCTACTGAAACTTTTTGGGCATTCTTTTAGGAACTCTCGCTAAATCATAGTGGTAGGAGAGCATAAGGTAGTTATTACAGGCGTCGGTCTAATACACCTTGGACCAAAAGCAGCATCCACATATAAGGTAGACAAACTATTTTATAAAGGTCGCCGGAAGACGCTGGATGCAGATCCCTTCCAATGGATATATTGGATGGTAATCTATGGGGCAGGCCGCAAACGTCCTACTACTAAAATGATGATGATGAAATAATACATTTTTGTTGTAATCCAATTACATCATTTGTGTTATAGCGAAGGAAAAAAAATGGTTATAGTTGCTAGCTCGAAAATGTTTTAAGCTGTGATGTAAAAAATCAACACGCCAGCAATCATTTTTTGTTAGACGTCTGTCTGAGCGTCTATTGCCGAAAATATTACATCCGCAAAAGATTGAAGTATTTTAAGTCACGGTCTGAAAGAAAACTCATTAACGTCTCGACTACGTTGCCAAGTTTTGCATTTATTATTTATACGCATTAGCTCTTACTGTTTCGATAAACAATATTTGCGAACATAAATTTAAAATTCTTTTTTAAAGATTTAATAAAAAATTACTTATCTTGACTCACGCTTGAACAAACTTTTGTTTTGTTATGAAGTGATTATATAAATAAAGTTATAGGTTAAGCGCCTATTTTAGACTATAAAAGGGCGCTTATTATAAAACTTATTTAAGGTAGACAAGCTCGAGGGTTCACTCGAAAGCCTCGATTCGGGATGACACATAAGTGGCCGCTGATTTCTTAGATCGTTTAGGCAGACACTCCATGGAGTAAGTAGACTTAGGAATCCCACTGGGGGGGGGGGGGACCTCAGGTGGAGCTGTCACTCGTTGATAACACTCGTTTCGCATTCCTTAGCATCCTTTCATACTCGACTAGGTCGGTTGTTATCACCTGGCTAACATAACCCCCCACTTCAGAAAGTGTCAGCATTGGGAGAAGAAGTAGCGAAAAAACACCACCACGCTTCTATCTAGAATGATCGATTTTTTTCTATTTGTAACGTCGTAGTTGTTAATTTGGTTTGTATTTCTTATGGAAATTTTGTTTGACAACAATTTAACAGATGTTCGTCTTTTAGGTTTCTATAGCGAAATTCTAGCTTCGTAAACAAATTATCTAGATAAAATTAAAAACACATGACAAAAAAAATATTAATGAAACATTTTGCTTTGTGGGTTAAGAAAATAATTATGATAACGAATACAAAAGATAAAAATATATGTATATGTAATTCATTTATTCAAAATTGAAACTTTTAACAGGACTTCTTATAAATCATTGTACATAAATGTGTAATTATTAGCAACGGTTTGCCCAGTGCTGCGGTGCGATCTAAAAATATTACCTTTGTAATTAAAGCATAATAAAAAAACATGGTTTTATTAACTTTTATAGGAAAGAGACTTCGATCGTAAGTCGCCGGTTCGATTGCCGAGATACAGTCTATAATGCACTGCATTACAAGTTTATAAAGGCGTATGGTCGCGTAGGCAACAGCGTTTTCTTACCTTACTGGGATCACCAAACCGCTTGCCAAGCGTCATGATTATAGCATATCACACATAGATTTCTTTGGGGGAGGTCTGAGTCTTGCAGTAGGCGTTCTATGGGCTGAAACAAGAACGAAAATAATCAACAAGTACGCTTCAAATTCATGACGAATGTGTGTAGAAATTCTAATTCAAACTTAAAATAATTTGGACATCATGAGACATCTAAAAACAACTGTCGTACTATTTTAAACAGATCTAAAATAAAGCTATTTTAAGATGGCTGTGCATTAAAAAATTTACTATTTGAAACATTACTTCCGTACGATTTGGTTCCGTTACCAAGGGATTCAAAGAAAGTAAAGGAAGTAACATGTTTCAAATGTCTAGTCGCTTTAATTAAAAAAGGTTATGTAAAAAAAAATATGTTTCGTTTTATAAATATGAGCGGATGTAGAGAGGTAAAAACGTGCGTCACAGTCGGCCCCATTTCACCGCAAGCCAGGAAACGCTCTACAAGCTTCCCTTCTCGATGTTTGCGCAGTCAATAATAGATTACATCCAATCCCAAATGTTTATTACTGATTGATTTATTAACATAATCATAAAGCGAGCGGCGATGACGTACAAATGTGCCGCTACATAACTGCAGTGTTTATAGAGAACAACAATTTTGATCTCAGACTAGTGCTCCCACGCTATGTACGCTCGAGTGAATAAAACGCTAGCATTGAAAAAAAACTAAATTATTCCAACACCAACACAAGACAAACAAACAATAAAAATAGAATCACGTTTACATTACGAATAATCCGTATTTTTTTAGTTAACCTCATATAACTGTATATAGGGTTATCGGTGTAATAGCTTCAAAGCGCTGAATGTATATATATGCTTTACTTAGCAAAAAACTTTGAAGCTTTTGCACTTATTTCCAATTATTCTGTATAAAGTAATAACTCTAATTTATTGAAATGAGACAAGCCAATAAATTGTACAAAGTTTACAGGGACAGATAGTCAACAGTAATTAATTTTAAATAATCAGAATTTTCAACCACTAATTCTTGGACAAGAGTTACCATAAATCAATTGACAGCAAGTGAGCTATACATCCTCTCCTTTAAAGCTTTTATACGTATAGCTAATCAGCCTGTACAAAGAACAATGTATACTTCAAAAGCGAAGTAAACAAGTTCGTATTCAAGTCGAATGTTCCCCGTTCACGACGGCGAGATAAAAATAACCGACGTGTATAACTAACTACTCATTAACACGCTCGAAAAACATTTCAGGGAACCGCCAGAATACAGTTCGTAACTTGTCTTACAAATTAGCATTTGATAACAAATAAACAATACACTGGTGTCATGAGAAACGGAGGACCGCGCAAAATTGCGAGCGTGTACTGAATAGCAAATTTAGTAGTGAATTTCCTTTCCTTTGGGAGCTCCGGAAGTAGGTTCATGAGCGTTTATGGCCGTTCAATTGGCATGCGAAACGGCAAACGACAGAATTGCCGGTAATTGTTACTTGGCAGCGAATTATCTATAGAAAATTTTTACTTGAATTCAAATAACTAATTTTTCATTTTAACCCATTTTACACCAAGATATTTGGAAAAGAAAAATAATCATATACAACAGGACATACAAAACAAGGAGTACAATTGGCGACCATTTGATAAAATTATTTGCAAAGGAAAATTAGAACGAGCGTTCAAATAATAAGAGGGAATACAAAACCGATTTATATAAATATTAAAACATGTGGCACATATTTCATAAAAATAGTTACTTAAACTACACAGTCCATCATCACCATCATTTTAGTTAATAGACATAACTCTTCCACATAAATTACCGATAAGACCGGTTAGAAGCCTGCAGTAACTATTCAGTTACAATACAATAAATATATCCAGTATTAAGCAGAAATATTGTAGTAAAATGCTTCAATCAAAAGTAGTGTAGCTTTAATAGCTTTTTTAAAATAAATATTTAGTCTTAATAACAGGCATTTAGATCCACAAGGGTATAGCTTAAACAGTAAATAATTTGTCCAATACAATTAGTTGAAATTTGCGAATAATTTTTATTTAATAAAAATTTTTGAACACGAACAAGCTTAGTAAATATCAAAATTTATCAAAATTTAACTAAACATTTTTATTTATATCTTTTTCATTCGATAAAATAAGCTGATATCGCACGTATAATACATAAAAAAATATCAAAGTAACTTGGCTACCTATCCCATATTAGGTGTGCAACTATGCCGTAGTATGCGTGGAACCAGTTGGCTCGCAAGGCACGTTCGTAGATATCATAGTGATCTGTGGGTGCACGCCCGCTCGGCTCTCAGATGTTTAAATAAAAGTCACGGCCGCCGGAACAATTGTTGAAGAAGATTATACCATGCGTCCATTAAATTATGAATCTAAAACATAAAATGGCTATGACTTAAAATCTTAACTAATGCTAGTGAGAATAGGTGATAAGAGACAACTACGGTTAATTATTTATTTTATTTAAGAACGAAAAATTAAGTTTCAGACTTATATTCATTGGCGTTAACCTTTCACACCATTTTGATGGTAGTCAGTTGATTAGTTGCCGTAAAAAATAGTCGGTCCGCTCGCCGTATACATGCAAAGTCGCTAACTTATGAACAATAACCCTGAAATGAAATCTGTCGATGAACGAAAGTAACTGATTTAGACCAGTGTTTTGGCTAGTTCAAATGGCAAAGAATGAGCCACATATCGCAGCGAACTGATGTTTCTCGGCTAGAGACTACTAGCCGACAAGAGCAGTATAGTACTTTCACTAAAAAGGTTAGCAGACGATATTCTTAAGGTTTTCGGAAAACGCAGGAAGCAGGCCGCTTTCAATCGGTTTTATTAGTAATCTTGGAGAGGATTCCTATGTCGACAGATGCCCTGCCGCTTAAGTGATGATAATGAATGTTTTAATTACTTTGTACTGTGTATTTAGTGATAATAGTTCAGCGGTAAAGACTGCGACTTGCAATCGTAGGTCGCACGTTCGTTTTCAGGGATATAATTACACAATTTGTGCATTCTATATATCGAACTGCTACTGCTCACAAACAAGTTTACGTACCATATATTATGGTACGTAAAGATATTTATATCTTTACGTACCATAATTCACATACACACTGCGTGGTATATCACCCCGTAGATATCTTTGGGGGAGACTTTTGCAGTTGCCGTCTATTAGCTGAAACGACGATGTATTTAGTTGTAAATTGTATTATATACATTATTTTATTTCGGATGTGTTCAGTTCATGCTGCGCGTCGTCTCGTAAAACATCGTAATGTGCTGTCGTAAAATATAATCCGTTGTGAAGGTTAAGCAACATTTCACGCTGCGTTGGCGCGTGCGTGACCGCCTTAAAAGCAGTACTTTCGTGTTAGTTAAAATAAGAAATTTTACATAATGACTGTCGTTAACTCATATAATTAAAGAAGATTTCTAAAGAAAACTGTTGCTATAAAACCGTACATCAATCACACTGGGTGGTCTGATCAATTTATAGAACATTAACTGTGTTTATAATTTATATCATATAGGTCAATCCAGTATTAGCATACACATTGTACAGAATGATTGGTATAAAAACTTTAAAGAGGTGAATGTATAACTTATTTTTCAGCAAAAAGTATTAAAGATTTTTCGCTTATCTCCAATTAATTTATACAGGATAAGATGATCATACCGAAATGGATTACATTGATTTGTTTTTTCCATTGGAATGCGACAGGACTATGACTTTGTAGTATAGAGTCTGCAAGGACAGATAGTAAACAATAATAAATTTTAATATGCAGTATCCCTAATTTTGAAAAATCTTTACTTTCTTTTTTATTTTGATTTCGTTATTTATTATTTCTGAAACCGTTAATTTTTAATGAAGTGTAGATTGTACATTCACCCCTTTAAAGGTTACACCTATAACTAATCATCCTGTATAGCCAATTTGATGACGATAATAAATAATAACATTGCAAACATTAAATAAACTAAAAATCCATTTAGCACTTTGTTTATAGCATCGAATTCGTTTCAATCGTTAGTAATGTACTTTATCGTAGTGAAGTCACTGTCCTTCGCGTCACGATAAATGATGATCGCGTCACGACTATCGCGCCAAGTTGTTTTGTTTTAAAACCAATTGGTAAATAATTTCAGAAGCGTTTATAAAATATGCATTACTGTTATAATAATTGTGATGTCATATTGTAATGAAAAATAAATACAAAATTCCTATCTCATTTTGTTTACTATTCTTTAATTAATAAATAACCCTAGTGATTCAATCTCAGCACAATGTCACATCTAATAAATATATTTTTTTAAAGTTTTAACAGCGGACTGCGTTTTGTGTAACTAAGTAATCTACATATTTTATATACACGCTTTCCTATAAAAAGTCGTGTTTATTCGGAGTGTTAGATTATTGTGAAAGATATTTTTGAATCAAATTCTGTGAAGCGAAAGAGCGAGTGAGATGACAATCTATATATGCTAGGCCTGCAATTAGAAATGTTGTTATCTATTATAGTGCTACCGAAACTGCTGTACCGCTCAGTAGGTGTGCGAGACGGGGAGGAATATCGACTGTTCCGTTCTATCAGACTACTCTTAACGTTGGAGCCCATGTAATTATTTGCTTGGTCATATCGACGCGGTTTCCAAAGGTGCAGTACAGCATTTTTGTAATCGAAGCCGTCTCCATTATTTCTTGGTAAAGATGGTACTTGATGCATCCGAATATCCGTAACCGTAATAAAAATTACTTAGCAATTTAATCATATTCGATGAAATACGTCTCCGAAAATGTATCTTATAACTCGATTTCTCTGATCCCTGTAATGTTTAATGGCGCTATAATCTCCAATCATAACAGACGCGGCCATACGTCTTCCAATTAAGCTCGGCCCTTATCATGTCGGGCACACATCGTAAGCACGTTCACAATGTACGGCAAAATGATTAATTGTGTTTATGCTTTGTCACTGATTACTACGGACTCTGATTCCCGACCACAACTTAATAAAATGTTTTTATCGAATTTTAATCCGCATCCACCAGTATAATCGATCGTAAAACGTAACATATTTTTTTTTCTTTTGTGGAATAATACATAGCTTGCTCTTCTTGCATGCTGACAATATTACGTTATTGGTAACATAATACATAAAAATTCCAATCAGGTAAAATGTATGTTACGGTCGAGGCACCACCGGGGGCACTCGAACTTCGTTACTTAGAGGTCTTAGTATAGGCGCAATCTACGCCCAGCTAACTCAATCCCGCGGAATGTGAAAATGCCATTTGGGTAGCAGTGACAGTCCGGTCCTAAAAAAAACAATGCTCGATTAAATAAATTCGGCAAAATATGTTTATGTATAAAAAATATTCGAGAATTTCTTCCAAACGCTAAGATCGTTATGAAAATATACAACACAATAAAATACAAAACAAAATATTATATGCTTTCGACTTAACTGTTTTATTATTGTTTAAGAACATAAAACAAAACCAGAGTTGGCTGTAGTAGTGCTATCAAAACTACGTCTGGCACACCAGACGAGCGAAGAATTGGCGACCGTTTGAAGGTTAAATGATATGGAAATAGTGAGAGCTGTTTGTTTAGTTAAGACGCTTCCTGGAAAGCACACTGAAATAGACGGTTCCTGCGCGTTCCCGTACCCTGGCCAATACTAATGGCTGTTTATAAACATTGTCGCTGCGTAAATTGACGATCGCTTATTGATATCGGAAATAGACTCTCATATGTTGTTTGCGAATTAGGAAACTATGTAATAAATCAACATTTCATTGTAATTATTTGAAATAAAAGTAATAAGTTTATTATTTCAATATATCGTAAATTTAAAATCAAATGCAACCTACACTTAACTACATAATTCACTATTTTTATGAACCACTTACCGAAAGAGTTTTTATTTCGTAATGGATGGGATATATCCATATAACTTTTTTAGGTTATTTTAATTTCCGCCATTTTATAGCAGACTTCGCCCATAACATTGGTAGTTGGTTACCGTTTAGAATTCCTAGCGCACACGAACAAATCGTAAATTCAAATGTGGCGGCCACAAACCGCAATAATTATTGGTTTAACGTGACGGGAATTTCTTATTGCAAATAATGGCAAGCAATATGTCCTTACAGTAAAAAAAGCGATTTAAAAATTAACAATTACTAAAATATATCAAATTTGTGCACACTTCTAGAATTCCTTGCTTAATTGACGTATAGTCCATTTGCCATAATCCAAGACGATTGGTTATAGGCGTAAAAACTAAAGGGGTAGAATAGCTCATTCGCTGTTTAGCGTTTTCAAAATTTGGATTAACACACATAAAAAATAATTATCTATTTCGCCCTGCGAACGCTGTATTGCCAAAAGTTATTGATCTGTCGCATATTAATAGAAAAAAAATACAAATTTCACAGTGATCACTATACCAGGTGATTTTAAATAGGTGTAAAAACCCTTAACACGTATCATCAATCACACTTGATATATATAAGCATTCGTATCGATTAAAAAAACGATCAAATTACCATTACATATTATTTATTAACCATTATGTTTTTTTTTCAGTTTCAGATGGAAACACGAAAAAACTTGGCAACGTCTACACGCAAGAGAAACTGTCACCTTAATCAATACCTCCGATCGTACAGTACAAATAGCAAAAGACCTCGCACGCGAATCGAAAATACATTACTCGTCCGAAGAGTCAAAATTATTTTATTTACTGAATTAACATCCTGGCGGTATACAGCCCGATAACATTCTAGAGCGAGACGCCAGACTAGAACACGATGACGTCGATGCTCTTCAAATAGACTACCGACACTTCTCTGCCTCCCTCGGGAAATAAATATAGAACTATGATACCTACGCTACAAAGATTAAATTCGATCAATGCTAATAATTACAGTATACGCTAAGGGAAACCACATGTCAAACGACGCGCGTTTCACCTGCCGGTTTCCGACTGCCCCTTAGAGGAAATTTGGAAGTTGAATAAAAGGATGCATTACTTAAAATAAAACTTGTTATTTTCATCAATTTATTTACCAAAAAAGGTATCGTACTCTCACCCCTATGAACAAAATTGGAGCAAAATATCGATTATATTAAATTACATTAAAACTACCTATCAACATAAAAACATACCTTATATCTCAAAAATAATAATTTACTAACAAACATGAAGTTTTAATTGGTATCAGAAAATATAACATTACCTGGTTTGGTTCGCAATGGATATTAGTCTTCATATATACATAAATAAATTAAAAAAAACATGTTTCAACATCACCACATAAATACACTATGAAACACGGTTGAATACAGCACAATAATATCCAAAATCATATTTCTAGTAAATTGTTCATTTAATGTATGATGAATATGAATGCATAACTATCACATGGTTGTGGTCCGCGAAGAAACAATCAAATTCATTATAAATACTAAAAATATTTGACTAAGTCCATGGAAGATTTTGAGTCAAAGTCAGCCAGACAACTATTTAACATAAATTAAATGAACACAGAAATGGCTCCACAAAAAATATATACTATGAGTTAATATATTATTACATTTATTACTTCAAGCCTGTCAACTGTTAGCATACTTATATAAACACAAATGTACTGGCTATTACAAAAGAATGAAATACAATCAATCAAATCATTTTCCAAACATTTATATGCCCACAAAGTGACTTTACAGTTGTTAACTTAAATTTACTTACAAATTACGACATACACAAAGCTACAATTTTATTTCCGTCGGAAATTGTTCATTCCTATAATCTAGCAATAACAATTGGAAAAATATATTTGAATCTCTATTGTTATTCAATTTCTACTTTTTAGTGTTTCGAAGTATAACCGAGAAGATTATATTTGCATCATTCTTCATACTAAATACAATTTTAAAAATTCTATCCATATTCAATTTAATGACATCGTAAACTTCTCATACTTTAAAACTTCTCGTCTATTGAAGGATAAGTTAAATAAATAAAACAAAATATTGCAATTTAAATGTATCGAAAATTGTTGTTAAGAGCCGCCAGTAAATAAGATTCTATGGGATAAATTCAAAAATCAATTGCTGTAATTACTGCAAACTTTGACAAACCCTATAACACATGAAATACAAGAACAAAATATCTAAATTTAATTAAGATATCGTAGATAAACCTACTTTTCGAAGTTAAGACACTATCTTTAATTGTATAATTAAATTTGTATATAAAAATATTCCTGTCAACGAAAGATATTTCGTTTTAGTACATTCACTTTTAGGTTGACTTTAAATAACCTGCTGCAATTCCTGTAATGTGTAACAAGAGAAGCCAAATTTAGAAAAATTGCGCCAGTTTTCATTGTGATGACATTTAACTAAAACACAATTCTTGACAGTACTAGCTTCGGCTGCTGTTCGAGTCTGCAGGTGGACGGGTACTGTTTGCTGGAGTTTGCGGTTGGTATTTTGCCACGGGAAACAAAGGTTTAGGTTCAACCGAAGATACATTTTCAAATCTGTGAATAACATACATAATTCATGTAGTTAATTTATGGTTACTTACATCTTTTCTTTTATTACAATAAAATATCTAACCAGCTCCATACCACAGACTCGGCTAATGAAATTGTAAGAACATTAATAAAAAAATCACATTTGCTATTGATGCCAACCAAAGACCATAGTTAAAGTTGTGGAAAGTCAACAGCAACATACAACACTGCATCATTTTTAACTGATTACTAAATTTGTTTGTATAGTAGGTAACATATTATATTACACTTATTATTGTTATTTTTTAATATTTTCAGAAAAATTACAGCTAGTATAAATAACTAAAAAAGAATATAAATATAACAATATAAGTTTTTTCAAATATATATGAAAAAAAAAACTATTAACAACTATACAGCCTGTACCATAAATATTCATTTCACACATTTCACATTTTTAAAAATTCAAAGTTAATGAAACTAATGATGTCGATACAATTATTGGATGATATAATAATTATTCATTCTTTTGTTCTTTGAAAAAATGGGAATAAATGAATTATGGGAAGTAGCTTGATGTCTGTAATGCAAGACACCCATCTATGCCTTGAAGTGTGCATCTATTGGCCATGTCATAAGGTATGATGGACAAGGGTATACCATATGCAGTTTTAGATCCAGGAAAAGTTGGAAGATAATGATATTGCTGAAGTAATTTAACTTTTAATTAAAAATTAAACTTTGAGTAAAAGTTAAACTTTGAAAAATGTCCATTGATATTTATTTGTAGAAATAGTATTAAAAGCTTCTTTACGTATTTCTAATTTGGATGTCAGAACAGATGTGACAATATTAATTTAATTATATTGATGAAAATGACTTATTATTAAAAATGTATACTCACTTGCTGCTCTTATATTTGTCCGGTATTGCTTGATAGGGTTGTTGCGTTGCGTGTGAATGTGTACGCGCCTGTTCTCGGAGACACGGCTCCAGATCGGTGAGGGAAAGGCCCGAGCAGTTCGCCAGGGCGGCCGGCCAAGCAGTCAAGGTGCACTTTGTAAGGAGCCGTGACTCGCTGTTCTTTTCACCAGCACATTCGCAAAGAAGACAGTGGCGGGCCGTGGCGAGTGCACTCGCGGCGATGACAGATGGCTTGAATTGCAAATACGGATCCGCTTCCAAAAGACACAGTTCGGCAATGTACTGGAAAATAATGTTATATGTAATCATATTTATAAATAACCTATATCAGAACTGCACACATGAACTGACAATAATATGAGAATCCAATAATTAGGCATCATCATTAAAGTTTAAAAAGTTAGCATAAATGAGCCATGACTTAACAGAGAGCAATATCCGAAGTGGCAACGGCTTGTGCAACCAACCGCTGTTGGGACCAAAAGGTTCTCAAGTGGCGACCACGAGCCAGTAGATACGACGCGGGTATGCCCCGCATTAGGTGGACTGCGAACATAGAAAGGGGCGCGGGAAGCAGCGAGTAGCGCAAAACCGGTCTTCGTGGTGCTCTTTGGGGGAGGCGTAAGCCTTGCGGTAGGCTTCTATAGGCTGATACGATTATGATGAAATCTTAAACAAGATTCCTGTAAATTTTAGACAATTGTAACTTTAAATTAAATACAAATATTTTGTAATCTTGTGTGTAAAATAATGCTTTGCAGTCTTCAATGAAAATTGATTTTCAATATCTATAACGACTTATATGACTGAAGTCTACACTCATATATATAGGCAAATGTCTCTTTTACAAATCTAGACACAAATAATACATACAGCCGCCAAGTGGAATGTTTTCTTTGAGAGTCCATTAGAGATGCAATAATGTGAGAGGAAAGCCAGTGACGTCGGAGTGGAGAGGTCGAAAGAGAGCACTTTCAGAATGAGATGTTCCATGCGTAGTACAACGCGCTTAGTGTACGTGTCAGCAGTAATGTACACAAATTCTGATACTTCTGGTGGATAAACCTCTTCATATTTCCTGTAGAAAGCAACAATTTTAAAATAAATTCAATATCATGCCAAGGGTAGATGAAAATAAGAATTAAAGTACTGGGAGATTTTTTTACTATAACCACCTTTTTTACTACCACTACCTTATTTCCTTTTAGTCTTTTAATTTAACTAAGCACGGCGTCATTTACCGAAACACAGTTGTAATACCTAATTATAACAGTTTTCGGGCAGATAACAGAGGACCTGCACCTGTGTAGATAACCTTTTACACAGAACCAATGTGCTTGTTACTTACTTAAATAGACCTAAGTTTAAGCAACAGATTAATAAAGAAATAACTGTGTTATATTGATCTTATTTGGGTATTTTTAAAAGTGAAATATTCTATTGTCTTAAATTATACGAACATAGTTCAACAAAGATAGGTTTAGTAATCAAAAATTAATCAGCAATATCACTATGTGCAAAGCTCTTTTGAAAGAAAAAAATAAGTGAGAAAATGTGCAAAAAAGCATTATTGTTACAATTCTGTTATTTATTGAGTACAAATCAAAGTAAATGAATACTAAGTGTCTTCCTGTCACTTGTGATATATCAGAACCAAGAGAGGTAATTAAGAATATATACAGTAAAAAAAATATACCTTACATTTTAATGAAGATATAATATCATTATTACTACAGTATTGAAAAGTATTAAAAAAAGACTAATTTTTGCAAATTATATTTGTTTGAGAAAAACCAAAGTATTTATTTTAAGTATCTATGCTATATACATATGTATGTATGTCTATGTATGTTTGTTTGTACGTATGTTTTGGACACATTAACTAGTAGTCTGTTAGGGTAGCTAATGGTAATAAGAAGAAATGGGAGTACTGAACAGAGAAAATATTTTCCCATTATAAAAATGTCAATGCACTGTGATGTAAGAACCATGTTATAATGCCAATATGATACATAATTTGTACTTACGCAGCAATGTATGTAGCAGCTGTTCCCACTAATTGCAGTTTTGTGCTGACTACACTCATGTAGGAGAGGAAGCGGTCCACATAAGACACAGCAAGGTGGAGAGTCTCGCTCTGAAGTCCATATTCATCACACACTTCTACCAGCCAATCAATCAGAATTGAACGCATTGTGTGCGTAATGTGTGGCTGTTTTCGCATGTAGCGTGGATTAGCTCTGTTTTTAACCTGGACATTGAAATATTAATGTATAGTGGGAAAGGAACAAGGAACTGTCACCTATACGCTGGGCTGACACATTTACGACAGCACGTAATTCGAAAAAAGCCAAGAGATAAAATATATAACTAATATATTTAACAACAACCTTGTCATAAGGAAGCAACTATGAAGAAGATAGAAAACTTTAATCAGGCCTTAAAAAACAAAAAAGGGGGCATAATTTGGTCATCAGTAAGCTAATAACTTCAATGTTCAAATGAATGTCGCCATAGCATTCTTTACGATTTTAAGTTATAAGAATAATTAATTATAATAAAATTGCAACTAAATTTCAGTTTTTATTTTTACTTGGATCATTTACAATATGTATCTGAAATAAGTGATTACTGAGTAGTTC
This sequence comes from Battus philenor, assembly GCF_028537555.1. Classification (NCBI taxonomy): domain Eukaryota; kingdom Metazoa; phylum Arthropoda; class Insecta; order Lepidoptera; family Papilionidae; genus Battus; species Battus philenor. The sequence goes on from NW_027181704.1 coordinate 11,106,813, forward strand.
CAAATATTATGTGATTTTTATAAACAATTATGTAATGATTGCAAATCAGTCATGAATCTTAACTGTTTGACTACTAAGCAATTCTTGAAAGAATGCACGAAAACTGTGGGACATATTTTGATGCTATCAAATAAAACACTCATTTAGTTAAATATCAATAAATTTTGGTAATTCCTTTCGTACTATTTTCTATTGATGGTTTATAATTGATGCAGTAAAAAAATAATCTAAAATATGTTATGGTTGTAGCACAGGGGGGAAGTGCAGATATAGGTGAACCAAGACTCTCTAAAACTCGCAGCGTTTTTGCGCGGCATAGCAGTCGAATGGTTAAATGGTACATTGTGGGTATGAATTCTAATAACAATGTTACCCACGAAATGTGATAAAATTGCAATGAAACTGGTGTACTACACAACCAAAAAAGTAAAAGATATTGAATAATAAGCATTGGATTTGAATGATGTCTTAAGGCCTTTTCTCCTGGTTCAAGGAGAGAATACTTTACAGTGTAAATATTTATACACTTAATAGTTACTTCTAACTTACTTCAATTTCTCTCATGTATTCATAAATATCCTGGCGATACTCTTCAACATGGAAAAACATCTCACGATCAGTTTGGGCAGTAGTGACATCTTCATCATCTAGGTGCTCATCAAGAATCTGGCTTTCATTGTTTGATATGGACATAGACAGCACACTGGAATCCACAATTGACATGGGGGATGCTATCACTTCCTTTTTCTCTTGTTCCACTTCCTTCTTTTCTTGTAAAATTCTAAAATAAACATGACATTCATAATTGCTACTAAACAGTTTTTTTTAGACTAGTTGAATGTTTAACAATAATAATAGTACAAATAATTTAAAAATTAAGGTAAATTATTATTCGAACTATTAGATGCAATCACTTGTAACTTCCTTAAAATCTAGTCAACTAATTTAATCTGGTTTGTGCTATGCTCCTGCAAATTATTAATTTTACAAACAAAAATAAAGAACAAAACATAAGTAGAACTGCAGTATTAAAATTACAATAATCATTATATCAAGTCTGGCACTTTAGATTCATTGAACTACATGAGGTCTCAATAAACCATGGCTCACTAGCATTAGGTGACTGACTGTTCTGTGATACTCAAGAGTAGTAAACAAGCTTGAAAAATAATTTTGAAATAAACATTAATAATTGTAATACAATAACATTACTAAATTACTATTACAATAACAATACAAAAAACATTAATAAATGTAAATAATTTTAAAATTACAGAAGAGAATTAGAATGTCATAATAAATATGATGTTTAAATTATATATCTGTAAGAGTTTTAAAGCAGCCAAAATGTAACTTGTTTGTCAGCAAATACTTTTTATACCTAACTTCAATCACTCTGTGTAAAAACCCAGTGATTGAAGATAGGAATAAAAGGTATTTGATCACTCTGAAAGTCTAAGCAATGTGACAGGCTAATAACTTCTGGCATTACAAAGTCCTGCAGGGACAAATAGTAAATAATAATCAATTTTAATATTTAGTAATCCAAATTTTATTATTTCTGAAACCATTGATTTTTGGATGTGGCATACTATACATTCATTAACAGCAAATGAGCTATACACCCCTTTTACACCTATAACCTTGTATACATATAAAAACTTTCTTGGTTAATTTAAAATATTGTGGGGTATGAACATTTTTTTCTTGACAAAAGCAATTCCAAGTAATCATATAATAATATATGACATATTAATGCCTGTGTAATCTATATAATTTATTGATAATTAAACTAAGAGAAGATTTTTATAAATAGGGATCTCAGGTATAAACATTTTTACTGTATAATCTTCATCATGATTTATTGGCTACTACCTACTTGGAATTAAATTTTAATCAATATTATAAAATGTAATTGGCTGTTTTTGATGTTATAAAGTGCTATTAACTAACTCAATGATAGAGTTAAGAATATTTATAATAAAACAGAGAACAACAGTGATGGATATTGGAAATATATATTACTCCTACAAATGTAATATACTTGGGCCAACTTGTTTCTTTTCAGGTAAATAGCTAATATAATAATAATAGAACTCATTATATACATTTATTTACATACATTCAATTCATTCATAGAACTTCTTCAAGGCTAATGCAGAAGTAGCTGTTCATTGTTAAATTGCAAGATGCAAACTGTCAATACATCAAGCAAACCTTTAAAACTATTTGGGTGCATTTGATTAAACTATGTAAAAATCTTTTAAATATTCAAAGATGATATAAATATCTTTAGAAGAAATTGGGAAGCATAGAATTAAAAATGTGAAAAAGTGCAAGGAAGTGGAGATGATAGAAGAAAAAATGAAGGGATAAACAACAAACATTTTCATTTCAGTTATCTTTAAGTGTCATAGAATCAAATTGACTTTGGAAATTCAGTAGATAGTGTTAAGCAATACAGCTTGTCCTTAAGTGTGCGACAGATTTTCATTTTGAATCCAATAATGTGGACAGGAAACTTATTATCTGAGCTTATTAAATATTCTTTTCCATTGTAATTGTTTAATTTTATTTATACACCTACCTCCATAGTGACTAAAACATATAGTGTTAAAAAAATTTTTTCAGGTCTTCATGGCAAAAAAATAACCTATAAACTTGCCTTATGGCTCTTTTCAACTACACTGAATTTTAATCTATCATGTATGAAATGTGTTAAAATGGACAATATGTTAAGTGAAGTAGGAAAAATACTTTAACTCTACCTTGTACAAGCTGCATCTTTCGACCGATCTGGTTTTTTTTCACCCGGAACACAAGAAGTATTGACAAAGAAATTTTCCTTTCTAATCTCTTTAGCAACAAACGGTTTAAAAGTTGACTCTTTTTTCTTCACCTCCGCTTCTGAGGGATTGTCTTCGTAAACGCTAAACGCGCGAAACTGAGCCACGGGGGGCACAATGTTCTTCTCATTTTTGATTTGACGCAGCGTTCTATTCTCATCTTGAACTTTGCACGGTCCATTCGTCAATCCAGGCTGAAATAAAACTAAATTTTAACCATCCATCAACGAAGTGTTAAAAGTTCAAATTTAATGCTTACTAGTTTGATGTTCCGGTTCTGATTACAAGCGAACTGACTGAGGTCACCCAAAGCACGGCGTTGTGAATTTGCTGTGAATAATTCTGCATCTTTTCTCAGCCCCAAAGCAGTATTTTCTTGATCTTCGTGAATTTTAAATGATGCCATTGCCCCCGCTAAGTCTGTAAACACTAGTATGTAAAACCAGATCGGCTCAAAGCGATTGTCGCGAATGCTTTAAATGCTTGTCGACCCGAAAATACGTTTTTAACTATCTTCTCTTGGGTACATTTTCTTTGTTTCTTGTGAATACAACAGAAGAAGCTGCGTAAAATTCGAAATCACCCTCAGAAAAGCTAACAAGCGTCAACGGACAACAGACATTATGGTGAATTCAGCTGTTGCAGTTTACGTTACTCTATTACCTATGCCATTTTAAATTTCGGCCAATACTGTACCAGCCACATTTTGCTAAAGTCTACGGCAAAATGTTACGTTTAGAAATCGTTTCTCAATTTAATATAATTAATAGATATAAGAAATAATGTTAATTCAACAATCAACGGCATTTTACTAAGAATTGCTAATGCGTAAAGTAGAGAAGGAGTTGTTAATATAATAATTATCTAATTCATACAGGGTTATTTATTTCATTCGCCACGGGTGGTCGGAAAGAGTTTGAACTGAATTATTTTTTTATAAAGAAATTTAAAATAATTGCGTTTTAAAACAATATTTTTTTTAGTATTTTATCCGATTTCCTCAACCTTTATAATTAAATTAATTTTAAATCATATTTTAAACAATGACAGCCAAGTCTATAGCAGTCACAGACGATGTGGACGGCAATACTTAAGTATGTAAAGATTCTGATAAGATTGTCATTTGTAGTAATTGATTGCCAATTTGTAACTTCAGTAATGTTTTTAGTAGGTTTAATATATTAATATTTTAAGTATCTTATTTAGAAAATGATGAAGAAAATAATTTTTAGTTTAATTTATGCACTGGTTCTAATATGTAATCCTTGTGTATCAATAAGAAAGTACAGTAAAGAGGACATTTTAAAATTACGGTAAATAAAATTGTTTTAAAAATATTACAAATATCGTATTTACTTATTAACCAGTATATAAAAATTGTAGGGAAGAAGTTCGGGAAATGTTCCAACATGCATATGATAGCTATCTTCGCTACGCTTACCCATACGATGAGTTACGGCCTCTAAGTTGTGACGGAGTGGATACCTGGGGCAGCTATTCCCTTACGTTAATTGATGCTCTGGACACTCTCGCTATTATGGGTAACTATACAGAATTCAACAGAGTTGTTGATTTAGTTATACAAAGAAAGGACTTTGACACAGATATTAATGTTTCTGTTTTTGAAACAAATATCCGAATTATTGGCGGATTGTTAAGTGCTCATCTTCTCTCCCACAGGTAAGTGAAATTTTAAACATATGTGTTACAACATATGCTATATATTTTTTTGGAAAACATTATTTTGCTTTGATTACTTGTAGATCAGGTCTGAAGCTAGAACCGGGCTGGCCTTGTAATGGACCTCTGTTACGTTTAGCAGAAGATGTAGCTCATAGACTTATTGCAGCATTTGATACCACAACCGGTATGCCATATGGCACTATCAATTTGAGGTCTGGAGTACCACCAGGAGAAACAAGTGTCACTTGCACTGCCGGTGTTGGTACTTTTATAATTGAATTTGGAACATTGAGCAGGCTTACTGGAGATCCACTATATGAAGAGGTATTTTCAATTACAATTTAATTTATTTTACAAATTCATTACAATAACAAATAGTTCCCAAAATAACTGTAATGAATGTGTTAAAATAGCTTCTCATTTTAAAACTCCCAAACTTCTTTTAAAAACTAAGTATTACTAGCAATACAACCTTTTTGTAACATCAGTTATTGTATTAAAGTTAATTTTAATTATAATTTTCTATTGCTCTTTGATTTATGTAAATTTGTAAGATATGATATTAAAAAAAATCTTTACATTTAAATGCAATTGACAAATTTTTGGCCTATGTTAGTTTGACATCAATTTTTGAACATAAATATTGTTTATGGATAAGGATATACACAATTTTTATGTACAATATGTTAAATATGCTATAAATTTATTTTTGGTCATTGAGTATTGATGTTTGACTCTAGGTATTGCTGTATATAGCTTTACCGGGTTTGAGGTTGAGCACTGTAAGCACTTAGCTTTTTAATAACTTGAACGGGGGGTTCCCACTTTACTGCCATTACCATTATATCCATACTTTATTTAATGGAAGAATACTTATAATAGTAATTTCATCATTATTTTTCAGGTTGCCTACAATGCCTTAAAAGCGTTATACCATCACAGGTCACCCATTGGCTTGTTGGGAAACCACATAGATGTTATGACGGGCAGATGGACTGCACAAGATGCCGGTATAGGGGGAGGTGTAGATTCTTATTATGAATACTTAGTAAAAGGTAAATTACATAAATTATGCACTCAATATATTAAATAGGACAGATTAAAACCAATAAATAGTATTTAGAAGCGGTGTGGGGTAGGTCACAGGGCACTGAACAGATGGCCGCTGGGGCCTTGAGGTTTTGGACTTGACAACTGGCAAGCACGGCGTAAGACATTCATCTGAAAGGTTGATAGAAGACTTTTCTAAAGTCATTGAAAGATGAAGGTAGCTTCCAATCTTTGATCTCAGGCAGTAGACATCCTATGTCTGAAATAATGATAGTAATTCATTAGGAATAATATAACTAAAATTTGAATTAGAATGAAATGTTTGGAATGTTTTGAAATTAAAGTGTTTGGATTATAGCCCACATAGTTACTGTAGTGTTCTTTTTTAAGATATTTGTGTAAAATTGTATAAAAGCCCTCGAAAAAAGTAAAACCAAGAAACAAAAGAAAAAATTCTTAATTGATTTGTAAACCTCGAGTGCACAGAAATCTACAAATTTTTGTGCACCCCGGATTTTCAAATATTAATTAAAGTGACTAAGTACTGGGCAATCATTTGAAGATGAGTAGTGATATAGAATCAATGGTGCATTAATTTTAATTTTTTATGTCCAAATGGAGGTGATGTAGTAAAGAACTATTTTAATCTAAAATTGAGTAAAGTTTATAATCACACTCAGCACAAACAGTTTTTTTAAGTCACTTGAAATCCTCTTCCATCACTCAGACACCTTTAAGAACTTTTTGTAATCACAAATCAAATTTTGTATTTTATTCATGAAATTTATTATATTATACTATTAATACTGTTCTTAAGATTTCATTAACCCAATTACTCGCCTAGGCTGATTGCTGTTTATTCCTATGTAATAACGTAATCACAATCATGAATATAATAGTGTTAATGGTATAAGCTTATTTGCTTGTGGTAGTAAGTACCAAGTACTGTTGAACTGACTGAATGTTTGACTTGGAAACAATTTTTTTTTTCACACTATGGCATTAACAATTATTATAATTATAAAGTCATATTTTGTAAAAAGCACAATCAGTTTTAGTATTGCTTTTGCTCGCCTATTGGGAAAAAAAATTGAAGAGTTCTTTTCATGAGGGACTAACCATTTTTTAGATTAAAGTATTTTATTTTTAATTTTATATATATATTTAAAATAATTAATTAAAAAAATAAAATTAGTTTATTTTTATATATATAATTAGAAAAAAAAAACTTATCCTGAGGTGATACATATAAAAACCATAGAAAAAAAACTAGTGGAGCAAGAAAAAAAGCTGTAAATAATCATTTCCCAATGGTCTAGCTCATGTAATCAATCAATGAGTTTCTTATTAAAAAGTCGAGTTCACAGTGACCAGTTGTGAGCATATTTTTGAAAACAATGGTTTATTTTACTGTAGAGTGTAGTAAAACCTTATAACATCATTCATAATTAATAAGTTTCACAACTGTTCTGAATTATATTACATTGATTTTCATTTTTTAAATTATGTCAATTACAGGTGCAATACTATTAGAGAAGCCAGAATTAATGTCAATGTTTAAAGAGGCAAGACAAGTGATCGATAAATACTTAAAAAAAGATGATTGGTTTGTTTGGGCTACAATGTTGCGTGGACATGTTACATTACCTGTTTTCCAATCACTTGAGTCTTATTGGCCGGGTGTTCTTAGTTTAATTGGTAAGCAAACCATTTGAAAATATGTACTACTAGATATAATAAGCGCTGAAGCCTAAAGGTCCTTCAAAAACGTAGCATACGGACGTCAAAAGACGCTGGACGTATTCCGCTTTCAATAAATCTTATTGGAAATCTTTGGGGGAGGCATATGTCCAGCAGTGGATGTGAATGATGATTATAATTAGCTTTATTGACACACTATGTTTATTACTGTTAAACAATATTGGCTAATCTTTTTTAGGTTTGCTTAACGTCAAATGTTTAATGTACAAACATTCTTATTTATCCTTTGTTTCCAATGTTAATTTTTTTTCTCCACAAAAACTCTCCTCATTAACAAAGATTAGAAAAAATAAAATTTATTGAAATGAATTGGCAATTAATAACATATACATATTTACAATTTACTTATTCTAATTGGCTTCTTTACAAGGGAATGTGTACTTGATATCAGAATGGGTTATTATAGACGATATCATATTTTTGCATATTTTGTATTAGGTCATATATAATTAAAAAAAAATTGAATAGAGAAGTAAATAAAGATGTTTAATTTCGTAGGCGAAACTGACACAGCCATGCGTATAATACACAACTATCATAGTGTTTGGAAACAGTATGGTTTCACGCCTGAGGTGTATAACCTGGGAACAGGAGAAGCGTCATCTTCTAGAGAGAGTTACCCATTGCGACCAGAGTTGATTGAGTCGATCATGTATCTCTACAGGGAGACCAGAGATCCAATCCTGCTGCAGATGGGCGAAGACATACTCAGGAGTATACAACACAGCGCTCGCACGCCATGCGGCTATGCCACGGTACTTTGTTATACTTAATTAGAAACTTGCTCACTTAACATTGTTGTAACTATTTTTTTAATTTAATTATGAATGACGAATATCATTTTGTATTTGTCTGAAATAGTTAATACCAAAATATGTACAATTTATATAATTCATTAGTGGATAGGTAGAGGATATCTGGGAGAAATGTTCCCTCACAGTCAGTCTATATCGATGATTGTCACTATAGGAACATATATACTATGAACCATAGAGACAATGACAGAAATTATTATTATCAAACTAAACCGAGTGTCAGATCAAACTAAATGTATGTATTTCAATGTATGTACACCCTGAACTGCCCTCTCCTTTATGTCTCTCATCTCCAAAGGTTCTCTCTTGTACGTCTATATAAATTGTTTCTTTTTGTTTGTTATTATCTATGGTGTACAATAAAGTGTAAATAAAATTAATAAACTGATCAGTAGTAGCCTAGTGGTATAGGACTGAGACATACAATCACAGGCCTCAGGTACAGATTACAGGATTCAGGTACGGAATACAATCCCATATAATTCACACATTAGTTATATAGGATTGCTACTACTCACAAATAAGTTTACAGAGTATGGGTAGCAGCATCCTCTGTGTATTATAATACCACCGATGCAATCGCCAACCCGCTTGCCAAGCGTGAGGGGAGCCATAGATTATCTGTATCCTACATTAAATGAAAAACTACTCACTACAGAATGCTATTTACTAAGTTCAATTCCAGTAGCTACACAACTAGAAATATAGTTTCTTCATAAATTGTAATTTCAGATAAAAGATGTCAGAGACCACCGGAAAGAGGACCGAATGGAATCATTTTTTTTGGCCGAAACAACTAAGTATCTCTACTTGTTGTTTGACCCCGATAACTTCATCCACAACCCGGGAGTACATGGCACTGTTATAAATACTCCTAATGGAGAATGTGTTGTCGACCTTGGAGGATATATATTCAATACAGAAGCACATCCCATAGATCCATCAATGCTTCATTGTTGTCATGAGGCTAGACAAGGGTAAGGTTAATACTAGACCTAAACTTAGCTTAACTCATCAGCAGTGTGGGCCCATTCGGAACATTGGAACATTATTTTTTTTGTAATAATCAGATATTTTCCATAAAAACTGCAAAATCTTGAATATCAGTCGAACTATTGGTAATTGCTAAACATAAATGGGAGTAAAAGTATTTACGTCACTTGCCTCTGGATAATGTTTCCTGTGTTGTGTTACACCCTTTATTCTTGTATTTACTAAAAGCATACAAAAATGAAAGCATATCAAAATTATCACTTTCTAGTGTTATATTAATAAGAATATTAATCAATATTTTTTACTACTGGATGAATTTTGAAGTATTCTAAAGTATGACACTTAGTGGTTGCCTATTAAAATTTTTATTTGTTATTTAAATAATAAAACAATTATGTATAAAATTTATGACATGTTCTGTAGTGGCGGCAAAGTTATCCTCTGAAACGTGAATAAATAGCGCCACTTGTTCGCTATCGTTAAGGAATGTAAGGTTTATCATTTCTATAAATTAACCTTGTGGGCCACTGGTTTCTTCTAGATAAAGCCCCGGGATTCAATTCTTATACTGTGGTGTACTCATGATTATTACGGAACAATGTGCGGGTGATATGTAGCCTGTATAACGCTAACTTCTTCTATAGCACAGATTCCTAACCTTTTTTGAGTAGGCAGTTATTTATTTTACAAGAAAAAATTAGTTAATTATGACAATTTTATAACTAGTCACATATGAATAATTTATCATTATCTCGTCTCTCCCTCTCTCTCTATCTCAGAAAGTCGTGGTTATTAATTAATTAAAAATACAACAGCATATTTTATAAACATTTAATTCAGGCAAAGTGCTTCACAGACAGTTCTAAATATTATTAGTAAGTTCTAATCTAGTGTGTATTTTCTAATTAAAAAAATAGTTAACCTTATTGTCCTTTAGATAAATTAGCTATTCAAATAAAATATGTTGTATAAAAAATTAATGTTTTTACACTAGGGTAAAGACGCTAGTAGATGGCCACTTAACGCAGTTCCATTCCATTTGTAGGCATTCCTAGGTTGAATATAATTATATTTACTTAATTAAAATGTTATGTAATAGTTTGAACTCCACTTTATTAGGAACTTATGAACAGATAACTTCTAGCGAAAGAAATTTAGCAGAGTTTTTTAAGAAAGAAAAAAAACGAAAACTCTAGTAGATGGCCACAAAAAATTCAGTAGATGGCCACTTCCTAGCTAGTAGTTGCCCACCTCGTTTATTTTTGTTTATTAACACATGTGTCACGTGTTATACCACTTAATGAGTAAGTAAGTATGAAAAGAAAGAAAGAAAGAATGTAAAATTTATTTCTTTTATAAAAAGAATGAAAAATATGTAAGTAAGTACTTAATAAGTTTTTTGCAATTTTTCAATCATAGTTATAGGAAGTATTTCTGGCACATTGTACAGGTCTCTCGTTTACTGGTTTTCGTCGGCTCAACAACCCTTTTTCTCTAATTTGCTTTTTACTTTATTAAACCATTCTCTTATATTAGCAGTTGTCAAAGACACTCTTGAAGACGAGAGATTTTGGGATGTCCTTGTTGTTACATCTTTATTTCTTTTCATGAAGAGTCTAAGAAAAGTTTTTCCTGGCTTATTTTCATCGTTTAAAAACTTGCATTCTCGCTTAATGCCCTTAAGGTAACGTTGAATGCTAAAGAACAATTGGTCTGTCGATATGGGGAAACCAGCCTCAACGGAGTCGTACACCCATGTGCATATGTGCATATTGTGCAGGCGTACATCCTCAACTGCGTTTTTCATTGCATTCTCCTCATAACTTACAAAATTTGCTTTGTTTCCAGGCATCTAAAAGAAAAAATAATGTATAGGCCAAATAGGTATATTTTTAGTAGTTGGCCAAAATTGAAGTCAGTAGTTGCCCACCCGGCCCATTACTGAAATAAAAGAAGATAACACAAGTATTTTAAAGCTGTTTCAATGCTTCGTGTATTTCGGTCAAATTTAAAGATATGAATAAAATTTTACATATAAATTTCAAAACCTCGGTAGTTGCCCACCCCGGGCAACTTCTAATTTTTATTGAAAAATAGATGCCAGTAATGGTCCTCCCCCTCCGTTACTAATGTAAACAATCCGAATTCACTGAGTTCATAAAAAATCCTTGCAATACTTCTGCAAATTCCAAACGAAATAGTTTAGCGTATAATTGCAAGAAAATTCTTCAAAATTTGCAAAATACCAAAAGAATATCCTTAATAAATTACTTAAGAAATTACCTTGAATAACTTGGGACGCCGATGCTTAACAGTGAATATTCGCCATTTTGTAGTTACAGAGCTGCCAGCATTCACACTTTTATCTACAAACTATTAGATGGTGATACCATCTCATAAGCTAATAATATGCTAAAAACAATATTTAAAACTCTTATTTTTTAATACTTTGTATCAAAGTGGCCAACTACTGGCGCATGGCCATTTACTAGCACTTCTACCTTAGTAATATCTGTGCTAGTTAGCCATTATTTGTTGATTCATTCATCAGAAAGAATTATATGTGACATATAATTTTATTTGCAGGATTAACATCAGCGAAGTACACAGAATGTATCAAATTTTAGAAGAAGAAGACAATATTCACTTTATGACAATGATTGACGCTTCTATTAATAATACAAATGAAACATTGAAAAATTCTTCTGAAGCAAGTGATGACTATGTGGCAGATAACAACAATGTAACAGCTGACAATGCATCCGTTAGTAATGAGTCGGTTGACGAAAAGAAAAAATCGGAACAGGATGAGTTAATAAAAACGGAGACGAGGACTGGTTATGTTAACATAGATGGCACTGAAAGGGAAAAATCAAAAAATGATACTCTAAGTGACATTGTCAAAGAAAGAATTAACAGCTACTATGAAAAAACTAATGCTAAAGGAGAACAAGCATCGATAGAAAATGAAAAGGAACCGCAAAAGAAACCCGAGGGTAAAGTTGATATTGATGATATTATAGTCGCGCAGAGGCCAAAGGAGGAAAATTTAGAATTACCAAGTACAACAAAGGCGAAAGAAGTTTTAAAAATATTACCAAAGGTGATTCAAGATTTTCTCAATAGTGATTGGAAATCAAAGCCAAAATGTGAACCTCAATATATGTTAGAACGCATCCGCAAGGAAAACAAATATCCTGATCATCCAGACGTCCACAGATATGAGATGCTATTAACTCCTGCACCTTCATTTTTGCAAAGGATTTCTTTGGCTGGTGAATTTTTTAGTAAAAAACCATTAGAAATATAATAACTAGAGTTTTTATTTATTTATTGAAAATTTGTGGTATTGGTAAATAAAGAGAGCATATCCTATAATTTCATAACTTGAAAATCGATTAATCATAGGAAGAACTTCTGAATAAAATTTGTGATAATTTATATTAACAAGGCTGTTTTGGTTATTATCTTCCTGATGTTTACATCCTTGTTGTTGTTAATTTTAAGTGATATATATTTTTTTCGTATATGTTTTTACTTAGGAGTAAGTCCAGTATATATTTGATTTTCAAGTTAGTGTGGTATTAATTGAAGTCAACATATATAAATGTTATTTTCAATTCATTTTGTTAATAATGCAATAAAAGACTGAATGTCAAAATATGGTCAGTGTTTTCTTTAATGGATGGAATTTATCTATGTCGGTACTTAGAAAAAAAAACTGTACTTTTAATATTTCGTAAATATGTCAACAAATGCCAACTGTATTCAAAGAATTTTAAAACTAATATTTAAATGTTAAAAGTTATTGATTAAAATAATACATTGCAGTGATTATATGTGCAACAGTTATGATTCGGCAAATTGCAAATTTTAATATAAGAGTAATGTTTCTACCGACGCAATCTTTGTGCGCATGAAGGTAGATAAATCAAAGAACAGTAAATTAAACAGAGCCTATATCTATCATGTCTAGTATGTTTATTAATTTTGTAACAAAGCCTTTGTTTACGATGGTCTCATAAAAAGGAGAAAAGTTCAAGGTCATCCACAAAGGAACAGCGAAAGTTGCGCTCGGAATCGATATGTGAGATCGAATCATGAGGAGATAGGCAGAACAACTAAGGTCACTGACATAGCGCGAAGAACTGCTTTTCTGAAGTGGCTATGGGCGGGGCAACCCTCACTAGGTGGGCCAACGACATTGTCAAGATCTCGAAAGGTCCCTGAATATGGCAGTACAAGATCGGTCACGACGAACGAGGCGATCTTTGGGGAGAACTATGCCTAGAAGTAGTTTTGTATCGGTTAAAGTTATAATGATAAAGAGCCATTTTAACGACCTTCAATATCATTTCGAACAATAGCTTTTAACGGTATGGTAAAAATATATATGTATTCAGGAAATCTTAATATTAATATTTGCTTTCATATTACGTCATGAATAATCATAGATTTAAAAACATTTTAATTTTATTAACTTTTTGTGTATCTGCTTTTCAATAAGAAGAATATACGTTTGTCAACGTCAAACATTTGTCATTTCATAGCACCAAAATGTAAAGAAATCTAAATTATATTACGTGTTTTTCTCTTATAAATACCAAAATGCATTTAAAGCCGCTTCCGAAAAGTCCGTCGCCCAACGTTCTGACTGTCGTCAGAAATTGCGTCGCAGGGAAAATCCTAGTTCTTAATTTCATGTTGATCTTATCATGACCGAATTGAAATCAACTCCATCGGAAGAAAACACATTAGCTTCGAAAGGATATAAACTTTTAAAATTTTTAGGAGAGGGCGCTTATGCTAAGGTAATGTTGCCTATTAGTATTTAGCAAATGAAATTAACGTTTTAAATTATCATATAGTTTATATTTTTAATAAGTGAGGAACTCATGATGGATTTGTATTTTAATATGTAATAAAAACATTTAATTAATTTAGTACTTTCACTTGTTACGGTGCAATTTTATTACGTGTATAATACAGATTACATAATAGATGTAAAAATAGCCACAGCCTTAGTTTTTTAATGGAATCACGCGTTATCTTGCGGAAGTCCATCCTAAGTAAGAAAAGGACCAATATTAAGCCACTTCCGCACATGCAGTGGTAGTCGTGCAACAAAGTACACCGCCCGTCAGCCCGCTGATAAAAACACAGTCTCTGAGTTTGACACTAATCGGTGTAACATAGCTCCTGAAGATGCCCCGTGGAAGGGTGAAACACGTGTTGAGTGAATTAACGGTGGCAGTTGTGTAATTCGCATTGTTTGCCGCATACGCATTTATCAGCGGGCTGGCGAGCGGTGCACTTTGTTGCACGACTGCCACTGCATGTGCGGAAGTGGCTAAATATTGGTCCTTTTCTTACAGCCTTAGTTATTTAGTAATTTCCGGCCAGTAATCGATGATATCGTTAACGATATAGATGAATATTATGAACTTGAGGAAGCCCTTGAGCCTAGTCACAGGAGCGACCGCTAAATCGATCTAAGAGTTTGGCGGCCTCCCAATCTGGTGAAATTGCAGTATGTAGAGATCCGGACCGAAGTCACTGGGAGGCAACAGTGTAAACTAGGTCATATTTAAATTATCATCCTTTTAAACAGGTATATTATAATCTGATAGTTAACTAGCGGAACTCGAGCGAATCTCGCTATATATAGAAAAGAAATATAATTAAAAGAATAAAGTTATTATCAAAGTACGCAAATGTTGATAAATCAATTGTTGAAATCACTTTACTCACTTTTCATATTGTAAAATAACGGTCTGTAATATAGTTGGCGCAGTGTAACCGTCAAGCGCAGATGAAAAAGTGATTTTATTCATCCTTAAACATTTAATAGTAAAAAAAGCAACGTTTATCATCATTATTTTAGCCAAATGACACGTGATGCGCTAGGGCTTCCTCCAGGTTTTTTCTAACAGACCGATTGAAAGCGGTTTATGTCCAGCGTCTACCGATGATCATTACAAGGTCCTCTACCTACGTGGACATCTTACGCTGCGTTTGCTAGTCCGTGTTATCCACTCTTAAATCTAAAGACAGTCATCTGTTCTGCGTGGTGTGTGGATCTCCCAATTCCGCTTTAACATTTCAATCCGTTGGGCTATGTCGGTCGCTTTTGTTTGTCTACCAATCTCCTTAGTTCTGATACGAATAATCTCGAGCGTAGTATTTTTAATGGACTAACTTGTAACTTGTGACTTTGAGCTTGTCAACGAGGTTGGAGTAAGAGACTGCGTTTCTGCTACGACCACTTGTTTTGGCTATGATTTATTACAAGTAACACACATTTGTCGTAAACTTGTCATAAGGCATCTAGGGTACTGGACGAGGAGATCTTTTGTAGTTCGTCCGAACGCTGTTAATAATATTCTTTTTTATTTACAGGTTTACTTAACCGAATATTCAAAAGAAAATAATAAGACAACGCTCGCTTGTAAGGTTATCGAAACTGCGAAAGCTCCAAAGGATTTTGTGATAAAATTTCTACCGAGGGAAATAGATGTTCTCATACGACTGAACCATCCTCATCTAATTCACGTGCACAGTATTTTTCAAAGGAAAACAAGATATTATATTTTTATGAGATATTCAGAAAATGGCGATCTATTGGGATATATTTTGAAAAATGGTTGCGTTTCAGAGAATCAGTCACGGGTGTGGCTGCGTCAATTAGCTTTGGGTTTACAGTATCTGCATGAATTAGAAATAACTCACAGAGATATAAAGTCAGAAAACGTTCTTTTAACGGCAAATTTTAATGTTAAGCTTTCGGATTTCGGTTTTTCAAGGTTTTGCGTCGACGATGACGACCAACCAGTTCTAAGTGAAACGTACTGCGGCTCTATGTCATATGCTGCGCCGGAGATTTTGCGCGGTAAGCCATATCTGCCGAAGCCTACGGATTTATGGTCTTTAGGAGTAGTGTTATTTGTTATGTTGAACAAGTCGATGCCCTTCGACGACACTCGTATGAAAAAATTGTATGAGCAGCAGATGGGCAAGAAATACAGATTCAGATCGCGAGTTGCAAGCATTCTCTCCTTGGAGTGCAAGTCTGTTGTCAAACATCTGCTCGAACCGGACCCCGGACTTCGCTACAACTCCAGTCAAGTTCTGAAGTCTGAATGGATTGCTATGGACAGTAGACTTACCAGTAAGTTTTTGCCAAAAATTAAACAATTTATTAGTGCAATATTTAGTTAATTTAGGAGATTACTATTGAGATTTACAATCAATCTTGGAGCAAAATTAAATCATATTGTTTAATTATCACGATAATTAATGAAATGAATCGAAACCTTTGCAGCTTTGAACGCTATAGAAGAAGCAGCTTTAAATAGAGCAAAAGAAGGACGTAAAAAATTATCGGAAATCCACAAAACTCCTCCAAAAAGACAGGGCGATATTTGGGAAGACACACAAAGAGCTTCATCATACAGAGTAATTTTTATATAATGTTTTTATTATATAAAATATTAATAATTAGTAACTTTGAACTTTTACTTGTGTCTAATTAGATTATTATAATTATTTTTAGGCTAGTGAAATGATAAAATCTTTGGCTACAATAACAGCAAAACAAAAGAAAGAATAAATGGAGGATAAGTCTAAGGTAAGAACTTATCTTTTTGGTAAAATATGACACTTTCAAGTAAGAAAAGGACCAATATTTAGCCACTTACGCACATGCAGTCGTAGTCGTGCAACAAAGTGCACCGCCCGCCTGCCCGCTGAAAAATGCGCATGCGGCAAACAATGCGAATTACACAACTGCAGACTCTGTGTTTTTGGTACTAATCGGTGTAACATAACTCCTGAAGATGCCCCGTAGAGGGGTGAAACACGTTTTGAGTGATTTAACGGTGGTAGTTGACTAAATATTGGTCCTTTTCTTACTTAGGATGGACTTCCACAAAATGATGTCTAATTCCATGACACTTTCAAACATAAAATTTTTATTTTTGATTCGTTAACAGATTTTGGACAATGATTTGAGACTCTCAGGCTCTGAACAATTGACGCTGGCCAGTCGTGGCTACAAAATTATTAAGAAAATTAATGAAGGATCCTATGCAAAGGTATGTTTAATTATTAACACTAAGTTTCATAAAGGGATTCAGGTGACAAAAAATATAGGAGTTTACAATTTCTATGTGGGGGTCAACGAAAATTTATCGGCTTTCGATAGCGAAAAATTAAAAAGTCGGTTTGAATGCACCTATTAATGTAGACAATAATATTTTATGAAGCTTAGCGAATATTGTTTGTAAACACTTGCTAATCTTTATTCAGTTCAAAGATTTGGGAATAAAATAGAAATATAGCTGCAGGTTAGTCACCGGATCCAGCTCTTTTAGTTAAGAAAACTATAATTTATGCTTAAAATACTTTCAGGTCTACCTTTCGGAGTACAGGAATCCCACAAAAAATGACAAATTAGTGATACTAGCATGCAAAGTAATCGACACCAACACCGCTCCCAAGGATTTTGTTAAGAAATTCCTGCCGCGAGAAATTGATATGTTAATAAAATTGAACCATCCGCATCTGGTTCATACGCATAGTATATTTCAAAGAAGATACAAATATTTCATTTTTTTAAGATTTATGGAGCACGGAGACTTGTTAGAATATATATTACAGAATGGGGCGGTGCAAGAGGATCAGGCGAGAATTTGGACGAGACAGTTGTCCCTCGCGATACAGTATATGCACGAATTGGAAATCGCGCATAGAGATATAAAATGTGAAAATGTTCTGCTCACAGCGAACAAGAACGCGAAGTTGTCAGATTTCGGCTTCGCTCGCACTTGCGTCGATAAAAAGATGAAAGACGTCCACAGTGAAACTTTCTGTGGTTCTTTATCTTACACCGCTCCGGAAATCCTTCACGGCTGTCCATACTTCCCCAAACCGACGGACATCTGGTCTTTGGGTGTTGTGGTGTACGTGATGTTAAATAGAGCAATGCCTTTTGAAGACAAACACATCAAGCAGTTGTATCAAGCGCAAATGAATAGAAATTGGAGATTTAGATCTCGCTATATAGAGACACTTTCTGATAACTGCAAACGTCTAGTTGCCTTAATGTTAGAGCCGAATTATCAAAACAGAATAAAAGTCGAGCAAATAATAAGCAGTGAATGGATTGCTATGGATTCTAGGTTATTAGGTTGGTTTCATCTAGTTTATAATTATTCTTTTATTATTAAATAATACATAATAGTAAGTTCACAATCGCTCAACGAGCCATAGAAATATGGTTGGTATTTCTCTATGAGATCGAATCATTAATAAGTCCGTAGATGAACGAAAGTAATCTACGTAACGCAGTTGATAGGCATATAGAAGTGGTAGTGGGCAAGCTACATAGGGTGAAGAACAAACATCCGCTGGACCCTCAAACCTCTGGAGTGGAGACCGAATAGTGCATGGTATTGTTTCTAAAGATGTTAATGCTGTTAGCCCTAAGGCTTTTACAGCTTCGTCGGTACTGTGTTCACGGAGCGGCAGGGTCCGTGAACTAGATTAAATAGTGCTTAGGACGGTCACTCACAGGCAGTGTACATTCTACGACTGAAATGATAATGATGAAGAATACATAATACTTATTTTTGTATATAGAATGGACACCACAAGAAACGTTAGCTTTTAAAAAAGCAAAAGAGGAGAGAAATCATTTGCAGAAGAAATTAGAATCTACAGAATTAATAAAAGCGGAGAAGGAGACCTGTTTGCCCGAGAAGTCTTTGGTGGCCAATTCTATAGATGTCACTGGTTCCACTTCTTCTTGGTAAAAAAATATTTGCTTATGATTACAAGTAATTATTATAATTATGATTTAGATTACTGTTTTTAGCCAATTCAGATATTACTGAAGGCCATACTAATATTCATGCAAAGGTCCAAGCTAAACCTAAAAAAAATCGTTGTGTATTATTATGTTAATTACAGTTGAGATCTGTTTTACATCACTTCGAATAAAATCCTTACCTTTTTCAGAATGTTCACCTTTCCGTAAAACATTAGAAGACTTCAAAAATTTAGTAAAAAATAAACTGCTATTTAATAATAATGTTTGTATGATAATTTAATAATAAAATAAGGAATTTTTACGTGATTATTGCGTAGAACTTTGCATTATTTCAATATTTTTTTTCTGGCAGCCTAGACTAAATTAGTTCTTTTATAACATTCCCAAACTATTTTATTTGGTAAAGGTTTATAGACATTATATGTCAATAGCAATAATACAACAAAACACTAAAGTGACAATTGACAAGTAAACATGTAATGAATTCCGCTTAAAATTTTTAAAATAATCAATTCAATAAGAATGACTATAAAACTAAACCAATATTCTTATAACCATTAAAGATGCTATTGATTAAAGTGAAAATAAAATAATTATGAGGGAGAAACACAAATGGGTCGCAATGAAAAATTGGAACTTTCAACAACACCATCAGATTTAAATGTATTGCAGGAAAAGGGTTTTATTCTGGAAAAAATGATCGGCGAAGGATCGTATGCCAAAGTAAGTAATTGATGTCCTTTTAATTATGAATACGATAAACAAAAAAATATATTACGCTTGTGTCCAAGGACAAAAGTAATTTTTTTAGAAGTAGAGTAACTAAGGAGTTAAAGGAGATTTTCCTATCCCATCCTAAATGATTTAAAAGAAATTAGGTGAAGTAAACTACATGACCGTTTCAAACGAAATATACAGAATGCTTGTATTGTGTATTGTTTGTTTTGTTAAGTGAATGTTACTAGCCAGGGGGATTTTACAATTTCGTCTGAGATGAGTTCACGGAGTGGAAGGGTCCATAAAGTCGCGCTGTGAGAACATACCTACCTGTTGCGGTTTAGCCTTTGCTCGAAGTCCGGCGTCTCTCACGAAGACTGTTATTTTGTCGTTAGTCGAAAATTGTAGGTTAGCAAGCGGCCGATAAAATATGAAGGTTGAAGCGGCAGCCACGCTTGTGTGTATGAATCCTTAGTATTGTGATTACGTGAGCAAGTGCAACCTCGCACTAATGATAGATGCAACTGTCTATTTGGCAGCTTACTTTTACATTTAACACACAACATTTGCTGGACCTGGATATTTTTCATGACCAGAGTACGATATTCATAATTAAACTTATACTTATTATATAATTCTTAAGTTATTGTGTTTTCTACTTTATTATTGTCTCGTTGAGTAGCAGCGAAATAGCACCTATTATCGTGATACATGGTTGTTGCCTTTCAGGTTTTCAAAGCAACCCGTATGACTGAAGAAACACGACACAGCATTATGGCATGTAAGGTCATAGACACTGCACAAGCCCCACGCGATTACCTATCGAAATTTTTACCGCGAGAACTGGATGTACTTATTCGTGTAAACCATCCTCACATTGTACACGTGTCTCACATATTCCAAAGACGCGCAAAATATTTTATTTTCCTCCGCTACGCTGAAAATGGGGACTTGTTAGATTTTTTGTCGCAACACGGCGCTGTACCTGAAAATCAGGGTCGGCTTTGGATGAGACAGATTTTATCGGGAATCCAGTACATACATTCCATGAATGTTGCGCATAGAGATTTGAAATGCGAGAATATTCTGATAACGGCTAATTATAACGTGAAGATAACGGACTTTGGCTTTGCGAGGAACGTGAGGATGAGGGATCGCGATGTTCTGAGCGAGACATACTGCGGCTCTCTTTCATATGCAGCGCCGGAGGTGTTGAAAGGCGTACCGTATTTGCCGAAACTAGCAGATATGTGGTCGATCGGAATTATTATGTACACGATGTTGAACAAAGCGCTTCCTTTCAATGAAACCTCTGTTAAGAAATTATACGAGAAGCAGGTGATGACATTTATTTGATTCAAATATTTGGAAACTGTTAAGTGGGCGGTTTATTATTAGCTGCTCGGAGTAGGTTTGATAAGTCCGTCGATAGGTTCGTCCGTCCACTTTGCGAAACCTATCTTCTTAATTAGAAAGTCAAGTTTACAGTGACCATTACTATCGGCGGGGCGTAGCTAGGCTAGCAAATAATGTTATTTCACAGCATTCTTAATGCGAAACGATTTTAACGACAATTATCATCTTATGTTGCATGATGATGATTGTGGCGTCGTCACTACATTAAGAGTTTTGTATTTTAAATGGTTTTGTAGCACTACAGAGTTAAGGAGGAGTATATATAGACGGTTTTTATTCAGGCGACTTTGAACGCTAGCTGTTTTCAGTCAGTCATATTGGAAATTAGGTAGTAATTCCCTGGTAGGTGTAGCTGTGGATGGCAATAAGCAGACAGCATTTGTCGGTGGCAAAAATGCCTATATTTCCTGTAAAGTCTTTTATAACCACCAGCTTGTAGATTGTAAACAAGCTGACTCATGATAAAGATATTAACCATACATTTCTATTGTTATATACCATAACAGATCTTGCGCAAATGGCGATTTCGGACTAACATAGTAAATCAGCTTACTAATGAATGCAAAGAACAAGTGACTATATTGATGGAACCGGATCCCAAAGGCCGTCCCATGGCTGGTACTGTCGTCTCTGGTACATGGATCGCTATGGACCCCAAACTGGCAAGTAGGTACAACTTTTAGGAGCCGAGAGAGTTCTCTAGTGATGCACTTGTGGAGCCGCCGGAACAGGACACCGCGTTGACAAACGACCTCACAACGAGACATTCATGCGTCGCGCGACTGTCAAACCCCATTCTGATATTATTCCCGTAGATTTATATTAGCAATTTGATTCCGTATGGAACCGTCACGTGTGCTTATGAAAAGCAAGCTATTTTGAAGGTTTATATGCAACATTACCATTTATAGGTTTATTCACCATATGCGACTCGAACAATTACCAAATAGTTGGAACAAGTGACAATGGTCCTTAATTTTCTAATCGAGTATTATCGAGTTGTTATTTTTGAGTGCAGTTGCGTTGTCATAATGACTGCTATGGGTTATTTCTGTGTGCACCAATTATTTTTACCAATTTTAGTCAGAGATTTTTTTCAAGTTTTTTTTTTTATTTATTTATAAAAGAGTAAATACCCCAACCCGAAGAGGGTTTCTTCCCTTACCGTGCTATAAGTATACTGTATAATTTTTTTAAAAAATATTGGTAAATGAACCCAAATATAAAATGTCTGGTTATAAAAGTAATGGGTAATTCTTATAATTGTATACGAAAGTTAATGATTGCAGCTCTTTCAACATGTTTATACGGCCCGCTAAGTGTTTCGAAAATCTTATTGATTTTATCCCATCGATATTATGTTATAAAATTAATTGTAATAAAAAGTTTGTACATATTAAACTGAAATAATTTGTTTGTGACGAGCTACTAACACAGCGACATGTTTAATCATGCAGTACGAACGTAACACGTCTGGGAGGCTTTTTTTGGATTGAATATGTATGAGTAAACTTTACTATTTTTTACTTTAATTTTATATTACAGAGTTGACGTTCTTAGAAGAATCTCTTTTGAAACAAGCGGAAGACGAGGCTCATGCGAAAGAGCGAGATAGCTGCGCCGAGAGCGAAGTAGAAAGAATTGCAGAGTTGAGGCGGAAGGGGCGTGGTAAAGGTGATCAAAATTAATTTTCACTGTTTATTTAAGGTGGTAACCCGAGTACATTAAGATAATAATTGCAAAAGAGGCTAATTACATATAAACCAGAGTTAAGCTTCTGTATAATGACAATTTCTCAATTTATAATGGACTTAGGAGGGTTCCAAACGCGTCCTGATCGGTTCTCAGATCAACTACATACTCGGTCGATTTTCTTAATAATCACTTTGAAATTGTTCTTAATCTATTGTATTATTATGAGCATAATTCATTTCCGTTGATTCTGGAGTGGATACTTCGGACCGCGAAAGCATGGAAGTCTGACCACAGGCTGCATAGACGACCTTATAGTAGTCGAATGACACTGTAAGCAAGCCACTTCAAATCGGCCATTTCGATCTGGCCTAGTTCGTTCATTGGCTATTTAGACGGGCGCTTTGTGGAGTGATTGAGTGAAGAGTCGCCAAAAAGGGGGATCTTAGGTTAAGCTGTTACTCGAAATACTTTTAGCATTCTGACTAGTGGGTGCCAGAAGGCCTGGAAAGGTTATGTATACATATGTAAATCAATATGTATGTATATATATTAATAACGCTTGACAATGAAAGGAGTTGCTCTACTACTGACGATTCCCAATCTATTATAGTAGCCAACGAGAATAAAATAATAATAACATAGAAAATATTTCCAATCATCAAATCTCAGTTAAATTGTATTTCAATAGCTTACATACTATTTTTTATTATATTTCTATATATTTCTCTTGGTATTAAGAGACTAATTTATTTTAAAGTTTAAATCGGGATCAACTTGTATCTATGACGTATTTTTAGCTAAACCATTGATCAATTAGATCATAGTAAATAAGAAGAAAGCTGTGTTCACATTCACTAATTGAAGTTAGCTTCTGGAAATTAAGGATGAATATTTTGTTAAATTTAATATATTGATAAATTTAATAATATTTTGTCCAGCATAGTGACGACAATTCTTAATTTTCTTAACGTTAGATGTATGTAGTATATAGTTGTAACTCCTTAATTTTCTTTTTTCTTAGTTCTTATACATTTGGACGTCGGCTATGTCCAATGCTGCAATATAAATTATATTTTTTAAAATAGCATGTAGAAAATAGTCACGCAAGTAACTAATATGATTGAAAATTGAACTAAGTTCCTCATTACTTTTTATAACGCAGATGCCATGTTGTCTGATTATTGGGAATGTTTTTATAATATAAGAATATTGTAGAACTTCAAACTGCGTTTAAAATGTTTGTTCTTTTTATTTCAGAGGGCCTGAAAGTGTTAAAAACAACCGAAACCACTTACGAGAAATCGCAATCCGTTCTCAATGAAAAACACACAAAATAAATACAATCATCATGCGAATTCAGTGTTTATTTAATTTTTACATTTCATATTTTATTAAGTTACTATAAAAACTATCAATACAATAATGTACGAGTTTCTTGTTGCGAAGATCTTCGACCAACTGGTGACCATTGGGTTCTCATATTACAAAGCTATGGAAGACGAAATACTATTACAAAGGGACAATAATACAACGTTTATATATGGTTGGCACAGCGTTTAGGAACAGGTTTTGCGGATCTCTAATACGATATAAATAAACTGTCTCCAAAACTTTGTTAGAACATTGATGACTATAATTAGAATTATTTATTAAGAGTGGGCGTTTGACAGATTATTGTGATATTTAGCATTAAGTAAAAAAGAACACAGGCTGGATGCAGTCTGCTTCCAAACAGGTCGGTCTAAACATAAATCTATGAGAGAGGCTTATGGCCAGCGGTGGGCATCCCTCGGCTGGTGATGATGATAAAATAAAAGTAACTATTAGCTTAAGAGCTCGTGAATCTTGACCTCAATTTTTTAAAGTTTTTTAGCGCAATGAAGCAAGGATAGACTGTTTGACTCGTGGTGAGAAAAAGTAGAGCGGGTGGTCGATTATCAAATCAATGCTATTGGATATAGTAGTATATACATGTTTATATATAAATTATAATACATACATTATAAACATTATGAATTCATATATACATAAATGTATTTACTTATATGGTGCTATGTACTATTATAACACATAAATTACACAAATATAATATAAATATATATGTATGCCACAGTGTAATATTTCTGACGACTAATATAAAATAGATGACATATATTTACTAAATATATTTGATGTTCGTATAGAAAAAAGCTTAATATAATAAAAGAAAATTATTTATTTTAAGAGACTTTCAATTTCTATATAACGAATGTCTGGCGATCACGAGATCTTAGCTATATGACGCTATCTTAGATATATGGTTAAAGTTGATTTTGGAATTTTATTTTAACATAAAAGTGTACAGTCAAACGCCCGTAATTTCTATATAGAATACATTTGTCAATGACAGAACAGTTAATATTTTAGAATAACATCATTTAGACGAATACAGATAAGGTTTATTAATACCTTGTGTATATATAAATTCAGTTAGCACAGATTCAAATACATTATAAATACAATTTCAAATGCTAACAATGAAAAACTCTCATTAAAATCAACTGTCGTTTACTTGCGTAATCAACGTGTGAACTTACAACATATCGGCGGCAAAGTTCAATAAGTATTGTCGCGTGTCAGTCATTTCAATAAACTAATCGACTGTACAAGTACTGGCTTAAAATATAACAACGTCATCTACTTTATTACAACTATATAAATGTCTACGGGAAAAA
Source organism: Battus philenor (assembly GCF_028537555.1). Lineage (NCBI taxonomy): Eukaryota > Metazoa > Arthropoda > Insecta > Lepidoptera > Papilionidae > Battus > Battus philenor. The sequence goes on from NW_027181704.1 coordinate 11,132,332, forward strand.
CATGATTATGTTGAATTGAACAAGTATTATAAACTTTTGCTGGAATGTCTATATTTAACGGCTTTTTTTCAACTTAAAATACACGCTTAAAATTATGTCTATAATTTAAATATTAATCTTTTAATAAATAACATTGTTCGTTATTAACAACTATGGATCGATACATCCATTTGTATTTGGCAGTAACAGACTTTTGTATTACTCTGTTATATTAATTGCAAATGTTTTGTAAGGCTTGTCTTGGCCTCGGTTGTCTCTGTAAAATTAGAACATAGTCGACATTTTAATTAAAACTCAGCACCAACGTTAGAGTCTAAATAAAAACCTACAAAATATTCTTTGATATCAAAGCTAGCTACCAGGTTTTAATAAAATACATAATTAAAAACACACAAATTATCAAACATCTTTATCATAATCGTGTTAAAGTAACGTGATTATAATATTAAATACGAATGTTAGACGTGCCGCGATAAATAAAAACTATACATTTTTTTTTGTTTAATTTAGCTGCGTTCAATTTCAATACTGATTACGTTCATGCAATAAAATTAACATAAAAACTCTTTTGTATATAAGTAGATACAAATATTTACAAAAGGATTTTGTAACATTAAAACATTAAATTTAGTTTTTAAAGTTGTATATAAAGAACGAAATATGTTAGAGACACGTGTGTGTTGTGTGTTTGTAAGCGAGTGCGCGTTACCTGTGTCTATGTGTAGTGTGTGTGTTTGTGTGTGGTTTGTGTAGTGTGTGTGTCTCACACCACTGTCTCGCCGGGCAGCATGCACAGCGAGACGGGTCGCAAGCGTTAGTGCGCGCGGCTGTCGTCATGCGGGGGAGAGACAGCCGACTCTACGCCCGCTACTGATTTTGCTCTCATCATCTGTACAGTAAAAATATTAGATCAAATTATTTACTTATAAAGAAAAGCATTATGCGACTTGCGTCAAGACTGCGAGATGTCGCTGTCTTGACGCAAGCTGTCTTGATCAAAACAAGGGCCGGAGGTAAAGGTATTTAACCTTTATTTTAGGCCTCCATTGGCAAGCCCATATTCGCGCAACGAACCATGGAAAGGGCTACGTCTATTTATCTACAAGATTAAGAAGAGAAGACATCTGTAGAGGAACGTAAGTAACTGCTATAGCCAAGCTGATTGGTAAGTTATAGTGGCAATAGGCAGGTCACATAGCGCACAGAACACAAGATTCTGGAGTGAAGACCATGGACCGGCAAGTGTTGCGTAGGACTTTTCACCCACAAGATGCATAAACGACTTTACCAGCCTCAGGACTTTTACAAATTTCTAATAAGACCGGTTGGATGCAGCCTGCGTCCAGTGCCATCCGTCAACCTTAACAACGCTAAGAGCTGCGCTTGCAGGTCCGTGGTCTTTACAGCAGACCTAAGACTCCAGCGGCCATGCCTTCTTGCCAATCTGCTGGGCTATGTTGTTTGATGAGATTTGTCAAATTGTTCAATTATTTTTTCGGGGACATGTTAAAGATAAAGACTATACAAAGCCAATCGAAACTATCACAGTAGTAAAAATCAAATGCCGTTATATAATTAACGCACAGATCTCGCCATTTTTCGAAATCAACTATACTAGACTGTATAACCAATGATAAGTTGATTGAGATTTTCAAACAAACTTTTTGTGCTATTTCGAAAAGATAATTTTTATTAAATATTGTAATAATTAATAAATATATTAAGGTAAACACTAAAAAAAAACAAATCCAAATAAAACGTATCACCCCAAAACCAGTGAAAAGCCTCTGTGCCAAACCAAAGAAGTCCCTTGTTAAAATTGTTATTGATAGCAAACACCAAAAACTAAATCTACGATGCGAAGAGGTGAAGGCTGTCACAGTGCAAAAGAGAAAGATAAAAACGTTTACCGAAATCGCAAACATTGATCGTGAAGTCTGGCTGTATACAATCTAGAATCAATCAATTTTATGTTTTTAACATACGTTTTATTTCATATTTTCGGCCATTTTCATAGCTGAACATTGAATTTGAAGATACAAAATCCTAAAGAACCCCAATTACGACTGCCCCTTTAGTTTGGATATGTAATTATTTTACTCCATAATCAGAATGTTTTGGCCATACAAATATAGCATTTTTTACCTTTTTCATTAAAATTAAGACCTTTAAAGTTGTCTGTTGCAATTAAAAACGCAAAATAGTGAAAAAAAAACGCATTTTTATTGAAAAACTGAGTGTCTTTCTCATTACATATATAATTGTTGCTTTTCTAAATTGAAGTGTCATTTGACTCATATTTTTTGCGATTAAATTTTAATCTGGGGTACTATTCTTGTTAGGATGTATCAATCCTATTGTGACCGTTATACATGTACAACCCTTAACCTATTCAACAGCCACTGCGGAGTCACGGCTATATAACGGCTTCATTATCACCTCTGAATCAAACACTCTTAAGTTATTCTTAGTGGCAAAATATGTGTGTGGAAACACCACATCCTTTCTATTAATTAATTTCTGCCACTCCCTCGTAGCTTATTGTTTTATTCACAACAGCTGTTGTCAGTTGACATCTGAATCGTTCGTTGTTTTTTTTTTTACTTAATCCAAGTCTTGCCTGTCTGATCCCTGACAGATCTTCGACTTAAACTTTTTTCGACCGTTTTTGTCGTTTTTGATCCACATTTTAACACTTATTCCATCATCATTCTTTATAAAACTATTGGATTCGTTACCAATACATATTCACAAACGAACACATGGTCCTTTAGGTTTCTTTTACTTAGATCGTGTGGTGGAAATATCGAACTTTTCGTATATCGGTTTGTTTTAAATAGGTTGAATTTGTTTTGTGGTCAATTTTTACATCTTGAACACTGATATGTCGATTTAGATCCACTTTTTCAAAAATGGCGAATATTTCTCCGTGACCAAAACGATGTGAATTTTTGATATCAAAATTTCCCCCGATTGAAAACGCTTAAACCAACTTTATAGTACTCTTATCGATATTACATTTCTTCATTAGATTTATTCATTTTGACAAGAAGAATATTAATGAAAATTAACTCATTTAAATTTAATTACATTCAAAATTTTATTACTAGATATTCAACTTGAAAATGTAATCTTTACAATGTTATCAAAACCAGCTAGATAGAGATTTCCCAATAACATACGACACATATTTGTTTGCCCATACAATTAATGCTCATGAAAATTCGATTTGTCTATGCTATTCGTCCACTCGTTATCATAATAATTTGTACATTTATTTCTTGATGCAGCAGCAAATATCCATCATTGGGGCCTACAGAAGGATGGCCATACCGTTCATATATAAACAGATATTATAAATAATTAACTTTGGTAGGTATTATATTCCTGTAAAAAATACATTAAAAAGTCACAAAAACAAACTCTGTGAAAGACTTGGTATAAAGGCGCGTGCGGTTAGTATGTTAGCGGTGTTGAACTCACGGGCGGGGCGACGTCACCTGAACCGTCGTCTCGCAGCGGGCACACCAGCTCGCACAGCTCCAACTCTTCGCGGCTCTTCTTGCGCTTTAGCGAGAACTGACTCTTCTTTGGTACCTGGACCAAAACATGTTACAGTGCTACCGGAACCGCTATCACTATTTGGGTAAATTCCGTTTAGGTTTAATGAATTGGTCGATAAATTTTAATTCGACATTTTTAGTTTTAATCAGCGTGCATTAAACCGCAAACAAATGTGCAATTAATGAAGTGAATACACTAAAGCTTTAAAGTTTTTGCACCCATAAACAATTGCCATGTATAAAGTGACTACTCTGAAGTATGTTACATTACTTTATTTTTTGTATTAAAACACAACAGGCCAATAGATTGTGGCAAAACAAAGTCTTCGAGGTCAAATAGTAAACAACAATTAACATTAACATGTGGTAACTCGAATTTTGAAAACACTTTTCCTCAATTTATTAATATTACATTTTTATTATTTTTGAAACCGTTGATCGTTGGAAAGGGTGTACTGTTCTTCTGTTTAAAGCTTTTATACCTATAACCAAACTGTATAAATAAGAAATAAAAGTTTATTTTAATGTTTTGTTTTCTATAATGACAGTTTTAATGTATACCTTATATTTAGTGGTTGCAGTGAGCGGCTGGTAGCCAAGTGTTTGTTCGGCATTTCGTTTCTGTTGTATGACTTCTCGTCCAAGCAAATCATTAAACCTGCAATTAGCAAATAACTAATTACAATATTTTAACAAATTACATCATTGGTCTTCGTTAATTCTAAAGTACGAATTTTTTAATATAATAAATTTGATTAAACGAAATGGTTGTCGAAAAAATCTGTATTATGTATTTTATTTTGTAATACGTCTGTTTATTTATAGCAAAAAACAAAAAGATTTATTTTCAATTCAAACTTTATTAATAACAACAAATTAATTTTATAAAGAAACAAATAGGTTTCATTTGAAATAAAATAAAATTGAAGTGTAAAAAGTAATCATATATCTTAAGTGTATGTATAAGACATTAATTTTTTTGAAGATATTTTAGATTTGTTGTTAAAGATTGTACATTAGCACGCATTCCCATAATGGCTTTCTGTGCATATATATTTACTTAATTTAAAATATATACTTTAATAAATTATATTGTTTGATTTACACACAATATAGGTTAATTATAATATTTAAGATACTAAATTGGCAATTTTTCTACACTATATCCTTATTTTATTTTCTTAGTTACTATTTCACTTTCTGTTACCTTATTTCTATCAGTTTTAATACCTCCTTTTTGTTTTTCTAACTATTTGGCTCTGGTTAATTGTTATTGTATCACCAATTAATCTCATATAGCACTCTAGGTCTGGCATCCTCCATCCTCTTTTAACAACTAGGCGACGGTTGCCTTCTTTATTCCTGATTCTATCTACTTTGTTTATTAGTTAAATTGTGATATTGATACATAGGAAGTATGAAACATTTTTATAGACAACTCTCCGGCAAATAATATACCTTTGTGTGAGGTGACGTCGCAATAGTGTCTTGCTGGCGGGAATGTTGAGTAGCGCAGCTAAAAGTTCCGCAGTAAAGCGTGGCTCCAATAACATTAGACCTCCGTGGACTCCTGAAAGAAGATATAATTGACAGAGGGTTAACATTTAAACTTGAATCTTTTTAATATATTTGAACAGTAACAGAACAACAGAAACAGTATATTTCTATGATATCTAATTTTTCACGAGGAACCAAACATCTGCCAATACTTTGCCTTTGCGCAACTAAAAGAATATAGGTCCTCATTTAATTAATATCAATTCATTCTCATAAAGTATGTTTTATATTATTAATTTTATTTCAATTTCTGTATATATTCTTATGTAAAAAATTGAAATAACATACATGTATCAGATTTGACGTAAATATTTTGATTTGTTCCAAACTATTTGGAAATATGATGTTTTAAAAGATACTGCGTCCCAGAAATGTACGAAATGTTTCATGTTTTATTTCAATTTTGTTTATAATTATTTATAAACATAAAAATAAGCACAATGACCTACATCAGCCAAACGCGCGACATAATAAGGAGTTGTCTTTAAAATTATATTTCAAAAGGCCTGTATATTCTAGAATAAACTGGTGTATCGATCATATATTTGTATGATTGCCAAATAAGAGTATAATAAGTAATATGCTTTAGCATCTCCTATAAGTTTTTACACAGGACGATTGATTACAGGTGTAAAAGTTTTTAAGCGGTGAAAATGTAACCCCTTTATTGTCAAGTAATGTCTCGTATACCCTATTAAAACCAATCGTTTCAGAAATAATTAATAACAACCCTAATAATATAGTAAGAAAAGCGTTTTTAAATTCGGATAACTACATATTAAAATTATTTATTGTGTAGTATACGTTCCTGCACACTTGGTGCTACCAGAAGTTATTAGCTACATATATCAATGTATTTCAGACTGATCACTTTATAAAAGGTGATTGGAAATAGGTGTAAAAACTTTATAGCATTTTGCTGACAAAAGAGATGTACATTCACCTTTTCAAAACTTTTATTATATTAACAAGCATGCAGTATATACCATTTACGTAACACAAGTAAAACTGTTTTTTCTAATCAATGTGTAGAGGTATATACCGGCGCCGCGGAGATTGGGCGCGTATTCGGCGAGGTCTATCTCCTTGAGCCACTGCATCACTCTGTGGGAGGACCAGCGCGCGAGCTCGGGCCCCGGTGTCCTCTCGGCCTCCGCCTCCTTATCGCCGCTCGCGATCGATGTGTCGGCTTCTGCCGCTCGGCGTATCATCGTCTCGGGATTAAACTCGTTGTCACGCAACACTTGGATTCCTGTGAATTTGTATAATTTTCAATAAAATCACTGCAACTTGGGGTGGAGAAAAATGCTCAATACTTTGAGACTTAAATGCCTTTACAATCGATTGGACTATGCTTAAAATTCTTATAAAGCTAAACCTACTTATAAACAACGATAAAATCTGTTTATCGTAGTATAATTTCTACTAGGACAACATTTTTTTGTTATTTTTCAAACATAGCAATTTTAAGTATTGTGTAGTAAAATAACTTTAAACATGAGGCTTAAATTATTTTACAATCGAGCGGAAAGGTCCGTTAACTATACAACCCAAATATTTTCATTTATCTGATTCATAGTGCACGTCAGCTGCCGGGATCGATAACGTGCGAAACTGGGCGGTAGATGTCGCTACAAGTTTATAAGAAAACTTCTTGCTGCCTCAACTACAAAATTTTCTGGCAATAACGAACTAGAAGAAAGAAGTAACAAGAAATGTATTCAATGGGCTTATGGTAAATTTTTGTTATTTTTCCTGACTATTTCGAGAAGAATTGATATTAGCTTTTACCAGCAGTGGAAGTTTTGCGGCTGAAATGATGAAGTAATACCTCGTCTGACTGAGAGCGCGTGCAGTGCGTGCGAGACACGGAGATGTGCGTGCAGTTCGGCGTGCGTAAGTCGGTGCAAAAGTCTCCCGTCCAGCGCCGCATCTGCCGCTGCACCACGAGCCCCACACACACCAATGTCCTCGAGCCAACGTAAAGTCCAAGCCGTGTCTAGCTGGCCAGCCGCTGTGAGCAGGGGATCGCCGTGCCCGCCCTAAACCAAACATTAACATACAAAGTAATAATATCGGATTTTAAACATACAAACAACACTTTTCTTTTCAAAAACAAATAACAGATAATTAAAACATTTGTCCTTGCTTGCAAACATAAAATATCTACCGATGAATTGATATTAATTATTGGTGCGAATAATGTTAAAGTAAACTTTCTCTATAGTTTGAGAACTTAACCGATACCCATTACTTTTTCAGCAAGCACTGTTAATTTTATAACGCTAAATAGTCGTCTTTTACATGAAACTACTATTTTGATGATCTTAATGATTGTGTGATCAGTAAACTGGTCAAAACATGTACGTTGCATATATTGTTTTGTTTAAAAAATTATATTACAGTATCATGGGTTATTATGCTACCTAAACTCTGGAAAAAAAGGAAATAAGCTTCACCGCCACAGATATTGACCACGGACTGACGCAAGGGAGCGGCCTGTACTTTCCCCTATCTGCCCGCGCAGAGAGTGTTAGTATATAGCAATGCTCCGCAACCGGTGTGCCCGTAGGTCAGATGCAAGTGTACCACAGTAAAAATTAATAAACTCAAAATTTTAATTTTTTCATTATGCATATTTCGTATTTGAGACACAGTGGTACATCATGTTTGCTCGTCTCTCAAATTTAGCTTTTAGTGAAAAAAAAGATTAAATTTAAAGATTTTAGTGTTCCGTAGATCAGAAAAGGTTGGGGAGCACTGGTATATAGTACCTTTAAAATATTCCAAAGGCACTATTGGCAACAGACATTAAAAGAAACGAGAGACCTTTTTAGAAGTAGATACGAAAATGGGTACAGGAACAAACGTGGATAGACGACTTTCTTAAGGTTGTCAAAAGACGCTTGAATGCAGGCAGCTTCGAGCCGGTCCTATTAAAAAACTATTAGTCAGACCTATGTTTTGTCCCAGTGGACGTCCTGCGACTGTAATAATCATAATAAAAAGTGTGTTAAATACTTGATATTACATAATCTGTAATAAATTCAAACATTCACCATTAAATCAGTGACAGCGAGGACGATTTTCTTCTTATGCATGGGATGTTTTATGGCGAGCTCCTTCTCGATCGTGCTTTGTGATGCGTTAGCCATCATCCCTTTCGCGTCGGGCGTGGCCCCGAGCCAGGCCCGCGCTGCCGGCACGTACGTCTCCAAGCCGAGGTTCTCCAGCCAACCACAAGTCGTTTCGCAGTCCCATTCGCGGATGTCCGTTTGCCTGAAATTTAAGGTATTATCTATTATTATAGCTAGGTTTTGTCTATTTACATTTGATGTGCTTGACGTTATGCTGCCAGCCGATTTAAGAATAATATATTTAAAGGCGGAGTTTATTTAAATTCCGTTTTAAAGGCGGCGAGAAGTGCAAAATGTTACGCGATACAGAGAAAGCGTTCCGAAGGACCGGAGGCTTTGCGGAGTTTCGCGGCAAGTATACAGGCCTCGTCGAGGACTATATTGGAGAGGTACTACGCGAGGGCTTTAAATTCCTCGGCAGGCGATGGGGAGGTGTTATTTAACGCTTTTGTTTACCAATGGTCTTACAGTTCTGGTTGCATAGCATGATGAGATTACCTTATCACTAAATATAACATTTCTGAATGAAATGTGTGAGACATTGTTTTTAAATACAATTATAATTACGAACAAAACACACATGTGATTTGAAATAAATCGATTTATGAGGGTTTTTTTGGATGGATAATTTAGTTTATTTTAAATTTTCTTGCCTATATGTGTATCGTGCATTGAAACTAAATTATAGAATTTTTTGTCTTCTAGTTTTCATATACAGGGTGTTATGTAGAAGAGTTTAGATATTTTACAGGTAGATAGAATAAGCCCATACAAATATTTTTAGTATGGGCACCATAGTTTGATATGTTTTACTTTTTTAATTATAGTGAAAAGACCGTTTTTTTAACTATAAATAAAAATATATAATGATATCCTGTATATTTAAAACTATGATGTATACATTCTTGGATTTTTCCGCATTTCATTTATAAAACAAAATGAAATAGAGCATGCGTAAAGGTACATGTGTACGTTGTTCATATGCGCGCGCGCATGCGCGAGATTGTCGTTTCTGCGTACGAGCACTTATTGTGTATCAATACGCAGCTGCGTATTGTGTATGCGCGAGGATGTACTGTGTAAAGGCAGGCTACATAGTTTATATACGAAGGCGTGTAGTTTGTAGACGCAGCTGCGTGGTGTGTGCCAGTGCGTCTAGTGTACACGTGCAAGTGCGTAGTGTGTACGCGTGGGCGCGAGTGTGAGCACCAACCGCGCGTTGTCGTTGGCGGCGTGCAGGCGGCGCGGGGCGGAGGCGCGCAGCGAGCCGCGAGTCAGCTCGTCGCCCTCTAGCCGCACGCCGCCGCTGCCGAGCCGCGCTCTCACCTCACGCAACGACGGCGAAGGGCTGCCGCGTGGAATCGCCTCCTCCTTCTCCGCTGTTCGTAAATTAAACAGTTTAAAGTAAATTTAAAACCGATTTCATCATCATCCTCCCGAAAGATCACCACCATAACTGGTCTTGCGCTACCTACATACCTCAACTTCCCGCGACCTTGTCTAAGTCGTCAGATTAACTAGTGAAGGATATGCCCATTAGGTGGTCATTATAAACAACTCATTTACCGTTTTATTTTAACACTAAACGAGAAGATTAACAATTTTTGATTGTATCTTTTTTGGTTTGCGATGGGAGAGGGAGGAGGGGATATATTTCCTTACTTACTAAAGGAGGGGCGAAGATATGTGGAATAGGCCCCGGTGGTGCCTTTAGCCAAGATATCCCGGAGAGGAATCTGAAACTTCCCCGGTGATGGTACCTGATACAACTCGTACCAATGAGGCTATGAGGACACGAAGAGGAAATATCGCCTTTACCTTTATCGACATAAGTTGGTACGCCATAGCCTCATTAGTGATAATACCGATTTGTACGGTTTATATAAGTTAATTTATTTTATTAGATCTCTTAAATCAAAATAATTTATAGCGATTGTTTTTGTACGACAAGCAAGTCAAAATTGCCAGATGAGCCTATTTGACTTAAGAAACTAGAAAAAGTAAGTAGAAGTAAGTCGCCGATGTTCTTTTGGAAACTCAACTTTGATTTAGCAGCATACAGCTACGACATAAGACTTGTCATAAAAAAAATCTCGACTGAGTTTTTTTTTTATCTTTTTTACAAGAATTAAAATTAAATGTAAAGTAAACCTATTATAAATGAAATTTTAAATGAAAACTATAAATAATTTTTTTTTAATTTTAAACAAGAAAAATTGTTTTATTATTATCTGCACTTAACGTAGACGTGTTGAGTAATTTTGATACAATTCTCAAGGTATATATTTCTGGACTCTTCTATAGGAATACGGTCTTTGTTTTAAAAAACTGGCATGCAGAAAAAGGTTAAACATTCATGCTTCATACTATTTATTATTAACATGCTATATATAAATCAGCCCGTAAGTATACAAAGTTAGAATATTTGCAACATAAAAATAATGACAGCTTATCTACATATATAATTCATACTGTGTATACGTACATGTGTAAGGTTAAGGTGAAAAACGTTGAAGGCATTCCATTATGAGTACTATATTTTAAAGTATATATAAGGCGTTCAGTTATATGTCTAAAAGTCATAAGTGAATGAATAGTTAATATGTCAGTTAAAAACTTCAACCAAATCACCCTGTATAAAGTGATTCCTGCGAAATATGCAACAGACCAATAAGTTGGCAGTAATAAGTTTGTAAACAATATACTTTTAATATGTGGTAATCTGTATTTTAAAAACGTTTTTAACTTATTATAATTATGTTATTTTTTATTTTTGAAACCAATGATTTTTGGCTAGGGTGTACAAACATTAATACTAACCTAACCTAACCCTAGACGATCAATACCAATAAATACACATAAAAATATACAATAAGTAATAAATACACTATAACAATACTCACAACATTTAAACAGGAAACATGCGGCAAGAATACCTTAGAGAAAGCGTGTAGAACTTGGAAATCAGACATAAAGCAGAAATTATAAGCATTAACACCGTAGTACAAAAATGCGAGGACGCGGACATGAGGTACACGGGGACGTTATATAAAATAAAATAACAAATTTTATTGTAAAAATAAAAAAACTCTAGTTTCAGCGATAAGAAAAAATGACATATTTCTATTTACATTAAAAAGTTAAAGAAATTACGTTACACTAAAGCATCAATTAATTTCTTTTGCCATATAACTCCATGGTATTTAAAAAAGGAGGGGAAACTAAAATTATGCGTGTTTTAACAGTCCGTTCATGTTTAAAATTACAATTAAGCGTAATTGTCACAACTTGAACTAATCAAATAATTTCAATTAATTGTTAATTTATTATGCCCATAACTATAGTGCTACCGAAACCGCTGTACCGCGCCTTAGGTATGCGCACGGAGAGACGGAGACAGGGAAAAATTTTTGTAATGTTTTTAAATTAAATACATTTTTACACAGTTCTTTATTGTGTAAGTTAGATTTTTTTTTCAGTAAATTTGTATATTCTAGTATGATAGAGCATCAAATTTGATTTTGCCCACAACGCTTAAAACACTAGAATCGGCTCTACGAACGGACTGTAGTTAACGTATTTTTGTTCATAAATTTATGGATTTAAATAATTCAAAAATGGAACTTTATATAAGGGGAATTTTATAGTAATGAGGTAGAGGTTTGCATGCTTGCAGTCGTCGCTACGTCCCGAACCTAGATTGGGCACCGATTGTCCGCGGCCACGCGCCACCACCATGTTGTTCTGTTTACCAAACGCGACGCGCGCCTCTGACGTCACCACCGAGGAGCGAGGCAGCGATGAATACAAGTGCGTGTTTCGCTCGATCTGGCGCCCGTAATTCGCTGGCGGCGTCTGCAATACATTACATTATATTCTACTTACGAAAAGATACTTTTATCATTTAATGTAGATAAATTTTTAGACGATTTTTTAACCAAAACATTCTTTCTCAAATCAAAATTAAAGCAAAGGCCTACAAAACATTAATATTTGTTTGTTTTGGAATGAATATTGCTTGGCAAATAGACTTATAAATACGCTATAGGTATATGAATTACCTAATACAAGATAATACACAACATATTACATTGTTCCTTATTATGGGACTTATTAATTTCCATCGATACCACTAAAGTAACGATGGGAATAAAAAAATATATAATAAATAATCTTAACATTTATTCTTTCTATTGGGAAAATGGTAAGACCAAAATAATAAAGTGTTATAAACCCAACTCACATATAACACTAAAAAGGAAAAAAATTCATATTAATTCGAATATACCTAGAGCGACCAGGAAGTAAAATTTTTAACTCCCAAATTCAAACATAAAAACAAATCGTATGTAATAGTCTTTTCGGAATATTGGAAAGGATTTTGGGCGGGACACAAAAATACTACAACTTATTGTTTCGACTAATTTCTTATTTTGTTATTGTATTTCATTTTATTAATTTTGTGACTTAGTGGGTTCCTGATGCAACGATGTCTTCATCATCATTATATTCCAGCGACGTCCGACAACCTTCTCAAGTTCGCTTGTTCACCTTGTGGGCGGAGGATTTATGCTGTGCTTGCCAGCCCGTGGTCTTCACCAGAGAACGTTAACGCTCCAGCGTCCATCAATTTTGTGCGCTACGTAGCCTGCCCTCTGCCACTTGCCAATCCGCTACATTGGCAATTATTATTCGACTATAGATCTCCTCATTCTTGATTCCGTCCCATAAAGAATGCAGTGTTGCCCTCTCCATGGCTCCTTGAGCGTCTGTTTCCGTGCCAATAAGACCAGAAATAAGAGACCTCGTCTCAGTGCCTTAAGTAATCACTAGTAATACACATTGATATTTTTCGTAAATAAAGAAGCCGATCATAAAATAAAAAAAAAAAAATTAAAATTTGTAAATTGTTGTAATTGTAATTTGTACTTGCATGTGAACACATTTGATTGGTTTTATTAGAGTTGAGGTTCACTAAAAATCATTTGTCCAATTCACTTGCATACAAAAGTGCAGTTGAAAGAGAGAGATAAACTCCCCTTGGCGAAAAAATGCTATGAATTCGTACCCTTGGCGGTGCAGGTCGCGGCAACGGCGATATGTCCGGTGGCGGCGAACGTTCTAGAACACCACGCTCCACCACACGTAGTCTGACCTCGCTTAGTTTCGACAGTAGTTCCAATTTCTGTGTTTCCAATGACGAGCGTGATAACATTTCCTGCGAAGAATTTAATGTAACTTTAATCACCCATAATTTTATTCATAAAAATATAAAGAAATGAACTATGTTTTAATCGGACCAAGTTCTACAAGTTACAACGATCAAAATAGGCCAAAATATATAATATCAATAAAAAGAAGCCGAAAAATAATTTTTATTGTCTCTAAAATATTATGACCATCGATTAACCATTAATTAAACTACACTTAACGTTACCTGTTCGATAATATGCGTTGCGAATATTGCAACGAGGATCCATTAAATTTGGTTGGATGTTAGATAAGAAATTGCTATACAGATAAGTTGCGAAATCATCATAATAACGTATGAAAAAGCTTGCGCTGGCAAACGTGCTCCTGCGTTAAAATGTGCGACCTTCACAACCACATGTTTAACGACTAGGTACGTCCTAGTGCTCCAGTCTTTCATTTTAAAGACGGTTTAAAACGATAATTTATATTGATGAATATAGTTCATGACACGCGGCCTTACATTGTTACATATTTAGTTGTAATTTCGCACATTTTAACACATAAGCAAGTATGATTAGACTGTAAATTGTTAAATATGTATAAAAACCTAAGAAATTCACAGACGCTTTCGCTATTCAAAGTATACATATATATATATATATATATATATATTCATTGTATTACAGAATAATACCACATTTTGCTTAAAAGGTGACTTCATAACTATAAGTTGATTGTAGCATAGCTAAATATTGAAATATTTTTTTCATATGATTTTTATGAAAATATTAATTATACAAAAATATTTAAATATTTTTTTGTATCCAAAAAAGAAAATTTTTGTTAAAACCTTTTTTAACAAATACCTTATAAGCTACATCGCCAAGAGTCAGGTGGAACAAATTAAATTAATTAAAATATTAAAAATAATTTGTATACACTGTGTGCCAATGTGTAATATTATCGGGGCTTATAAAATAAAAGATACGTAAAGTTTGGCCCATAGCATCACTATGGGGTCGAGTCCTGCTCGGCAAATAGCCAAAATAGACACGAAGAGAATACTTTACTGGCAATATGATAGTTAAATGGGATCATAAAAGCGGCCGTTCGATGTAACACCATGCAACGTAAACCTAACGCTAAAATCGTTACAACGTTGCCCAATGATGGATATCTACGTGTTAAACTAAACAGTGAAATGGGAATGAGTTTCAAAACTTTTTAATGTAAACAGAGTGTTCCGATGTACGTATATATAGCCCGAAAGCAGGTTGGGAACATTATCAAGCGTTTTACGGACGTTGTGTTCGTTCTTATCTTGAGTTTATTAAAGAATGCGTCTGGTGAATGCGTGTAGGTGGCGCAATGTACGGACGTGGAGAGGCGTAAATGATGTTTAAACATTGAAAGCATCTAATGTTTTTCCTGCTATTAATCTAGGTGCTGATGTATCTGCATGTTTTTACCCTATAAGTTCATTCATTTCGTATATGAAATAAATAGGGTTATATGTTTATAATATAAGAATAACATATATGTTATGGAATCAGTAAAAATCTTATGTGTGCCTAAATGGCCTAAGTCGCTTTAAAATTTCATTATAAAGAATGTTATTTTACTATATTAAAACATAGACATCTGTACACAATATTGTCTAAATAAGACAGTTTTTCTTTCAAAATTAAATTACAAATTAGTCACTGAATGAAAACTAACGAAAATGCAATGAGGAATGAAAGATATACATAAACCTTTTTGAAATTCAGAAAATTCATACAAGTTGAACAGGGCACAAAAGTAAGTAATAGAGTATTTATTTATAACAACAACCTATTTCAGTAGCTAGTTTCCTTCAAGCCGAAACACAATAGTAAAATTTGGCCATAGAAATACTACCAACCATATATGGATGCAAACATAAATTCATAAAAATTTCTCAAATTATTTAAAAAAACACGGAAAATCGACAAATGTGCATCAAATGTACATTTCTAAGCATCTCATTCATTAGTACCTAACAAAACCAATGCAGTAAAGATAATAGTGAAACCACTACGACCAAATATTTTATGTATATTTAAATTTTTAAGAATTCTTGAAGAGTTAGTACCTTATTAGTGTAATATTAAGAATAAATAACAGCAAACAAAACGAATAAATAAACATTCGAAACTCTGGAAAGACTCGAAGATTACACGTGGCCTCGGCAGATCTATTCTTGACTACATGTCGATAGCGTGTACGCAAACAGCGGTAATACAAACCAAACAATTTAACGAAGAATACATTTTTAAAACGTACAATATTATTATATACTTTATTTTTCCACAATTTTGTGAAAACTTAATATTCGGGATTATTGGTGCGATATGTGTGTTCGGTGCACCATATCCAGATGTGTATATAGTAAAAAAAGCGTTTTCAGAATTCAGATTGTCACATACTAAAATTAAATATTGATTCTTTCTTTTCTTTTGATTGATTGATCTGACCCTGTAGACTGTACTGTGAGAAGTTATAGGTATATATCATTTCAATAAAACTAATGTAACATATTACATAGTAATCACTTTATACAGGTTGATTGGAAATAGGTGTAGCTTTCACACTTGTAACTCGTATACTTTCAATTGCACGGAAGGTGTCATGAGTTGTGAAATAAATGAAATATACTATGTATATATTGTGACAAACTGGCTAATTCACTTTCGTGATTTAGATATTCATATAAAAAAATTATACACAATTATGAAAATACTTGAAAACTATTTTTATAACTACTCGTAACTTTCGCAATAGAGTAAGTTCGTCAAAAGTTATTTATCTACTTACTTAATCCAAAACAAAAAAAAATCATAAAAAGGTTTTCATAGCCATACTTTTATTGATTTAATGTCTTAGCAGTAAATTATACATTTGTTGTGACGGTCTATGGGTGTTAATACGCCTTTTTTGTTTTTGATTGACGTGATGTTTGACTACTGTCTGAAAATATATTTCTTTTAATTAGAGCCTACCTCGTGCCTTAACTAAAATATATAAAAAAACCGAACACTCATGCCAATTTATTTTTATTATTATCTAAGTCGAATAATACAATTCATTTAAAAGTGATATGAAAGAAGAAGTAAATAAGCAAGTAATAAATAGTAAAAAAGAGAGCATTAGTGGATAAACCTAAGCGGGGCATAATCCTCTATGCTAAATCCTCGCTGCCGTTTGCTGAAATAATAAAAAGCGCAAAACCTTATTCTTTTCTATAAGCGTGTGAGGTACAAGCAAAAGTAGATTACGTTTGGAGTGAAAGGGCGAATGTCAAGTAGCAATATTTTTTCGGATTTGTCCGGATTTTAAGAGAGTATTTGTGTGGTATATTTTGTGCGATTTTTATTATAATAATAATAACAATAGCTTTCATTTTCGAACTGAATTTTTTTTTCAACATTTTTAGGTTATATTAAAATGTCATTGATTTCTGTATGCTTTTGGGCAAAGGCATACAGAAATTAAAACCCTAGGTAACATAGGGCCTAACGTCATTCTTGGTTAGTCTTCTCATCTTCTAGCTGTTCGACCCCGACTTTACTGGCCGTCCTTGAGGTGCCAGACGGTCACCCATTTGCTCCATTTCCCTTTCATTCGGAGCATACGATAATTTAGCGATTTTTTGTACAATACATGTACAATCAAATTGGAAAATAATTAACGTAGTTATAAAAAAAATTGGATCTTGTATATCTGGCTGTCGACATTTACTAATGCAAATGTTATAGACAGTTTTAACAAACGAAGAATAAAAATTTATCTGCCTTCCTAATACCCGGGAGTTTCATAAAACAATTTGACCTTACTTTTTGATCACAATGTTACAAGCGTCTAGTAAAACAATAGTCGCGAAAAACTGATCACCGTGTGCATGGTGACTGAAAAAATAAAAACATCAAAACGGCTGCGACAGATAGTATCTTCAAGGGACGAAAGCTATTTTAAACCACAACAAACTTCGACGTTAGCAATCCCTAATTATTTCGAAAGGTTTTGTGTTTTTTTGAAATGTGTGGCAAAAGCGCATAAAAATCGCATATAAGATTCTATTTTTTTACATTTTTTCTTTTATGTGGTTTCTACCCACTGTAAAAACATTGATTTGAGTGTATTAACAGTTCAAAAACCTTATTTTAGAGGTATCCCATTTAATAAATAAACATTTACTGCGGGATATATACATGAAGAACAGCTACAAAATTTATATTCACTCGTAGTACAATTACATAGTCGATAACACAGTAAGGATACAACTCATTGAATTTAACGCCGTATAGCGCACACGGAACAACTCAAGAGAGATAAATTATAACGGATGAGCAATCAGTGCAGCCATTCATACATCATTTGCGTCCGCAACACACGTACAAACATTCATAATCCTTTCGCAAGTTGCAAAATTAATTTGATAGTTAATTGGCAATTACTCGATATAATATTGTTCTTAAGAAAAAATAATAATCCTTAAATATGTTGACCTTTTTTTTATCTTCATATAATAAATAAATTATGATAAAATTACAAAAAAAGAACAAATACATATACAATACCAGGATAGTCTGCCTTGCACTGGCGGCTTAAGTTAATGGTGTAAGCTCTTTTATAATCC
This sequence comes from Battus philenor, assembly GCF_028537555.1. Lineage (NCBI taxonomy): Eukaryota > Metazoa > Arthropoda > Insecta > Lepidoptera > Papilionidae > Battus > Battus philenor. The sequence continues at coordinate 11,150,439 of NW_027181704.1, forward strand.
TTAATAAATTTCAAATAAAATTTAGGATGTGACAATAGTGGAATATCTGTTGTTTATTATATATCGGACATATTATTGCTACTGTACTGTACACTGTATACTGCACCGTCGGATAGAGTTATTATGAAAATACTAAGAAAAAAAATCTTATAAATAATAAACTAAGAACGCGTTTATATGGTAAAATGTTAATACATATGCCATTTATACGGTGCGGATGCTATTACGCTTATTATTCAATTTTATCCTAAGATGTGGTGTGTTGTTTATTTAACATCTGACTAAATAAGTTTTGCATATATTAGAATAAAATTAACATTTTTTATCATTATCACGCTTAGATACAGTAGAGCACGTCTCGGGAAGAATGTAGGAAGTCTAATAATTTGAGAAGAATCCACAATAAATTATCCCGTTTTTTGAGTAGAACTATTAATTTACAAGTCTTATTACAACTTAATAATCCTTCACGTTAAAATAAGATGTTTTTTACAAATTTTAAACCAATGACTTGAAAACAATAAATGAAATTTTCAATGTTAATGACACCGGGAAACTGGCAGTGAACAAGGTGATGATTTCTTGCGCTCATTATAAAAAAGCAGTTTGTAATCGAACGACAAACGTAGGTACATATATATATAACATAGATGCACACTCTCAGTAGCACTGCAAACAGGGACTTGTCCTTTTTACACGTTGCCATAGTTCAATTTGTAATTATTTTAATTTGTTTTTTATTTTACGCGACTTTATTACCACAAATATAAACCCGTGTGGTTTCTCGTGCAATCTTCTTTTCAAATTGTAACGCTTATTTATAAACTAAAAAATATTCATATATGTTCCTTTTACTTGCTTACCAAAATGCTCATACAGAAAAAGTAACTTCATTTGGTTTATGAGTGGGCTGACAGCAAATAGTGTACAAAAAGAAAATTAGCCGACTGACAAGCGAATGATTAGTGTTCAAATGAGCCTGGCTTTAGAGTTGAGACACTGGAAATTGCGCAACCCACACCAATCATGTTTATTCAATAACCGTGCCTCTATGTAGGCCGCACTGAATGTTAAAGACCTTAACGCCTTACGAAGTCAATTTGGTAAGCCTAACGGGAACTGTAAGTGCAAAGCGCAATTTCTCGACCTACCTAATTCAATACATAAATAAATTATTTATTATTATTAACGATTGGTATGGTTTGTTATCATTTGATAATTTTGACAAACATCGTCCATTATTATTATTGTATTTCATCGTTTCAACTAATAGACGCCAATTGCACGGCGCCCCCCTCCCTCAAATACATCATATTGATATTATACAATGTTGATACTAAAACTAAGCATTAACGAAAACACAGGAAATAAGTTTCATAAACATATAATACACTATAGCAATATAAATAAGTAAAAACTGGGAATAGTCATTTTTAATAAAAAAAAAAAAACGATTGCATCAATCTTCTCATTGATATCATGTCATTTACTGATAAAACCAACCAGTTGTTCAACTTTGATAACCTTAAAGATAAAATTAATGGAATATAATAAGGAAGTTTGTTTTACCCATTCAACCCAATGTTCTATTTAGAGGGATTCTTGAAGATATGAAATAAAATTTTGATAATTACAAATATAATTAAATCAATATTTAATAAATAAATTCCAAACCTTCTTGAATGTATACGTCTGCAGTGTTTACGAATATTACTGAACTACATTACTGCACCGCATTTGTGCATAAGACGGATAGACCGTTTTAAGTTTGGTATTTATAGTTTCCTAGAGCCACTTGCCTTCTCTTTTTACATTTACTACACCTACTTCTCTACATTAAGTAATCCCGTCGGCTCCTCCGGGAGCTTCGTCTCGAGCCGTTACATTATTCATAGCATTGGTTTGAGAAGCCGCTAAGCTGTAAGGTGCTCGGGCGGAGTTTCTGTGAACTGACTGAGCGTAAGGACCCCTGATAGAGGATTTCAGGTTTAGCAGCAACATTCGTAATTGAGGGTGGTCTAGAGGGCAGAATTTTCAGTCGATCGGTTGCTATTGTTAGATTATCGAGAATTTATTTCTTAATCATTTTTACTACTTCGCAAAGCATTAGAGCTAGGAAAAGAAGTGGTCGAAGAAACTATGTCAACACTTCTATCATTAACAGAGGAAAAGCTGCAAAGTGGTTAGCGCTTTCGTATGCATATAGGTTTTATTTTTTCTTATTAATTGCTTCATAACTTGAAATATACCTCATCTTCCTAAATGTCTAAATTACATAAGAAAAAAATACTTGTAATCCCTAAAATATAGTGAACTCAACTTGCATTATTAAATTTAGGTATCTAATATTTAAGTTAAACCTATAATCCGTTAAAAACTTTATTGATATAACTATAATTTAGCAGCGGACAGAGAACCAAAGATTATATAAAATTTTGTTCTTATTGTTACTATTTGAACATCTGTAAAAAGATAGTTGATAATTTTGTTCGACAAAATGGCAAACAAAAATATTTTCTTTTCTGTAACTGGCTACCAGTTCGGGAACCTCATTTTTAATTTGTCATAGACTAGACTCTAACGAATTTTGTAGAAAAAATATACTTACCTTCTGTAGCCTTTGTTCTGTATCATCGAGTTTCTGACGGGTGTCATGTAGTGAGCGTTCCAAATCAGCCATCTTCTCGATTTGCGCTGCTATCTGTTCTGATAGAACCTGCACTTGCAACTGCAGACTCTCCTTGTCCGCCTCCAACCTTCGCACACGGTCTTCTGCATCGTTCTGCAACATTAAATAAGCTTGCATGTAGTCAGCTGATACTTAAAGAAACTTGCGATGATTTTGTATACCATGTAACCTATTAAAATTGAAATAAATTTAGGGAACCATAATAACATTAATTGTCGAATTGTAACGGTAATTGACCAATAATGATTAAAGAGAAAAATGGAAACAAAGTAGTTATTTTATAAAATGGGCTAACTAACTAAAATCCACGTTATTATAATATTTATATATTTATTCATTCGCCCTGTGTAAAACACATTGTGTAATAACGGACTTAATGCATTAGAGGCATTCTTTACCTGGCAACCAAATAATTAATAAATTAGTAATTGAATAAACACTGTTACGTCAAAATTATATTGATAAGTTAATAAATTACATGCGAATAAATAGTAAACAGTAATTAATTAAGGCTATGTGATCATTAACGATAAAAGAGATATCAAAAGCTGGAATAAAACTATATCTTTTTAAAATATTATTAAAGTAATAACTCAATAAAATACCTTATCATCTCATTACGTTATTAAATACACTCGTCGTTGAATTCGACAAAACATGAAAAATATTAGTTAAATAAATTTTAAAATGTACAAAATTTATTAGATTTATTTTCCTAACACAATTTGTACTATTCTTTAGCTTATAGAAGTGTAAAAATCCTGTTGAATCTATATAAATTTATAAAGTATATAGTTTAAAGAAATTTTCATTGATTATTCAAGCAAAAACGCAGGGACGTTGTAATGTTGTTCTTGATGATTAATTTTACGATCTCTTTCGCTTTTTACAAGAAAAACGACGACGGTAAACGGTTAGTTTACGAGGGTTCTCTGAAAAGGCTTGATCTTTTCACGAACCGGCTTACCTTTTCACACCGCACTTAATTCTTACACTAACTAATCACCAATTTATTATTATTGTCATGTAAACACACGAATTACCACTGTGTATGCAAATGTTAAGTTTATAAATCTATTATTAAGAGTTTATGAAGCGAAAAGGGCATTCACCTTCCCTGACACACACACACCATTACCCACAACAAAGTGATGCTGTACAAGCTTTTAGATTACCAAAACATTTCCACGTTTAACCATGCCTCGCCACATATCGCTTTTCGAAGTAGGATGAAACGTCTTATTAGTGAATTAATTACACCGGCTTCGCTTCAGGACTTGCAGTTGAGTTTTATTAATCGACTAAAAATTCCATCTAATGTGTGACAGCCGAGCGGGTAAGTAAAAATTCAAGTATTTATATACTTGAATTTTTATTACATTATAAATAGCTATAGTATCACGCCTTAATCTTAAAGGTTGGCAAAATTAAAACGGATAATATTGGAAACTATCGCCTGTTATCTTTCACAACAAATGCATTAGAAAAATAAATAATTTAGAAGGCAATGAGTCAAACATTGATATAACAAAATATGAGAAACTTGTTTATTTATCTAAAGCAACTGACGGATATCAACATCATATGAAATAAATAAAATATTTTTACACATTGCGTTGGCATTTTAGAAACTAGATGAAATAATCGAAACGTTTCGTAAAGGAATCGTTTGAAAATAAGTTATGGAGTTGTTTGAACGCAGGTCACATTTACCTTATATCGGGATGCAGGCATCGGTGGGAGTGAGGGGTGTGAGGGCCATGTGCGGTCGTGCATATAGCAGGGAGGCGGCGCGGGAGGTCCATGGCACCAGCACATTGGGGGCCACCAGCCTCCTTCGGGCCAGCGAAAGTGTTCGTATGAATTCCATCGTCGTTGCAGATCGGGAGGAGTTCCTTCGTTTCTCGTTCGTCGCGGCCGTGACGACGCGCGTCCACTGGGATGTTGGGGCGGCTTTGTTGTCAGAGAGGATCTAGTCTTCCTGTCCCGGTCGCTGCGATCGCTCGGCGTACGGCGCCTTCTGTCCAAACTAGCCGAATTGTAATCATCGGGGCGAGTGCCTAAGGAAACTGCTTCGGTTTCCTCTTCCATTATATCACCACCAGGCATCCACTTGAAATCATTATCGCACCGCGTCGTATTGTCTCTGCATATATTCGGCGTCAGCGTGTGATAGTCGGCGTCCCCGCAGCCGGTTTCATATTCGCGCTCTTCGGAGTCGTCATCGCTGGTAGTGCTTGACTCGGTATCGGACGAGTCTACCTGTGCGGGCACCGCGCCGTCCGTCCAGGCTCTGCACTTCACAGTGGCCTCCTCATCAGGGCTATCCGAGTCGCCGCCTGTCACCAGATAACATATGAGAATAGAAGTTGTTTGTAGGGAGCCTCGTGTGCGACGCTAACTCACCCATGGGCGAGTACATGTAGGAGCGCACGGCGGGGTGGACGTAGCCCGCCGCCGTACGCTCCTCTTCCTCTAAAGGTTCCGTGAGATATTCGCGATCGGACATGGGGCTCCCCACAAATGACACTGCGCGACAAGCATTCGGTGCGAGTCACCGTCGCGTCGCTATTTTAAAGTTTGGCCGCGTTCCAGTCTTACGCTACGTCAATGACTCGTCCACGTATTGTGAATTACGTACTTTCGTGCGGAGGTGGCTCCTCGCTGGATTGAACAGACGCGGAGTCGTGACCCGATGCTTCCGAGGCCGTAGATCTGGGACGCTCGCTGGTGGCGGATGTCCGCCGGGAGTAGTCGTCAAAAAGGATGTCCTCCGAAGCACGACTTAGGGTTCTTTTCTCCGTTACGTTAGGAGGCGATTTGAAACTCTGGAGCTTGTCGTCCACGGCGGAACGGTTGTGTAGTGCCGCTATAGTGGCCGCCACGAATGAGCCTCCACGGCCGAGCTCGCGCATGTTTTAGTTCAAAATGAGCAACGTATACGAATACGGCCAACGTCCGTGCCCGGAAATAGATCTCGGTTCGTGCGGCTGATGCATTCCGGACACCCTTCCCGCTTTGATCCTTTTTTATTGAAGCTCCACGTAAGCTAGCACGTTATTAAATAAACACGTAAAAGAGCGTAATGTTATTTACACGGCAGCGTTAGACTACGATATGTTTGGTTAAATACACAACACGAAGTAATGCGTTAGCGCGTGTGAGACGTGCGTCGTGCTGCACACAACTTGGGTTACTTGGCGCACTCACCGGTACACAGTTGACTCCTTCGTACAACGAGCGACGCACTGTGTCGGCGCATTCATAATTTTCTTCATACGCACTTCCTGCGTGCCTTTCGTCCGTTTCATATAAATCCCTGGTTTGAGGGCTCCGTAAATGTACATAATTTTCATAGATATATTGTGGATTGTATGGCGGTTGTATTGGATAGAAAGTCGGTGCACTCGGTTCCTCATATTCTTCAATTTTCCCTTTAAGGACGTTCAAACAACTCATGTTTCCTCCCGTATCTGTACGGCAAAATAATTATACTTAAGCTGGTTAATGATTTTCGTGATTTATATTTTGTTATTTATACTGGTATTTACATATTTATCCAGATACTCCTTTTCAAATTTTGGAGAAAATATGTCCACATAAGGATAATAATAAAGGTAACATTTAGCACAGAAATTTTATACGGATGAGAAGAAAAGAAACAAAAAGCATTCGTCGTATTGTCTATAAGGCGAGAGTAATATGCAGCATTACACCGTTTATTGCCTGTCGCGTATACTGTCACGACATCGCTCGAAAGAGTCCACGGAATGAAAGTCTCCCCTCGTCTCGGAAATAGATCCACAGCTATCCCGCTGAAGCGACGAATAAAGACGACATTTTAATGTTCTACTAACAAACGCACGATTTAAAGAAATATTTATTATTGTTATTCTCGACTTCATGCTAGGATTTTTTACCTGATAGCCATAAAAAACTGCAATAGATTAAAACTCTAAATAAACAGTAAAAAAATTAAAATAAATAATCTAATCTTAATTGAATATATTCGATTCCTGTAATTAGTATTCAATTAATGCTATTTTTCAAATCAGTTGCATATATTTTCATTTAATCACTATGGAAACATTATATGTAAGTAACGTAATATTTCTTTGGAATATAAGTATCACGTATATCAAACGTATCGTTTTACTATTACCTTTACAATGCGAATATAGAAGCCAATCCAACAATTATACTTGATTCTGAATTAAGAACTATCATCCTCATGGTAATTTAAGTTAATAATCCATGTAACAAAAAACAGATATTTATGATAAAATTGAAGGCTTATAAATATATAGTTAAAATCTATTAATATTACGCATAAGGGTTGAGTTATAATTTGATTTCAACTAAATACAAACATATGCATGCACTGCAGTTTAATCAAACTAAATTAACACGTGTATCTATAAAACGAATTAGATATACAAACCATATGACTATCTACTGTTATTTACGTATACATATGGCTGGTTAATGCAAATTTATTTATTTATATATATATATATATATATATATATATATATATAAATATATATATTTATACATATAAATATATATATATATATATATATATATATATATATATATATATATATATATATAAATAATTACAAAAATTTCTCCTGTTTCACATACAAGACCGATTTAAACTTAGCTTAAATACCATTTAATAAAACTAGCTAACGTAAGTAACAATTCCGTGTACAAAACTTTAAAGCAAACTTGAATTTGCAATAGCAACTTAAAATACTCGTGTGTTTGGTAAAAGTTTATAAAAACATTTTAACTGTAGTAAGTAGCGAATAGTTGAAATAGAGTTAGAATCTTTTAAAAATGTATAAATTTCAATTTCGACACCAGTCCACGTCATCTGGTCTTAAATAAGCCTTTATTAAAGTTTATTCGTTACGGACCCAGCTTCACGTTTATAAAATCTTTGATCGTTAACTTCATATCCTTTAAGTTTACGAGTCTCTAAAGTCAGAAATAGCTAGTTTCCTAGTTATGTGATTAATCTTTAAATTAAACATTATTTAAAATGCAATAAAATAGTCTTTACGACAAAACAATAAAGCTCGCATAACTATAAAATTGAGGTAAATAATATATTGTTTCAATAATGTACGGCAAAGGTTTTGAAAATTTTATGTAGCTTTAAATTTCAAATTATATTACAATTTAAATGTTTTTATAGAATTCAAGTGTTTTTAGTTGATCAAAATGTGTGGAACGTTATTTGTAGAATGATTTACATGGTTGATATTATAATGTTTATATCAAATATGGTTGAATTTCATTTAATAAAATCAACTGTTGAGTTTCTGGTCAGCTCTTTTGAACAGATCAGCATTCCGAGCCGGTGGTAGCCAACTACTATGTTAAAATAAACAGGGATTTAAAAATGGATGTAAATGTCTAGTGCACCATAAATATATTTTTAATTTGAATTTTAATAAACTAAAAGACAATACAAAACAAAACGGCAAGTTCAACCTGAATTCGACAGCAGACTCCGCTTCTCCGGACGGACTTTTTCCAGACGTGACTTTTTATTTCTCTAACTCACTATGTTGATCGACCTATTTGTGCAGTTTGTTAAATATATATAATCAATGGCACTTTAATAGGCGCAGGTACGGCGTACGAATGAACAAATGACTCTTTTTTACATTTAAAATGCTAAATATAAAAAGCAACTCACAATATTTATATTTCGTGCACTGTTTCGAAAGCCGGCTTCGAAGCGAACAGATGCTGGTGCCAAAAACTGTTACAACCAATAAACTTTTGATGCAACGGCTTTAACAAATATTTCTCTATAAAAATACATCCGTTTTTAATTTATGTGCACCCGTTCTTTAGAATACCGTTGAGAATATTATAGTAAATTTGGGGTTACGTTCCACAACTTTAAAAAATCGTGGAGTGTGAAAAAATTGTATTTTTTTTTACATATGTATTTATAAAACGATTACACTCATAATAATTTTAACGATTCAATCCATTAGTACAAAACATATAAAAATACACATTAAAATTAGGAATCAAAATAATTTTTTGTTATTAATTATCGTTACTTGATACCAAGCTGCACATTTATTACGGACTCGACCAAAAATACCGTCATCATAGATCAAAAATACTATAATATACGCAGATTTCTAACACAACTATTGGGTTTAAACCTTCGTAATAAACGTGTAAATAGTATTTTGTTGCTGTATAAATAAGTTTCAGTAAGCTCTGTAAAATTAGAGTTAAAATACTTATATTATTTCTGGTGAACCAGGTTATATCAAAATCGTATAAAAAATGGTTTGATAGACCATACTTATATCTGAATTACGGTTACTATGATAGTGAAATAACAAAAAGCTCTAGCGTTAATGATCGTAAAGTGTTTAATACAGCTGAATGTTTTTCTGTAAAAGGTTATTGAAGAAGAAGTGTAAGCTCTTTCATTGGATATGGGCATCCTTAGTACTCGATGGGCGGGAAATGAACTCGCAAGGCGGGCGAACCTATAAATATAACAGCTCGCTAACGATAATAATACCCCGCTCGATTTAATTATCGCCCGATGAAATAGGGAAACCACAAATGTTTACAAAACAGTCAAGATTCCTTTCTTCTACTGTTATATGGGAGCGCGTGTAACGGATTAAATAGGGCTGGCCTCAGAGTATATTTATAGACGAAAAAAAAGTTTACAGTCGATTTGGAGCATGGATTTAAAACGTAGAGTTATTCTATGTAAGTCCTGAAAATAATACAAGACAAGTATGCAAAAATAAAATAAAAAATGTAGAGAAAATTTCATTTTGGTATATAAAAAAATTGTTCCATAGATATTAAATAAATAAACACCCTCGTTTAGGTATTATAAATTTCAAAGTGCAGCATGGTATTCGCTTAATAGTAAGTCATTGGGCATATCCATAAGAAAGACATGTTGCTCGAATACTAAAATTTAAAGTTATTAAAAGTACTTTGACTTTATATTAGTCCGACAATTTCACTAAGTACTAATTTCACTAACTACTTAAATTAGTACTTCGGGCCTCATTGCCAAGCTCACAGTAGCCCAACGGGCCACGAGGATTTATCTACGAGATCGGTGCAGGAATAAGGATAAGATCCGATGACTAACGAAAGTGGCAGACATAACCAGCCAACTAGCAAGTTGAATTGGTATTGGACAGGCCACTTTAATATATAAAATATAAAGTTATGGTTTAATTTTTTTTTATTTTTTAAGTGTAAGATAAATAAAATGGCATGGTGACATTTTGAATGCAATAATGTTATAATAACAGTAGAAAATAAAAAATCTCAAAATTATTTTAAATTATTAGCAACATAAATTATTAAAGAATCCCATTGTATTCAAGAATAGACAATACTAAGCTCCATTTTTGGAACACCGTCGACACAGGTTTATATTCAATGTACAGCACAGAACGTGACAGCGGGAGTCACTGTATTTCACTTTCCCCGATATTTATAACCGCGGGGAATAAACGCTCTTTTCGGAATAAAACTTAAACGATTATAGTGTTAACCATTCTCGCAAGCACCCTGTGAATTTTAACAGCCGGTTATACAAATTTTGTACAAAATTTTCATAAATATTAATTTTCTTTCACAACAATTATGATCACGTTTAAAAAATTACATAATTGCATTCGCTGTCTTTTAACTGATATTTAAACGTGTAAAATTTATTTGCTTGTTACATAAGAAGAAATCACTTGTAATAGGTAAATAAATTAAGTGCAAAGCGCGGTCTTACATCGCAATATTACGCTTTCCTTGGCATATTAAAAATTAACATGGGCATTTTTGTAGCAGGCATATTTCTATTACGTGATATTATATATTAATATTTTATAGCAATAACTGATTTTTGATATTTTAGCGTAAAATACTTAAATACAACTCAATTACTTAAAATGGTCTCTGTAAGATAAAAATGCAGTTTATTTTCCAAATGAGAAACTTGTTTTCAGCCGATACCCGCCCACTGCAAGACATACACGCCTTCCTCAAATATATATAAAAATGGAACTAATCAGTGTAACATAACTCCTGAAGATACCCCGTGGAGGGGTGAAACACGTGTTGAGTGATTTAACGGTGGTAGTTGTGTAATTCGCATTGCATGCGCATTTATCAGCAGGCTGGCGGGCGGTGCACTTTGTTGCACGACTACCACTGCATGTGCGGAAGTGGCTAAATATTGGTCCTTTTCTTACTAAGGATGGACTTCCGCAAAATAACGCCTGGTTCCATTAAATCCCTCAAATAACGCCACGATGACCGGTGTTGCGCTGCCAGTATCCAATGTTTTTTCGCTATCTTCGTCGCCTAGTGAGGGGAACTACTCACGCCGTGTCTACCGGCTCATGGTCGCTACTCAAGAACCTTTCGCCTCCAACGGCTATCGGTTGCACGCGCGATATACCCTGCCCACTTCATACGATCAATTCTTCGAGCTACGTCGATACGAGAAATAACATATATTTTATTACTATATTTATAATATTATATTTTCCATTCCAACCTAAACAGACGTCTCACTTCAGCGACATACATAATTTTACTTAAGGCTTCAAATTATTGTTGCTTACATATTGAGTGATTGATTTTACGTGTAAAAGCTTAAAGGGATCGAGGTGAATGTATATAGTTCATAAATCAGCAAAAACCTTCAAAGCATCTATCATTTCTAATCACTCTGTTAAACGTGATCATTTTGAAAAGATATTTGTCTATTGGAATGCCACAGGCCAACAACTTCTCATGATACCACTAGGATACTTCAGGGTTACATAGTAAACAATAATTAATTTAAATATATAGTAATCTCAATTTTTAAAATTCTTTGTACGCATGACGTTATTTATTATTTGTGAACCATGTGATTTTGGATACGGTGTATTATCTATTAATTGACAACAAATGAGCTCTTAACATTCTCTTTTTAAGGCTTTACACCTGTAAACAATCACGCTATATAACCCAACGATTACGTTAACAATAAATATAAAATTTAATTGATCAAATGTAAGGTGTCTTTCTTGATAGGTCGTCTACGTACATATCTCTGTGGCGCCTATGTTTGCTGCCAAATGGAATACATAAGCGTTACTCTACTTCTGATTTTAAGGTCGCCATAGTTCAATGTCTCAAGGTAAGAAGAGCAGACGTATTGCCAATTAAGATTTTGGAGCACCGCGTCATTAAATGTTTTGTGATTAGGATAAAAATAAAAATTATACTGACGACTATTATATTTTTCGTGTTCGTGTAAATACAGAACTATAAAACACATTTTAACGTAAATATATTTTTGAGAAGTAACTGGACAAAACACGATAATCCTATTTTTTGTAAAAAAAAATTAGCAATGACTTTCGACAGAAAAACCTAAAATTATGTCGCTCGTTAGATTGGTGCTGTGCAATCTTGCTTATTCCTGTACTACGCCTATGAAGTCTAAAATTTGACGCAAATCCTGGTATTTCCATATTTAAAAATATTAATGAACAAAATCGGAACAAAACATTTCAAGGATTTCTGTTACGCGGTTCTTTTTCCAAACATAATATTTGCGAACAGTTTGATACAAATAATTTTTTTCATACGAATAGATACACAATATGGAATTAAATTAACAACGAAAAACAAAATTAAAAAGTTTCAGTTATAGTTCATAAGAACCAAAGAATATATATTACTTCATGGTACAAACATAAACTCGTTACCGATTTTGGTTGGCCGTTCGTGAAAAGTTAGACATCATGGAATTATCATGTTTTGTTCTGTCACTGCGCAATGAAACGTGTCTTAATATTTAATTTAGACAAGTGACAAAATAACAGTTAATTACGCGTCTTAACTACTAACTGAGTACGTTTTATGATTTTTGTATCATAATACAATTGATTACATTATTATTTTAACTCTAATCAATTTACACTAGACTATCGTAAGTAACCGAATAGCTCATCGATCTGTGATAATGGATTAGATAGTGCACAGAACAAATAGTCTCTGAAGCCTTAAAGTTCTAAAGTGGAAACAACGACGAAACACTTGTCTTATTGTAAATCAATAGGTAGTAAGGTCCAACAGAGAATGTACTACAGCTAAAATTAGGATGAAGTGACTTCAGAATAGCTAATTTAAATTACTTTGTGTAAAAGACACTTCTGCTTCTAACATCTGGTGAACTGCAATCTCATTTGAACTTTCGAAAAAAAGAGATTTATGAAGGATGCCTATGTCCAATGATGGACATCTAATAGCTGAAATAATGATGACGATGAATTAATATGAATTGATTTTGGATTTTGGAATTCATACAATGAATAAATACGTACCAAACATTGTATGATAGTATATAAAACGATTTCTTATTACAAAATGTACAGTAAAATATTTTATTGAATGTATTTATTCCAAAGGTTGGAATTACGTCTCGCAGATTGTGCGCGACCTGGCGTATTTCAAACAGAGCGTTCGATAGTATAATTAAAGTTTGCTGGCACAGCGTCGCCTATTTGTGACTTTCGTAAAGTTAAAAAAAAATCTCTACAAGTTCGAATAACTGCTCATTGAATTAATATTAATTAGCGAACTTAACGCCTAGCGAAGTGAACGAGGTAATTTTATGTGAATGTATAATTGCAATTTTATTTTACTAGGCGTTTTGAATTTTTTTTCCAATTTAAAAGTTTTTTATGCATTTTTTACATACTTCCGCTCTTTAACACATTTGTAATGTGTTAACATTACGTGTATAATATAAGAGACAGAATTATATGTATATATAACATTTTATATACTATAGTTATCGGTACCTCTAGAGAAGCTTTTAACTATATATACTTATAACTTATTTAATTTTAGCTTCATACACGTACAGGATGATTTGAGGATGATTGATGATATATTTATCTACAAAAAGCTTTACAGCTTTCACTCTCTTTTCCAATCTCATGTATAAAGATATCGCTCGTAAATAAGTCACATTATTTTATACGTCAGTACTACGTTGTACTTCTAGCAGTACAATGTATAGGAAAGATATTATGTAATGAACAAATAATTTCAGTAATCCGAATTTTGAAAACGCTTTTTTTACTATAATCAAATTACGTTATTAATTCTTTCTGAAACCATGGATTTTTAGAAAGAGTGTATTATACATTGTTAGCGTATTAACCATAACCAATCTGCCAGTATATATGACAATTCTACTTTGTGTGACAGGCAGTTAAAAAGAATATTAAAAAAAATACGGAAAATCGACAAACATCAAATATGCATTCCTAGGTACCTAATATCAAACGTTATTTATTATAAATTCTTATAGCTTTGAACCTCATATAACTGTAAACTGTAACTATTAATATTTAATGTCTAAAGTTTTAATATTTGAATTAATTAATTGTATTAATTTTGATTTTTAATTTTATTAAATGAATATTTAAAAACGATGATGTTTTCATGTATTAATTCAATAACATGTTTAACCCAAGAACAATGAAGAAACAAATAACAATGTACTAAGGAAGTAAAGCTTTATGTATAAATTTCATTATACGATTGCACAAGAAACAACGGCTAACGAACAGCGGCTAACTAACTTCAATATCACATTGAACTTCCGAGGGGAGACGGCGCGACCGGCTGCGAAACTTAAGCTAACTTCTGTGAGGATTGTCGTGCTTAGACTATTGAAAAGCTATTACGTCTCGGACTTGCATTTGCCGTTCATGACAATGCTAAAGAAAGCTGGCAGTAAATTTAATTATAGCAATAGGTTAAAAATAAATCGTTAATTCTTACTTTATTTATTTTACAAATTAACTGAGACTATATACCATACTTGTGTTAATATGCGAAGTAAAAAACTAAGTCAATAATCTATAATTGTGTTTGTATCTTATTGTTTACGAACGTACATTTTTTTCATTCATTTACGCTATTTGGAATATTATCACATTTAACATATCACATAGGGGAGTTCAATGTTTCACAGTAAACCGGTCGTGACGGAGGGACCCCTAAGCCTCCCTCATCTGAAGATATCGCCTTCAAGTCGTCATGTAACTCATTATGTCTTAATGAATTAGAAGCATATTACATAATAAAATAAAGCTAAAAATCACTCCCCGCGGAGTAAATAACCGCTGACTTTAGGATTCTATAGTAAACACCACCAAGCACGGCACAGGACGTCTGCCTACAAGCCGGTTCCTAGTGGTGTTCCTAGTGTCCAACAATCGACGTTTTGCGGCTGGAATTATTACGAAAGTAATAAAAAAATATATTGGTCGACAACGTTGTGATCTAAATCAGACAGAATATTAATTTTTGTAGATAAATTTTCTTATACCATATTAAACGGTATTTATCATGGCTATTACATATCTTGTTTGCTTTCTTTTTAAATACTGGATGGATAATAAATCTTACTTTGTTATTTCAAATATATATTAAACATTTATTAACATTGTTTTCGAGTTAAAAGAAAAAGATTCTTACAATGGAAAACCAATCCATTAAGTAAAAAAGACTACAAGACCGTAAGTTGAAAGAACAAAATTTTAAGACCACAATAAATCTGAAGAGATAATTTTAAATATTTCTTCGTGTAGAAGATGCTTTGTTGTTTTTTAAGATAATAAAACAATACTTCTATATATAACAGGGTTAGTACATTGATTAACTGTATATTTAAAATGACTACAATCTGGGCTAGGCTAAACATGTACTGTTAATATAGTCTATGATTTACTGTAGAAATCTTTGATGTTTTAAACTTTGCATGATATGTTTTGTTTCTTATAAAAAAACTATGTTTTCCCTTATATATATATAAGGTTAACTATTATATTGACCTATAATTATAAGCCTGGTGACAAAATTTTGATATTGTTTTTTTACCTTCTTCTTTCAGCCGATAGACACCCACTACATGGCGTAGGCCTCACCTAAAGACATCCAGCGACATCGCGCCACCTTATGGCTTCAGTCTACCTAGAGTGGTGCCTACCCACGCCGCATCTACTAGCTGGCTGGTAGCCGCCACGCAAGAACCTTTCAGCCCTAACGGTCAACGGTTGCACAAGCGATGTATCACGCCCATAAAAAAGTGGCAATTTTTTATGTAATATCGCTAATATATGGCAGATAAGATTTTTTACAAATTGCATTGTGAAATGCCTAAATCATATTTTCAATAATAATTTTATAATTTTTAACAGTTATACAAATGATTTCTAATTTTTACATAGACACCCTTCGACACAAATAACAAGAACACGATATAAGAGAGTATATTGGAATCACAGCCACCGTAACATTTGTGAATGAAACACAGACAGACGGTTATTATTTCTTCTACTCAGACTATGTAAACGCAGCAACAAACAACACCAGGATAGTGCTTCGTCTGTGCGGATATAAGCGAACAATGGAGCTAAAGCCGTGTAAAAAACACTCACTGATAGACAATGACTTGCTGTGAATAAAAATTTCATGGTGCTATCAATAATTTACATAGAGTACGCGATTACTGTACACGTGCAATCCCCTTTACAGCTATTTTACAATGATAAACGTAACGGGCGTATTGTCTGTAGGTTCGGTTCATCGTGATCATTTTAGTCATTGGACGTCCACTACTGGTCACCTCTCCCAAATATTTCAAAGAGAATTGGCTCCGAAAGCGGTCTGCATCATGCATCTAAATAGTCTATCGACATTGATGAATGCTACAAACCTTAGAAGAACTGGTAAAAGCAAATCGGCGGGATTATTTACTTTTCTTAAAAACATATAAAATTAAATATTTGATAAACATTGATATAGCCTGAAGGCGAACACATCAATCTCAAAGTATGTTATATTCTATGTAGTCATTTATAGTGTACCCTTAACACACTATCGGGTATTCGGGTTTTATATTTTTTTATGTTTTCTCGCACCCCTATCTTATTTACGGGATAGGAACTTTTATTCTCTTTTAATAAGTTTTTCATATAATACTTTTAATTCTGCGCTCTTCTTTCATTCATCTTATGTTCTTATGTTCTTTTGTATTTTTCCTTTCTTTCTACATTTCTTCTACCTTTCCCTTTTATTCGATCCTTTTATTCCTCGCCTCGTTCCTCAATTTTACATTTCTTTATCTTGTATTATATTTACTCATTTTTTTTCTATTTATACTTCTTTTATATTTTACCTTATTTGCTATTTTACTGTTTACATTTATTTTTACGTTTCAACATTTGTTTCTATTGATTGCTTTTGCCGAGATTTCCCTGTAAAATTGTAGGAATGTTGGTCTCTTCTCTTCGTCATTTATTAGCGAGGCCATTGACTCCTTGCTCATTTTGTGCCTAGTCGGCATCGGGTATTTGGGTTGTCTTAATACATAAATGTCAAAAAGAACAATGTCGAAATAACTATTTTAATTTTTATGCACTATAGAATTATATACGGGTGATTAGTGATATGTGTAAAAATAAATGAGTGAATGTATTGTTCATTTGCTGTCAATTAATGTATGTTACACCCTATGCAAAAATTAATATTTTCGGAAATAATAAATAACGTAATGATAATATAAGAGTTTAAAAATTCGGATTATTAGATATTAAATGAATTATTGTTTACTATCTGTCCCTACAGTCTTTGGATTGCTAGAATTTATTGGCCTGTTGCATTCCCAAAGAAAAAAAACAATATTGCTTATTTAAATATGGTCATTTGGTACTCATAATGATTATGATAACATTTTAAAGCAGGCTGTATTGATATGACTGAATATACACGCAAAAATTTTTTAATTTTTCTAGATTTACGAAACTCAAGGTTCGCGGTCTCGCAAGATAAGACAGCGATGGTGTACTTTTTTGCACTGATGCACAGTGCAAGCAATTAGTTACTTCAGTGCAAGGCCTAAGGCATTTACACTTTAGATTTATTAAAGCCGTCGTACTCGTAGAGCACCTGCGACGCGCATTTATATTTTTTCCGTTCAAGCTTAATACTTCTTTGGTTTATTACATTTCGTATATTTCTTTATTTATTCTATACAATAAGATTTAGTTTGCATTATTAAATAGTAACATGCATTTGATTTTGGTCGTCGGGTATGTTTTTCGTTAGAGATTGTTTTAACAACTTTTGATAAACACAGGATGATTGACAGATGTAAACTTTTTCAAAGGGTTTAAAATCATTTGACAGTAAAAAGCTTTACAGCTTTTACAACTAGTTCCAATCATCCCGTATGAAATGATCACTTTAAAATAAGTTACATTATTACATTATTTTTATTGTAATACGACAAGTTAATAATTTCTGGTAGTACAAAGTTTGCAAAGCCAAATAGTAAGCAATAGTTATTTTTAATACGTAGTGATCCGATTTTTTAAAAAGTTTTTTTCTTTTAATATATTGTGTACCATACATTAATTTATAGTAGGTTAGCTATACATTAATCCTTTACAAGCTTTTACATCTATAAGTTGTCGAGTATACTTTAAACACTCATTGAATTTATAAAAGAGTAATATTAGAAATACCTTGTGCTATAAAAATTTCTTTTTTTAAACACTGTTAAAATCACGAATATCGTACATTAAAAATTAATAGAACGTTTACCAACGTTTGGCAAATTGAAAGTCAGTCATCGAGGCAGTATTCCAATTCCAATTAACTGCGATTGATTATTCTCGCGACGAGACTAAGAGTACTCAATCCAAAACCCCTGTTAGGCTTAAAACACTAATCCTTTTAAATTGAATTTCATTTCAATAAACATTTATTTCTTTATAGATAGTTGAAAGAAATGTTTCAATTAAGAAAAATTAAGAAATTGATATTTGTAACAGCCAATTCTTTCTGATAACTATTAAAATAAAAGGCATTTCAACTCAAATATGAAATGGTTAATTTTCAGAAGAACAGTTAATCTAGTATCGGGTTGTCAGCCCTATAACGAATTGGCCATGAAAATAAATAGCTTAGACAATAAGCACGAGGCCTTATCTTCCTTTATGCAAAAAAGTAGATAATATTG
Source organism: Battus philenor (assembly GCF_028537555.1). Taxonomy (NCBI): domain Eukaryota; kingdom Metazoa; phylum Arthropoda; class Insecta; order Lepidoptera; family Papilionidae; genus Battus; species Battus philenor. The sequence continues at coordinate 11,169,242 of NW_027181704.1, forward strand.
GTGATAAATGAACAAACTCTTTAAATAACTAATAAAATGATTTATAAATGTTTGGTTGTGCAATAGTATTTACTTACTAAATTGTTAAATAATTTATGTGCTTTTGTTTTCTCCAAAAATTTTCTTTTTTTGTTTTTTGAGTTGTCTGTTTTTATTTTGATTAACTCATGCTATGGTTGCCTATCAATGAAGTTTCAACTGTCCTGTATTTTTATATGATCTGAATTTGTATGTTAACTTGTTGTTAATGTAAAATTAAATAAAAAAAATGTAATGTATTTTGGGTTCATGTTTTAATTATAATCTTAAATTTTTTAATCCCAAAATTTCTATCTTATTGGCCATTGTCTGTTTTTAATCATAAATTTATTATTAACCTAACTAGATTAACCATCTGTGAGAACATCACATTGTTATAGGTTTCGCTTTACATTAGTAAACGACTGGATTGCCTTATCACTTAAATACAAAAATGTTCAGGTAACATTAGGCCACTAGAATTAATACTTGACGTTTAACTTTTAAATCTGGATTTCGTTTATAATTGGGAAGATACGAGCTTCTGTAACACCGTGAATACTCGTTCAGAAACCAGGGCCTCATAAATTTTGAAGAGACATTTTTTTTATTATCTTCAGACAAACATTTCAAACCTTAAACGATAGGTCTTGATCAACTCTGAATTAAGTTGAAACTTACCCGTTAGAAACAAACCCGCCGTAATGGGACCAATGAACAGAAAAATTCTATTTCAACTTCGGTCTACGCAGTTAAGGCTTTCAGCGGCTGAATTTGTTCTTACTAGTTGTAAAATAAAATACAAAACACAAAGGCGAGTCTGGCTGGATTTGACAGCGACAGACTGCCCGGCTCGGTAAAGGCGGGTGGGTTTACTGTGTACACTACTTTTATCCCAGTAATACCCGCATATCCCATCGTATTCGATATGACTAGCCGATATTTTACAACATAATACGCTTTTTGTTCTGTAACAGAAACGTAAAAATAATATACAGATATCCGTCGACCCAGTAAATTAGCAACTCTTTTGTATATTGTGTCATACACAATTTATCGAATTAACTTAATTGAAACGAAAATTTCAGTATTTTGTTTGACGAAAAAGTTATTTTGTGCAATTAAATAGCGTACAATTGCATTATATGTATTACGTTTGGAAAGCATTTAAAAGATCTGCAATAATCCTGGCGGAGGCGCGCATCGCTTCGTGCATTTACATATTCAGGTAAAAAGTTCGAGCTCGATGACGAGGAGGCAGCCGCTATGAATTTTAAATTACTTTTCATGAGAATATCGTAAAGTCGGATGAATAACGCAACCTCTCTATAAAGTGCATATAATGTGATAACAAATATCTCTTTTATATAAATAATTTCATAATAATTTATAAAACGTATTTATTTACGTCTCTAATATTTACATTTAATTTTGTCATAAACAGTAGGGGCTAACCATCTGTCCTGACACATCTTTACAAAAATATGCATTCTAGTGATATAAACATGTAATCTGATATAAAAATGTATGAAATGTAGAATTTATTCAAATAGGATAATAAAGAAGCAAAAAATATGTAGATAGCTCAAAAATCAATCTAATAAAGTGTTGAAAGATTTTTTTACATATATATCAAAGCTGGCATCGATGGCCACTGTTGCCTATCCGTAAAGGTTTCTAGCAACGTCTAGTGGGAACTCCAATAGACCAAAAAGTGACACCGAATAGGAAGCGGAAGAAGTCCGCTGCCAAAGATTTGTTGACAAAGTTACCTTTTCCTGCCTGATTTGCTCGGCGCGAAGTGTGACATTGCCCTTCCTGCACTATAGCGGCAATCGCTTATACTTCACTAAAGGATGCAATTTATAGGACTTGCCCACCCTGGTGACCTAATGGACTTTTTAAAAATATTAAAAGAACATCACCCCGATAGCACATGTGTTATAATGGAGATAAACGACAAAGATGTTTCCAACAGGTCCGGTTGCAAGCGCTCTCATCCAGCATCATACAAATAATACTATAATAATAATTATTAATATTTACTTATTTAAAAAATTATGAGCAACAATTGTCCAAGATGGTAAGAAAATATTGTTCATTTGAACGTAATTTAACTGTCATAGACGATGCTTTTACAAACAAGATTGTCAACGTGGATGACACAAAACGGAGAAAAAAATATTCACCCTTATACTATGCCCAGTGGACATTAATAAAAGCTCACTCTGGATTTATTACGCGAATACGAACAGTTACAGGGAGAATTCGAATAATTGAAATTAATGTGAAATAAATTTTATAATATTTTTTTTAATTATTCCATCTCTGATCTCTTTGTAAAATATTTTAAGTTCATTAGAGATATTATGAAAATAATCAATGTTTATTGCTAATTAAATTAAAAGTATTCCAACAGTTCTATACATATAAGTATAAAATTTTATTAAAAATATAAATGCATTTTTTTAAATACAGTCAATTAGTGAAAAAAGTGAATATACTGTTACTTTGCCACGTTGGATTTTACTACCTCGGTTGTTATTAGTCCTAGCTAGGAATATGGGTCAGTTGTGTGCGAGGAAATGGACGTCAGCCAGAAAAGCCCTCCGCGACATGCAGTTAGTTATAACCGCGCAGACCTGAGAATTTCAGCTTTGTCAACTTACATGCACTAACTGTTGAGGATGACAAGTCCATTTTATAGCACAAACACAAAGGTAAGGTTTTAATTAAAAGGAGACCCAGATTTTTTTTACATAATGACTTAAATTTTTAAAATGTTCGTTTAATGTTATTTATTAAATGTACTTTGGCTTTTTGTATAGGAATATGACACAAGACAAATACTATTAATATTCCTAGTAAGCTATAAATAATAATATACTATATTTGTTGAAATAGATTTTTACTAGAAAATGCACAAATTATCTCAAAGTAACTTCGGATGCGTCTAAAGATAAGTCTTGATCAAAATTACTCAACCCATCCATGACTGTTTTTAAATGGTACCAAAGTTTCACTAATTCGATTTGCGAAACAAGTATCTTACTTGTCTTCGTCAAAATTTAACCAAAAATTGAACCATTAAAAAAAAACTTAATTGCTCTCACGCCCTTCCGATTTCTATGGACTGGACTACATTACAAAAAGTAATAAAACATTTATTTATATTAAACAAGTATTGGATTAAAGCTCTTAGAAAAGTGCAACAGTCGGTGGGAAAAATTATATGTAAACCGGAAACAATCGCTGAAAATTTTAATAATAATGTAAGAAACCCACAAATTGAATGCGTATCTGAATAGCTAGTCATGCATATATAAAGTAATTTAAAATCTACCATCTAACATCTACCAAACCATTCAACAGTTTAATCAGAAAATTAACAAAAAAAAAAAGACAGACATTTGCTATAAAATACAAATGTACTCTTATACAAAAACTTTGTGCGCAAAAACGATGTTAGTTAATAGGAAAGACTCCGTAACGTAAAATCGATATTCAGGCGCCTGCAAAGAACTAACACACAATTGCAACCCTCTGAATGGAGACGACTGAGTCATACATTTAGATGCGTGGGGGACAGTAAGCGTAGAATTTATTGATAGTTAACATATTTTTAAAGATTTTTTTTAGTTGTGTATACTTATTAAGAAACACTTAAAACATATAAATATTCCGCAAGAATTTCTGAGATGAATAAAGAAAGCGGTACTAAAAAATTCTATTAATTTAATTATCCAGACGGAGATGTGTTTTCAAAAGATTCATTTTAAAATATGAATACGTACAGCGCTAAAAATGAACATTTCATTTGTGCGATGCTACAACTAAAAATTCCGAATGTTTCACTGTGAACTACCCATGCCGTTGTATAGGGCATTCATCACGGGGGCAGTTACCTCATCCCCGGCAGCAACAGGCAATGAGCCTGTAGGCATCCGTTCAGCTTCGCTCGTTCAACTGCGAACAAAGTCGGTCAGCAAACACCGTTTATCGTTTTGTTCGAAAATCGCTCTCACAATACGTCCCCCGGTTCGTATTGCCTGCAGATATCGACTTAATGGCCGCACCCGCCGCAGCTTTGTCTAAGTAGAGTTTGCAATATCTTAGTGCTACAATATCCGACCATGACCGTGCAAACTTATCTATATTAACTTTAAGAATAGCTTTTATACACTTTTTCATTTACGCGAATTGTAAATCGAGTTATATAAATATAAGTAATGTAAAAGAACATACTCGAACCGTTTATTTTTTTACGATAAATAAGAAAATACAAATTTTTGAATACTGGCAAACATTATGTTAAGTATATTTTTAAGCTTATCTTTTAAAAAAATGTATAATATGTAATAAATTTATATTTTAGGACGGTCAACTACTCGCAGAACCGATGCAGTTACAGGTGCAACACCCCACCAAATCCTGGCGAAATAAGGTAGCGGAGACTAACATAATTGGCCACGACCCTCAGTCATAAGGAAACGACTTAGAAGAAGAATTTTTATATCATAAAAATTTGTCATGTATGTTTCATTAGTGATTTTATTGCATTAAATTAAAACTATATACATATTATATAGTTGGCAAATTGTCTTCTATTCAATCGAGCGGTGTCTATTTCTGCAGCCAAACAAATTGTCACAAATGTTCCCGTTTTGGTTATAAATCATCACAACTTTTTTGAGCATAATATTCAAATTGTCTTATACAATCGAGTCACAAAGTGACGTCAAATTTTGTTTTTCAAAACCCCGCTGAACACAACGTTATAATGGATATGTAGTAAAATTTACAATTAAACGAATGCCCTGTTTGACAATTTTTGATAGCTACAATATAAAGCCACTTATAGAGACAGTAATAATGACGCCATTGTGTGTAGTTATAACTGTACGTAACGCTGACGCGACAGGTACTCTGAATTTTAAACGATTCCGCTCTCCGAATATGCTGAGCCAGGCTGCAAACACGACGGCTGTACAAGCGCACAACCAAGTATCTAAATCGGGCGTACAGTTGTACATTTTATAACTTATATTTAAATACTCGCTTATCATCCAAACCAGGCGGTATGTAACACTGTATATCTCTATTTTTTATATAGCCGCGAATGAAGTTAAAATATGCTACCAACTTCGTAAATATCAGTATATTATATTTTTATAAAACAAGTAAAAATGAACAGCCAGAATATTATTATACATTTTTTGACGATTCGACGTGCCTATCCTAATGCGATGCTGTTTAAACATAATCAACACCTCATTAGCCCAATTAAAATAGTGTCATCGGCACACAAACACCATTATGCGCTTGTTATTATTTAGTTCTTATCTATACGGCCTATAGACCAACTAATAATTTAAAAGTACTACAGTTAATAGTTAGGATCAAAATATGTATATCTCTTTCACATTCATTAAATACGTAATATACTACTGACAAAGTACGAGAAAAATAGGCGAAGTGAAAAAAATAACATTACTAAAGAAAAACTCGATAAAAGTTTTTGTTAGAATCACATAGAGCATAGCTGTAACCTCTCTGATATCGTGCATTCCACAGCAGAGTTCCTTCAATAATTCTGCGATACTATTCAAATAAAAACACAACTTAAGAGCAATGTTGTGCATTTTAAACATTCTTGTCTACAGTTCATTCGCATTGAGAATGCAGTGAATCATTATTAGTCTGTCCATAAATACACTTTCGAATGTAAAATAAACCAAAACCTTTACAGGATAAGCCTCTAAGTTGCTTCTTAGAAAACATTACAAATATGTTTTACTTGTAATGTTATTTGCTGCGATTTTAATGTATCTAAACTCGTCTATGTAGGGTGGTCGGCCATAGATAAAAAAATCTTTAAAGGGTTGAATGAATCTGTGTATATGAAAATTTATTTGTTTTGTTATTGCGTTGAACTAAAAAACCGAATTTATTTTTTCTACAGCAATTACAAAAGAAAATGTATCTTAAATACTACTACTTTAACTAAACTAAAATATACTATAATAATATTGCGCAGAAATTTGTGAAGTCGTTCGTACGAGATAGTTTAATTGCAACACATTTTGAATATTTTTATCTATCATTTTAAATAAATTTTCACTGGTCATCACACAAAGTTTTAAATAAATTATTACACTGAAAAACATTTAATTCCTCAAACTTAAAGATGCTTATAGCTGTAAAACCGGCGAAATGATGCGGCAAAGGTTTCACGCCACTAACGTAATTAGAGGGAAAATGTTAGTTTTGCTGTACCTAACAACAGCTAAGTGAAAACTCTCTCGACATTTTCTAATTAAAGCTAATGCCTCCAAATGTGTAGTTAAAACTATAGCGAAGCAAATCACACTAGGAAAGAACAAAATTACATATAAAAGCATAGAAAATTCCTTTAAATTGTTAGTTAAGACGGTTTCGTCGAAGTGACCGGTGAGAATTTAAGTTTGGTATTATTATAGTTAGGTTAGATTAGCTAAACAATTTTCTTGCTCGCCTACCATAAACGGGGCCTTCGGAGTCGCGGGAGTTTAGGGTGGGGGCCTTAAACTCCCACTAGCTTCGGCGACTCTGAGGCGGATGATGGTTCGACGTGGTCTAGAATCATCGTCATCATGTTAAAATTTACTTCAACATCATACTCACCTCTCCGCTTTGTGATAGATACTTAAAATTATTTAAAAATAAACAAATTTTAAATTTTGCAAACTAAATTGTTTAAAAAATTTCATATTATACTCTCGGAGGTCACCTAATCTGTAATAACTTTCATAACGCTAGTAAAATTAGCTGAAAAGTAGCGAGGGGTTGAAGAGGGTTTTTAATTAGCGATAACAACGAACCTGCCATCCAGTTTGCGGGGACCCTAGATAATAACCTAATAATTATAGCAAGCGTAAAAATATATTTTATTGTGTAAAATGATAAGAAGATCAGAATATTTACAAAGCAAACATCTTCTCTTGCATTACAGCGAAGTGTTACGGAAGTTTTGCGTTTTGCGCAACGCTTCTAAACTCATCAGTATCACTTGCAATGTGGTATCATTAGTAATTTCAACAACAGGTCTCAAACCGGAAAAACTCCACCGCTGTTATTTTATGTATACACCGTAGTTATACTTCCCAAGAGATATTGTGAAAAATATTTACTAAAAATTATGCGTTAAAAATTTCCATCACAAAATGATATACGTCATAACACATATATTAAGATACATGAAATTTTATTTAACTATATAAAAACAAAAAAAAATCAAATCCATGTTAGAATAATAAAAAAGTCAAGTTAAGTACGTCAATATAATTTAATTTATAGTATAATTTCATCATAAGGAAGTCCACTGCGTGATTCGAGTCTTTCCATTTATTTCCGAAAGACCGGTAAAAAGTGTCATGCAAATAATAATCCGAAAATCATATCAAAGCTGTATGATTTGAATAGGAAACCACAGAATAGCAATTGCCATTCTATGGCCTCCAATCCAGAACCTTAAAAATTCAAGTCCAAAGACAATACAAACAAAAAAGTTTTACGCGTTACGCCACGTACGTAACAACATACGTATCAGGATTCCTAATTATAAGTACAAGAAACATATCCCCAAACTTACATTAAGATGCTTTGCATTCACGTGGCGAACGCCCGCCAGGCATCCCTATCAAATGCAAATTATAAAACGACTCGTTTATTACGAGGATGGCACGAATACGTTGGGGATAATTAAATTAAATATTTCACAAATAAATTTTAATTACTTTCATCTATTCGTAGCTCAGCGGTAGAGGACCGAGACTTGCGATTGTGCTCGCTTGTTTGGATCTGCGGGACAATCTTATATAATTCAGTTTTTGCATTAAATATAATTGATTGCCATTGTTCATAAACAAGTTTCTAGAGGATGATCTGTAGCATCCTCTGCGTACCATAATACCACATTGCGACTGCCTACCCGACCCGCCTGCCAAGCGTGGCGATAGTGGTATATTTTCAAAAGATATCTTAGGGGCTGAAACGACGACTTTCATCTACGCCAGAAAATAGCTAACAAAAATGATTAGGTGTTTCTATAACAGTGAATATAAATATAAACTATATATAATCTATCTACTAAAATGGATCCTAATTTTCCTTGGTCACGCCATAAATTAAAAACGACTTTACAGATTTCAGACAGACAGACCTTCATAAATTTTTTCTAAATTTTTCGAAGGTTCTTATGTAAAAATACAATTTCCAATGCGGCTTTCATTTGCAATGTCGAAAGCAATGACATTCGTTCTGTGTTTAAGGCATCAATCTTGTAAATGCATGTTTTTGACGTGAATTTGTGCTCGGTTGTCGCGTATTGAAATAGTACGCACCAGAAAATAGTACAAACAATTTTATGTATCAAAAAGCATTACAATAAACTATGTTTATGAAAAACCTTTTCTATTTTTAAATGTTTGAATTCACTAGTAATTCACTAGTTTAGCGTCTGTCGGAATAGGTTAGTAAATAAGAATATCATATAGTGGAACTACGAAATCCAAAACGAAAACTATGTCATGAAACATGAACACTTCTTTTGTTCAAACTAAAATTTTGTTAAAGCTGTAAAAACCGTAAAGGTCAAAAGCACTGAAAATCACCATATATGAATGGATGAGATTGATTTTAAAATGAGGGTTAAAAGAATCCAAAAAATAAATTACTTATGGACACACCAGACAAAGTGGTTCATCAATTATTTTTACACGAATTAAAATTTCTTCAAATAATTTGATTCTTGGAGATCATATTAAGAGATAGGATAAGTCACTCCATAATGTTACTGTTACTGTTTTGAATATGTGTATAAATCATATACTACCTGCTCTATGTTTGAAATGCGGTGTTTAATCTATGTTTACATCGGTCGGACGATGAATAGCTAAGTGCTACAATCTGGACCTATTCAAACGCCATCTTTGTGTAAGCCTAAATAGGCCACTTATACATCGAATGCCTCACACGTGGTATCTTTATTTCACATTTGACGCTTATGCCTTTTTAAGATTTTAGACACATAAGCTGAGTCAATATATTTTTTACAGTTTTAAGATTACTTACCATTTTTAATATTTTTTTTAATAAATTTTAAATAACCCTGATCATCATCATTTCAGTCATAGGACGGCCACTTACTGGACTTAGGACTCGTCCATAGATTTACCCACCGTCTTCCGACTATTTCTTCAATACTCATGTGTACGAAAAAATTTCACGGAAAACAAATATTAAGAGGAAATTGAGATTTTAGTAAAGAAATTCATTAGAGATTGACAAGCATACAACCCAAATAATCACATGAAATGAAGATATCATATTATATGTATAATACCGACAAGCATTATATTGGACGCTTTTCGTTTGCTCTCAAAGCATGTACTTGTCTCGAAAAATATGGACTGATATATAAATGAAATATTTATAAATAAAAATATTTACGTTTAATTTAGCACGCTTACATACATATAAATCCTGGGCCCGTATTTTTCGTATTTCAAACACATTGTGTGCGACATTTTAATTAGTTCGCTCGTTGGCGAAGCGTGGCCCATTGACGATAACGTTTCCGCAGTAATGGAAAATGTTCGCCACAAGCCTGAATTATTTCGTTTGCACGACCAGTAATAACTGTATTCAATAACAAACGTAAAACCGTAACCACAATTGTTATACAGTGATTACTGGTACTTACAGTTTTAAAGAAGTAAACGCTCATTTGCTGACAATTCTGATACAGTTTGTACCCAAAAATCAATGGTTTAAAAAATAAAAGAAGCGTTTTTAAAATTCGAATTATTAAAATAAATGATTATTTATTACCTGTCCTTCCAGAATTTATAGTTGAGATTCAATCACCCTATATAAAGACATGACTGCATTTAGCAACTTTGCCAGATGGTGTGGCGCGTGTTATTTAATTTTAGATATGATCAAATTTTTTTCCACAACAGTTCAACCGCCCATGATAACGTAAGTTGAATATAGAAAATATGTATAGTTTTTTTTTATAAGATAAATTGGGCAGTAGAGTCAATTTTTAAAACTAAAACATCTACAAACATAATTAAATCCACACGAAATACATTTTATTTTAGACTTCTACAATATTAATATAAACAATTGTTACAAATGAATAATTTTATAAAAGGTGTAGGTAATTATAAAGTAAATTACTTATTATTTTAGTAACAATCAATTACTAATAAATAAATAATTTTATTACAAATTTCTACTAATTTAAATCGATTAGTCTAAATGCCGTAATATTGGCAAAGATTATTATTTCAATATGTTAAAATAACTGATACCTATTCATTAATTGATTCGTTTATATCTAACCATCTGTAAATAAAAAAAGTACCTAGCCCAGCACGCCAAATTTAAACATATATATAAAATCGTCAGAAAACTGTATTAGAAAAATACAAACAAAACTTAGCTACGCCACAACCGTACAATTTATGTGCATAAAACGAGATTCTTTGCTTCGGTTTGAAGCCATAAGGTAATGAGGAACAGGGCATTCGTACATTGAAACAAGAGATTTTAGTACATATACGTATTTTTCTAAATTACAAAAAAGTACTGCAAACACAGCAATAATTAAGTCAACAAAAAGAAATATTGAAATAATTGGAGCAATAATTTTCGACTTGATTTAACTTGATTCAACTTGATTCAATTAATGTTAATTATATATCTTAAATCACTTGTTTAATTCAATAAAACTAAGAATTCATATTCAAGAACAATCTCTACACACCTTTCTTTAAAACATTAGTGATTATTCACAACAGAAATTATTTATTTTAAAAATTATTTCATTGATAGAATATTATTGAGAAAACTATTAACTCTTATCATCATCATTATCAATTCAGCAATAAGACGTCTGCTACTAGATATAGATTTCCAATAGGAAGGCATTTCTTACGATCGTTACTTTAACAAGGTCGTTTGCCCACCTTTCTATTAAAGGCTTCAGTAAATATAATAGAAATAGAGTTGGAACCGTATTTACTCTACCTGTTTTCAAGAAAATAGTATGATCATCGATATAAAATGTTAATACATCAAAATTAAACCTACAATATATTTAAATCCACACTAATTCCGTGCAGAGAGTTCGCACGAATTTATTCATTAGATTCACTCTTTTCAACAAAGAAACAAATGAAAAATAGCTTGAAAAAAAAGTTTACAAATTTGTTTTTATTTGTAAATGTATGTGTGTTTTTAATGTTATCAAAGACTTTTTCCTCTAAATAATATTACTAAGACGGTAATGGTATCGATAGTCTGCACTCGGACTGTTTCCACAAAACTAAATTCATCAACAACAAAAGCGTATTTTGTTAAAATTATAACATCATTACTTACGAACGGTAAATTAATACATTATATCTTACGCTTATTATTCCGAAATATTGTGACAAATAAGTCAACATTAGGCCGGTGTAGAGAAGGTAATATCTTGCTTTTTCTCATTTATTCCCAAAATGTCACAGATGAGGGTAAACGCGGCATTCCGAATGATTTTAAATTTCAAAAGCCTGAGCATCGCTGCTTTGTTAAAGGTAAGATGTACCACTTACCATTACGAAAAATCCTGCTCGTCTTTTTCCATTGTGATGAAAAAAATGCTTCAGTGAACTGAGCTCGAATGTTTTTTTAATATCAACACACAAAAAAGGAATTATCCCAAAACATAAAGTAAAGCCAGCGACGCTTTTTGGCGTCTTTTTTACAAACGTAGCATTAATGCGTAACATAACGTGAAATTTGTGTTTCATTTAAAAACGTTAATAACAAGAACGAGAATCCTAAACAAAATATGCGATGCTAACAAAAAGTTTACAGAAGCATAAACAACAAAAAGTTATTCCTAAACACAGTCGTAATGGGTGACTGCTTCCTTGAAATATGAAATACTTAGTAAGAAACGAAAAAGCTGAAAGAATTTCCAAACAAATACAGAAACAAACACATAAACGTTTTTCTTATTATAAATAGACCAAAACTTAGATGCCGTTTCGCTGAATAAAGGCTTACGATCCAGTAGTATTTACATTACGTTCCGTACATAATTTTCACTTTCTATATTTGTGTTCTAGTAAATCTACGAAAAGATAAAACGTATCAATCAGCTAGCAATTCGAGCATTCGGCGTTTCCCATTCCACGACTATGCAAATATTCACTTAATCCTTTACGGTTTAAATTGTATCTGGAAAACTTTATTTGCATTTATTGTCTGTTAAGTTTCACAATGGGGTGGAGGGTTCTATTTTATTTCGTTTTATTTTTATTATACAAGTTAAAGCACAACAATAACGTTAACACTGTCATTACAGAAAATATTAAAATTACGTGTAAAATACTTTTATTTAAATAGGGTACAATGGAAATAGTTCTTCCTATTTCAACGTTTAAACCAACAAAAAAGAAAACATAAAAACAGCCATAATAATTATTTTAACCGCGTTACATTAACTATTGTACAACCTAACCCCACAAGTTGGATAGACAACCTTTACAAGGTTATCTATCCAACTTATGTGTAGAAAAGTCCTACTTGGCTATTGCCGGTTAGTTAAGAAAAGAAGTATTACGTAGCCAGGAATCACATTTATCTATATTTGTGTGAAAAAAAGACCTTTGTTGGTATGTTTTTTATCATTAAGAAGCAGTAAGATACAGAACAATGTATAGGAAGAGGTTATTATATTGTACCATATAAATGAATGAATTACGAGAACGAAAATCGAAAATAAATTGCAAACAGTTGCTATTATAGGCAAGTTCTTGAATGAAGTAGTAGTTGAGAGGTTCATATTATGAAGAAAACTATAGACATCAAGTACGATTCCAGCCGCACATAAATACATATTCATTGTATAACTCAAGTACCTTCACTATTGTATTTATACACTATACCATTATGTGACTCGTTGGTTCATTTAAAGCATTGAAATACATAGATTTAAACTGTAATATTTTTCTGGATCCTATGGATATTCCATTACTAGAACTAGGACAAGAGACTGCCTTATAAATATCTAAATAACAAGAATGAAAGCAATTTTTTTGGTTCCCTTCATATCTGAAATTGGTTGCTGGCATTGTAACAAAATCATAGAAATAAAACTACATGGAATTAATTTAACTTTTGTCATGTATTAGTTGTTATTTAATTACTGGTGATATATCATTTTCAGCATATCAGCTTATAAACGCTCACTGCAAGGCATAGGAAACGGTTACCTGTACTTTCTCTTACCCATAAAAATGTATTGAGAGAAAGGATTTCAATTTTATTATGCCACAGTGTGTGACGAGCGTGCCACGTTAATCCAGATATTTCACTCCACTGTAACCGGGACGACACGTATAAATATTGCGGAGTAAAATATTTAGATTACTAATTCTGATTTAATATCTACAAACCATTCCAGTACATATGTTTTACTTATTATGTAATCTCTCTCAATTGTATAATCTAAAGATCTATGATTCCTGTGAGATAAGTTTAATTAATCTTTTTTTCTATTGTAATGCGACAGAACCATAACTTCTGGCAGTACAAAATAATGTAAACAATTAGTTTTAATATGTAGTAATCCGAATTTTGATAAAGCTTTTTCTTACCACAATATAGGTTATATATTATTTTTGAAGGTATTGATTTTTGGGTAGTTGTGTTCTATTCGTTAATGAACAGGAAATAAGTTAAGAATTAGCCCCTTTAAGGAATATACACCCATAACTAATCATTCTGTATTCGCTAGAGTTTTTCAATGTACGCATTTTCAAAGGTACTTTGTTATGTTACTGTTCAAACACTATTTAAAACAGCAGCGTTCCGTTCAGAGTCAGTTGCATTGAAACAAAGTATTTGCATCCGCAGTAGGTTAAACTAGATGCATTGTTTTTAGGTGTACACTATCCTACTGTCCTATATAGGATCGCAAAAACAAATGACACAACTGTTACTTCCTACTTAAGCAAATTTTTTCGCATATTCACATGTACATCACATGTGTATACATTTTTATTTATATATACATTAATCTGTGTCTTTAAATAAATATACCTCTCTGTAGAGGAAAGTCGACGACCAGTGTGTATTGGCAGTGATGATATGATGATTTATAGATCTGAGAAGGAGTCGTATGGGGTTTATAAAAAGACTCTAGGCTATCCAGAAGCTATCCGGAGCTTCGTTGCGAGTGCGAATGAGGAGATTCGAAAAAAGAAACAAGGTGACAAACGTAGCTCGAAGCATTTACAGAAGTGTCAGTGAACGTGGTACATTACTCTTGCAGCTAACGGCCGTTGGGTTTGAAGGGTTCCCGAGTAGCCACCACGAACCGGTTTACGCCGTGTGGGTATAACCACCACTAAGAGGATCGAAAACATAGTCGAGGTCGTGGTATGCGGACAGCGCAAGAGAGGTCATTTTGGCGACCTATGGGAGAGGCCTATGCCTTGCAGTTGGGTTCTATTGGCTGACATGGTGATATTGTTGGTGATATTACTCATGTATGTACATTATTACTTAAAAAGGGATCATCAAAATCTTATTATAGTCACGTCCATTGATGATGTTAAGTTAGTTAATAAAAAAACTCATGGCTAAAAAATAAATTTAAATTTATAAATTTAAATTATTTCATTTAAGTAAATACGTAAAAAACACATAAATCTAAATGACACGAAACACGAAACTGAGTTTTCAATTATGACGATACATAACATGCTTGTTTATTGCTGTACTCGGCGATCTGGTAGCGGCATATTAAATTTGCTTCAAAGAATTGCGGATGTGGACATATTTTTCTGCACACAGACTAAGTGAATTTTGAAACTAAAATTTTATTTCGCTTTTAGCGAAACAAAAACGATTTCGCAACAAACAACGCATATGGTATAAAGGGACAAATTTTAAAAATCAACAAAACTTATTTTTAAGTCAAATTTTATGGTTGAATTTAATCGAAAACAAATGTGCTACGACACAACAACGTTAATTTTTTCGTATTCCATCAGTTTACGATATACAAGAAGTGATGGTATATGTAATAAGGAAATATAAACAGCATATAATATGAACATGAATTAAAAACATAGTACGCATAGAGCTAAGGTATCCACGATAATCTAAACTTAAATTTTTGAAACACTGTCGCCGCGTCACATTTGTTTTTTAATAATGTATACAGTACAACTAACAAAGCTTAAAACTTTTTTAAGAACTTTTTTTATTATAATTCTTGTAATTAAACTATTAAAATAAAAAGTATTTATTATACTACATATTATTATTATCATTATATATACTTTTGATATAAAATATTACCATAAACATTTTTATAGTTATAATATACTATATGAAATAATTCATGGTTATTAAGTTAAGCATGACCATTTTTTATTTAAGAGGAAATTTTGTAATAAAGTATGCCGCAGTAAAAAAAGGGTTAGGCACCTCTGACCTAGAGTCTAAAGTTGTTATTATTCGTGGGTACAGTACATATTATTAATTTCACAACAAAGATGCTGTTTGAAATCTAAAAACTACGTTATTTGAACTATTATTTTAAACTCTAATAAAATTGTGCAATACTCAGCATTTGATTTGGCTCACCGGAATAACTGATCTTAAATAATACAAACTTTTTACGAACGTGTAGACATGTAATTGGTGTATATATATATATATATATATATATATAGAATGGATGCAGAAATAGAGTTTGTTTATTTTTCTTTCCGTCGTGACAAACCAAACGTCGTATTCTAAAGACGTAATGCACATCTAATTCGTTAAAACTTTCTCTAGACTTAATGTAAACCGGCATTATGTAACAAAATTTAAATATTTCTCGTTCCAAACAGCACTAGACGTGCTCGTATTTCAGACACAGCGTGTCCGATATTTTAATTAAAGTTCACTCGACTCCGGCGTCTGGCCTATTGACGTTCAAGTTTTCCCGAGTCAATGCCGTACTTTGACATAATGCTGTATTTTGTTAAATACAACTGTATAAAAATCATAGATGATTATAAAATTCATTCAAATAATAATAAAAATATTAGTAGCCCCTAACGATGTAAATATAATTATAAAAAGTAATAATTTTTTTGTCAACACAATAGACTAACGTGCAATTTGGACCTTCTCTGATATCCAGTTGTCTGATCATCATCAGAGATAACTATATCTATGTACAATACATACATACATCTATGTTATGTATGATACAGAGACTACAGTCGCCATTGACGAAAACAAAAAGCCCACGACTCTCTGACTGTAAGCGTTTAAAATTCGAACAATCAACTATAAATCAAGACTAAAAAGTGTTAATGATCATAGTGACCAGCAATATGAAGCCATCGAAAACTTCGTTAAGTGATGGAACTTGACTTAGCACCTTACGAAAGTACAGCGGTATCGTATAGCAAGATTGCAAAATGTTCAAAGGTTAAATAAATATATTACCTTTTGATATCAGTAGGATGATTAATTTATTACAGAGGAGACGCACCAACTCTTGTATAAGTAGCCAACTTGTATATACCAGGTTACCATCATTACTCTACATAACATGGCCTTAACAAATTTTCTAACGCTTCTAGCTTGAATGCAAACAGCAAAGCTTAGAGGCGTTTTAATTACCACTACCAGAAGCGAGTTCGCATGCAACTAGATTCTGTAGAGCATGCTTGTCGGCCTTAATTAGCCTTAAAAAAATCATGACTACACACACACTTTCATAGCCGACATTTTTATCAATAAGCTGCACAATTACTTCCAACATTATTAGTTAACTTGTAAACTCAATTTCGAAGCGAAAATATTTTTATAAAGATATATTACATGTTGTCATAACTTATTAAGACACTGAAATTATATTACATTCAAACTCGTCTAACACAAAATAATCCATTCCGCTGAGTCGATACATAAGTATCTTGACTTTTTTTTCATGGTTCGGAGGTCAAATAAAACTGAAGTTATCTCAAGATCAGTTAAAAAAAAAATATATATAAATAATACACACGTTATATTCATGACTAAATTTTATAGTACATCAGTTTTTTTTTTAATTGAAATAAATAAACAAAATATAACTTTATCTCTGCACTGTCTAATATTCTCAAGGGATCAACTTCAGCTGCTAATTATTACTTGAGTTTTATTTTACGGCTTACTTAAATACAAAAATAATTAGCACCTTTTTATTTATGTAGTATTTACTGTACATCGACAAGGCATAAAAAACCATAGTTATAGGCAACAATTTAATACAATACGGTCTTATCACAATCGGTGATTTCTTTTAGGCAACCATTAGAAGGTCTTGGTTCTTCTTCTTTTCAGCAGATACGCTCACGGCTAAACCTAGGTTTCCCCCAAAGATCCCAGCTACCTTTCGTAGCTTTAACTATGTCGTCGGTCTACCTAGTGTGGGGCCTACCCACGCTGCGTCCACCGGCTAGTGGTTGTCCCTCGAGAACCTTTCTGCCCCAACGGCTATCGGTTACATAGACGATGACCCCAGACCGCTGCTATTTCAGACGAAAAATTCTTCGAGCTACGACACTAACCTTGGTTCTTCTGCGGATCTCATAATTTCTGATTCGTTCTCGTAACGAAACCTCTTATTGCTCTTTGAGTGATCTTGAGCTTTCTTATAAGGCCCACCATAAGCGACCATGTCTCGGAACCACAAGCTATCACCGGCAACACACCATGTTGAAATACAATATATACGTCTAGTGATAAGCAGAAGTAGTGAAGCTTTATTAAACCTTTTAAAAACTGATTAAGATATAGCCTTTCTTAGTGGCAAAGCCAACTCGTTCCTCAATCGTGCACCAGTAAACAATTTTTTCAACAAGTAATCGATAACTATTTCCCTTAAAAATAAATGATCATCAATGCACTATAACGCTTTCAATTAATACAATATGTTTTTGTTGGATATACATTGGTAAGGGTTTCACTATTAATTTACTTTTGTTAGTCGTTGTATAGTAAGGCTTATCCAATGGAAATGTTTCTATTGTCGGTAATAATTAAACGTTCCTTTTGTTGTGCACTCCTTGTTTTATGAAGATAGTGATCGTGACTTGTTATTTGAGGTTACTTATATTAATATTTTTTCAAGTCGTTATTTAAGACTTATTAAATAATAATTAAAGAGACTTATTATTATATATGATACGTCTACATTATTATATATTCGTATATAATATGTAAAGTTAAATAAAACATTTAAAGAAATATTTTTTTTATTGTAGATCCGCTTCTCATCATAATCGTAAACCAATCGAATAAACAGGTCGCGTATGATCGTAGAATTAGAAGCCTTTCAATAACCTTTAGACATTGACCAGCATAGAATATAAATAGATCAAAATTAGGTCAATGGAACTACTTTTATTAAATAAAATAATAAAAAAATATTGTTAAGAAATATTTTAGCATTTATATGTAAATGTTTTAGATTGTCGCTAATTAACGTATATGACATGAGATTCGTAGACGAACTTAAGTAACTGACATCGTCTAACAGATTAGCAAGCTGAAGTTATCATACTGAACAGATATTCGCTGGAGATGATGTTCTAGAACGGAGACCATGTAGCACGTCATAGGACTTCCACCCACAAGGTGGACCAGAAGACCGGAAGGTTTTCGGAAGACGCTATACTACAATACAATACAGGCTATTTCGAAACGATTTTATTGAAAATTTATGGGGAAGATCGAGGTCAAGCAGTTTATATCCTATGGCTGCAAAGATGATGATAAATGAATATAGAGGAGGTCGGTGATATTTATAAATAAATTAATACGAAAAAAGTGTAACAACGCAGAATAGTTAAACAAGAATTGTGTACAAAATATGAAAATAATAATAAAACACATAAAAAATAAAAATAATGTAATAAATTATAAAATAAGGATACACAGCAGATTATTAATATACGCAAAAATAAGATAAGGAGGGAGGCGAGGGAAGAGAGGCAATGCATGGAAGGAACATGGTTTGAAAAGAAACGTTAGAGAATTGTAGTATAAATGATGAAAGAGAGATCTTATGACGTGTAGTAGACCAGTAAAAATTACGTGAAAATAATTATTAATAATGTAAAGCCCTGTCCAAAACCAGATAGGCGTGTACGAGAAGTCCCCAATAACGGAGGCCATAAAAAATTAATGGACAGTTAAAACAGCTTTCGATTTATCATTTATTCCCTTTAAACTGAACAGAGCTATAGACATTATGAGCTTTTTTCTTAAGTAACTTTATGCGAAAAATTGTGGACAAGTATTGTAAATAATGCAGGGCTTAACTACGGTTGTACCGGAAGAGGCCTACTTTGCGCACTCTCTTGCTGACGAGGCCATTGACTACGTAGACCATTACATCTTTACTGGAGAGGTCGGTCTGCGACAATATGTAATAAACTGAGTTACTTTTTAACTTTTTCAATGTGTATATTCATATACATATGATTGGATATAGGTGTAGAAGCTTTAAAGGGATAAACATATAGCTCATTTACTGTCAATTAATGTATGGTACACCCTATTCCAAAAAATTCTATGATCGCAAAAACAATAAATAACCAGGGCATTATATGGATAGGAAAACTAAATAATATATAGCTATATATAATTAATATATAAAAGCGTTATCAAAATTTATCAGTTTAATATATCGTCCATTTGTCGTCCTTGCAGGATTTTGTAGGGCCAGAATTTATTGGCACGACACATTTTAATAAAAAAAAAATTAACCTTTCAGAGTGAGATCGGAAATAAGTGTAAAAGCTTTACATCGTTTTGTCAACAAATGCGCTATACATTCACCCCTTTAAACTTTAAGCACCTATAACCACTCACCATGTAATTAAATACTCGATGATTAAAACTATAATAATGATTCATTTATTTACATTTACTGTAAATAATATGTATTCTGTATTTGTATTCTGTATAGATATCAAAATGATGTATGACAATTATTCATTATTATAAAAAAAATATTTTTACCGGACTATAAAAATTTTAAAATCAAAAGTTTATCCTCGTCATCATATTAGCTGAAACAGCTTTTGCGTATGTTTTAAAAATTGGGTACATATTATTTGTATAAATTAATGTTAGTTTCCTGTACTTTAATAAATTAAAATAAAAATAAAATGTACTGAATGACTATTGTGTAGGTAAGGACCTAATAAATGTTTGTGAGTGTTATTATTTTTAACTATACATATTAGGCATAGAGTTTAAACTCTTTACATTCCATTACTTTAAAAAGAAAGTAATGATTAAAAAGTAATGGTTTAACTATAATTGCACTTACAGTTTAACTATGGTTATTTCATAGTAATCCTCACCAGCAGTGCCTAATGTAATTATTTGTATATGTTAATCACAGCGCCGTGCTACAACATTCCTGAATCAAATTAATTATCAGCGTTAAGTTATCCTTACATATATTGCTAAATGCCATATTAATTAATTTAATTAAATAAGCGTTTAAAGGAATTTGATGTTAAAAACCAATACTGAAGGATTATTTGTGTGTTTTAAATCTATATATTTAACAAAACTTTCTATACATATTATAAATATTTATAGAGGTCAGTCGTTGGGGCCGAAAGGTTCCCGAGTCATACCAGCCATACCACGAACCGATAGACGCGGCGTGGGTAAGGCCCTCACTAGATGGATCGACGAAATAGTTAAGATCGCGGGAAGTAACTGGTGCGGGCAGCGCAAGATCGGTCACCGTGGTAATCTATCGCGGAGGCCAATGCCTAGCAGTGGTTATCTATCCACTGAAAGAAGAAGAAAATATTACTTACACGCGATCGTATTCTAATTTTTTTTATTGTCCAAAAACTTCTTCGTCTTTTTCCTTAGATAAATATGCGTGAGGAACCCTAATAGTAACTATAGATAATGTACGTTAAGGAAATTGAAGTTTCATTACAATGGAACCCAATTAGTTTTAGTTCCTATCAAAACTAGGTTCTTCTGACATCTTTCTCACAATTAACATAGCTGGTCATTGTAAATCATGGATCGAGGTCGAATACTGGTGGCCCGCCGACAGCAAAAATAATACTCTCATACATTCGAAAAATACTGAATTCTATTCCAGAATAAAACCAAAAAAATTTAATTACCTATACTTCTCGCAGCCGGCCCGCCATCAGTTCATGATTTGCCCGAGTGGCCCCTAGTCTTAATAATTCTGTGCAACCATGCTGTAAATGATACTAAGTGAACAATAACTTGAATAAACCAATATAATCTAATTACAGATTAATAGATTTTTTTAAATTTAATAATCTTTACTAAACTCAAAAAAAGAAATACACAGTTGAATAATAACTAAGAAAAAATGTACAAATGGTTTTATCACTCAAGGCGATTACTCCTTGACAACCATAGTATGGAAATACAAGATAAAGACATATAGCGGGTATTCAATACAGTACACATTTTCGTCTTCTTCGTTTCAGGTTATAAACGCCCATTGCAAGGTATAGGCACTCCCCCAAAAGTTATCTAAGGGGGAATTACCATAATAGCCACGCTCGACAGGCGGGTTAGCGATCGCAGTGTTGTATTATAGCACGCAGAGAAGCCTGCTGGTCATTCTCTTCAAACCACTTTTTAAACAATGGCAATCGTATATAATTAATGCACCAAGAACGATTTAAGATTGTATTCGTTAAATCGTTCATACAAACATACATATTTTTATTTATATATATTTATAATTAATACATAAACACAAATACAATTATAAATAAAATATTAAAATTAACTTAGATAAGTTCGCTTGCTTGCCGAGAGATAACAAAGAAAAGAGAAAAAAATATTAAAATTTAATGATTAATATGAATCATCACAATACATTTTACTAAATTTGATGCTACTAACATTTTTAACTACTACTTAATGAGGCAAAAAATAATCAATAAGTGAAATCTATAGTATATATCATAATAAATGTCAATAACTGTAAATAAAAAATTACACATAAAACGTATAGCCACGTACATTATCAGGCAGAACGGACAACGAACGGGTAAAAGCAAAGTGACAAGCAATGAATGCCTAAGTGCGATAATGGCCGACCTTTCAGGAATGATCTATATTCAGGTATGCATACATATTCATGCTACGTACATTCAATTGGTATGTACGTTAGCATAAGAGGTAGTCAATTAACACTTTTCAAACCATTTTATCAACAGAATAATGTAATCAAAATTGAAATTTCACAGTGTAAATAATTGTTATAAATAAAATTAATTTTTGGTATCAAAATATCATATTTTTTATACGACTTATTGCACACGTAACAACACAAAAAAGCTTAGAATTATAATAACATAATAAAATACAATGTGCCGTCCTATCACTCGAAGCAATTTATTACAGGCCACCAATATATATATATAAATATATATATATATATAAATATAAATATATATATATATAAATATATATATATATATATATTACAACACGCACAAATCAAATTGAATAAAATTTGAACTTCTCTAAGAAAAAAAATTAAAACTCAACTGTCAAGAAAATACTCCTGAACCGTTTTCTTAAAAAAATGGTAATGATTTCAAGCGTCTTATAGTTATAGATAGCACATTCCTCAACCGAACACAATGTATGACAAAAGATTTGGTCGAATCTTGGTTTGATTTGGCTTGGACATGTTCATATACGATGTAAAATGCGGCATTTTAATCAAAGATTTTCTGATGATCTCAATAGCTTGTCATGTCATAATTATAAAGAAAGTAAAGTTGTTTACAAAATTGTCCGTACCCAGTGTCGAGGAATAGATTCATTTATTATGCTTTGCGCTAGACGCGTTCATTCAGCGTCAGGTTAGTTACCCCGGCGAGCGCAAGGCTGCGGGTAATAGATGGTAAGTAGAGCATGGCCGTCCATTCGAGCGCGCACAGCTTCGGTCTGTAAACAGAGCCCTTTCATCGCATGCGTGTCACCAAGTACCCCGCTGCGTACACTTCTTGTAAGCGACATAAGAGTGCAAGGATACATCATATAACTCCTCGTTAAAAACTAATAATACATGTGAGACAGTAATATGATTTATAATTTTTAATTACGCAAGTGCAATGATGATACTAAAGTTTTAAAAGAAAATTACAGAAAAAGAGAGAGAGAGAATATCAGAGCTTCTCGATCGCAGTCGGAGACTTGAATGTTGGAGGGGGATACACTATACCCTCCTCTATCCCCACTCGTATGGCCTTGGCGGTGGATAACCATCAGTACCAAGAGCAATCCGTTATGCGGAATTAGCTAGCTGAGGCACGCTACAAGCATAAATTATGCCGGACATACAGCGACTCTCGCCATGATGTTCCTCCGTCACCGCTATATGGCAAGGCCAGGGAAACGCTCCTAAACGCCTTAGCACCACTGCCAGCAACTGCCGTCCAGAGTAATCTCGTATAGAGACTTATTTTTGCACGTATGGGCCAAAAGCAACATTAGCTATTCTCAGGTTATGTTCCTCTTAACTTCTTCATGTGAGAACATGACACGACTTCAGAGTGCCTTTGCCACGATAAGCCGGTAATCAGTACGAGAAGGTCCAGCTCTAGTCTAAGTCAAAGAGACACAAGGCCAACACCGTTGTGACTACGGCAATGTGCGACCGTGGGGTTTTATCTGATAGAAACCAGAGTTATCGCTCTCGTTGCTCTAGCAGCAGAAGAAAAACAGGACCCATGACTTCGAATTTAATATTGAAAAGTTTACTTACCAATACTAATTGTAAAAAAATCTATAACTTAGAAGTATCTTAGACTTTCATGTATAAAAGATTTTCACGTCCTACATAAAATGGTCTTAAAGTATTGGGATTATTAATAAAAATGATATGAAATATTTTATACTTACTCTAATTAAAAATTTTACGAGATTTATGAAAAGAGAATACTTTCAAATACTAAATAATATTTCTCAGTTGTCCATGACAAGTTACAAGTGACGGTCCCATCGGAAATCGGAAGAGAAGCCCATATTCACACTCTCTTGTCGACTGTGCCATTCCCATCAACACATGTCAGAAGTGTTTGTTAATATTGTACATATATTTCCCATTGCAAACTGTTTTCGCCGTACAATATCAATAAAATTGTTGTATTTATTTTCATCTAAAACATTTCTGTTTTATCATACCTTAAAAACAGACAGACAGACACAAAATGTATTTGAATGGACGGTTTAATTAATTTAAAATAATCAAAATTGAAAATCGTGATTCCCAAATTCCCTCATATCGTAGAATATTCAAACACAATTAAAGTTCACTCGATTGTGCGGTTCAGCGTATTGTCGGTTGTGATTCCCGCAAAATAATTGAATATTTTCGCCCGATTCAAATTCAATCAGTTTTAGTAATCGAATAACATTTGTTTAATCAATTGTATAATGACAATTAAATGGTTCAATTTTTTTTCGCATTTCATAGTTACTAGTGGTAACGTGTGTGATGAGGGTTTTTTTTACGTGTAAAATCGTTTAAAAAGGCGCTTTATAGAAATAACACAACAATGTGGCTCTAATTAAAACAGCACTAAGTTGACGAAGGTCGTTGACTAGTGTGTGTTGCCGGAGCTGACTTATGAACGGAAGACATGGTCGTTTACGATGATCCTTATAAGAAAGCTCCAGGTCACGCAGACAGCAATGGAGAGGACTATTCTCTCATTTATAACTGGATCTCGCTGCTAAGCTCCGATCCAGAAATGAAGGGATCAGAAGAACCAAGGTCACCGTGACAGTTTAAAAAAATGCTCGTTGCAGCGTGCATTGATAGGCCTCCCACAAGTTGGATTAACGACATAGTGAAGATCGCGGGAAGTTGCTGTATGCACCGGTCATCATGGCGATTTTTAGGGGAGGACTTTACCCCTCACTAAGCGTGTATCGGCTGACATGATGATGATGAACTAAAAGATGTGATTTTCCTCAAACATTTACACTTGGACAGTGACAGAGTTAGAATCAACTCATAAAGATAAATACTATTGAAGAACAAATTCAAATAGCGTTGGTTAGTTCTATGGTAGCAGAGATATAATATAGTATTACCCGTCTCAGCTTTGTTATGCCAGTTATCATTCTGCTACACGTACATCCCACGTTAATATATATTTCCCTATATAAACTGAAGTCAAAATCTCCTACTTAATTCAATTAATAACAACGGTCTTTTGACCGACGGAATATAGATTGCATATATTCATTACTCTTGGTGCCATTGTTACTGTTTAAAATTTTTAGACTTATTTTCTTCAAGAATCTAGTTTCTATTTTCTACTAAGTAGCTTGATCTTGACGAAGCAATCGTGGTAAGAATCACAAAACGTTGTTTAAAAAAAATTCCACATAATTTCGAGTTCCCAAACCATATATTTAATCTTTCGGTATCTAAAAGAAGTTTTAAATTTTACGAAACATTCGAGATATTCTGTTTTCCTGTTAATACTGTTTAAGGTGTATGTAACATCACAAGGAAAAACAAAGTCATTTGAGACAATTTTTGAAAAAATTACCATACCACGTAGTCTATACAGAAGAAGGATAAACAGCAGGGAGTTGCCGTGTACATATACTAAATATTTTAGAAGACAAATATATAGGAGCCTTAATATATCAACTAACGACATATTACGGATAAGTGTTATGAATTAAGTTATACTTTTCTCCACCATTACACGTACGTGTATGGTACGAGAGATTAAGTGATCCAATGACAGCTAACATTTGATACGTCGATCGTAAAGCGGAGTGTTCCACTAGATCATGACCCATTGTACTTCTAAACTCGAAAGTGGACAATTGCTGACTGGTGTTGCTTCATCTCTAGTTCAACGTGTATTTTTTCAAATTATTCAAAAAATATCTTTACTTTCTGATTTGCTATAAATATTAATGTATGAATATTAATGCGTAAAAATCGTTTCCAAAATTAGGTGTACAATATTAAAATTAATTATTGTTTACTATTTGTCCCTGCAGGTTTGGTTCTGCAAGAAGTTATTGGCCTGTAGCATTCTAATAAAAAATAAATTAAGGTATCACATTTCAGAGTGATCAGAATTATTTTTATTGACAAATGAGCTATACTTTCATCCTTCTAAAGCTTTCACACCTATAATTAATCACCCGGTATATTCTCGAAATTTTAGCGAATTCTAAGTGACGGATATTTTTTATTTTCTGTCAATTAGAGAGAAACTTGACGAAATCAAAGCGAACAATCAACTCAAGTCTGCCAGAGATCTCTTGAGATTCTGTGCTAAAATTTATACGAAATTATAAGTGATTCCCACATAAGTATAGGTTATACTTTCCTCTGTAATATTCGCGGTTTAGAGACCCTCTCGTATGAGGGTGCTCTCGACGTGTGTCCTCGAGAAACACCTGACGCTGCCCTTATATACTGATACTTGACAAGCGATGTCATCAGAATCGCTTTGTACAAGGATTTATTAAGATCGATAATAATACCTAAAAATATGTTACCTTTAATATTCTACACATTCTTTAGGAAAAGAAATTTTAATTTCCATATTTTACATTTTATTGACTTTGTAAACACATAATTATATTTTTAGACAAAGTGCTACAGGATGGTGAGATATAACTCCCCAAACAGGTAAATTTTGTACAAATCAAACATTTTATCGATATCATCGTCATGCCCGCTCTTTGGTTGTATTACTACTACACCTACCACAACTATATTCAAGCAATATTACTGTTATCAAATTTTAAATATAAAATATTAGTAATAGACTCATGGTTTCATTCAAATGCTTAAATACATTTTCATCAACCGACTAAAACGATGACAATAGTAATAAAATAGATTTTTTTATGAAAACCGTCTCTACCTTTGACATACATTTCTGAAAAACGTTCTTAATCCTTAATAACCTAGAGTTTCAATTTTGATACCAATCTTTTAAACCGAATGTTTACTATTAGTTTATTTTTAAAGGTTGGCTGTACGTATTTTACTGTTGCATAATATTCTTTCCAACGAAATTAAAAAATATGTATATTTTTCCCTTCATCTAGACCCTCAAGCAAACACAGTAATATTAAAAAAAATCACTTTCGTAAATCAGGCTACTGAGGGTTAATATGAGAGTTTAAATACTAATTACATAATATTGTAATAAATCACAATTATAATTATTTTCACCTATTTTTACTTTATAAATTAGAGAGATTTAAGCTTCTTCGCAGACAGCACCCAAGAATATATTAAAAACTAGTTGTGCCCGCGGCTTCGTCCTCGTTGAATTTAACGAAATAACTGTTAAGTTTTTTTTCATAAAACAATTTTTTTAAAATATAACTATCCTAAGTTACTCTTCTAACATAAGCTACCTGCCAAAATAAATCTCATCAAAATCGGTCTAGCCATTTCAGAGATTATTCGAAACAAACAGACAGACAAAACTTTAACAAAATATAATCAAAAACAGACACTCCAATTTTATTTATTTATATAGTTAAAGATAACATTCATTTCAATTATTAACATCATCATATAAATTTAAAAAAAAAAACATTAATATCGTTTCATTTCTTTAGAAAAATAAATTAAATATGAACACAAAATATTTATATAATGATTCTCGCTTTGTTCAATCTACGTCTTTGCTACAGAATTCCGACAGGCGCTCTGCCGTAAAGAAAGGTTCACGTAATTTATTACATTCCTAATGCTAAATTAATAAGGTTACTTCACAAACTTTATAATTGAAAATTTAAGGCGTTAAGAGTACGAATATCTACAATATAGCTTAATATAAAGCTTTACTGATATTATACTGATACCGACAATATTGATTACTGAGAAATAATTTTATGTGTAGTGTGCGAAGTTTTTTACACAATTTGAGTCTACTTACAATTTAAATTAAAAAGTTTAATACGAATAGTAATCTAAAAAAAAACAATAATAAATGGGATAAAACAGCAATCTCCTTACAGATTTCAATAAAGTATGAATTCAGTAGTTGGTTAAATGTCACATAGTATAACGTTATATATATCTAATGCATTATTATATATATATATATATATATATATATATATATATATATATATATATATATATATATATATATATATATATATATATATAATAATGCATTCAGGCACTGTCGGTATAAATATGTATATATACCCACTTTTGAAGAAGGAAACAAAATGTTAGATTTGTAAATGCGGAATGTACGAAAAGGTTTGTTGTAAAAAG
Organism: Battus philenor; assembly: GCF_028537555.1. NCBI lineage: Eukaryota > Metazoa > Arthropoda > Insecta > Lepidoptera > Papilionidae > Battus > Battus philenor. The sequence goes on from NW_027181704.1 coordinate 11,197,683, forward strand.
TTAAACAGAATTTCAAATCTGCGAAACAAGAATGAAGATAAATGCTTACAAGCGGACCAAAGTATTCAGGTTACTAGCTGGACTTTAGAAACTCGGTATGCGGCAATCCATCTACAACGGATCGCGATCTCTTCATTGCATCCACGACCGTTTGGTAGATAAATAAATTCATCAAATGCCCCTCATTTAAACTAACAAAACTTTCGTAATGTTCTTAGTTACACTGATAGCCAGCTTATGCGATAGACTGGTGAGACTGACAGACTGGTGGAGATGAATGATCGACTCGAAACTGAATAAATAAAAAAAGAAAATATTTTATAAACAAAATGTTTATTACTATTGACTTTGATACACAATTTTCCTTGGTGAAAAATATGGATTTTCAGGATTGTTGCCACTAAAACTCAACGAGTGAAAATGCGAGCGGCAACGGAAATTTTTTTTTTTCATATTCATTACAACACTCTTAAAAAATTTAATGAAGTCGTTGTCCAGTTAAGACAGTTTTTATATATATTGGCTGTATAAATTTACGTTGAGATTGGTCCGAATTGCAGCTTGTAACAGAAAGAGTTCTAAAAAGTCGATTCTAATAGTAGAAACATTATGGCTTAGATTACGATCCTATCCTTCAAAAAAAAAAGGGTAAGAACCATTGTGAAATTTATGCATCCATTCTTTACATATATTTCGCTCACCGTTCATGAGGACTGGTGATATAACAATTCACATTAAGCGCACTCACATCAGCAATCAGAGCACGGCCTAAGATCAAAGACAGCTGTCAATCACTAAGCTAAGTAGCCCGCGATCAAGCGAGGGCGGTCAGGAGAGGGCCGTGTCGCTTCCGTCCGTCGAGTAGTCCTCGCTTTACAAAACATACTTTACCTACACGGGTATAGTCCCTCATCGAGGAAACGTCATCGTTGTAACTGGGATACCATCGACCAGCGTATAATTTTTAGCTCACGGAGCTCCTCCTTCCGCGTGCTCAATTTCGATGAAGCTGCACAAATCCAAATTGCTCAGCAGCGAAATTTCAAACATACAACATACTACTAATAAGCTATCACTGTCCAAACTAATTCATTTATGACATACACCTGGAACTAGATTAAATTGATAATACTTAAACTAGTTAATGAAAACTGTAACCTTTGTTTAGACAAAACCTAGACGCATGGGCAACCGTGTATGGTTTTATAATACGATGTGTACTGTATAGGGGAGTTCTATCTCATTTTTATTTAAATAAAATCGTGGCATTGTTCTCATTACTTACACAAGTGGTAACTTTAAATGATCTTATGTGGATAAAAACCTAAATAAATGAATAAATCTAATGCATCTGAATACTGTGTAGTAAATCTAAAAGTTTCGAATATAAAAAATATAACTGTTACACTGTAAATCGTTTTAAGTGATAAAAAAAACTTGTAAACGGATTGCCTCAGTAACTGGTTTTGTAAAAATGATCACTGAAAAAAACCAATTCAGTTTGTCGCGAGCTCTTCTCACATCAGTGCGCTTTGGGAGCCCTCGCAGCCATGTATTTTAAATTGAAGGATGCCCTTACAAGGAAGCTCAATATATTTTACAATTTTTATTCAATTGGGTTCCACCGGAATTCTTCTCGTGACCTACATAAGTGTTCTCCACATATTTTTCAAAGTCGATGGTCAGAATCAGCTTCATTTGACCCATAGAAACATAGATGAGAATTGTTAATATGGTTCAAGTGGCAGAAGGTAAGTCACACAGCGCGCAGAAAAAATAATCACTGGGGCCTTAATATTCGGAAGTTGAGACCACGGATCGATAAACGCAACATAAAACGTCCAACAAGAAGGTGGATAGATGACAATATCATGTCTTCAATAGCATGTATTTTTGAAAATATATGTGAGGGACGTATGTCCAGCAGTGGACGAAATGATGGTAACATGAATAAATGAACCACAAAACACATAAATGTCCAAAAACAGCTTGTATGAGAGATATTGAGAGTCAAAATAATATGACGACAGTTATAAAACAAAACTAAAATAGATTAAAATCGAGAGAGTGTGATTAGGCCAAAATAAAATACTTGGGTGTAATTGATTAAAATAACATATAATTTAGTCTTAAAGCAACAAAATAGTGAAACAAAAATCAAATCTTTAATGTCAATTTTTTATTCATTTTCTTAATAATTTTTGTAGGCTATTTATTATTATTATACAGAGATGATTGGTTGTACGTCTAAAAGCATTACAGGACAAAAGCTCTGTTTGAGTTAAAGATTTACAACCTTTATATCTATTTTCAATTACCCTGTATAAAGTAATGAAACTTAAATATGTTACATTGGTAAAAGACGTAGCATATATCTTTTTAAATGTGAGAATAACTTCTGCCGAAACAAAATCATTGCAGATAGTAAATAATAATTAATTATATGATATAGTTACAAACTCTGAAAATGCTTTTTCTTACTATTTTATCATTGCGTTATTTTTTTTGTGAAACCATTAATTTCAGACTAGAGATTAAAATACATTAATTAATAGAAAATGAGCAATATTTCTCAAAAGCAAGGGGGCTTTTACCCATATAACCAATTACCCGGTATAATCGAACCAGAAATTTTTAAACGTTTATCATTGGTAATAATTTATTTTCGTGAGTAAATAACTATTTTTCGCAACAACTTTTTCGAGCTGAAAGTCGTAAGGTAAATGGTACTTGTGTGATCAGCGAGCAGTTTGAGCGTAAAGAGTAATTCGTGGATGAGTGCACATCGTCGGCAAAGGCTGTGAGTGCTGCAATTAGCTGCCTCCGTGTGCATCAGGTTTTAAGATCTACAAACGTATGTCGTTACTCTCGTAGTAATAACTAAACACGTAGCATACCTACTTTTTTTCGAAAAACTCAGAACCGTCATAAAAATAAAGGATTTTTTAATAATAAAATTTAACTAAATAGATTTTATTACAATCGTACTATTTCAACATAAAGTAATGGAAATAATTTTTTAAATTTACTGCAATATACCTATTTCACTTATTTGTAGTAGTTATAATCAAAAAATAAATTTAAATGTATTAAGCATTGTTATTTTAAAATAGAATATGCTTAATAATATAGGATCATTGGTTATGAATGCAAAAGCTATTAAAAGAAGAATATGTAGCTCATTTGGCAGCAGAAAGCTTAAGAGCTTTTATACCTGTTTACAAGCACCGTGTATAAAGTGATCACTCATAAACATTTTACTTTGACATATATTTTCTATTATAATGCCACAAGCCAACAACTTCTAGCCTAGTACAGGATCTATAAGGACAAATAGTAAACAATATTTATTTTTAAAATGTGGTATCCGAATTTGGGAATCGCTTTTCTTTACTTATTATCATTACGTTATTTATTATGAAACCATTGATTTTAGATAGGGTGTACTGTATATTTATTGACAGCAAATAAGGTATAAATTTACCTCTTTAAATATTTTACACCTATAACCAATCATTAAATATAAATTAAACGATGAATAAATAACTCTAAAATTTATTATAAAACGGTTTACCAAGTAAAACTGTTAATTTATTAAAACTATACATAACAATACATTAAAAGTTACTTTTTAAACATTAAAAAATTTTAGAGCTATTCAACGAATATGACGAAAATGCAATCAACTTTCAACGCGGATGCCTTTATGGCTGGAAGCCATCTCAATATAGCACAGAAGGTTCTTTGAGGTCGTTGTAAAATATTAAATGCAGATCTATTGTGACAGCGCACGTCTAAAGCGCTTCTTTTATAAAATATAGAAAAAATAATAGAAAAAAACTTATCAAACCTTAATGCCTATCGAGATAAATGTGCGAAGTTAGAAAGGAATTACCTAAGTTTTTAGATTTGAGACCGCTTTAACTGTTATAACAAGACCATAACCATCAATAACTTTCAAATTAAACTTTTAAGTAGCAGTCTTAAACACTTTCAAAAAGACTTAGAGACTCTGAAATGTCTAACTTCTTTGTCGTTTGAATCTAAGCGCAGTATTTCTAGAAACAATCAAGCGGTATATATAGGTTTTTTTTATAGGCAAAGTCTGTCCTGTCTCTGTTTCGTTTGATGTTAAGGGATGATGAGGTCTACGATGGTATTGCCTGCCTAGAAGATACCAATGAGAAATGAGGCTTTGTCAACTGACTACACTTAGAGCCTGCGGGGGCGCCTGTGTCCCCCAAAATGTCCATCAGGTCCTTTCCACCGGTCGCCAACCGTCACTATGGCTCATCCTGGGATTGTTCGACTGATAGCAGGGTAGTCTTTCGTTTGTGGCTAGCACATTACTTAGACCTCAACTATCAGCAGTCGGTCAGCAGAAAACCGTGACTGGGATCCCGCTGCTCTCTGAAATTAGCCACTCGATAATGCACACAACATTATATGTCTGTGATAAATCTGCCAAAACAACGCTTCTATTCCGACCCATCCTCTTAAAGTGACTGCACTGAACATCGTGCCGGGCACGATCAGACCGCTTCGTGACATTGCTTTGTTAGGTGCGTGGTTTTTTTTTAAGACCCTCGCTAATGGGAGACCTCGTTTACCCCTAATACAAACTTCACTCGTTTTGCTCGGTCTTTCAAGCTGAGCTTCTCGCCATTTCGAAAGCCTGCTCGTGGGCCTGTTCAACATACCCGAACACATACACAATTATTCACACGGACTCACAATCTTCCATCGCCGCGCTGCAGAATAGAAGCAACACCCACCCCATCGTCACACAAATTCACAATCAGATACACGCACGCGCGCCAGCTACATTACACTTTACATGGGTCAAAAGCCACACAGGCGTCGTCGGTAACGAGGAAGCCGACTTGGCAGCAAAGAGTGCTGCCGCAATGCACTCTCCACCGGCTTATGTCTACTTCCCAATGAGTTTCGTGAAGAGCGCAATCCGCGCGGAACACAACCGCATTTGGCAGGCTAGATACGAGAGCTCGGCACAGGGTCGACATACCATAGGACTCCTTTCGAAACTCACCGACATAAACAAACTGCGAAAACTCATCAAGACATCCTTCCATCTGACACAACTACTAAGCGGGCACGGGTACTGCAAGCAGTACCTGCACCGTTTTAAAATAATCGATAATGAGACTTGCCCATGTGACGACTCCACAGTACAGACTTTTGATCACTTACTCAGACACTGCTCCCGATTCGCATCCAAAAGACATATCCACGTGACCTTATGTGAAAACCTTAATATATCTCCGTTCAGCTTACCGGACCTTCTCAAGAAAAAATCTACAGCAGAATCTTTTGATGAGTTGGCCCGGCACATTGTCCTAAATCTCAAGGCATTTAACGGTCTGTAGCGCTTGGGCAGCGACTTAAATAAAATAATGTAGCAACTAATATATAATTGTTTATTCCAAATTGTATTGTTAATATGTATAAATTTTAGCTGTATTTACCCATAAGTGAAAATTGTGTTAAAAAAAAAAAAAATTGTAATAATAATATAAAACGCTGTCGTGCCTCGCAGCTGGGAGAAGAAAGATCCGTATCAAATAGCGGCAACCCTCTCCCAACTGTCTGCGTTTAGTTAAAGCGAAAGATAAATACTGTAAAAAAAAAAAAAAAACACCAGCGATACAAATTAGAATTAATAAAAAAAAAAAAAAAAAAAAAAAAAAATGAATTCACAAAAACCTGTAAGGTTTTCCTTTGTGATTTCTTTCTCAGATGTCCTTAAAATAGTACTTAAAACAATTAATTCTTAAGGTAATACCATTTAAAAAATCGTTTAATGTAGTGGTATTTTGTTACTAAATTTCTTAACTTTTAAATTCATCGTATAATAATTCTGAGATAGTTTATTAAGCATAAATGGAAAGAAAAAAAACAGACGTCTATATTATAAAGAAAAATGTCGTTTCTCTGATCACAGAGAAACGCATTAATTTTTTTTTGTTATTCTCAATGTGTTTAAATAAAGATTTTACAGAAAAAAATATTTCTTGACGAACTCATTAATAATCTTATACATAAAAGTAAGAAACTTGACTTTTGAAGTAGGCAATACGCGTTATTAAAATTTTTAAATTTCGCTGCTCCTTCACTCAATTACATTTTTAAAATGTTGTAGTATCGCTGGTTAAAAGTAATATCAGGGATTATATTACATGAATCCTAGTACTTTTTAAAGATAGGTTGGTGAAAAAAGCGTTATGCGAATTTACACTGTATCATTAAGTTCTCTGAAGGAACCAGATATTTAAGAAAATCACTTTCTATTCAGGTACACTCAATCATTGATAATCGGTGAACATACATGCGTGTGAAATGGTAATTGAGGTTACCCAACCCTGGGCCATATTTGAACCGCCTGTCGTGTTACACTCTGTATATTATTTATGGATGACTAGGACTTACCAGTGCCACGGAGTTGTTGTTCTGCTGCAGCCAGCGCAGAATGGCACTAGCGGTGGTGAAGTCGGGTCGCGGGGGCGGCGGTATCGCATGCTGGAGCGAGGAGGCGAGCTGCTGGGCCAGCTCAAGGGCCCTAGCTCGCGCTGCCCGACCGGGCCCGCTCGGCGTCGTCGCCCCCGCTGCTGTGCCTCCCGCTTCTGTTCAGAAATTATTGAATACATATTTAAAATACCTGTTAAATCAAATGTTATGTTTTCATAAGGTAAGTAATCATTGTTTGAATTTGTAGTAGACGGCAAAGGTACATGGGGTTTCAACTCATCACGGGATAGAAGTCGCCAATCTTATGGATCGTGTAAGAAGATTCTCCATGGAGACACCAGTGTCAAGAGCGCACGAGAAGGGATTCATTTGTAGTTCAAGGGTACCCGAAAAGGACGAACTTTGACCAAATCCGTTGCTATTATTGTTTTAATATTGCGACAAAAAGCGTTATGCCAGGAGAAAAAAGACCGGAAGAAAATTTCTTTAGTTGAGGTTAGGTAAACTATAAAGCTTTGACAGCAATGTGTAACTGAAACTTGATTGGAGTGCATCGCAATCAGCAAACACTATGCTAGTGTATGTGTAGTGTAGTGTATGTGTCTCAAGGTAACAAGCGCAGAGTATTGTTAAACAGGAAGATCCTGCACAACGCTGCTCTGTCGTCGCCGCATGTTCCTGTCACTAACATTGTTTATAGCATAAGATTAAAAAAAACGTTACGTTCATATAAAAATTGTTTTACACTTTAAATAAATTTTATATAAAATTGTTATACTTTTTTATTAAAAACGCTTACGTGAGTTACATAAATACATTAATAATAATGATGTATGTTAAACAGCCACGATAATATGCAGAGCGAAAATCTCGGTCAACGTGAAAATTAATTAAACAAAAAAGTCGGTTATTTCGGATACATACAGTGAAATACTTGTATAAACACTCGCCGAATACCGCACCCTGTTTCAAAATCAATATTCTGAAAATTGGAGGATTCTTTCCCGTTTTATTTTTATCTATTTGTAAATTACAATTGACATTTTAAATACATTTATAAGACGATTATAACAAACATATTTAAAGGCAGAAAAAAACAGGATATTAGGACTTTCCATACTAATATAAGGACCATTCTAACAATGATCATCATCAACAAATTTCTAATAAGACTGGTAAGGGAATCAATTTGCATTTAAAGGCTTCAGACGATGGGACGGACGCCCGCCCACGCCCCCGCGCACAGTGAGTTTGATTCAAAGAAAGATCCATATTCCACCTTGAATCGCCGAGTACTCCTTGCAGCCATCACAACTCACACACTTACACCCTCTACACTCTCACGTGTACAGCCTGCAATCTTCGTCCCATCATCGTTCAACTGGCATACCATCAGGCCAAGAAATTTTGTGAAGTTCACGGACCACTCAGTTCCGAAGAGGCTGCAAAAACCCCTTGACTATCAGCAAGTACATCGTGGGCAGTACATTGTAGTTTGGGCAGACGTTCTACGCTGCGCTTGCCAGGCCGTAGTCTCAACAGAACCTTACGGCCCCAGCAATTCTAATAATAAATAAAACTATAACATAAAATGAATTCTATGAATATACTGTAAATACACTAAACCTACCCCTAAATTATAATAACCCTTAACCTCTTTTTGATGGGCTGTTTTAAATCGAATTATCGTATTTTCTATTTAAGAAAAATTAAGGAACTCAAAGAAAATTCCTGAAAATACACGTCTTTTAATATGAATTCAGTAAAAAGAATTTTATGAATAAAGAGGCATAAAAATACTGCATACATCTTACAAGCTACTGTGGATTTGAATAGCTGCAGACCTTTTTTATTTTTACTTTCCTATACAATGAAAGTGTCTAGCAAAGTTCTTTGTATAACTTCCAGACGTATTTAATATTGTACCCGAAATAAAACCGAAGTACTGTATATTTTTATAGTAGAAAATGAAGTTATAATAGCGGATATTAGTATATATTTAATGAAGTTGAAAGATTCGCTTAATGTGAAATAAACTTTTATTTCATAAAAATGACAGTAGCTGTAGTGCGCGTAGGGCAACAAACTAATCTATCTATCTTTTAGTAACTCAATCAAGACACCTAAATATAACTAAATTAATATGCACCACAAGGTTTCTGGAATGGAAACCACAGACTGGCAATCAGTTTCTGGCTGTTATTGTCGCTGTTAGCCTAATGGGCTGTCACAGCTTCATCGGTTTCAGAGCTCGCTACCAGCTATAAATGAACGTTCCTATTTAAACTATTTTATTTTGTTATGACGTGTTGTTTTATGCCACTTGGATGTTATGGGCGCTACCACCCAGGCAGTACATTGTTCCCCCGGTTGTTGATGGGAAATAGACCTCGGTACGCCGCTTCCGCCGTCGCTCGTTGTCTTTTTTTCAACTCTAGGATTTTTTTTCTTGCGAATCTTTTTCTTTCGGGTGGCCCTCTTGCTTGGGCGTGTCCAGTCCGTATTTTAGTAGATAGTCTTTTGATTTCTTTCAAAATCGTTGAGTTTTGTCGAGTACAGCATGACGTGGCTTACGCTTTATTTTAGTGGTATTGGTCTTAGACATGTAATTAGCAGCTTGGGCTACAAGCTGGTTCGAGTGATACACGTCGGACCGGCAAGAGCAGCGTAAGTCGTCCGCTTACAAAGTAGATACTATCACGTTAAGGTGGTTGGAAGACACTGGATGCTGTCCACTTCTAATTCGTCTTTCCAAAGCTGTGAATGTGTCAATTAAAAAGAAAATCGCAGATTTAAAATAAATTTCCTTTATTTATAACGGAATGGCCTTACGATACAACGAAAGTTGAATAATTTCATTACGGAACACTAAAAATTGCGTCCTAATTAACAACTGCGGCTAACCATCTTCTAGTTGAAGCGTGTTCTAAATTAATGAAGTTAGTAAAGCGTGTCACTTGCGCCTCGTCAAAATCGAGTTTGCGAAGCGGTGTGCATTTCGTTGTGAAATTTTCTAATACGTATTTACGTGTTAGGTAATCAATCTGGTAAAGCTTTTTATCCTTTATCAAGGCTTTAATCAAATTAGTAAACAGTTAAATATTTTCAAGTACATCGAAATAAACAGGTCAAATTTGGACAATGGACAGAAAAAAAAATGGTAACCTCCTGTGCCCGTGGCAAGAAATAACTTGTGTTATGGGCAATGGAAGTAACCGAGACAGCTCATCGGCAAGTTGAACTGGTTGGCGGCCCACATAGTTCGAAGTACAGATGGTATCAGGAACCCTAAGTTTTTGAAGACTGGACCGGCAAGCGCAGCGTATGTCGTCAGCTCACAAGGTGGACAGAGGTTGTTGGAAAACGCTAGGTGCAGGCTTCTTCCAAGCGGCCCTTTTAGAAATCTATCTACGATACGTTGTCCTCAAAAAAGTTTATAATATAATGTAACAAAATAAGTTATAAAATATATACTGTAGGTATAAAACAATTTAGAAAGTAACCATTCAAACCGAACCAAACAAATTATTTATATATATAAATATTTCTTATACATACAAATGTCTTTGAACACGTTACACTTGCGATAGTATTAGGTCATATATAGGTTAACGGCCAAACTTAGCACACTAATGGTTTACAAGCCAGATCCAAGACTACCTCGATGGCAAATAGAATTACCCGGGTTTAATCGATGCCGATATATTTACCAATAAGCCTATTTCAAACTTTGCGTATATAAATATTATACTGAATAATATACAGGTTGTTTGTTTATAAAATAAAACGATTATAAAAGCCTTTAAAGAAGTGAATGTATAGCTTATTTGATGTCAATGTATGGTACAACGTGTAAAAATTTGCGCATGTAAATCATACACTCTACATATAGAGTGGTTAATTATGGATGTATAAGCTTTAAAAAGACGAATGTATAGTCAATTTGCCGTCAATTACTATCAAAAATCTATAGTTTCAGAAATAACATATAACGTAATGATATAGTAAGAAAAAAAAATCAAAATTTGGATTGCTACATATTGAAATTAACTATAGTTTACTATCTGTCCATGCAGACTTTGTACTGCTAGAAGTTAGTTAGACTGTCGTATTTTCAAAAATAAGTTAATGTTTTATATTTCAGAGCGATTATTTTATGCAGACAATTGGAAATAGGTATACTTTTACATTCATCCCTTTAAAGTTTTTAAACCTGAATCGATCACCTATATATTGTGCTTGATTCAAATTGTTGCAACTATTTAAAAAAAAAACCTTTATTATTATAATAAACGCTTCCATATACAACGATGTGACTATTCTCTATATCAAAACTGCGTTACTTTGCGATATATTAAAAATTGCACTTCGATTAAATATAAACAAAGAAACGTTATAAATATTTATACATTAAAATTTACTGTATTATTACACCACCCACACAATAACACGTCTCACAGCACAAATAGAATAGAGAATCCTAGATGTTAGATGATAAATATTTGATATACAGTAACTAGTGCATTCCAAAGTTCTCAAACAAGTCGGGGACGCCTGTCACAGCTTTCTAGAACTAAAGTGAAGCTGACACCAAACAATGTTTATAAGCTATATTTATATGCTTTAAAATTTCAAAAGGATATTGTATTTTACATTTAACAAACACCTCTTGTAATGATAAATGTTGTATTAAATAAGTTTAATATACAAATAGAAAATAGATACACAGGGTGATTGGTTACAAGCGAAAAAGCTTTCAGGTCGTTTGTCATTAAAGAGTTTTAAAACTTTTAGTGCAAAGTGATCACTCTGAAATACGTTATATTAATTTATTCTTCTATGCGGGAATGCGTCAGACTAATAACTTCTGGCAGTACAAAGTCTACAGGGAAATTTAGTAAACAATACTTAATTAAAATATATAGCAATCCGAATTTTGCTAACGCTTTTTCGTACTATATACGTATTAAGATATTTATTATTTCTGAAACAATTAATTTTTGGATAATGTGAATCGTACATTGACGGCAAATGAGCTATACATTCACTATTTTATAGCTTTTACACCTATAACCAATCACCCATATGCCATCTCTGTGTCATATATTTAGGAAGCGTTAAAAATTACATTTTTCGTCAAATTTTTCTAAATTGAATTTTTAAGTTGTATTATTATTGTAAATAAATATTAATACACTTCAGTTATATCTAGCATATAAATAAAACACATGTTCAGTGAACATTATTTACGTACTAACAATTAATCGTGAGAAACGTACGTCGCAATAAATACGTTGAATAAAAGATATTACGTAAAACAACCGAGGAAACACTTGTTTTTTTAATTGAAAATATCATATAATAAACCGTATAACATTACTAATTTACAGTGAATTATTTCACATACAATATAAAACATATATCATTCATACTGCTCTTATAAGTTTTATTGTGTCGTACGAGAATAAGTACGTGACTATAGTCATATGTGAAAGCGTAGAAAGCGTGTTTATGAAGATTGCTATCTACGTCACTGTTATCATTAACAATGTTGTCGCAGCTCAGTTATATGAAATACATACAAGATAAAGACGGAGACGAAAGAATTTCGTTAGTAAAAATATGAAACAAGAAATGAATTTATAAATTATTTTTTTTCATTATTTTTCACAAAATTTTAAAAGCAATATTACATATACCGTCGAAGCTAACGATTATGTTACTCAGAGTTCCAGATATAATTATTTTAAAAAAACCCCATTCATTAAAAGGCACAACTGAGATCTCTTCGAAACGACTCCACTCGCGCAAATTACGCGGAGGACGAATGAATTGCATCCGCCTTGAAACAATGACGCTTTAGCTCCCGGCATAAAAACAAAAAATCTCTTCATCATTTTACCTCCTATAGCTATGTTTATAAACCACCAACAGGTACATTGTGAGGACATCTGAAATGGGCCATCGTTATTGCAGCAATTTGTATTTGAAAATTATTAATATGGTGAATAATATTTCATCATCATTTCAACCATAGGACGACAGCTGGACATAGTCTCTCCTGTAGATTTGTAATAGAACCGGTTTGATGCAGCCCATAATTAAAATCTCAATAATTGAATTATAAAAAGTGCAAGAAACACTGACATTAAATGTATTTATATTTCTAGCAATAATTATATCTTGTTCACAGAGTAAATGTACCTTTAATAATACAACACATTTGTTATTTTTTTTTACTAGAAAATTATAAAATGAGTAAAATAACGACTTATTCGTGTTTAATATGCGATCTGACCACCACATACAATGTTATATATAGGTTTTGTAATATCAAATATTTGACTTGACCATATATATGTTAAAATTTATTAGCAGAGGAAAACAATTGTTTTTGCTCTGTTACTTGGTGACAGGCATTCAGCTTTTAAATAGCACCTGTCATAAAACTGCTTGGACAAGAAACGTATCATTTTATGTCTCAAAATAATGACATTGCAAAAACAATGCAAATTTCGATTTCGTATTGTCTTAGATAAAATACTATTTTTAAATACGATGTGGGGGAGCGTGTGATAGACTATCAGGTTACAATATTATGATAATTTAAATACCACATAAATTATTAAAAATTTCAAAGATGTTGGTCTAACAATAGTATATATAATGAAATGTATAATGTACACTTAACTAATTTAGTTCATAAATATTATGTATCACATACTTAATTACCAAATCTATATATACGTAGTGACAAATAAGTATATATATGTTTATGTATGTATTAGTCATTCCACGAGTTAACAATATGTTTGTATATATTCTTCAACTATGTCCTATGTCCTATGTCCAGAGGCGAGCATTGCTAACTGCGACACATTCAGTTCTAACTACTGCAGCTAATAACAATGAACCGTATCTTCGCTGAATGCCGGCAGCGCGAGATCGGTCTAGATTATTGTCTATAAGTCGGTGAAGATTATTATAATTATTTTACAGATTCCTCGAAATATTTTTTTGCTGGTGGATCACAGACAAATGTGTGCATTTTATGCAGCTATCAGTATGTATTTGAGTTTGTATTATTAATTTTTTAATGGTATATGGCAACGATCTGTAAACTGCCTCTCCCGTACGTCATGCGGTTCTTTGCCTCCTAACAATAAACATCTATTTATAAGTACTACACTAATTTTTTTATTTACTAATAGCTAAACCATTAGTAAAACGCAAACTCGGAGTTGTACTTTAAAACATGATTATATTTTTATGTTTTTCTTACAAAAGGAAAATAGCAAAGCATAAGTAAATAAATGACTTCTGGTTCATATAAGTTTCTATTACAAGACAATAGTTAAAACAATAAACATACGTTGAGGTATCTGCGAATCGGCATCCACATCACCGAAAAGCCGATGACTGCATATATCCAGTAGCCACCAGCGGGTCACGTGTTCCGGCAAGTGCCAGCAACCAGGCATTGTTGATCACATAACACTCTCACACACAAACACTTACACACACTGCGTTAGGGTAACCGTTTATAGAGATAACCATACGAACAAACCACCTCTACACTTGGTCTTATAAAATCGAAAATTTAATCGTTAATTGCTTTATAATTACTATGTAATTTATATGTTAAACCGGGTCTATAATAACTCTAAAACATATACGAGAAGATTCTGTACGAGAATTTCGGTTATATATAATAACCACGATAGTAGCCAATTGCACAGAGAGTTGAATCTTTTATTTTCGTGCGTTCACCATAGGTCAAGTTTTTTATAGACTTGTCTTGTTTCGATTTCTCTGCAAGATCGAATCACAGTTTAGCGAATTGGCAAATTGCGGTTTCTGGAGCTAATGATCGCTGAAGCCTAGAGTGGAAATTACGAACAGCGCATCGATCCACAAGGTGGGCACAATACTTTGTTATGGTCGAATGACCCTGGGCGGAGGTTGTTTCTATTAGCCCTGTTCGAAATTTATAGAGGCCTATGTCCAACAAGGACGCTATAGTTGAAATTATGATGATCTTATAATCTGACCGCAAACGCAGTACCACGCGTTATATATAGCTAAATAGCTGCCATTACAGTGGTTCTGAGAGCTACAACATTTGAAATTAAATTCCTAAAATGGGTACTGTTTACGACTATTTAATATCTAAGGATGCATTTTCTTCGTTATACTACTCGTATATTAAAATTATCGTCCAAATATTTCAAGTGGCTTTCTTGTCTATCATAACAGTCGTTGATTTATTTACCTAATATAATGAAGCTAAGTTTTTCTAGGCGAAAAATAATATTTTAAACGTACTCTTTAATATTTATTTTAAATAATTGTTCTTTTGAAAGGTCAAAACCACGTTTTATTGATTTAATTTTAGTTATTTAAACTAATAATAATAGACGAATGTTGAGAAATGTAGTTAACATAGACACATATAAAAAGATTTCATTAAGAGAGTAAATTTTAAAATATGCTTTAAATGTAACAATCAAGTAATAAATTAGGCAGGCGCAAATATTAATTTAAAATATAACTAAAAATAAATATAAATTCTAAATAATAGACGAAAAATGAATGTAAGAACAATCATTTTTAGAAAAAGATTTAAAAAAGTGTTCTTGTATTGATTGTCGAAAATTCGACGTTTGTGTACGTACTTATGCATGTAATAACAATGAGCATGGCATGGCCCTCGAAGAAAAAATGTAATGTCATACGTAATTGTTGTAACTTTTGTTGAGTGTATTTCACTAAATTAAATATATTTACTGTTTTATTTATTTCCCTTTATTGTATTTATTTCACTATATCGTATTTAACATGTCAATTAAACTTCGATAATATATGTTTCAGTATGAACAAAAAAAGCAGTATTTGTAGTTACTTATGAGTGATTGCAATATGTAAACGTATAAATAATAACAGAGGCTAAATATTTTGATACAAGCTATAAGAAATTAAAAAATAATCGATATATTATTTTGTCATAAAAAAGAAGTAGGCAAACAAACAACAAAAAAATAAGTAAAGAAACAATAAACCGATAAAATTATAAATAGTTCGACTATACTACCCGTGTTAAAAACAACTATACAATTCTGAAATATTCTATTTTCATTTACTCTCATTTACTCTCTTTTAAGTAAAGATAGACAAATATTTATATGAAGGTTCCTATCTACTCAGTAAATTAAGTGTTGATTTAATTTACTTTGCAAAGTTGGTGGCGATGTTGACAAGACATATATATATATAATAAACAAATTAATTTATAAATAAATAGTCGTCGTTTCAGACCATAGGCGCCCACTGCAAGGCTTTCCCAAAAGATATCTTTGAGGGGATATACCATAATAGCCACGCGAGGCATGCGGGTTGGCGATCGCAGTGTGATATTACAGTACGTAGAAAACATTGCTGCCCATCCACTGGAACTTGTTTATGAGCAGTGGCAATAGCATATAATTAATGCACAAAGTGTGAATTATCTAATATTGTATCCCGGGAATCGAACCCACGACCTACGATAACAAATCTTAGTTATTTATATAATAATTGTTAAATAAATCTCAAAATTAATATAATTTGAAGACGACAAAAATATTAAGAGTAATTCAGAAGATGATCTCCATTGGTTGCTTACGTAACTAATGTTAACATAATACGAAGATTTTATTTCTAATAACATTCTGGTATGTCAAGAAAATTTCAACCAATTAAACTGAATTAAACCCACATAAGTAGTTTAAATATTTTTAAAGCAATAAACATCCTATTTCTATTCGATTCTTAATATTCAAATTTTCTTTACTAAATGACTAGTAATCAGTTTATGCATCGCATATTGGTTTTTACAGCGCGTCACACACGCATAAGCAAAAAGAAATCGCGCTGTACTCAAAGCGTGATTGAAAATAAAAAAAAACATTGATCAATATGTCATAACAAAATTATGAATTATGTTCGAAATTTAAAAAAAAAAAACTTACCGAATTTCAATAATGACATGAAAAAAATAATATATCTACGTAAATCCTAAACGTTAAAAATGCACCTAATGAATACAATTCGTCAACTGATACATGTCCTCTTTAAATTATCTTGATAAAAAAATATTGATTATCCTCCTTACAGATATTGATGTTTCATTGCCAGCATCGATTATTGGTCAGTGCGTATGATTGTACAGTCGCGAAGAGATTTCATGATACAATTTGTTCTATTTGAACTGTGCCAGCGTCAAAGGAGATACAACGTAAACGTACTTATTCATTTTCATAAACAATTCTGATAATTTTAAGATTACATATTTATACTTTAAAAAAATTAAGAGATTGTTATATTGCAAATTTTAGTTTAAAGATATCGTGAAAGTGACCACAAAAATAACGGAGTGAGTTTGTTGTAGGCTCCCAGTTTAGGTTGCGTTTAGAACTCTCGAAGATTAAAGTTAAATTTTGTCATTATAGCTTAATCTGATTCTAGTTTTTATCTAAATAAAAATTTATGACATAGAAGTTCACAGGTGGTCATTGTAAATAGGATAAATATATAAAATAAATAAAACAATCTCTTTGAGAAGTAATAATTAGGGGATCGGAAAGTAATGTCTTTTCGGGACAGAAAAACCGATTGATTTTTACCGCTCCGGCGTTAAGAATTTTGTATACTAGATGGTAAAAAGTTGTTGATAACGAAAGTGAATATATTGTTGATAGAAATGAAAACTTGTTAAAAATTTACCCATGTGAATTTAACTTAAGAAAGCGACATTACTTTACGGGCCCCCTAATAAATTAAAAACATCCAATGAGAGAATTAGGACTTGAGGCCGAAAGATTCTCGAATGGCGAACATGAACCAATACACGCAGCGTGGGTATGCTCCCCTCTAGGTTGACCGACGACATAGTCAAGGTCACAGGAAGTAGCTGGACGAAGGCAGCGCAAGACCGGTCATTGTAGCCAACTTTGGGGGAGGCCTGTGCCCTGCAATGGAAGTCTATTAGCTGACATAACGATGAATGAGAAAATATCGGCTTGCGACCAGAAGGGTACATTCATATTGTGTTCTTTTTTTAAAATTGAACGGGTAATGAATTGGAGATTGCTTTATTTATAAATGCATTATAGGGTTGCCAGTGGATTAAAGGGACTTTAAACACTTATTTCGACGTATTGGTTGGTCGCTAAACTTCCGTGTTTGCGAGTACTACCCCCATGTTGCCCAAGATTTTATATTTCAATATAGATTAAACGCCCTTCAGTTATTTCTCCACTTACGAAATAAATAAATAACATTATCCATGTCCAGGTTGTGGTCCAAACGTAGACTACAGTTTTTAGAAGGGCAGTAGGGGGTCCAGAAGGAAGTAATGGCGTTATAAAATACCTATATTTTCACGAAAAACCATTTTATCTATCCACTTAAGTTTGTACATTAAACTATTTTCCAAAACGGACAACAGGTATTTTTCTTGTAAAGGGGCGGTAGTTTGTAAAAGATCAAAAATTTGTGGATTAAATATAGTTATCAATTTAATGAAATAACACAATTTTCACTAATTTACCCGCAGTTTATAAATGGTATGCCATTAGTAGTAAAATAATTTCAATTTAAGTACATATTGAAACAAAATTATCAACAAAAATCACTCGGTAATTTTTAATATAATTCATTACGATTAAAATGTTAATAATTATCAGAATAAAAAATCGTATTATTACTTTTCCATATAAATAATAATATGAGACGTAATTTATTACGCAAATAATATGCGCATTAATACAACGAGATTTGACACTGAAAAATATGAAACCGTTCCGAATGTTCGAAATAAAACATGATGAAAGTCTGGTTGTGAATGAAGAATCGAACGCAATCCGACTACAAGCCGGCTGAACGTAATAGACGACAATAGCGCGTAAAGTTGTACATGTCTACCACTATGTAAAGAGTATCGTAGTCCCGGAGAGAAAGCGCGTACGGAGCGACCGGGAGACGTGCGAACCGGTGGCTTGCGGCGGCTGACTGACCCGCCACCCTCGCTCAACAGTTTGCACCCTCTCGCGGGAAATACATCCCCTTAATCTTTCACAACTTCGAAACCGTCGTATTCGTTTTTTAAACCGTTTACAATACGATTGAATATTGTTCTTTATTTAAATAAATATTCTGGTACTAGTGTCAAACACTAATATTAAGTTACATTTTCGAAATGAACAGTTTTTAATAACATTCATATATTACTTATGAAATTATCTTTTATAAAACATGTATTTTATATAATTAAATGTAACTAATATTTGATGCACTATAATTATCATAAGAGTTTCCTAAATCCAAATTTTATATGCTTTTACTATAGAAACATGTCTTTCACAGATTTTGTGATATTAATGTTGCATTGATCTCCTAATAACTATAAGGAAATATTTGAAAGTTATGCTTTATTAGTAAAAACTAATATGTAGCTTTATTAAATGATGGCATTAATAACAAATGTTTTATAATTTTTATAACCTAAATGGATTTTTATTAGGTTTAATTTTACATTTGTTTTATTCTATTTTGATTATATTTGCATTAAATAGTTCCAGATAAACAATACGAGTTATTTAAAACTTTTACTAAAGCAGACGTCTAAATTTAAAATTGCAATTATATTATATTCGAAATTAAAGAAGTTGAACATAACATAGTTTTAAACAGATAATAAATAAGGAAATGAAGGCCTCATTACCGAGTCAAGCGTGAAAGTTTTGTATATGATTACGTTCTTATTGCGTTGTGGCAAAAAAAAAATTAAATATACTATTTATTTACCACTTACCGGCTATAATGCCATCCATCTGGAGTAGAGCTGCCTCCAATAATTTAGCGGGATCAGATTCTGGCAATGTTGGATTATTATCGCCATCAACTTGTGTTGATTTTCCCATCACACTACCAAAGAAAATTTATAAAGAATAATGAAAGCTATCTAATTTAATTTGGAACTACTTATATTAGAAAAGTTTCCGCTATCAAAAAAGTTAACTTTAGGTCAACAAAACTTTGACACACACACGCGATGACAGTAAATGAAAGGAAAGTTTTTTTTTTGTTTGCTTTAGATACATTTCATTTCGCCAAAAGTAACTTTATTGTTTCGGATGTTGTTTAAAATGTGGCTAAGAGGACAAAATTAAAAAAATTGTAGATAATGAAGACAATACAGATAACTTTTTTAAACATGGTATTTAGGCTAATGAGACATTAAGTAATTGACTATATTATTTAACAAATTATAATTTTGAAATCAAAAGATAAAATCATTGTTTCACTCAAATTTAACAAGACTGTTTTGACTTTTAATATTTTTTATATAATTAAAATTTGGATGTAAGTCGTCCGATCACTTAACGGGTCACTTTGTTATATTAAATAATTTGTTTATGTTATTTTTCGTTAATATTAGGAATTTAAATCCAGAGAATCAAACATTCTCTGTTGTCTTGTTGAGAGATGAATGTTTTTACATATATTATAACAAGGTACCGCACAAAAATTATTAACGCAAATGAAAGTAGTAGTAGTATGCCAGACAAGTCAACACTATTATCAGTGTTTGTAAAGTATTAGTAAATGAAAACGTGTTATTTCAAATATTTTGCACGGTCGTTTAGGCGTAAGATATTTCTATTCTACATATATACATCCTCATAAATTTACTACAAAACTGTCGCATCGATTGGACCTGTGAAATGATGTACGGCCGGATCGGGTCGGATTTCATTTACTATTTTTGCAATTAAAGCAGGCAACGAAACATGATTATATTGCTATGATGCTGCAACCAAAAAATAATCTTCACAGAGGATGTTTCCTTAAGAAGAATTACCTATTAAAATTAAGAACGGAAGAATCGTAGCGAAAAAAGATTATCGCGTCTTTCTTGAGTAGGGTAGGCTAATGTACGTCAATTGCAGTCAAAGACAAGAAAATAGTAATAGCAGAGGTATACTAACATTTTTCTTGTAAAAAATTCAAGAACAATATCTAAGCAACAGTCCTTAATTAGGACAATAAGTTAATGTGGGCCATTTGAACAACCGCGTGTTTGACTATATCGGGAATGAAATTGTTGTCATCCTCCCTATAGTCTAAATTGTGCACTATGTAACTTTCATTTATTCGCAAAAATGAAACAAAAAGCCCTTTGAATACAGTTTCAAATGGTTAAGCGGATACTGCATTTGAGATGACCAATCAATTTAAGAAGTTTATTCATCAAAAACTTATAGTAAAAGTCTATAGTGTAGACTTTTAAATGATAATAAAGCTTGAAAGAAAATTGCTCTATTACTGTATTGAGAATATTGTTAATGAGGGCGTTTTTATCAAATTGGGCTCTTTTAGCAATCTTCTCATGGCCGCTCACTGTAAATTAGACAAAGTGGATAATTATAATAAAAATACCACTGAGAAAAAGCCCTCAAAAGGGTAGATCCCCACATCCATTTCACAATAATCATTTTTGCTACTCTAATGGCTTTCAGCAGCACTTCTCATATTATAATCAT